>NW_027672641.1:0-702778 GCF_964165515.1 Mesoplodon bidens | reverse complement strand
GGTGAGGTTACGGAAACGTGGGAGGGTCGGGCTACGTGCTGACGCACGGGTCAGTGCCAGCGTACGGGCCAGGAGTAAGCAACGGCGTAGGATAAAGTGTAGGGCTGGTGGTTGTTTTCCTTTCCGGGCTAGTGTTAGGGTTTGGGAACGGCAAGGCTTAGGGCACAGGTGAGGTTACGGAAACGTGGGAGGGTCAGGCTACGTGCTGACGCACGGGTTAGTGCCAGCGTACGGGCCAGGAGTAGGCAACGGCGTAAGGTAAGGTGTAGGGCTGGTGGTTGGTTTCCGTTCCAGGCTAGGGTTAGGGTTAGGGAACGGCAAGGCTTAGGGCACAGGTGAGGGTACGGAAACGTGGGAGGGTCGGGCTACGTGCTGACGCACGTGTCAGTGCCAGCGTACGGGCCAGGAGTAGGCAACGGCGTAGGATAAAGTGTAGGGCTGGTGGTGGATTTGCGTTCGGGGCTAGGGTTAGGGTTAGGGAACGGCAAGGCTTAGGGCACAGGTGAGGGTACGGAAACGTGGGAGGGTCAGGCTACGTGCTGACGCACAGGTCAGTGCCAGCGTACAGGTCAGGAGTAGGGTACGGCGTAAGGTAACGTGTAGGGCTGGTGGTGGGTTTCTATTCCGGGCTAGGGTTAGGGTTAGGGAACAGCAAGGCTTAGGGCACAGGTGAGGGTACGGAAACGTGGGAGGGTCAGGCTACGTGCTGACGCACGGATCAGTGCCAGCGTACGGGTCAGGAGTAGGGTATGGCGTAAGGTAAGGTGTAGGGCTGGTGGTGGGTTTCTATTCCGGGCTAGGGTTAGGGTTAGGGAACGGCAAGGCTTAGGGCACAGGTGAGGGTACGGAAACGTGGGAGGGTCAGGCTACGTGCTGACGCACGGGTTAGTGCCAGCGTACGGGTCAGGAGTAGGGTAAGGCGTAAGGTAAGGTGTAGGGCTGGTGGTGGGTTTCTATTCCGGGCTAGGGTTAGGGTTAGGGAACGGCAAGGCTTAGGGCACAGGTCAGGGTACGGAAACGCGGGAGGGTAAGGCTACGTGCTGATGAACGGGTCAGTGCCAGAGTACAGGCCAGGAGTAGGCAACGGCGTAGGGTAAGGTGTAGGGCTGGTGGTTGGTTTCCGTTCCAGACTAGGGTTAGGGTTAGGGAACGGCAAGGCTTAGGGCACAGGTGAGGGTACGGAAACGTGGGAGGGTCGGGCTACGTGCTGACGCACGGGTCAGTGCCAGCGTACGGGCCAGGAGTAGGCAACGGCGTAGGATAAAGTGTAGGGCTGGTGGTGGATTTGCGTTCCAGGCTAGGGTTAGGGTTAGGGTTACGGAACGGCAAGGCTTAGAGCACAGGTGAGGGTACGGAAACGTGGGAGGGCCAGGCTACGTGCTGATGCACGGTTCAGTGCCAGCGTACGGGCCAGGAATAGGGTACGGCGTAAGGTAAGGTGTAGGGCTGGTGCTGGGTTTCCGTTCCGGGCCAGGGTTAGGGTTAGGGAACGGCAAGGCTTAGGGCACAGGTGAGGGTACGGAAACGTGGGAGGGTCAGGCTACGTGCTGACGCACGGGTCAGTGCCAACGTACGGGCCAGGAGTAGGGTACGGCGTAAGATAAGGTGTAGGGCTTGTGGTTGATTTCCGTTCCAGGCTAGGGTTAGGGTTAAAGAACGGCAAGGCTTAGGGCAAAGGAGAGGGTACGGAAACGTGGGAGGGTCGGGCCCCGTTCTGTCGCACGGGTTAGTGCCAGCATACGGGCCAGGAGTAGGCAACGATGTCGGATAAAGTGTAGGGCTGGTGGTGGGTTTCCATTCCGGGCTAGAGTTAGGGTTAGGGAACGGCAAGGCTTAGGGCACAGGTGAGGGTACGGAAACGTGGGAGGGTTAGGCTACGTGCTGACGCACGGGTCAGTGCCAGCGTACGGGCCAGGAGTAGGCAACGGCGTCAGGTAAGGTGTAGGGCTGGTGGTGGGTTTCTATTCCGGGCTAGGGTTAGGGTTAGGGAACGGCAAGGCTTAGGGCACAGGTGAGGTTACGGAAACGTGGGAGGGTCGGGCTACGTGCTGACGCACGGGTCAGTGCCAGCGTACGGGCCAGGAGTATGCAACGGCGTAGGATAAAGTGTAGGGCTGGTGGTTGTTTTCCGTTCCGGGCTAGTGTTAGGGTTAGGGAACGGCAAGGCTTAGGGCACAGGTGAGGTTACGGAAACGTGGGAGGGTCAGGCTACGTGCTGACGCACGGGTTAGTGCCAGCGTACGGGCCAGGAGTAGGCAACGGCGTAAGGTAAGGTGTAGGGCTGGTGGTTGGTTTCCGTTCCAGGCTAGGGTTAGGGTTAGGGAACGGCAAGGCTTAGGGCACAGGTGAGGGTACGGAAACGTGGGAGGGTTGGGCTACGTGCTGACGAACGTGTCAGTGCCAGCGTACGGGCCAGGAGTAGGCAACGGCGTAGGATAAAGTGTAGGGCTGGTGGTGGATTTGCGTTCGGGGCTAGGGTTAGGGTTAGGGAACGGCAAGGCTTAGGGCACAGGTGAGGGTACGGAAACGTGGGAGGGTCAGGCTACGTGCTGACGCACAGGTCAGTGCCAGCGTACAGGTCAGGAGTAGGGTACAGCGTAAGGTAACGTGTAGGGCTGGTGGTGGGTTTCTATTCCGGGCTAGGGTTAGGGTTAGGGAACAGCAAGGCTTAGGGCACAGGTGAGGGTACGGAAACGTGGGAGGGTCAGGCTACGTGCTGACGCACGGGTCAGTGCCAGCGTACGGGTCAGGAGTAGGGTATGGCGTAAGGTAAGGTGTAGGGCTGGTGGTGGGTTTCTATTCCGGGCTAGGGTTAGGGTTAGGGAACGGCAAGGCTTAGGGCACAGGTGAGGGTACGGAAACGTGGGAGGGTCGGGCTACGTGCTGACGCACGGGTCAGTGCCAGCGTACGGGCCAGGAGTAGGCAACGGCGTAGGATAAAGTGTAGGGCTGGTGGTGGATTTGCGTTCTGGGCTAGGGTTAGGGTTAGGGAACGGCAAGGCTTAGGGCACAGGTGAGGGTACGGAAACGCGGGAGGGTAAGGCTGCGTGCTGATGCACGGTGCAGTGCCAGCGTACGGGCCAGGAGTAGGCAACGGCGTAAGGTAAGGTGTAGGGCTGGTGGTTGGTTTCCATTCCAGGCTAGGGTTAGGGTTAGGGAACGGCAAGGCTTAGGGCACAGGTGAGGGTACGGAAACGTGGGAGGGTCGGGCTACGTGCTGACGCACGGGTCAGTGCCAGCGTATGGGCCAGGAGTAGGCAACGGCGTAGAATAAAGTGTAGGGCTGGTGGTGGATTTGTGTTCCAGGCTAGGGTTAGGGTTAGGGAACGGCAAGGCTTAGGGCACAGGTGAGGGTACGGAAACGTGGGAGGGTCAGGCTACGTGCTGACGCACGGTTCAGTGCCAGCGTACGGGCCAGGAATAGGGTACGGCGTAAGGTAAGGTGTAGGGCTGGTGGTGGGTTTCCGTTCTGGCCTAGGGTTAGGGTTAGGGAACGGCAAGTCTTAGGGCACAGGTGAGGGTACGGAAACGTGGGAGGGTCAGGCTACGTGCTGACGCACGGGTCAGTGCCAACGTACGGGCCAGGATTAGGGTACGGCGTAAGGTAATGTGTAGGGCTTGTGGTTGATTTCCGTTCCAGGGTAGGGTTAGGGTTAGGGAACGGCAAGGCTTAGGGCAAAGGAGAGGGTACGGAAACGTGGGAGGGAAGGGCTACGTGCTGACGCATGGGTCAGTGCCAGCGTACGGGCCAGGAGTAGGCAACGGCGTAGGATAAAGTGTAGGGCTGGTGGTGGATTTGCATTCGGGGCTAGGGTTAGGGTTAGGGAACGGCAAGGCTTAGGGCACAGGTGAGGGTACGGAAACGTGGGAGGGTCAGGCTACGTGCTGACGCACGGTTCAGTGCCAGCGTACGGGCCAGGAATAGGGTACGGCGTAAGGTAAGGTGTAGGGCTGGTGGTGGGTTTCCGTTCTGGCCTAGGGTTAGGGTTAGGGAACGGCAAGGCTTAGGGCACAGGTGAGGGTACGGAAACGTGGGAGGGTCAGGCTACGTGCTGACGCACGGGTCAGTGCCAACGTACGGGCCAGGAGTAGGGTACGGCGTAAGGTAATGTGTAGGGCTTGTGGTTGATTTCCGTTCCAGGGTAGGGTTAGGGTTAGGGAACGGCAAGGCTTAGGGCAAAGGAGAGGGTACGGAAACGTGGGAGGGAAGGGCTACGTGCTGACGCATGGGTCAGTGCCAGCGTACGGGCCAGGAGTAGGCAACGGCGTAGGATAAAGTGTAGGGCTGGTGGTGGATTTGCATTCGGGGCTAGGGTTAGGGTTAGGGAACGGCAAGGCTTAGGGCACAGGTGAGGGTACGGAAACGTGGGAGGGTCAGGCTACGTGCTGACGCACAGTTCAGTGCCAGCGTACGGGCCAGGAATAGGGTACGGCGTAAGGTAAGGTGTCAGGCTGGTGGTGGGTTTCCGTTCCGGGCTAGGGTTAGGGTTAGGGAACGACAAGGCTTAGGGCACAGGTGAAGTTACGGAAACGTGGGAGGCTCGGGCTACGTGCTGACGCACGGGTCAGTGCCAGCGTACGGGCCAGGAGTAGGCAACGGCGTAGGATAAAGTGTAGGGCTGGTGGTGGATTTGAGTTCTGGGCTAGGGTTAGGGTTAGGGAACGGCAAGGCTTAGGGCACAGGTGAGGGTACGGAAACGTGGGAGGGTAAGGCTGCGTGCTGATGCACGGTGCAGTGCCAGCGTACGGGCCAGGAGTAGGCAACGGCGTAAGGTAAGGTGTAGGGCTGGTGGTTGGTTTCCGTTCCAGGCTAGGGTTAGGGTTAGGGAACGGCAAGGCTTAGGGCACAGGTGAGGGTACGGAAACGTGGGAGCGTCGGGCTACGTGCTGATGCACGGGTCAGTGCCAGCATACGGGCCAGGAGTAGGCAATGGCGTAGGATAAAGTGTAGGGCTGGTGGTGGGTTTCCATTCCGGGCTAGAGTTAGGGTTAGGGAACGGCAAGGCTTAGGGCACAGGTGAGGGTACGGAAACGTGGGAGGGTCAGGCTACGTGCTGACGCACGGGTCAGTGCCAGCGTACGGGCCAGGAGTAGGCAACGGTATAAGGTAAGGTGTAGGGCTTGTGGTGGGTTTCTATTCCGGGCTAGGGTTAGGGTTAGGGAACGGCAAGGCTTAGGGCACAGGTGACGTTACGGAAACGTGGGAGGGTCGGGCTACGTGCTGACGCACGGGTCAGTGCCAGCGTACGGGCCAGGAGTATGCAACGGCGTAGGATAAAGTGTAGGGCTGGTGGTTGTTTTCCGTTCCGGGCTAGTGTTAGGGTTAGGGAACGGCAAGGCTTAGGGCACAGGTGAGGTTACGGAAACGTGGGAGGGTCAGGCTACGTGCTGACGCACGGGTTAGTGCCAGTGTACGGGCCAGGAGTAGGCAACGGCGTAAGGTAAGGTGTAGGGCTGGTGGTTGGTTTCCGTTCCAGGCTAGGGTTAGGGTTAGGGAACGGCAAGGCTTAGGGCACAGGTGAGGGTACGGAAACGTGGGAGGGTCGGGCTACGTGCTGACGCACGTGTCAGTGCCAGCGTACGGGCCAGGAGTAGGCAACGGCGTAGGATAAAGTATAGGCTGGTGGTGGATTTGCGTTCTGGGCTAGGGTTAGGGTTAGGGAACGGCAAGGCTTAGGGCACAGGAGAGGGTACGGAAACGCGGGAGGGTAAGGCTACGTGCTGATGCACGGGGCAGTGCCAGAGTACAGGCCAGGAGTAGGCAACGGCGTAGGGAAAGGTGTAGGGCTGGTGGTGGGTTTCCATTCCGGGCTAGGGTTAGGGTTAGGGAACGGCAAGGCTTAGGGCACAGGTGAGGGTACGGAAACGTGGGAGGGTCAGGCTACGTGCTGATGCACGGGTCAGTGCCAGCGTACGGGTCAGGAGTAGGGTAAGGCGTAAGGTAAGGTGTAGGGCTGGTGGTGGGTTTCTATTCCGGGCTAGGGTTAGGGTTAGGGAACGGCAAGGCTTAGGGCACAGGTGAGGGTACGGAAACGTGGGAGGGTCTGGCTACGTGCTGACGCAAGGTTCAGTGCCAGCGTACGGGCCAGGAATAGGGTACGGCGTAAGGTAAGGTGTAGGGCTGGTGGTGGGTTTCCATTCCGGGCTAGGGATAGGGTTAGGGAATGGCAAGGCTTAGGGCACAGGTGAAGGTATGGAAACGTGGAAGGGTCGGGCTACGTGCAGACGCACGGGTCAGTACCAGCGTACGGGCCAGGAGTAGGCAACGGCGTAGGATAAAGTGTAGGGCTGGTGGTGGATTTGCGTTCCAGGCTAGGGTTAGGGTTAGGGAACGGCAAGGCTTAGGACACAGGTGAGGGTACGGAAACGTGGGAGGTTCAGGCTACGTGCTGACGCACGGGTCAGTGCCAGCGTACGGGCCAGGAGTAGGCAACGGCGTAGGATAAAGTGTAGGGCTGGTGGTGGATTTGCATTCGGGGCTAGGGTTAGGGTTAGGGAACGGCAAGGCTTAGGGCACAGGTGAGGGTACGGAAACGTGGGAGTGTCAGGCTACGTGCTGACGCACAGGTCAGTGCCAGCGTACAGGTCAGGAGTAGGGTACGGCGTAAGGTAACGTGTAGGGCTGGTGGTGGGTTTCTATTCCGGGCTAGGGTTAGGGTTAGGGAACGGCAAGGCTTAGGGCACAGGTGAGGGTACGGAAACGTGGGAGGGTCAGGCTACGTGCTGACGCACGGGTCAGTGCCAGCGTACGGGTCAGGAGTAGGGTATGGCGTAAGGTAAGGTGTAGGGCTGGTGGTGGGTTTCTATTCCGGGCTAGGGTTAGGGTTAGGGAACGGCAAGGCTTAGGGCACAGGTGAGGGTACGGAAACGTGGGAGGGTCGGGCTACGTGCTGACGCACGGGTCAGTGCCAGCGTACGGACCAGGAGTAGGCAACGGCGTAGGATAAAGTGTAGGGCTGGTGGTGGATTTGCGTTCCGGGCTAGGGTTAGGGTTAGGGAACGGCAAGGCTTAGGGCACAGGTGAGGGTACGGAAACGTGGGAGGGTCAGGCTACGTGCTGACGCACGGTTCAGTGCCAGCGTACCGGCCAGGAATAGGGTACGGCATAAGGTAAGGTGTCAGGCTGGTGGTGGGTTTCCGTTCCGGGCTAGGGTTAGGGTTAGGGAACGGCAAGACTTAGGGCACAGGTGAAGGTACGGAAACGTGGGAGGCTCGTGCTACGTGCTGACGCACGGGTCAGTGCCAGCGTACGGGCCAGGAGTAGGCAACGGCGTAGGATAAAGTATAGGCTGGTGGTGGATTTGCGTTCTGGGCTAGGGTTAGGGTTAGGGAACGGCAAGGCTTAGGGCACAGGAGAGGGTACGGAAACGCGGGAGGGTAAGGCTACGTGCTGATGCACGGGGCAGTGCCAGAGTACAGGCCAGGAGTAGGCAACGGCGTAGGGTAAGGTGTAGGGCTGGTGGTGGGTTTCCATTCCGGGCTAGGGTTAGGGTTAGGGAACGGCAAGGCTTAGGGCACAGGTGAGGGTACGGAAACGTGGGAGGGTCAGGCTACGTGCTGACGCACGGGTCAGTGCCAGCGTACGGGCCAGGAGTAGGCAACGGCGTAGGATAAAGTGTAGGGCTGGTGGTGGATTTGCGTTCCGGGCTAGGGTTAGGGTTAGGGAACGGCAAGGCTTAGGGCAAAGGAGAGGGTACGGAAACGTGGGAGGGTCGGGCCCCGTTCTGTCGCACGGGTTAGTGCCAGCATATGGGCCAGGAGTAGGCAACGACGTAGGATAAAGTGTAGGGCTGGTGGTGGGTTTCCATTCCGGGCTAGAGTTAGGGTTAGGGAACGGCAAGGCTTAGGGCACAGGTGAGGGTACGGAAACGTGGGAGGGTCAGGCTACGTGCTGACGCACGGGTCAGTGCCAGGGTACGGGCCAGGAGTAGGCAAAGGCGTAAGGTAAGGTGTAGGGCTGGTGGTGGGTTTCTATTCCGGGCTAGGGTTAGGGTTAGGGAACGGCAAGGCTTAGGGCACAGGTGAGGTTACGGAAACGTGGGAGGGTCGGGCTACGTGCTGACGCACGGGTCAGTGCCAGCGTACGGGCCAGGAGTATGCAACGGCGTAGGATAAAGTGTAGGGCTGGTGGTTGTTTTCCGTTCCGGGCTAGTGTTAGGGTTAGGGAACGGCAAGGCTTAGGGCACAGGTGAGGTTAGGGAAACGTGGGAGGGTCAGGCTACGTGCTGACGCACGGGTTAGTGCCAGCGTACGGGCCAGGAGTAGGCAACGGCGTAAGGTAAGGTGTAGGGCTGGTGGTTGGTTTCCGTTCCAGGCTAGGGTTAGGGTTAGGGAACGGCAAGGCTTAGGGCACAGGTGAGGGTACGGAAACGTGGGAGGGTCGGGCTACGTGCTGACGCACGTGTCAGTGCCAGCGTACGGGCCAGGAGTAGGCAACGGCGTAGGATAAAGTGTAGGGCGGGTGGTGGATTTGCGTTCGGGGCTAGGGTTAGGGTTAGGGAACGGCAAGGCTTAGGGCACAGGTGAGGGTACGGAAACGTGGGAGGGTCAGGCTACGTGCTGACGCACAGGTCAGTGCCAGCGTACAGGTCAGGAGTAGGGTACGGCGTAAGGTAAGGTGTAGGGCTGGTGGTGGGTTTCTATTCCGGGCTAGGGTTAGGGTTAGGGAACGGCAAGGCTTAGGGCACAGGTGAGGGTACGGAAACGTGGGAGGGTCAGGCTACGTGCTGACGCACGGGTCAGTGCCAGCGTACGGGTCAGGAGTAGGGTATGGCGTAAGGTAAGGTGTAGGGCTGGTGGTGGGTTTCTATTCCGGGCTAGGGTTAGGGTTAGGGAACGGCAAGGCTTAGGGCACAGGTGAGGGTACGGAAACGTGGGAGGGTCGGGCTACGTGCTGACGCACGGGTCAGTGCCAGCGTACGGGCCAGGAGTAGGCAACGGCGTAGGATAAAGTGTAGGGCTGGTGGTGGATTTGCGTTCCGGGCTAGGGTTAGGGTTAGGGAACGGCAAGGCTTAGGGCACAGGTGAGGGTACGGAAACGTGCGAGGGTCAGGCTACGTGCTGACGCACGGTTCAGTGCCAGCGTACGGGCCAGGAATAGGGTACGGCATAAGGTAAGGTGTCAGGCTGGTGGTGGGTTTCCGTTCCAGCCTAGGGTTAGGGTTAGGGAACGGCAAGGCTTAGGGCACAGGTGAGGGTACGGAAACGTGGGAGGTTCAGGCTACGTGCTGACGCACGGGTCAGTGCCAGCGTACGGGTCAGGAGTAGGGTACGGCGTAAGGTAAGGTGTAGGGCTGGTGGTGGGTTTCTATTCCGGGCTAGGGTTAGGGTTAGGGAACCACAAGGCTTAGGGCAGAGGTCAGGGTACGGAAACGCGGGAGGGTAAGGCTACGTTCTGAATCACGGGTCAGAGCCAGAGTACAGGCCAGGAGTAGGCAACGGGGTAGGGTAAGGTGTAGGGCTGGTGGTGGGTTTCTATTCCGGGCTAGGGTTAGGGTTAGGGAACGGCAAGGCTTAGGGCACAGGTGAGGGTACGGAAACGTGGGAGGGTCAGGCTACATGCTGACGCACGGGTCAGTGCCAGCGTACGGGCCAGGAGTAGGCAACGGCGTAAGGTAAGGTGTAGGGCTGGTGGTTGGTTTCCGTTCCAGGCTAGGGTTAGAGTTAGGGAACGGCAAGGCTTAGGGCACAGGTGAGGGTACGGAAACGTGGGAGGGTCGGGCTACGTGCTGACGCACGGGTCAGTGCCAGCGTACTGGCCAGGAGTAGGCAACGGCGTAGGATAAAGTGTAGGGCTGGTGGTGGATTTGCGTTCCGGGCTAGGGTTAGGGTTAGGGAACGGCAAGGCTTAGGGCACAGGTGAGGGTACGGAAACGTGGGAGGGTCAGGCTACGTGCTGACGCACGGGTCAGTGCCAGCGTACGGGTCAGGAGTAGGGTAAGGCGTAAGGTAAGGTGTAGGGCTGGTGGTGGGTTTCTATTCCGGGCTAGGGTTAGGGTTAGGGAACGGCAAGGCTTAGGGCACAGGTCAGGGTACGGAAACGCGGGAGGGTAAGGCTACGTGCTGATGAACGGGTCAGTGCCAGAGTACAGGCCAGGAGTAGGCAACGGCGTAGGGAAAGGTGTAGGGCTGGTGGTTGGTTTCCGTTCCAGGCTAGGGTTAGGGTTAGGGAACGGCAAGGCTTAGGGCACAGGTGAGGGTACGGAAACGTGGGAGGGTCGGGCTACGTGCTGACGCACGGGTCAGTGCCAGCGTACGGGCCAGGAGTAGGCAACGGCGTAGGATAAAGTGTAGGGCTGGTGGTGGATTTGCATTCGGGGCTAGGGTTAGGGTTAGGGAACGGCAAGGCTTAGGGCACAGGTGAGGGTACGGAAACGTGGGAGGGTCAGGCTACGTGCTGACGCACAGTTCAGTGCCAGCGTACGGGCCAGGAATAGGGTACGGCGTAAGGTAAGGTGTCTGGCTGGTGGTGGGTTTCCGTTCCGGGCCAGGGTTAGGGTTAGGGAACGACAAGGCTTAGGGCACAGGTGAAGTTACGGAAACGTGGGAGGCTCGGGCTACGTGCTGACGCACGGGTCAGTGCCAGCGTACGGGCCAGGAGTAGGCAACGGCGTAGGATAAAGTGTAGGGCTGGTGGTGGATTTGCGTTCTGGGCTAGGGTTAGGGTTAGGGAACGGCAAGGCTTAGGGCACAGGTGAGGGTACGGAAACGCGGGAGGGTAAGGCTGCGTGCTGATGCACGGTGCAGTGCCAGCGTACGGGCCAGGAGTAGGCAACGGCGTAAGGTAAGGTGTAGGGCTGGTGGTTGGTTTCCGTTCCGGGCCAGGGTTAGGGTTAGGGAACGGCAAGGCTTAGGGCACAGGTGAGGGTACGGAAACGTGGGAGGGTCAGGCTATGTGCTGACGCACGGGTCAGTGCCAACGTACGGGCCAGGAGTAGGGTACGGCGTAAGATAAGTTGTAGGGCTTGTGGTTGATTTCCGTTCCAGGCTAGGGTTAGGGTTAGGGAACGGCAAGGCTTAGGGCAAAGGAGAGGGTACGGAAACGTGGGAGGGTCGGGCCCCGTTCTGTCGCACGGGTTAGTGCCAGCATACGGGCCAGGAGTAGGCAACGACGTAGGATAAAGTGTAGGGCTGGTGGTGGGTTTCCGTTCCGGGCTAGTGTTAGGGTTAGGGAACGGCAAGGCTTAGGGCAAAGGAGAGGGTACGGAAACGTGGGAGGGTCGGGCCCCGTTCTGTCGCACGGGTTAGTGCCAGCATACGGGCCAGGAGTAGGCAACGACGTAGGATAAAGTGTAGGGCTGGTGGTTGTTTTCCGTTCCGGGCTAGTGTTCGGGTTAGGGAACGGCAAGGCTTAGGGCACAGGTGAGGTTACGGAAACGTGGGAGGGTCAGGCTACGTGCTGACGCACGGGTTAGTGCCAGCGTACGGGCCAGGAGTAGGCAACAGCGTAAGGTAAGGTGTAGGGCTGGTGGTTGGTTTCCGTTTCAGGCTAGGGTTAGGGTTAGGGAACGGCAAGGCTTAGGACACAGGTGAGGGTACGGAAACTTGGGAGGGTCGGGCTACGTGCTGACGCACGTGTCAGTGCCAGCGTACGGGCCAGGAGTAGGCAACGGCGTAGGATAAAGTGTAGGGCTGGTGGTGGATTTGCGTTCGGGGCTAGGGTTAGGGTTAGGGAACGGCAAGGCTTAGGGCACAGGTGAGGGTACGGAAACGTGGGAGGGTCAGGCTACGTGCTGACGCACGGGTCAGTGCCAGCGTACGGGTCAGGAGTAGGGTATGGCGTAAGGTAAGGTGTAGGGCTGGTGGTGGGTTTCTATTCCGGGCTAGGGTTAGGGTTAGAGAACGACAAGGCTTAGGGCACAGGTGAGGGTACGGAAACGTGGGAGGGTCGGGCTACGTGCTGACGCACGGGTCAGTGCCAGCGTACGGGCCAGGAGTAGGCAACGGCGTAGGATAAAGTGTAGGGCTGGTGGTGGATTTGCGTTCTGGGCTAGGGTTAGGGTTAGGGAACGGCAAGGCTTAGGGCACAGGTGAGGGTACGGAAACGCGGGAGGGTAAGGCTGCGTGCTGATGCACGGTGCAGTGCCAGCGTACGGGCCAGGAGTAGGCAACGGCGTAAGGTAAGGTGTAGGGCTGGTGGTTGGTTTCCATTCCAGGCTAGGGTTAGGGTTAGGGAACGGCAAGGCTTAGGGCACAGGTGAGGGTACGGAAACGTGGGAGGGTCAGGCTACGTGCTGACGCACGGGTCAGTGCCAGCGTACGGGTCAGGAGTAGGGTATGGCGTAAGGTAAGGTGTAGGGCTGGTGGTGGGTTTCTATTCCGGGCTAGGGTTAGGGTTAGAGAACGACAAGGCTTAGGGCACAGGTGAGGGTACGGAAACGTGGGAGGGTCGGGCTACGTGCTGACGCACGGGTCAGTGCCAGCGTACGGGCCAGGAGTAGGCAACGGCGTAGGATAAAGTGTAGGGCTGGTGGTGGATTTGCGTTCTGGGCTAGGGTTAGGGTTAGGGAACGGCAAGGCTTAGGGCACAGGTGAGGGTACGGAAACGCGGGAGGGTAAGGCTGCGTGCTGATGCACGGTGCAGTGCCAGCGTACGGGCCAGGAGTAGGCAACGGCGTAAGGTAAGGTGTAGGGCTGGTGGTTGGTTTCCATTCCAGGCTAGGGTTAGGGTTAGGGAACGGCAAGGCTTAGGGCACAGGTGAGGGTACGGAAACGTGGGAGGGTCGGGCTACGTGCTGACGCACGGGTCAGTGCCAGCGTACGGGCCAGGAGTAGGCAACGGCGTAGGATAAAGTGTAGGGCTGGTGGTGGATTTGCGTTCCAGGCTAGGGTTAGGGTTAGGGAACGGCAAGGCTTAGAGCACAGGTGAGGGTACGGAAACGTGGGAGGGTCAGGCTACGTGCTGACGCACGGTTCAGTGCCAGCGTACGGGCCAGGAATAGGGTACGGCGTAAGGTAAGGTGTTGGGCTGGTGCTGGGTTTCCGTTCCGGGCCAGGGTTAGGGTTAGGGAACGGCAAGGCTTAGGGCACAGGTGAGGGTAGGGAAACGTGGGAGGGTCAGGCTACGTGCTGACGCACGGGTCAGTGCCAACGTACGGGCCAGGAGTAGGGTACGGCGTAAGATAAGGTGTAGTGCTTGTGGTTGATTTCCGTTCCAGGCTAGGGTTAGGGTTAGAGAACGGCAAGGCTTAGGGCAAAGGAGAGGGTACGGAAACGTGGGAGGGTCGGGCCCCGTTCTGTCGCACGGGTTAGTGCCAGCATACGGGCCAGCAGTAGGCAACGATGTAGGATAAAGTGTAGGGCTGGAGGTGGGTTTCCATTCCGGGCTAGAGTTAGGGTTAGGGAACGGCAAGGCTTAGGGCACAGGTGAGGGTACGGAAACGTGGGAGGGTCAGGCTACGTGCTGACGCACGGGTCAGTGCCAGCGTACGGGCCAGGAGTAGGCAACGGCGTAAGGTAAGGTGTAGGGCTGGTGGTGGGTTTCTATTCCGGGCTAGGGTTAGGGTTAGGGAACGGCAAGGCTTAGGGCACAGGTGAGGTTACGGAAACGTGGGAGGGTCGGGCTACGTGCTGACGCACGGGTCAGTGCCAGCGTACGGGCCAGGAGTATGCAACGGCATAGGATAAAGTGTAGGGCTGGTGGTTGTTTTCCGTTCCGGGCTAGTGTTAGGGTTAGGGAACGGCAAGGCTTAGGGCACAGGTGAGGTTACGGAAACGTGGGAGGGTTAGGCTACGTGCTGACGCACGGGTTAGTGCCAGCGTACGGGCCAGGAGTAGGCAACGGCGTAAGGTAAGGTGTAGGGGTGGTGGTTGGTTTCCGTTCCAGGCTAGGGTTAGGGTTAGGGAACGGCAAGGCTTAGGGCACAGGTGAGGGTACGGAAACGTGGGAGGGTCGGGCTACGTGCTGACGCACGTGTCAGTGCCAGCGTACGGGCCAGGAGTAGGCAACGGCGTAGGATAAAGTGTAGGGCTGGTGGTGGATTTGCGTTCGGGGATAGGGTTAGGGTTAGGCAACGGCAAGGCTTAGGGCACAGGTGAGGGTACGGAAACGTGGGAGGGTCAGGCTACGTGCTGACGCACAGGTCAGTGCCAGCGTACAGGTCAGGAGTAGGGTACGGCGTAAGGTAACGTGTAGGGCTGGTGGTGGGTTTCTATTCCGGGCTAGGGTTAGGGTTAGGGAACGGCAAGTCTTAGGGCAAAGGTGAGGGTACGGAAACGTGGGAGGGTCAGGCTACGTGCTGACGCACGGGTCAGTGCCAGCGTATGGGTCAGGAGTAGGGTATGGCGTAAGGTAAGGTGTAGGGCTGGTGGTGGGTTTCTATTCCGGGCTAGGGTTAGGGTTAGGGAACGGCAAGGCTTAGGGCAAAGGTGAGGGTACGGAAACGTGGGAGGGTCGGGATACGTGCTGATGCACGGGTCAGTGCCAGCGTACGGGCCAGGAGTAGGCAACGGCGTAGGATAAAGTGTAGGGCTGGTGGTGGATTTGCGTTCCGGGCTAGGGTTAGGGTTAGGGAACGGCAAGGCTTAGGGCACAGGTGAGGGTACGGCAACGTGGGAGGGTCAGGCTACGTGCTGACGCACAGTTCAGTGCCAGCGTACGGGCCAGGAATAGGGTACGGCGTAAGGTAAGGTGTCAGGCTGGTGGTGGGTTTCCGTTCCGGGCTAGGGTTAGGGTTAGGGAACGACAAGGCTTAGGGCACAGGTGAAGTTACGGAAACGTGGGAGGCTCGGGCTACGTGCTGACGCACGGATCAGTGCCAGCGTACGGGCCAGGAGTAGGCAACGGCGTAGGATAAAGTGTAGGGCTGGTGGTGGATTTGCGTTCTGGGCTAGGGTTAGGGTTAGGGAACGGCAAGGCTTAGGGCACAGGTGAGGGTACAGAAACGTGGGAGGGTCGGGCTACGTGCTGACGCACGTGTCAGTGCCAGCGTACGGGCCAGGAGTAGGCAACGGCGTAGGATAAAGTGTAGGGCTGGTGGTGGATTTGCGTTCGGGGCTAGGGTTAGGGTTAGGGAACGGCAAGGCTTAGGGCACAGGTGAGGGTACGGAAACGTGGGAGGGTCAGGCTACGTGCTGACGCACAGGTCAGTGCCAGCGTACAGGTCAGGAGTAGGGTACGGCATAAGGTAACGTGTAGGGCTGGTGGTGGGTTTCTATTCCGGGCTAGGGTTAGGGTTAGGGAACGGCAAGGCTTAGGGCACAGGTGAGGGTACAGAAACGTGGGAGGGTCAGGCTACGTGCTGCCGCACGGGTCAGTGCCAGCGTACGGGTCAGGAGTAGGGTATGGCGTAAGGTAAGGTGTAGGGCTGGTGGTGGGTTTGTATTCCGGGCTAGGGTTAGGGTTAGGGAATGGCAAGGCTTAGGGCACAGGTGAGGGTACGGAAACGTGGGAGGGTCGGGCTACGTGCTGACGCACGGGTCAGTGCCAGCGTACGGGCCAGGAGTAGGCAACGGCGTAGGATAAAGTGTAGGGCTGGTGGTGGATTTGCGTTCAGGGCTAGAGTTAGGGTTAGGGAACGGCAAGGCTTAGGGCACAGGTGAGGGTACGGAAACGCGGGAGGGTAAGGCTGCGTGCTGATGCACGGTGCAGTGCCAGCGTACGGGCCAGGAGTAGGCAACGGCGTAAGGTAAGGTGTAGGGCTGGTGGTTGGTTTCCGTTCCAGGCTAGGGTTAGGGTTAGGGAACGGCAAGGCTTAGGGCACAGGTGAGGGTACGGAAACGTGGGAGCGTCGGGCTACGTGCTGACGCACGGGTCAGTGCCAGCATACGGGCCAGGAGTAGGCAATGGCGTAGGATAAAGTGTAGGGCTGGTGGTGGATTTGCGTTCCAGGCTAGGGTTAGGGTTAGGGAACGGCAAGGCTTAGAGCACAGGTGAGGGTACGGAAACGTGGGAGGGTCAGGCTACGTGCTGACGCACGGTTCAGTGCCAGCGTACGGGCCAGGAATAGGGTACGGCGTAAGGTAAGGTGTAGGGCTGGTTCTGGGTTTCCGTTCCGGGCCAGGGTTAGGGTTAGGGAACGGCAAGGCTTAGGGCACAGGAGAGGGTACGGAAACGCGGGAGGGTAAGGCTACGTGCTGATGCACGGGGCAGTGCCAGAGTACAGGCCAGGAGTAGGCAACGGCGTAGGGTAAGGTGTAGGGCTGGTGGTGGGTTTCCATTCCGGGCTAGGGTTAGGGTTAGGGAACGGCAAGGCTTAGGGCACAGGTGAGGGTACGGAAACGTGGGAGGGTCAGGCTACGTGCTGACGCACGGGTCAGTGCCAGCGTACGGGTCAGGAGTAGGGTAAGGCGTAAGGTAAGGTGTAGGGCTGGTGGTGGGTTTCTATTCCAGGCTAGGGTTAGGGTTAGGGAACGGCAAGGCTTAGGGCACAGGTGAGGGTACGGAAACGTGGGAGGGTCTGGCTACGTGCTGACGCAAGGTTCAGTGCCAGCGTACGGGCCAGGAATAGGGTACGGCGTAAGGTAAGGTGTAGGGCTGGTGGTGGGTTTCCATTCCGGGCTAGGGTTAGGGTTAGGGAATGGCAAGGCTTAGGGCACAGGTGAAGGTATGGAAACGTGGGAGGGTCGGGCTACGTGCAGACGCACGGGTCAGTACCAGCGTACGGGCCAGGAGTAGGCAACGGCGTAGGATAAAGTGTAGGGCTGGTGGTGGATTTGCGTTCCAGGCTAGGGTTAGGGTTAGGGAACGGCAAGGCTTAGGACACAGGTGAGGGAACGGAAATGTGGGAGGGTCGGGCTACGTGCTGACGCAAGGGTCAGTGCCAGCGTACAGGCCAGGAGTAGGCAACGGCGTAGGATAAAGTGTAGGGCTGGTGGTGGATTTGCGTTCCGGGCTAGGGTTAGGGTTAGGGAACGGCAAGGCTTAGGGCACAGGTGAGGGTACGGAAACGTGGGAGGGTCAGGCTACGTGCTGACGCACGGGTCAGTGCCAGCGTATGGGTCAGGAGTCGGGTAAGGCGTAAGGTAAGGTGTAGGGCTGGTGGTGGGTTTCTATTCCGGGCTAGGGTTAGGGTTAGGGAACGGCAAGACTTAGGGCACAGGTGAGGGTACGGAAACGTGGGAGGGTCGGGCTACGTGCTGACGCACGGGTCAGTGCCAGCGTACGGGCCAGGAGTAGGCAACGGCGTAGGATAAAGTGTAGGGCTGGTGGTGGATTTGCGTTCCGGGCTAGGGTTAGGGTTAGGGAACGGCAAGGCTTAGGGCACAGGTGAGGGTACGGAAACGTGGGAGGGTCAGGCTACGTGCTGACGCACAGTTCAGTGCCAGCGTATGGGCCAGGAATAGGGTACGGCATAAGGTAAGGTGTCAGGCTGGTGGTGGGTTTCCGTTCCGGGCTAGGGTTAGGGTTAGGGAACGACAAGGCTTAGGGCACAGGTGAAGTTACGGAAACGTGGGAGGCTCGGGCTACGTGCTGACGCACGGGTCAGTGCCAGCGTACGGGCCAGGAGTAGGCAACGGCGTAGGATAAAGTGTAGGGCTGGTGGTGGATTTGAGTTCTGGGCTAGGGTTAGGGTTAGGGAACGGCAAGGCTTAGGGCACAGGTGAGGGTACGGAAACGTGGGAGGGTAAGGCTGCGTGCTGATGCACGGTGCAGTGCCAGCGTACGGGCCAGGAGTAGGCAACGGCGTAAGGTAAGGTGTAGGGCTGGTGGTTGGTTTCCGTTCCAGGCTAGGGTTAGGGTTAGGGAACGGCAAGGCTTAGGGCACAGGTGAGGGTACGGAAACGTGGGAGCGTCGGGCTACGTGCTGATGCACGGGTCAGTGCCAGCATACGGGCCAGGAGTAGGCAATGGCGTAGGATAAAGTGTAGGGCTGGTGGTGGGTTTCCATTCCGGGCTAGAGTTAGGGTTAGGGAACGGCAAGGCTTAGGGCACAGGTGAGGGTACGGAAACGTGGGAGGGTCAGGCTACGTGCTGACGCACGGGTCAGTGCCAGCGTACGGGCCAGGAGTAGGCAACGGTATAAGGTAAGGTGTAGGGCTTGTGGTGGGTTTCTATTCCGGGCTAGGGTTAGGGTTAGGGAACGGCAAGGCTTAGGGCACAGGTGACGTTACGGAAACGTGGGAGGGTCGGGCTACGTGCTGACGCACGGGTCAGTGCCAGCGTACGGGCCAGGAGTATGCAACGGCGTAGGATAAAGTGTAGGGCTGGTGGTTGTTTTCCGTTCCGGGCTAGTGTTAGGGTTAGGGAACGGCAAGGCTTAGGGCACAGGTGAGGTTACGGAAACGTGGGAGGGTCAGGCTACGTGCTGACGCACGGGTTAGTGCCAGTGTACGGGCCAGGAGTAGGCAACGGCGTAAGGTAAGGTGTAGGGCTGGTGGTTGGTTTCCGTTCCAGGCTAGGGTTAGGGTTAGGGAACGGCAAGGCTTAGGGCACAGGTGAGGGTACGGAAACGTGGGAGGGTCGGGCTACGTGCTGACGCACGTGTCAGTGCCAGCGTACGGGCCAGGAGTAGGCAACGGCGTAGGATAAAGTATAGGCTGGTGGTGGATTTGCGTTCTGGGCTAGGGTTAGGGTTAGGGAACGGCAAGGCTTAGGGCACAGGAGAGGGTACGGAAACGCGGGAGGGTAAGGCTACGTGCTGATGCACGGGGCAGTGCCAGAGTACAGGCCAGGAGTAGGCAACGGCGTAGGGAAAGGTGTAGGGCTGGTGGTGGGTTTCCATTCCGGGCTAGGGTTAGGGTTAGGGAACGGCAAGGCTTAGGGCACAGGTGAGGGTACGGAAACGTGGGAGGGTCAGGCTACGTGCTGATGCACGGGTCAGTGCCAGCGTACGGGTCAGGAGTAGGGTAAGGCGTAAGGTAAGGTGTAGGGCTGGTGGTGGGTTTCTATTCCGGGCTAGGGTTAGGGTTAGGGAACGGCAAGGCTTAGGGCACAGGTGAGGGTACGGAAACGTGGGAGGGTCTGGCTACGTGCTGACGCAAGGTTCAGTGCCAGCGTACGGGCCAGGAATAGGGTACGGCGTAAGGTAAGGTGTAGGGCTGGTGGTGGGTTTCCATTCCGGGCTAGGGATAGGGTTAGGGAATGGCAAGGCTTAGGGCACAGGTGAAGGTATGGAAACGTGGAAGGGTCGGGCTACGTGCAGACGCACGGGTCAGTACCAGCGTACGGGCCAGGAGTAGGCAACGGCGTAGGATAAAGTGTAGGGCTGGTGGTGGATTTGCGTTCCAGGCTAGGGTTAGGGTTAGGGAACGGCAAGGCTTAGGACACAGGTGAGGGTACGGAAACGTGGGAGGTTCAGGCTACGTGCTGACGCACGGGTCAGTGCCAGCGTACGGGCCAGGAGTAGGCAACGGCGTAGGATAAAGTGTAGGGCTGGTGGTGGATTTGCATTCGGGGCTAGGGTTAGGGTTAGGGAACGGCAAGGCTTAGGGCACAGGTGAGGGTACGGAAACGTGGGAGGGTCAGGCTACGTGCTGACGCACAGTTCAGTGCCAGCGTACGGGCCAGGAATAGGGTACGGCATAAGGTAAGGTGTCAGGCTGGTGGTGGGTTTCCGTTCCGGGCTAGGGTTAGGGTGAGGGAACGACAAGGCTTAGGGCACAGGTGAAGTTACGGAAACGTGGGAGGCTCGGGCTACGTGCTGACGCACGGGTCACTGCCAGCGTACGGGCCAGGAGTAGGCAACGGCGTAGGATAAAGTGTAGGGCTGGTGGTGGATTTGCGTTCTGGGCTAGGGTTAGGGTTAGGGAACGGCAAGGCTTAGGGCACAGGTGAGGGTACGGAAACGTGGGAGGGTAAGGCTGCGTGCTGATGCACGGTGCAGTGCCAGCGTACGGGCCAGGAGTAGGCAACGGCGTAAGGTAAGGTGTAGGGCTGGTGGTTGGTTTCCATTCCAGGCTAGGGTTAGGGTTAGGGAACGGCAAGGCTTAGGGCACAGGTGAGGGTACGGAAACGTGGGAGGGTCGGGCTACGTGCTGACGCACGGGTCAGTGCCAGCGTACGGGCCAGGAGTAGGCAACGGCGTAGGATAAAGTGTAGGACTGGTGGTGGGTTTGCGTTCGGGGCTAGGGTTAGGGTTAGGGAACGGCAAGGCTTAGGGCACAGGTGAGGGTACGGAAACGTGGGAGGGTCAGGCTACGTGCTGACGCACAGGTCAGTGCCAGCGTACAGGTCAGGAGTAGGGTACGGCGTAAGGTAACGTGTAGGGCTGGTGGTGGGTTTCTATTCCGGGCTAGGGTTAGGGTTAGGGAACGGCAAGGCTTAGGGCACAGGTGAGGGTACGGAAACGTGGGAGGGTCAGGCTACGTGCTGACGCACGGGTCAGTGCCAGCGTACGGGTCAGGAGTAGGGTATGGCGTAAGGTAAGGTGTAGGGCTGGTGGTGGGTTTCTATTCCGGGCTAGGGTTAGGGTTAGGGAACGGCAAGGCTTAGGGCACAGGTGAGGGTACGGAAACGTGGGAGGGTCGGGCTACGTGCTGACGCACGGGTCAGTGCCAGCGTACGGACCAGGAGTAGGCAACGGCGTAGGATAAAGTGTAGGGCTGGTGGTGGATTTGCGTTCCGGGCTAGGGTTAGGGTTAGGGAACGGCAAGGCTTAGGGCACAGGTGAGGGTACGGAAACGTGGGAGGGTCAGGCTACGTGCTGACGCACGGTTCAGTGCCAGCGTACCGGCCAGGAATAGGGTACGGCATAAGGTAAGGTGTCAGGCTGGTGGTGGGTTTCCGTTCCGGGCTAGGGTTAGGGTTAGGGAACGGCAAGACTTAGGGCACAGGTGAAGGTACGGAAACGTGGGAGGCTCGTGCTACGTGCTGACGCACGGGTCAGTGCCAGCGTACGGGCCAGGAGTAGGCAACGGCGTAGGATAAAGTATAGGCTGGTGGTGGATTTGCGTTCTGGGCTAGGGTTAGGGTTAGGGAACGGCAAGGCTTAGGGCACAGGAGAGGGTACGGAAACGCGGGAGGGTAAGGCTACGTGCTGATGCACGGGGCAGTGCCAGAGTACAGGCCAGGAGTAGGCAACGGCGTAGGGTAAGGTGTAGGGCTGGTGGTGGGTTTCCATTCCGGGCTAGGGTTAGGGTTAGGGAACGGCAAGGCTTAGGGCACAGGTGAGGGTACGGAAACGTGGGAGGGTCAGGCTACGTGCTGACGCACGGGTCAGTGCCAGCGTACGGGCCAGGAGTAGGCAACGGCGTAGGATAAAGTGTAGGGCTGGTGGTGGATTTGCGTTCCGGGCTAGGGTTAGGGTTAGGGAACGGCAAGGCTTAGGGCAAAGGAGAGGGTACGGAAACGTGGGAGGGTCGGGCCCCGTTCTGTCGCACGGGTTAGTGCCAGCATATGGGCCAGGAGTAGGCAACGACGTAGGATAAAGTGTAGGGCTGGTGGTGGGTTTCCATTCCGGGCTAGAGTTAGGGTTAGGGAACGGCAAGGCTTAGGGCACAGGTGAGGGTACGGAAACGTGGGAGGGTCAGGCTACGTGCTGACGCACGGGTCAGTGCCAGGGTACGGGCCAGGAGTAGGCAAAGGCGTAAGGTAAGGTGTAGGGCTGGTGGTGGGTTTCTATTCCGGGCTAGGGTTAGGGTTAGGGAACGGCAAGGCTTAGGGCACAGGTGAGGTTACGGAAACGTGGGAGGGTCGGGCTACGTGCTGACGCACGGGTCAGTGCCAGCGTACGGGCCAGGAGTATGCAACGGCGTAGGATAAAGTGTAGGGCTGGTGGTTGTTTTCCGTTCCGGGCTAGTGTTAGGGTTAGGGAACGGCAAGGCTTAGGGCACAGGTGAGGTTAGGGAAACGTGGGAGGGTCAGGCTACGTGCTGACGCACGGGTTAGTGCCAGCGTACGGGCCAGGAGTAGGCAACGGCGTAAGGTAAGGTGTAGGGCTGGTGGTTGGTTTCCGTTCCAGGCTAGGGTTAGGGTTAGGGAACGGCAAGGCTTAGGGCACAGGTGAGGGTACGGAAACGTGGGAGGGTCGGGCTACGTGCTGACGCACGTGTCAGTGCCAGCGTACGGGCCAGGAGTAGGCAACGGCGTAGGATAAAGTGTAGGGCGGGTGGTGGATTTGCGTTCGGGGCTAGGGTTAGGGTTAGGGAACGGCAAGGCTTAGGGCACAGGTGAGGGTACGGAAACGTGGGAGGGTCAGGCTACGTGCTGACGCACAGGTCAGTGCCAGCGTACAGGTCAGGAGTAGGGTACGGCGTAAGGTAAGGTGTAGGGCTGGTGGTGGGTTTCTATTCCGGGCTAGGGTTAGGGTTAGGGAACGGCAAGGCTTAGGGCACAGGTGAGGGTACGGAAACGTGGGAGGGTCAGGCTACGTGCTGACGCACGGGTCAGTGCCAGCGTACGGGTCAGGAGTAGGGTATGGCGTAAGGTAAGGTGTAGGGCTGGTGGTGGGTTTCTATTCCGGGCTAGGGTTAGGGTTAGGGAACGGCAAGGCTTAGGGCACAGGTGAGGGTACGGAAACGTGGGAGGGTCGGGCTACGTGCTGACGCACGGGTCAGTGCCAGCGTACGGGCCAGGAGTAGGCAACGGCGTAGGATAAAGTGTAGGGCTGGTGGTGGATTTGCGTTCCGGGCTAGGGTTAGGGTTAGGGAACGGCAAGGCTTAGGGCACAGGTGAGGGTACGGAAACGTGCGAGGGTCAGGCTACGTGCTGACGCACGGTTCAGTGCCAGCGTACGGGCCAGGAATAGGGTACGGCATAAGGTAAGGTGTCAGGCTGGTGGTGGGTTTCCGTTCCAGCCTAGGGTTAGGGTTAGGGAACGGCAAGGCTTAGGGCACAGGTGAGGGTACGGAAACGTGGGAGGTTCAGGCTACGTGCTGACGCACGGGTCAGTGCCAGCGTACGGGTCAGGAGTAGGGTACGGCGTAAGGTAAGGTGTAGGGCTGGTGGTGGGTTTCTATTCCGGGCTAGGGTTAGGGTTAGGGAACCACAAGGCTTAGGGCAGAGGTCAGGGTACGGAAACGCGGGAGGGTAAGGCTACGTTCTGAATCACGGGTCAGAGCCAGAGTACAGGCCAGGAGTAGGCAACGGGGTAGGGTAAGGTGTAGGGCTGGTGGTGGGTTTCTATTCCGGGCTAGGGTTAGGGTTAGGGAACGGCAAGGCTTAGGGCACAGGTGAGGGTACGGAAACGTGGGAGGGTCAGGCTACATGCTGACGCACGGGTCAGTGCCAGCGTACGGGCCAGGAGTAGGCAACGGCGTAAGGTAAGGTGTAGGGCTGGTGGTTGGTTTCCGTTCCAGGCTAGGGTTAGAGTTAGGGAACGGCAAGGCTTAGGGCACAGGTGAGGGTACGGAAACGTGGGAGGGTCGGGCTACGTGCTGACGCACGGGTCAGTGCCAGCGTACTGGCCAGGAGTAGGCAACGGCGTAGGATAAAGTGTAGGGCTGGTGGTGGATTTGCGTTCCGGGCTAGGGTTAGGGTTAGGGAACGGCAAGGCTTAGGGCACAGGTGAGGGTACGGAAACGTGGGAGGGTCAGGCTACGTGCTGACGCACGGGTCAGTGCCAGCGTACGGGTCAGGAGTAGGGTAAGGCGTAAGGTAAGGTGTAGGGCTGGTGGTGGGTTTCTATTCCGGGCTAGGGTTAGGGTTAGGGAACGGCAAGGCTTAGGGCACAGGTCAGGGTACGGAAACGCGGGAGGGTAAGGCTACGTGCTGATGAACAGGTCAGTGCCAGAGTACAGGCCAGGAGTAGGCAACGGCGTAGGGAAAGGTGTAGGGCTGGTGGTTGGTTTCCGTTCCAGGCTAGGGTTAGGGTTAGGGAACGGCAAGGCTTAGGGCACAGGTGAGGGTACGGAAACGTGGGAGGGTCGGGCTACGTGCTGACGCACGGGTCAGTGCCAGCGTACGGGCCAGGAGTAGGCAACGGCGTAGGATAAAGTGTAGGGCTGGTGGTGGATTTGCATTCGGGGCTAGGGTTAGGGTTAGGGAACGGCAAGGCTTAGGGCACAGGTGAGGGTACGGAAACGTGGGAGGGTCAGGCTACGTGCTGACGCACAGTTCAGTGCCAGCGTACGGGCCAGGAATAGGGTACGGCGTAAGGTAAGGTGTCTGGCTGGTGGTGGGTTTCCGTTCCGGGCCAGGGTTAGGGTTAGGGAACGACAAGGCTTAGGGCACAGGTGAAGTTACGGAAACGTGGGAGGCTCGGGCTACGTGCTGACGCACGGGTCAGTGCCAGCGTACGGGCCAGGAGTAGGCAACGGCGTAGGATAAAGTGTAGGGCTGGTGGTGGATTTGCGTTCTGGGCTAGGGTTAGGGTTAGGGAACGGCAAGGCTTAGGGCACAGGTGAGGGTACGGAAACGCGGGAGGGTAAGGCTGCGTGCTGATGCACGGTGCAGTGCCAGCGTACGGGCCAGGAGTAGGCAACGGCGTAAGGTAAGGTGTAGGGCTGGTGGTTGGTTTCCGTTCCGGGCCAGGGTTAGGGTTAGGGAACGGCAAGGCTTAGGGCACAGGTGAGGGTACGGAAACGTGGGAGGGTCAGGCTATGTGCTGACGCACGGGTCAGTGCCAACGTACGGGCCAGGAGTAGGGTACGGCGTAAGATAAGTTGTAGGGCTTGTGGTTGATTTCCGTTCCAGGCTAGGGTTAGGGTTAGGGAACGGCAAGGCTTAGGGCAAAGGAGAGGGTACGGAAACGTGGGAGGGTCGGGCCCCGTTCTGTCGCACGGGTTAGTGCCAGCATACGGGCCAGGAGTAGGCAACGACGTAGGATAAAGTGTAGGGCTGGTGGTGGGTTTCCGTTCCGGGCTAGTGTTAGGGTTAGGGAACGGCAAGGCTTAGGGCAAAGGAGAGGGTACGGAAACGTGGGAGGGTCGGGCCCCGTTCTGTCGCACGGGTTAGTGCCAGCATACGGGCCAGGAGTAGGCAACGACGTAGGATAAAGTGTAGGGCTGGTGGTTGTTTTCCGTTCCGGGCTAGTGTTCGGGTTAGGGAACGGCAAGGCTTAGGGCACAGGTGAGGTTACGGAAACGTGGGAGGGTCAGGCTACGTGCTGACGCACGGGTTAGTGCCAGCGTACGGGCCAGGAGTAGGCAACAGCGTAAGGTAAGGTGTAGGGCTGGTGGTTGGTTTCCGTTTCAGGCTAGGGTTAGGGTTAGGGAACGGCAAGGCTTAGGACACAGATGAGGGTACGGAAACTTGGGAGGGTCGGGCTACGTGCTGACGCACGTGTCAGTGCCAGCGTACGGGCCAGGAGTAGGCAACGGCGTAGGATAAAGTGTAGGGCTGGTGGTGGATTTGCGTTCGGGGCTAGGGTTAGGGTTAGGGAACGGCAAGGCTTAGGGCACAGGTGAGGGTACGGAAACGTGGGAGGGTCAGGCTACGTGCTGACGCACGGGTCAGTGCCAGCGTACGGGTCAGGAGTAGGGTATGGCGTAAGGTAAGGTGTAGGGCTGGTGGTGGGTTTCTATTCCGGGCTAGGGTTAGGGTTAGAGAACGACAAGGCTTAGGGCACAGGTGAGGGTACGGAAACGTGGGAGGGTCGGGCTACGTGCTGACGCACGGGTCAGTGCCAGCGTACGGGCCAGGAGTAGGCAACGGCGTAGGATAAAGTGTAGGGCTGGTGGTGGATTTGCGTTCTGGGCTAGGGTTAGGGTTAGGGAACGGCAAGGCTTAGGGCACAGGTGAGGGTACGGAAACGCGGGAGGGTAAGGCTGCGTGCTGATGCACGGTGCAGTGCCAGCGTACGGGCCAGGAGTAGGCAACGGCGTAAGGTAAGGTGTAGGGCTGGTGGTTGGTTTCCATTCCAGGCTAGGGTTAGGGTTAGGGAACGGCAAGGCTTAGGGCACAGGTGAGGGTACGGAAACGTGGGAGGGTCAGGCTACGTGCTGACGCACGGGTCAGTGCCAGCGTACGGGTCAGGAGTAGGGTATGGCGTAAGGTAAGGTGTAGGGCTGGTGGTGGGTTTCTATTCCGGGCTAGGGTTAGGGTTAGAGAACGACAAGGCTTAGGGCACAGGTGAGGGTACGGAAACGTGGGAGGGTCGGGCTACGTGCTGACGCACGGGTCAGTGCCAGCGTACGGGCCAGGAGTAGGCAACGGCGTAGGATAAAGTGTAGGGCTGGTGGTGGATTTGCGTTCTGGGCTAGGGTTAGGGTTAGGGAACGGCAAGGCTTAGGGCACATGTGAGGGTACGGAAACGCGGGAGGGTAAGGCTGCGTGCTGATGCACGGTGCAGTGCCAGCGTACGGGCCAGGAGTAGGCAACGGCGTAAGGTAAGGTGTAGGGCTGGTGGTTGGTTTCCATTCCAGGCTAGGGTTAGGGTTAGGGAACGGCAAGGCTTAGGGCACAGGTGAGGGTACGGAAACGTGGGAGGGTCGGGCTACGTGCTGACGCACGGGTCAGTGCCAGCGTACGGGCCAGGAGTAGGCAACGGCGTAGGATAAAGTGTAGGGCTGGTGGTGGATTTGCGTTCCAGGCTAGGGTTAGGGTTAGGGAACGGCAAGGCTTAGAGCACAGGTGAGGGTACGGAAACGTGGGAGGGTCAGGCTACGTGCTGACGCACGGTTCAGTGCCAGCGTACGGGCCAGGAATAGGGTACGGCGTAAGGTAAGGTGTTGGGCTGGTGCTGGGTTTCCGTTCCGGGCCAGGGTTAGGGTTAGGGAACGGCAAGGCTTAGGGCACAGGTGAGGGTAGGGAAACGTGGGAGGGTCAGGCTACGTGCTGACGCACGGGTCAGTGCCAACGTACGGGCCAGGAGTAGGGTACGGCGTAAGATAAGGTGTAGTGCTTGTGGTTGATTTCCGTTCCAGGCTAGGGTTAGGGTTAGAGAACGGCAAGGCTTAGGGCAAAGGAGAGGGTACGGAAACGTGGGAGGGTCGGGCCCCGTTCTGTCGCACGGGTTAGTGCCAGCATACGGGCCAGCAGTAGGCAACGATGTAGGATAAAGTGTAGGGCTGGAGGTGGGTTTCCATTCCGGGCTAGAGTTAGGGTTAGGGAACGGCAAGGCTTAGGGCACAGGTGAGGGTACGGAAACGTGGGAGGGTCAGGCTACGTGCTGACGCACGGGTCAGTGCCAGCGTACGGGCCAGGAGTAGGCAACGGCGTAAGGTAAGGTGTAGGGCTGGTGGTGGGTTTCTATTCCGGGCTAGGGTTAGGGTTAGGGAACGGCAAGGCTTAGGGCACAGGTGAGGTTACGGAAACGTGGGAGGGTCGGGCTACGTGCTGATGCACGGGTCAGTGCCAGCGTACGGGCCAGGAGTATGCAACGGCATAGGATAAAGTGTAGGGCTGGTGGTTGTTTTCCGTTCCGGGCTAGTGTTAGGGTTAGGGAACGGCAAGGCTTAGGGCACAGGTGAGGTTACGGAAACGTGGGAGGGTTAGGCTACGTGCTGACGCACGGGTTAGTGCCAGCGTACGGGCCAGGAGTAGGCAACGGCGTAAGGTAAGGTGTAGGGGTGGTGGTTGGTTTCCGTTCCAGGCTAGGGTTAGGGTTAGGGAACGGCAAGGCTTAGGGCACAGGTGAGGGTACGGAAACGTGGGAGGGTCGGGCTACGTGCTGACGCACGTGTCAGTGCCAGCGTACGGGCCAGGAGTAGGCAACGGCGTAGGATAAAGTGTAGGGCTGGTGGTGGATTTGCGTTCGGGGATAGGTTTAGGGTTAGGCAACGGCAAGGCTTAGGGCACAGGTGAGGGTACGGAAACGTGGGAGGGTCAGGCTACGTGCTGACGCACAGGTCAGTGCCAGCGTACAGGTCAGGAGTAGGGTACGGCGTAAGGTAACGTGTAGGGCTGGTGGTGGGTTTCTATTCCGGGCTAGGGTTAGGGTTAGGGAACGGCAAGTCTTAGGGCAAAGGTGAGGGTACGGAAACGTGGGAGGGTCAGGCTACGTGCTGACGCACGGGTCAGTGCCAGCGTATGGGTCAGGAGTAGGGTATGGCGTAAGGTAAGGTGTAGGGCTGGTGGTGGGTTTCTATTCCGGGCTAGGGTTAGGGTTAGGGAACGGCAAGGCTTAGGGCAAAGGTGAGGGTACGGAAACGTGGGAGGGTCGGGATACGTGCTGATGCACGGGTCAGTACCAGCGTACGGGCCAGGAGTAGGCAACGGCGTAGGATAAAGTGTAGGGCTGGTGGTGGATTTGCGTTCCGGGCTAGGGTTAGGGTTAGGGAACGGCAAGGCTTAGGGCACAGGTGAGGGTACGGCAACGTGGGAGGGTCAGGCTACGTGCTGACGCACAGTTCAGTGCCAGCGTACGGGCCAGGAATAGGGTACGGCGTAAGGTAAGGTGTCAGGCTGGTGGTGGGTTTCCGTTCCGGGCTAGGGTTAGGGTTAGGGAACGACAAGGCTTAGGGCACAGGTGAAGTTACGGAAACGTGGGAGGCTCGGGCTACGTGCTGACGCACGGATCAGTGCCAGCGTACGGGCCAGGAGTAGGCAACGGCGTAGGATAAAGTGTAGGGCTGGTGGTGGATTTGCGTTCTGGGCTAGGGTTAGGGTTAGGGAACGGCAAGGCTTAGGGCACAGGTGAGGGTACAGAAACGTGGGAGGGTCGGGCTACGTGCTGACGCACGTGTCAGTGCCAGCGTACGGGCCAGGAGTAGGCAACGGCGTAGGATAAAGTGTAGGGCTGGTGGTGGATTTGCGTTCGGGGCTAGGGTTAGGGTTAGGGAACGGCAAGGCTTAGGGCACAGGTGAGGGTACGGAAACGTGGGAGGGTCAGGCTACGTGCTGACGCACAGGTCAGTGCCAGCGTACAGGTCAGGAGTAGGGTACGGCATAAGGTAACGTGTAGGGCTGGTGGTGGGTTTCTATTCCGGGCTAGGGTTAGGGTTAGGGAACGGCAAGGCTTAGGGCACAGGTGAGGGTACAGAAACGTGGGAGGGTCAGGCTACGTGCTGCCGCACGGGTCAGTGCCAGCGTACGGGTCAGGAGTAGGGTATGGCGTAAGGTAAGGTGTAGGGCTGGTGGTGGGTTTGTATTCCGGGCTAGGGTTAGGGTTAGGGAATGGCAAGGCTTAGGGCACAGGTGAGGGTACGGAAACGTGGGAGGGTCGGGCTACGTGCTGACGCACGGGTCAGTGCCAGCGTACGGGCCAGGAGTAGGCAACGGCGTAGGATAAAGTGTAGGGCTGGTGGTGGATTTGCGTTCAGGGCTAGAGTTAGGGTTAGGGAACGGCAAGGCTTAGGGCACAGGTGAGGGTACGGAAACGCGGGAGGGTAAGGCTGCGTGCTGATGCACGGTGCAGTGCCAGCGTACGGGCCAGGAGTAGGCAACGGCGTAAGGTAAGGTGTAGGGCTGGTGGTTGGTTTCCGTTCCAGGCTAGGGTTAGGGTTAGGGAACGGCAAGGCTTAGGGCACAGGTGAGGGTACGGAAACGTGGGAGCGTCGGGCTACGTGCTGACGCACGGGTCAGTGCCAGCATACGGGCCAGGAGTAGGCAATGGCGTAGGATAAAGTGTAGGGCTGGTGGTGGATTTGCGTTCCAGGCTAGGGTTAGGGTTAGGGAACGGCAAGGCTTAGAGCACAGGTGAGGGTACGGAAACGTGGGAGGGTCAGGCTACGTGCTGACGCACGGTTCAGTGCCAGCGTACGGGCCAGGAATAGGGTACGGCGTAAGGTAAGGTGTAGGGCTGGTTCTGGGTTTCCGTTCCGGGCCAGGGTTAGGGTTAGGGAACGGCAAGGCTTAGGGCACAGGAGAGGGTACGGAAACGCGGGAGGGTAAGGCTACGTGCTGATGCACGGGGCAGTGCCAGAGTACAGGCCAGGAGTAGGCAACGGCGTAGGGTAAGGTGTAGGGCTGGTGGTGGGTTTCCATTCCGGGCTAGGGTTAGGGTTAGGGAACGGCAAGGCTTAGGGCACAGGTGAGGGTACGGAAACGTGGGAGGGTCAGGCTACGTGCTGACGCACGGGTCAGTGCCAGCGTACGGGTCAGGAGTAGGGTAAGGCGTAAGGTAAGGTGTAGGGCTGGTGGTGGGTTTCTATTCCAGGCTAGGGTTAGGGTTAGGGAACGGCAAGGCTTAGGGCACAGGTGAGGGTACGGAAACGTGGGAGGGTCTGGCTACGTGCTGACGCAAGGTTCAGTGCCAGCGTACGGGCCAGGAATAGGGTACGGCGTAAGGTAAGGTGTAGGGCTGGTGGTGGGTTTCCATTCCGGGCTAGGGTTAGGGTTAGGGAATGGCAAGGCTTAGGGCACAGGTGAAGGTATGGAAACGTGGGAGGGTCGGGCTACGTGCAGACGCACGGGTCAGTACCAGCGTACGGGCCAGGAGTAGGCAACGGCGTAGGATAAAGTGTAGGGCTGGTGGTGGATTTGCGTTCCAGGCTAGGGTTAGGGTTAGGGAACGGCAAGGCTTAGGACACAGGTGAGGGAACGGAAATGTGGGAGGGTCGGGCTACGTGCTGACGCAAGGGTCAGTGCCAGCGTACAGGCCAGGAGTAGGCAACGGCGTAGGATAAAGTGTAGGGCTGGTGGTGGATTTGCGTTCCGGGCTAGGGTTAGGGTTAGGGAACGGCAAGGCTTAGGGCACAGGTGAGGGTACGGAAACGTGGGAGGGTCAGGCTACGTGCTGACGCACGGGTCAGTGCCAGCGTATGGGTCAGGAGTCGGGTAAGGCGTAAGGTAAGGTGTAGGGCTGGTGGTGGGTTTCTATTCCGGGCTAGGGTTAGGGTTAGGGAACGGCAAGACTTAGGGCACAGGTGAGGGTACGGAAACGTGGGAGGGTCGGGCTACGTGCTGACGCACGGGTCAGTGCCAGCGTACGGGCCAGGAGTAGGCAACGGCGTAGGATAAAGTGTAGGGCTGGTGGTGGATTTGCGTTCCGGGCTAGGGTTAGGGTTAGGGAACGGCAAGGCTTAGGGCACAGGTGAGGGTACGGAAACGTGGGAGGGTCAGGCTACGTGCTGACGCACAGTTCAGTGCCAGCGTATGGGCCAGGAATAGGGTACGGCATAAGGTAAGGTGTCAGGCTGGTGGTGGGTTTCCGTTCCGGGCTAGGGTTAGGGTTAGGGAACGACAAGGCTTAGGGCACAGGTGAAGTTACGGAAACGTGGGAGGCTCGGGCTACGTGCTGACGCACGGGTCAGTGCCAGCGTACGGGCCAGGAGTAGGCAACGGCGTAGGATAAAGTGTAGGGCTGGTGGTGGATTTGAGTTCTGGGCTAGGGTTAGGGTTAGGGAACGGCAAGGCTTAGGGCACAGGTGAGGGTACGGAAACGTGGGAGGGTAAGGCTGCGTGCTGATGCACGGTGCAGTGCCAGCGTACGGGCCAGGAGTAGGCAACGGCGTAAGGTAAGGTGTAGGGCTGGTGGTTGGTTTCCGTTCCAGGCTAGGGTTAGGGTTAGGGAACGGCAAGGCTTAGGGCACAGGTGAGGGTACGGAAACGTGGGAGCGTCGGGCTACGTGCTGATGCACGGGTCAGTGCCAGCATACGGGCCAGGAGTAGGCAATGGCGTAGGATAAAGTGTAGGGCTGGTGGTGGGTTTCCATTCCGGGCTAGAGTTAGGGTTAGGGAACGGCAAGGCTTAGGGCACAGGTGAGGGTACGGAAACGTGGGAGGGTCAGGCTACGTGCTGACGCACGGGTCAGTGCCAGCGTACGGGCCAGGAGTAGGCAACGGTATAAGGTAAGGTGTAGGGCTTGTGGTGGGTTTCTATTCCGGGCTAGGGTTAGGGTTAGGGAACGGCAAGGCTTAGGGCACAGGTGACGTTACGGAAACGTGGGAGGGTCGGGCTACGTGCTGACGCACGGGTCAGTGCCAGCGTACGGGCCAGGAGTATGCAACGGCGTAGGATAAAGTGTAGGGCTGGTGGTTGTTTTCCGTTCCGGGCTAGTGTTAGGGTTAGGGAACGGCAAGGCTTAGGGCACAGGTGAGGTTACGGAAACGTGGGAGGGTCAGGCTACGTGCTGACGCACGGGTTAGTGCCAGTGTACGGGCCAGGAGTAGGCAACGGCGTAAGGTAAGGTGTAGGGCTGGTGGTTGGTTTCCGTTCCAGGCTAGGGTTAGGGTTAGGGAACGGCAAGGCTTAGGGCACAGGTGAGGGTACGGAAACGTGGGAGGGTCGGGCTACGTGCTGACGCACGTGTCAGTGCCAGCGTACGGGCCAGGAGTAGGCAACGGCGTAGGATAAAGTATAGGCTGGTGGTGGATTTGCGTTCTGGGCTAGGGTTAGGGTTAGGGAACGGCAAGGCTTAGGGCACAGGAGAGGGTACGGAAACGCGGGAGGGTAAGGCTACGTGCTGATGCACGGGGCAGTGCCAGAGTACAGGCCAGGAGTAGGCAACGGCGTAGGGAAAGGTGTAGGGCTGGTGGTGGGTTTCCATTCCGGGCTAGGGTTAGGGTTAGGGAACGGCAAGGCTTAGGGCACAGGTGAGGGTACGGAAACGTGGGAGGGTCAGGCTACGTGCTGACGCACGGGTCAGTGCCAGCGTACGGGTCAGGAGTAGGGTAAGGCGTAAGGTAAGGTGTAGGGCTGGTGGTGGGTTTCTATTCCGGGCTAGGGTTAGGGTTAGGGAACGGCAAGGCTTAGGGCACAGGTGAGGGTACGGAAACGTGGGAGGGTCTGGCTACGTGCTGACGCAAGGTTCAGTGCCAGCGTACGGGCCAGGAATAGGGTACGGCGTAAGGTAAGGTGTAGGGCTGGTGGTGGGTTTCCATTCCGGGCTAGGGATAGGGTTAGGGAATGGCAAGGCTTAGGGCACAGGTGAAGGTATGGAAACGTGGAAGGGTCGGGCTACGTGCAGACGCACGGGTCAGTACCAGCGTACGGGCCAGGAGTAGGCAACGGCGTAGGATAAAGTGTAGGGCTGGTGGTGGATTTGCGTTCCAGGCTAGGGTTAGGGTTAGGGAACGGCAAGGCTTAGGACACAGGTGAGGGTACGGAAACGTGGGAGGTTCAGGCTACGTGCTGACGCACGGGTCAGTGCCAGCGTACGGGTCAGGAGTAGGGTACGGTGTAAGGTAAGGTGTAGGGCTGGTGGTGGGTTTCTATTCCGGGCTAGGGTTAGGGTTAGGGAACCGCAAGGCTTAGGGCACAGGTCAGGGTACGGAAACGCGGGAGGGTAAGGCTACGTTCTGATGCACGGGTCAGAGCCAGAGTACAGGCCAGGAGTAGGCAACGGGGTAGGGTAAGGTGTAGGGCTGGTGGTGGGTTTCTATTCCGGGCTAGGGTTAGGGTTAGGGAACGGAAAGGCTTAGGGCACAGGTGAGGGTACGGAAACGTGGGAGGGTCAGGCTACATGCTGACGCACGGGTCAGTGCCAGCGTACGGGCCAGGAGTAGGCAACGGCGTAAGGTAAGGTGTAGGGCTGGTGGTTGGTTTCCGTTCCAGGCTAGGGTTAGAGTTAGGGAACGGCAAGGCTTAGGGCACAGGTGAGGGTACGGAAACGTGGGAGGGTCGGGCTACGTGCTGACGCACGTGTCAGTGCCAGCGTACAGGCCAGGAGTAGGCAACGGCGTAGGATAAAGTGTAGGGCTGGTGGTGGATTTGCGTTCCGGGCTAGGGTTAGGGTTAGGGAACGGCAAGGCTTAGGGCACAGGTGAGGGTACGGAAACGTGGGAGGGTCAGGCTACGTGCTGACGCACGGGTCAGTGCCAGCGTATGGGTCAGGAGTAGGGTAAGGCGTAAGGTAAGGTGTAGGGCTGGTGGTGGGTTTCTATTCCGGGCTAGGGTTAGGGTTAGGGAACGGCAAGGCTTAGGGCACAGGTCAGGGTACGGAAACGCGGGAGGGTAAGGCTACGTGCTGATGAACGGGTCAGTGCCAGAGTACAAGCCAGGAGTAGGCAACGGCGTAGGGTAAGGTGTAGGGCTGGTGGTTGGTTTCCGTTCCAGGCTAGGGTTAGGGTTAGGGAACGGCAAGGCTTAGGGCACAGGTGAGGGTACGGAAACGTGGGAGGGTCGGGCTACGTGCTGACGCACGGGTCAGTGCCAGCGTACGGGCCAGGAGTAGGCAACGGCGTAGTATAAAGTGTAGGGCTGGTGGTGGATTTGCGTTCCAGGCTAGGGTTAGGGTTAGGGAACCGCAAGGCTTAGGGCACAGGTGAGGGTACGGAAACGTGGGAGGGTCAGGCTACGTGCTGACGCACGGTTCAGTGCCAGCGTACGGGCCAGGAATAGGGTACGGCGTAAGGTAAGGTGTAGGGCTGGTGGTGGGTTTCCGTTCTGGCCTAGGGTTAGGGTTAGGGAACGGCAAGGCTTAGGGCACAGGTGAGGGTACGGAAACGTGGGAGGGTCAGGCTACGTGCTGACGCACGGGTCAGTGCCAACGTACGGGCCAGGAGTAGGGTACAGCGTAAGGTAAGGTGTAGGGCTTGTGGTTGATTTCCGTTCCAGGCTAGGGTTAGGGTTAGGGAACGGCAAGGCTTAGGGCAAAGGAGAGGGTACGGAAACGTGGGAGGGTCGGGCTACGTGCTGACGCACGGGTCAGTGCCAGCGTACGGGCCAGGAGTAGGCAACGGCGTAGGATAAAGTGTAGGGCTGGTGGTGGATTTGCGTTCTGGGCTAGGGTTAGGGTTAGGGAACGGCAAGGCTTAGGGCACAGGTGAGGGTACGGAAATGCGGGAGGGTAAGGCTGCGTGCTGATGCACGGTGCAGAGCCAGCGTACGGGCCAGGAGTAGGCAACGGCGTAGGATAAAGTGTAGGGCTGGTGGTGGATTTGCGATCGGGGCTAGGGTTAGGGTTAGGGAACGGCAAGGCTTAGGGCACAGGTGAGGGTACGGAAACGTGGGAGGGTCAGGCTACGTGCTGACGCACAGGTCAGTGCCAGCGTACAGGTCAGGAGTAGGGTACGGCGTAAGGTAACGTGTAGGGCTGGTGGTGGGTTTCTATTCCGGGCTAGGGTTAGGGTTAGGGAACGGCAAGGCTTAGGGCACAGGTGAGGGTACGGAAACGTGGGAGGGTCAGGCTACGTGCTGACGCACGGGTCAGTGCCAGCGTACGGGTCAGGAGTAGGGTATGGCGTAAGGTAAGGTGTAGGGCTGGTGGTGGGTTTCTATTCCGGGCTAGGGTTAGGGTTAGGGAACGGCAAGGCTTAGGGCACAGGTGAGGGTACGGAAACGTGGGAGGGTCAGGCTACGTGCTGACGCACAGGTCAGTGCCAGCGTACAGGTCAGGAGTAGGGTACGGCGTAAGGAAAGGTGTAGGGCTGGTGGTCGGTTTCTATTCCGGGTTAGGGTTAGGGTTAGGGAACGGCAAGGCTTAGGGCACAGGTGAGGGTAAGGAAACGTGGGAGGGTCAGGCTACGTGCTGACGCACGTGTCAGTGCCAGCGTACGGGTCAGGAGTAGGGTACGGCGTAAGGTAAGGTGTAGGGCTGGTGGTGGTTTTCTATTCCGGGCTAGGGTTAGGGTTAGGGAACGGCAAGGCTTAGGGCACAGGTGAGGGTACGGAAACGTGGGATGGTCAGGCTACGTGCTGATGCACGGTTCAGTGCCAGCGTACGGACCAGGAATAGGGTACAGCGTAAGGTAAGGTGTAGGGCTGGTGGTGGGTTTCCGTTCCGGGCTAGGGTTAGGGTTAGGGAACGGCAAGGCTTACGGCACAGGTGAGGGTACGGAAACGTGGGAGTGTCGGTCTACGTGCTGAAGCACGGGTTAATGCCAGCATACGGGACAGGAGTAGGCAACGGCGTAGGATAAATTCTAGGGCTCGTGGTGGATTTGCGTTCAGGGCTAGGGTTAGGGTGAGGGAACGGCAAGGCTTAGGGCACAGGTGAGGGTACGGAAACGTGGGAGGGTCGGGCTACGTGCTGACGCACGGGTCAGTGCCAGCGTACGGGCCAGGAGTAGGCAACGGCGTAGGATAAAGTGTAGGGCTGGTGGTGGATTTGCGTTCCGGGCTAGGGTTAGGGTTAGGGAACGGCAAGGCATAGGGCACAGGTGAGGGTACGGAAACGTGGGAGGGTCAGGCTACGTGCTGACGCACAGTTCAGTGCCAGCGTACGGGCCAGGAATAGGGTACGGCGTAAGGTAAGGTGTCAGGCTGGTGGTGGGTTTCCGTTCCGGGCTAGGGTTAGGGTTAGGGAACGACAAGGCTTAGGGCACAGGTGAAGTTACGGAAACGTGGGAGGCTCGGGCTACGTGCTGACGCACGGGTCAGTGCCAGCGTACGGGCCAGGAGTAGGCAACGGCGTAGGATAAAGTGTAGGGCTGGTGGTGGATTTGCGTTCAGGGCTAGAGTTAGGGTTAGGGAACGGCAAGGCTTAGGGCACAGGTGAGGGTACGGAAACGCGGGAGGGTAAGGCTGCGTGCTGATGCACGGTGCAGTGCCAGCGTACGGGCCAGGAGTAGGCAACGGCATAAGGTAAGGTGTAGGGCTGGTGGTTGGTTTCCGTTCCAGGCTAGGGTTAGGGTTAGGGAAGGGCAAGGCTTAGGGCACAGGTGAGGGTACGGAAACGTGGGAGGGTCGGGCTACGTGCTGACGCAGGGGTCAGTGCCAGCGTACGGGCCAGGAGTAGGCAACGGCGTAGGATAAAGTGTAGGGCTGGTGGTGGATTTGCGTTCCAGGCTAGGGTTAGGGTTTGGGAACGGCAAGGCTTAGAGCAGAGGTGAGGGTACGGAAACGTGGGAGGGTCAGGCTACGTGCTGACGCACGGTTCAGTGCCAGCGTACGGGCCAGGAATAGGGTACGGCGCAAGGTAAGGTGTAGGGCTGGTGCTGGGTTTCCTTTCCGGGCCAGGGTTAGGGTTAGGGAACGGCAAGGCTTAGGGCACAGGTGAGGGTACGGAAACGTGGGAGGGTCAGGCTACGTGCTGACGCACGGTTCAGTGCCAGCGTACGGGCTAGGAATAGGGTACGGCGTAAGGTAAGGTGTAGGGCTGGTGCTGGGTTTCCGTTCCGGGCCAGGGTTAGGGTTAGGGAACGGCAAGGCTTAGGGCACAGGTGAGGGTAGGGAAACGTGGGAGGGTCAGGCTACGTGCTGACGCACGGGTCAGTGCCAACGTACGGGCCAGGAGTAGGGTACGGCGTAAGATAAGGTGTAGAGCTTGTGGTTGATTTCCGTTCCAGGCTAGGGTTAGGGTTAGGGAACGGCAAGGCTTAGGGCAAAGGAGAGGGTACGGAAACGTGGGAGGGTCGGGCCCCGTTCTGTCACACGGGTTAGTGCCAGCATACGGGCCAGCAGTAGGCAACGATGTAGGATAAAGTGTAGGGCTGGAGGTGGGTTTCCATTCCGGGCTAGAGTTAGGGTTAGGGAACGGCAAGGCTTAGGGCACAGGTGAGGGTACGGAAACGTGGGAGGGTCAGGCTACGTGCTGACGCACGGGTCAGTGCCAGCGTACGGGCCAGGAGTAGGCAACGGCGTAAGGTAAGGTGTAGGGCTGGTGGTGGGTTTCTATTCCGGGCTAGGGTTAGGGTTAGGGAACGGCAAGGCTTAGGGCACAGGTGAGGTTACGGAAACGTGGGAGGGTCGGGCTACGTGCTGACGCACGGGTCAGTGCCAGCGTACGGGCCAGGAGTATGCAACGGCATAGGATAAAGTGTAGGGCTGGTGGTTGTTTTCCGTTCCGGGCTAGTGTTAGGGTTAGGGAACGGCAAGGCTTAGGGCACAGGTGAGGTTACGGAAACGTGGGAGGGTTAGGCTACGTGCTGACGTACGGGTTAGTGCCAGCGTACGGGCCAGGAGTAGGCAACGGCGTAAGGTAAGGTGTAGGGCTGGTGGTTGGTTTCCGTTCCAGGCTAGGGTTAGGGTTAGGGAACGGCAAGGCTTAGGGCACAGGTGAGGGTACGGAAACGTGGGAGGGTCGGGCTACGTGCTGACGCACGTGTCAGTGCCAGCGTACGGGCCAGGAGTAGGCAACGGCGTAGGATAAAGTGTAGGGCTGGTGGTGGATTTGCGTTCGGGGCTAGGGTTAGGGTTAGGGAACGGCAAGGCTTAGGGCACAGGTGAGGGTACGGAAACGTGGGAGGGTCAGGCTACGTGCTGACGCACAGGTCAGTGCCAGCGTACAGGTCAGGAGTAGGGTACGGCGTAAGGTAACGTGTAGGGCTGGTGGTGGGTTTCTATTCCGGGCTAGGGTTAGGGTTAGGGAACGGCAAGTCTTAGGGCAAAGGTGAGGGTACGGAAACGTGGGAGGGTCAGGCTACGTGCTGACGCACGGGTCAGTGCCAGCGTATGGGTCAGGAGTAGGGTATGGCGTAAGGTAAGGTGTAGGGCTGGTGGTGGGTTTCTATTCCGGGCTAGGGTTAGGGTTAGGGAACGGCAAGGCTTAGGGCAAAGGTGAGGGTATGGAAACGTGGGAGGGTCGGGATACGTGCTGATGCACGGGTCAGTGCCAGCGTACGGGCCAGGAGTAGGCAACGGCGTAGGATAAAGTGTAGGGCTGGTGGTGGATTTGCGTTCCGGGCTAGGGTTAGGGTTAGGGAACGGCAAGGCTTAGGGCACAGGTGAGGGTACGGCAACGTGGGAGGGTCAGGCTACGTGCTGACGCACAGTTCAGTGCCAGCGTACGGTCCAGGAATAGGGTACGGCGTAAGGTAAGGTGTCAGGCTGGTGGTGGGTTTCCGTTCCGGGCTAGGGTTAGGGTTAGGGAACGACAAGGCTTAGGGCACAGGTGAAGTTACGGAAACGTGGGAGGCTCGGGCTACGTGCTGACGCACGGATCAGTGCCAGCGTACGGGCCAGGAGTAGGCAACGGCGTAGGATAAAGTGTAGGGCTGGTGGTGGATTTGCGTTCTGGGCTAGGGTTAGGGTTAGGGAACGGCAAGGCTTAGGGCACAGGTGAGGGTACAGAAACGTGGGAGGGTCGGGCTACGTGCTGACGCACGTGTCAGTGCCAGCGTACGGGCCAGGAGTAGGCAACGGCGTAGGATAAAGTGTAGGGCTGGTGGTGGATTTGCGTTCGGGGCTAGGGTTAGGGTTAGGGAACGGCAAGGCTTAGGGCACAGGTGAGGGTACGGAAACGTGGGAGGGTCAGGCTACGTGCTGACGCACAGGTCAGTGCCAGCGTACAGGTCAGGAGTAGGGTACGGCGTAAGGTAACGTGTAGGGCTGGTGGTGGGTTTCTATTCCGGGCTAGGGTTAGGGTTAGGGAACGGCAAGGCTTAGGGCACAGGTGAGGGTACAGAAACGTGGGAGGGTCAGGCTACGTGCTGACGCACGGGTCAGTGCCAGCGTACGGGTCAGGAGTAGGGTATGGCGTAAGGTAAGGTGTAGGGCTGGTGGTGGGTTTGTATTCCGGGCTAGGGTTAGGGTTAGGGAATGGCAAGGCTTAGGGCACAGGTGAGGGTACGGAAACGTGGGAGGGTCGGGCTACGTGCTGACGCACGGGTCAGTGCCAGCGTACGGGCCAGGAGTAGGCAACGGCGTAGGATAAAGTGTAGGGCTGGTGGTGGATTTGCGTTCTGGGCTAGGGTTAGGGTTAGGGAACGGCAAGGCTTAGGGCACAGGTGAGGGTACGGAAACGCGGGAGGGTAAGGCTGCGTGCTGATGCACGGTGCAGTGCCAGCGTACGGGCCAGGAGTAGGCAACGGCGTAAGGTAAGGTGTAGGGCTGGTGGTTGGTTTCCGTTCCAGGCTAGGGTTAGGGTTAGGGAACGGCAAGGCTTAGGGCACAGGTGAGGGTACGGAAACGTGGGAGCGTCGGGCTACGTGCTGACGCACGGGTCAGTGCCAGCATACGGGCCAGGAGTAGGCAATGGCGTAGGATAAAGTGTAGGGCTGGTGGTGGATTTGCGTTCCAGGCTAGGGTTAGGGTTAGGGAACGGCAAGGCTTAGAGCACAGGTGAGGGTACGGAAACGTGGGAGGGTCAGGCTACGTGCTGACGCACGGTTCAGTGCCAGCGTACGGGCCAGGAATAGGGTACGGCGTAAGGTAAGGTGTAGGACTGGTGCTGGGTTTCTGTTCCGGGCCAGGGTTAGGGTTAGGGAACGGCAAGGCTTAGGGCACAGGAGAGGGTACGGAAACGCGGGAGGGTAAGGCTACGTGCTGATGCACGGGGCAGTGCCAGAGTACAGGCCAGGAGTAGGCAACGGCGTAGGGTAAGGTGTAGGGCTGGTGGTGGGTTTCCATTCCGGGCTAGGTTTAGGGTTAGGGAACGGCAAGGCTTAGGGCATAGGTGAGGGTACGGAAACGTGGGAGGGTCAGGCTACGTGCTGACGCACGGGTCAGTGCCAGCGTACGGGTCAGGAGTAGGGTAAGGCGTAAGGTAAGGTGTAGGGCTGGTGGTGGGTTTCTATTCCGGGCTAGGGTTAGGGTTAGGGAACGGCAAGGCTTAGGGCACAGGTGAGGGTACGGAAACGTGGGAGGGTCTGGCTACGTGCTGACGCAAGGTTCAGTGCCAGCATACGGGCCAGGAATAGGGTACGGCGTAAGGTAAGGTGTAGGGCTGGTGGTGGGTTTCCATTCCGGGCTAGGGTTAGGGTTAGGGAATGGCAAGGCTTAGGGCACAGGTGAAGGTATGGAAACGTGGGAGGGTCGGGCTACGTGCAGACGCACGGGTCAGTACCAGCGTACGGGCCAGGAGTAGGCAACGGCGTAGGATAAAGTGTAGGGCTGGTGGTGGATTTGCGTTCCAGGCTAGGGTTAGGGTTAGGGAACGGCAAGGCTTAGGACACAGGTGAGGGAACGGAAACGTGGGAGGTTCAGGCTACGTGCTGACGCACGGGTCAGTGCCAGCGTACGGGTCAGGAGTAGGGTACGGCGTAAGGTAAGGTGTAGGGCTGGTGGTGGGTTTCTATTCCGGGCTAGGGTTAGGGTTAGGGAACCGCAAGGCTTAGGGCACAGGTCAGGGTACGGAAACGCGGGAGGGTAAGGCTACGTTCTGATGCACGGGTCAGAGCCAGAGTACAGGCCAGGAGTAGGCAACGGGGTAGGGTAAGGTGTAGGGCTGGTGGTGGGTTTCTATTCCGGGCTAGGGTTAGGGTTAGGGAACGGAAAGGCTTAGGGCACAGGTGAGGGTACGGAAACGTGGGAGGGTCAGGCTACATGCTGACGCACGGGTCAGTGCCAGCGTACGGGCCAGGAGTAGGCAACGGCGTAAGGTAAGGTGTAGGGCTGGTGGTTGGTTTCCGTTCCAGGCTAGGGTTAGAGTTAGGGAACGGCAAGGCTTAGGGCACAGGTGAGGGTACGGAAACGTGGGAGGGTCGGGCTACGTGCTGACGCACGGGTCAGTGCCAGCGTACAGGCCAGGAGTAGGCAACGGCGTAGGATAAAGTGTAGGGCTGGTGGTGGATTTGCGTTCCGGGCTAGGGTTAGGGTTAGGGAACGGCAAGGCTTAGGGCACAGGTGAGGGTACGGCAACGTGGGAGGGTCAGGCTACGTGCTGACGCACAGTTCAGTGCCAGCGTACGGGCCAGGAATAGGGTACGGCGTAAGGTAAGGTGTCAGGCTGGTGGTGGGTTTCCGTTCCGGGCTAGGGTTAGGGTTAGGGAACGACAAGGCTTAGGGCACAGGTGAAGTTACGGAAACGTGGGAGGCTCGGGCTACGTGCTGACGCACGGATCAGTGCCAGCGTACGGGCCAGGAGTAGGCAACGGCGTAGGATAAAGTGTAGGGCTGGTGGTGGATTTGCGTTCTGGGCTAGGGTTAGGGTTAGGGAACGGCAAGGCTTAGGGCACAGGTGAGGGTACAGAAACGTGGGAGGGTCGGGCTACGTGCTGACGCACGTGTCAGTGCCAGCGTACGGGCCAGGAGTAGGCAACGGCGTAGGATAAAGTGTAGGGCTGGTGGTGGATTTGCGTTCGGGGCTAGGGTTAGGGTTAGGGAACGGCAAGGCTTAGGGCACAGGTGAGGGTACGGAAACGTGGGAGGGTCAGGCTACGTGCTGACGCACGGGTCAGTGCCAGCGTACGGGTCAGGAGTAGGGTATGGCGTAAGGTAAGGTGTAGGGCTGGTGGTGGGTTTGTATTCCGGGCTAGGGTTAGGGTTAGGGAATGGCAAGGCTTAGGGCACAGGTGAGGGTACGGAAACGTGGGAGGGTCGGGCTACGTGCTGACGCACGGGTCAGTGCCAGCGTACGGGCCAGGAGTAGGCAACGGCGTAGGATAAAGTGTAGGGCTGGTGGTGGATTTGCGTTCTGGGCTAGGGTTAGGGTTAGGGAACGGCAAGGCTTAGGGCACAGGTGAGGGTACGGAAACGCGGGAGGGTAAGGCTGTGTGCTGATGCACGGTGCAGTGCCAGCGTACGGGCCAGGAGTAGGCAACAGCGTAAGGTAAGGTGTAGGGCTGGTGGTTGGTTTCCGTTCCAGGCTAGGGTTAGGGTTAGGGAACGGCAAGGCTTAGGGCACAGGTGAGGGTACGGAAACGTGGGAGCGTCGGGCTACGTGCTGACGCACGGGTCAGTGCCAGCATACGGGCCAGGAGTAGGCAATGGCGTAGGATAAAGTGTAGGGCTGGTGGTGGATTTGCGTTCCAGGCTAGGGTTAGGGTTAGGGAACGGCAAGGCTTAGAGCACAGGTGAGGGTACGGAAACGTGGGAGGGTCAGGCTACGTGCTGACGCACGGTTCAGTGCCAGCGTACGGGCCAGGAATAGGGTACGGCGTAAGGTAAGGTGTAGGACTGGTGCTGGGTTTCTGTTCCGGGCCAGGGTTAGGGTTAGGGAACGGCAAGGCTTAGGGCACAGGAGAGGGTACGGAAACGCGGGAGGGTAAGGCTACGTGCTGATGCACGGGGCAGTGCCAGAGTACAGGCCAGGAGTAGGCAACGGCGTAGGGTAAGGTGTAGGGCTGGTGGTGGGTTTCCATTCCGGGCTAGGGTTAGGGTTAGGGAACGGCAAGGCTTAGGGCACAGGTGAGGGTACGGAAACGTGGGAGGGTCAGGCTACGTGCTGACGCACGGGTCAGTGCCAGCGTACGGGTCAGGAGTAGGGTAAGGCGTAAGGTAAGGTGTAGGGCTGGTGGTGGGTTTCTATTCCGGGCTAGGGTTAGGGTTAGGGAACGGCAAGGCTTAGGGCACAGGTGAGGGTACGGAAACGTGGGAGGGTCTGGCTACGTGCTGACGCAAGGTTCAGTGCCAGCGTACGGGCCAGGAATAGGGTACGGCGTAAGGTAAGGTGTAGGGCTCGTGGTGGGTTTCCATTCCGGGCTAGGGTTAGGGTTAGGGAATGGCAAGGCTTAGGGCACAGGTGAAGGTATGGAAACGTGGGAGGGTCGGGCTACGTGCAGACGCACGGGTCAGTACCAGCGTACGGGCCAGGAGTAGGCAACGGCGTAGGATAAAGTGTAGGGCTGGTGGTGGATTTGCGTTCCAGGCTAGGGTTAGGGTTAGGGAACGGCAAGGCTTAGGACACAGGTGAGGGAACGGAAACGTGGGAGGTTCAGGCTACGTGCTGACGCACGGGTCAGTGCCAGCGTACGGGTCAGGAGTAGGGTACGGCGTAAGGTAAGGTGTAGGGCTGGTGGTGGGTTTCTATTCCGGGCTAGGGTTAGGGTTAGGGAACCGCAAGGCTTAGGGCACAGGTCAGGGTACGGAAACGCGGGAGGGTAAGGCTACGTTCTGATGCACGGGTCAGAGCCAGAGTACAGGCCAGGAGTAGGCAACGGGGTAGGGTAAGGTGTAGGGCTGGTGGTGGGTTTCTATTCCGGGCTAGGGTTAGGGTTAGGGAACGGAAAGGCTTAGGGCACAGGTGAGGGTACGGAAACGTGGGAGGGTCAGGCTACATGCTGACGCACGGGTCAGTGCCAGCGTACGGGCCAGGAGTAGGCAACGGCGTAAGGTAAGGTGTAGGGCTGGTGGTTGGTTTCCGTTCCAGGCTAGGGTTAGAGTTAGGGAACGGCAAGGCTTAGGGCACAGGTGAGGGTACGGAAACGTGGGAGGGTCGGGCTACGTGCTGACGCACGGGTCAGTGCCAGCGTACGGGCCAGGAGTAGGCAACGGCGTAGGATAAAGTGTAGGGCTGGTGGTGGATTTGGGTTCCGGGCTAGGGTTAGGCTTAGGGAACGGCAAGGCTTAGGGCACAGGTGAGGGTACGGAAACGTGGGAGGGTCAGGCTACGTGCTGACGCACAGTTCAGTGCCAGCGTATGGGCCAGGAATAGGGTACGGCATAAGGTAAGGTGTCAGGCTGGTGGTGGGTTTCCGTTCCGGGCTAGGGTTAGGGTTAGGGAACGGCAAGGCTTAGGGCACAGGTGAGGGTACGGAAACGCGGGAGGGTAAGGCTGCGTGCTGATGCACGGTGCAGTGCCAGCGTACGGGCCAGGAGTAGGCAATGGCGTAGGATAAAGTGTAGGGCTTGTGGTGGATTTGCGTTCCAGGCTAGGGTTAGGGTTAGGGAACGGCAAGGCTTAGAGCACAGGTGAGGGTACGGAAACGTGGGAGGGTCAGGCTACGTGCTGACGCACGGTTCAGTGCCAGCGTACGGGCCAGGAATAGGGTACGGCGTAAGGTAAGGTGTAGGGCTGGTGCTGGGTTTCCGTTCCGGGCCAGGGTTAGGGTTAGGGAACGGAAAGGCTTAGGGCACAGGTGAGGGTACGGAAACGTGGGAGGGTCAGGCTACGTGCTGACGCACGGGTCAGTGCCAACGTACGGGCCAGGAGTAGGGTACGGCGTAAGATAAGGTGTAGGGCTTGTGGTTGATTTCCGTTCCAGGCTAGGGTTAGGGTTAGGGAACGGCAAGGCTTAGGGCAAAGGAGAGGGTACGGAAACGTGGGAGGGTCGGGCCCCGTTCTGTCGCACGGGTTAGTGCCAGCATACGGGCCAGGAGTAGGCAACGACGTAGGATAAAGTGTAGGGCTGGTGGTGGGTTTCCATTCCGGGCTAGAGTTAGGGTTAGGGAACGGCAAGGCTTAGGGCACAGGTGAGGGTACGGAAACGTGGGAGGGTCAGGCTACGTGCTGACGCACGGGTCAGTGCCAGCGTACGGGCCAGGAGTAGGCAACGGTATAAGGTAAGGTGTAGGGCTTGTGGTGGGTTTCTATTCCGGGCTAGGGTTAGGGTTAGGGAACGGCAAGGCTTAGGGCACAGGTGAGGTTACGGAAACGTGGGAGGGTCGGGCTACGTGCTGACGCACGGGTCAGTGCCAGCGTACGGGCCAGGAGTATGCAACGGCGTAAGATAAAGTGTAGGGCTGGTGGTTGTTTTCCGTTCCGGGCTAGTGTTAGGGTTAGGGAACGGCAAGGCTTAGGGCACAGGTGAGGTTACGGAAACGTGGGAGGGTCAGGCTACGTGCTGACGCACGGGTTAGTGCCAGCGTACGGGCCAGGAGTAGGCAACGGCGTAAGGTAAGGTGTAGGGCTGGTGGTTGGTTTCTGTTCCAGGCTAGGGTTAGGGTTAGGGAACGGCAAGGCTTAGGGCACAGGTGAGGGTACGGAAACGTGGGAGGGTCGGGCTACGTGCTGACGCACGTGTCAGTGCCAGCGTACGGGCCAGGAATAGGGTACGGCGTAAGGTAAGGTGTAGGGCTGGTGCTGGGTTTCCGTTCCGGGCCAGGGTTAGGGTAAGGGAACGGCAAGGCTTAGGGCACAGGTGAGGGTACGGAAACGTGGGAGGGTCAGGCTACGTGCTGACGCACGGGTCAGTGCCAACGTACGGGCCTGGAGTAGGGTACGGCGTAAGATAAGGTGTAGGGCTTGTGGTTGATTTCCGTTCCAGGCTAGGGTTAGGGTTAGGGAACGGCAAGGCTTAGGGCAAAGGAGAGGGTACGGAAACGTGGGAGGGTCGGGCCCCGTTCTGTCGCACGGGTTAGTGCCAGCATACGGGCCAGGAGTAGGCAACGACGTAGGATAAAGTGTAGGGCTGGTGGTGGGTTTCCATTCCGGGCTAGAGTTAGGGTTAGGGAACGGCAAGGCTTAGGGCACAGGTGAGGGTACGGAAACGTGGGAGGGTCAGGCTACGTGCTGACGCACGGGTCAGTGCCAGCGTACGGGCCAGGAGTAGGCAACGGTATAAGGTAAGGTGTAGGGCTTGTGGTGGGTTTCTATTCCGGGCTAGGGTTAGGGTTAGGGAACGGCAAGGCTTAGGGCACAGGTGAGGTTACGGAAACGTGGGAGGGTCGGGCTACGTGCTGACGCACGGGTCAGTGCCAGCGTACGGGCCAGGAGTATGCAACGGCGTAGGATAAAGTGTAGGGCTGGTGGTTGTTTTCCGTTCCGGGCTAGTGTTAGGGTTAGGGAACGGCAAGGCTTAGGGCACAGGTGAGGTTACGGAAACGTGGGAGGGTCAGGCTACGTGCTGACGCACGGGTTAGTGCCAGTGTACGGGCCAGGAGTAGGCAACGGCGTAAGGTAAGGTGTAGGGCTGGTGGTTGGTTTCCGTTCCAGGCTAGCGTTAGGGTTAGGGAACGGCAAGGCTTAGGGCACAGGTGAGGGTACGGAAACGTGGGAGGGTCGGGCTACGTGCTGACGCACGTGTCAGTGCCAGCGTACGGGCCAGGAGTAGGCAACGGCGTAGGATAAAGTATAGGCTGGTGGTGGATTTGCGTTCTGGGCTAGGGTTAGGGTTAGGGAACGGCAAGGCTTAGGGCACAGGAGAGGGTACGGAAACGCGGGAGGGTAAGGCTACGTGCTGATGCACGGGGCAGTGCCAGAGTACAGGCCAGGAGTAGGCAACGGCGTAGGGTAAGGTGTAGGGCTGGTGGTGGGTTTCCATTCCGGGCTAGGGTTAGGGTTAGGGAACGGCAAGGCTTAGGGCACAGGTGAGGGTACGGAAACGTGGGAGGGTCAGGCTACGTGCTGACGCACGGGTCAGTGCCAGCGTACGGGTCAGGAGTAGGGTAAGGCGTAAGGTAAGGTGTAGGGCTGGTGGTGGGTTTCTATTCCGGGCTAGGGTTAGGGTTAGGGAACGGTAAGGCTTAGGGCACAGGTGAGGGTACGGAAACGTGGGAGGGTCGGGCTACGTGCAGACGCACGGGTCAGTACCAGCGTACGGGCCAGGAGTAGGCAACGGCGTAGGATAAAGTGTAGGGCTGGTGGTGGATTTGCGTTCCAGGCTAGGGTTAGGGTTAGGGAACGGCAAGGCTTAGGACACAGGTGAGGGTACGGAAACGTGGGAGGTTCAGGCTACGTGCTGACGCACGGGTCAGTGCCAGCGTACGGGTCAGGAGTAGGGTACGGCGTAAGGTAAGGTGTAGGGCTGGTGGTGGGTTTCTATTCCGGGCTAGGGTTAGGGTTAGGGAACCGCAAGGCTTAGGGCACAGGTCAGGGTACGGAAACGCGGGAGGGTAAGGCTACGTTCTGATGCACGGGTCAGAGCCAGAGTACAGGCCTGGAGTAGGCAACGGGGTAGGGTAAGGTGTAGGGCTGGTGGTGGGTTTCTATTCCGGGCTAGGGTTAGGGTTAGGGAACGGAAAGGCTTAGGGCACAGGTGAGGGTACGGAAACGTGGGAGGGTCAGGCTACATGCTGACGCACGGGTCAGTGCCAGCGTACGGGCCAGGAGTAGGCAACGGCGTAAGGTAAGGTGTAGGGCTGGTGGTTGGTTTCCGTTCCAGGCTAGGGTTAGAGTTAGGGAACGGCAAGGCTTAGGGCACAGGTGAGGGTACGGAAACGTGGGAGGGTCGGGCTACGTGCTGACGCACGTGTCAGTGCCAGCGTACAGGCCAGGAGTAGGCAACGGCGTAGGATAAAGTGTAGGGCTGGTGGTGGATTTGCGTTCCGGGCTAGGGTTAGGGTTAGGGAACGGCAAGGCTTAGGGCACAGGTGAGGGTACGGAAACGTGGGAGGGTCAGGCTACGTGCTGACGCACGGGTCAGTGCCAGCGTATGGGTCAGGAGTAGGGTAAGGCGTAAGGTAAGGTGTAGGGCTGGTGGTGGGTTTCTATTCCGGGCTAGGGTTAGGGTTAGGGAACGGCAAGGCTTAGGGCACAGGTCAGGGTACGGAAACGCGGGAGGGTAAGGCTACGTGCTGATGAACGGGTCAGTGCCAGAGTACAAGCCAGGAGTAGGCAACGGCGTAGGGTAAGGTGTAGGGCTGGTGGTTGGTTTCCGTTCCAGGCTAGGGTTAGGGTTAGGGAACGGCAAGGCTTAGGGCAAAGGAGAGGGTACGGAAACGTGGGAGGGTCGGGCTACGTGCTGACGCACGGGTCAGTGCCAGCGTACGGGCCAGGAGTAGGCAACGGCGTAGGATAAAGTGTAGGGCTGGTGGTGGATTTGCGTTCTGGGCTAGGGTTAGGGTTAGGGAACGTCAAGGCTTAGGGCACAGGTGAGGGTACGGAAATGCGGGAGGGTAAGGCTGCGTGCTGATGCACGGTGCAGTGCCAGCGTACGGGCCAGGAGTAGGCAACGGCGTAGGATAAAGTGTAGGGCTGGTGGTGGATTTGCGTTCGGGGCTAGGGTTAGGGTTAGGGAACGGCAAGGCTTAGGGCACAGGTGAGGGTACGGAAACGTGGGAGGGTCAGGCTACGTGCTGACGCACAGGTCAGTGCCAGCGTACAGGTCAGGAGTAGGGTACGGCGTAAGGTAACGTGTAGGGCTGGTGGTGGGTTTCTATTCCGGGCTAGGGTTAGGGTTAGGGAACGGCAAGGCTTAGGGCACAGGTGAGGGTACGGAAACGTGGGAGGGTCAGGCTACGTGCTGACGCACGGGTCAGTGCCAGCGTACGGGTCAGGAGTAGGGTATGGCGTAAGGTAAGGTGTAGGGCTGGTGGTGGGTTTCTATTCCGGGCTAGGGTTAGGGTTAGGGAACGGCAAGGCTTAGGGCACAGGTGAGGGTACGGAAACGTGGGAGGGTCAGGCTACGTGCTGACGCACAGGTCAGTGCCAGCGTACAGGTCAGGAGTAGGGTACGGCGTAAGGAAAGGTGTAGGGCTGGTGGTCGGTTTCTATTCCGGGTTAGGGTTAGGGTTAGGGAACGGCAAGGCTTAGGGCACAGGTGAGGGTAAGGAAACGTGGGAGGGTCAGGCTACGTGCTGACGCACGTGTCAGTGCCAGCGTACGGGTCAGGAGTAGGGTACGGCGTAAGGTAAGGTGTAGGGCTGGTGGTGGTTTTCTATTCCGGGCTAGGGTTAGGGTTAGGGAACGGCAAGGCTTAGGGCACAGGTGAGGGTACGGAAACGTGGGATGGTCAGGCTACGTGCTGATGCACGGTTCAGTGCCAGCGTACGGACCAGGAATAGGGTACAGCGTAAGGTAAGGTGTAGGGCTGGTGGTGGGTTTCCGTTCCGGGCTAGGGTTAGGGTTAGGGAACGGCAAGGCTTACGGCACAGGTGAGGGTACGGAAACGTGGGAGTGTCGGTCTACGTGCTGAAGCACGGGTTAATGCCAGCATACGGGACAGGAGTAGGCAACGGCGTAGGATAAATTGTAGGGCTCGTGGTGGATTTGCGTTCAGGGCTAGGGTTAGGGTGAGGGAACGGCAAGGCTTAGGGCACAGGTGAGGGTACGGAAACGTGGGAGGGTCGGGCTACGTGCTGACGCACGGGTCAGTGCCAGCGTACGGGCCAGGAGTAGGCAACGGCGTAGGATAAAGTGTAGGGCTGGTGGTGGATTTGCGTTCCGGGCTAGGGTTAGGGTTAGGGAACGGCAAGGCATAGGGCACAGGTGAGGGTACGGAAACGTGGGAGGGTCAGGCTACGTGCTGACGCACAGTTCAGTGCCAGCGTACGGGCCAGGAATAGGGTACGGCGTAAGGTAAGGTGTCAGGCTGGTGGTGGGTTTCCGTTCCGGGCTAGGGTTAGGGTTAGGGAACGACAAGGCTTAGGGCACAGGTGAAGTTACGGAAACGTGGGAGGCTCGGGCTACGTGCTGACGCACGGGTCAGTGCCAGCGTACGGGCCAGGAGTAGGCAACGGCGTAGGATAAAGTGTAGGGCTGGTGGTGGATTTGCGTTCAGGGCTAGAGTTAGGGTTAGGGAACGGCAAGGCTTAGGGCACAGGTGAGGGTACGGAAACGCGGGAGGGTAAGGCTGCGTGCTGATGCACGGTGCAGTGCCAGCGTACGGGCCAGGAGTAGGCAACGGCATAAGGTAAGGTGTAGGGCTGGTGGTTGGTTTCCGTTCCAGGCTAGGGTTAGGGTTAGGGAAGGGCAAGGCTTAGGGCACAGGTGAGGGTACGGAAACGTGGGAGGGTCGGGCTACGTGCTGACGCACGGGTCAGTGCCAGCGTACGGGCCAGGAGTAGGCAACGGCGTAGGATAAAGTGTAGGGCTGGTGGTGGATTTGCGTTCCAGGCTAGGGTTAGGGTTTGGGAACGGCAAGGCTTAGAGCAGAGGTGAGGGTACGGAAACGTGGGAGGGTCAGGCTACGTGCTGACGCACGGTTCAGTGCCAGCGTACGGGCCAGGAATAGGGTACGGCGCAAGGTAAGGTGTAGGGCTGGTGCTGGGTTTCCTTTCCGGGCCAGGGTTAGGGTTAGGGAACGGCAAGGCTTAGGGCACAGGTGAGGGTACGGAAACGTGGGAGGGTCAGGCTACGTGCTGACACACGGGTCAGTGCCAACGTACGGGCCAGGAGTAGGGTACGGCGTAAGATAAGGTGTAGGGCTTGTGGTTGATTTCCGTTCCAGGCTAGGGTTAGGGTTAGGGAACGGCAAGGCTTAGGGCACAGGTGAGGTTACGGAAACGTGGGAGGGTCGGGCTACGTGCTGACGCACGGGTCAGTGCCAGCGTACGGGCCAGGAGTATGCAACGGCGTAGGATAAAGTGTAGGGCTGGTGGTTGTTTTCCGTTCCGGGCTAGTGTTAGGGTTAGGGAACGGCAAGGCTTAGGGCACAGGTGAGGTTACGGAAACGTGGGAGGGTCAGGCTACGTGCTGACGCACGGGTTAGTGCCAGCATACGGGCCAGGAGTAGGCAACGGCGTAAGGTAAGGTGTAGGGCTGGTGGTTGGTTTCCGTTCCAGGCTAGGGTTAGGGTTAGGGAACGGCAAGGCTTAGGGCACAGGTGAGGGTACGGAAACGTGGGAGGGTCGGGCTACGTGCTGACGCACGTGTCAGTGCCAGCGTACGGGCCAGGAGTAGGCAACGGCGTAGGATAAAGTGTAGGGATGGTGGTGGATTTGCGTTCGGGGCTAGGGTTAGGGTTAGGGAACGGCAAGGCTTAGGGCACAGGTGAGGGTACGGAAACGTGGGAGGGTCAGGCTACGTGCTGACGCACAGGTCAGTGCCAGCGTACAGGTCAGGAGTAGGGTACGGCGTAAGGTAACGTGTAGGGCTGGTGGTGGGTTTCTATTCCGGGCTAGGGTTAGGGTTAGGGAACGGCAAGGCTTAGGGCACAGGTGAGGGTACGGAAACGTGGGAGGGTCAGGCTACGTGCTGACGCACGGGTCAGTGCCAGCGTACGGGTCAGGAGTAGGGTATGGCGTAAGGTAAGGTGTAGGGCTGGTGGTGGGTTTCTATTCCGGGCTAGGGTTAGGGTTAGGGAACGGCAAGGCTTAGGGCACAGGTGAGGGTACGGAAACGTGGGAGGGTCGGGCTACGTGCTGACGCACGGGTCAGTGCCAGCGTACGGGCGAGGAGTAGGCAACGGCGTAGGATAAAGTGTAGGGCTGGTGGTGGATTTGCGTTCCGGGCTAGGGTTAGGGTTAGGGAACGGCAAGGCTTAGGGCACAGGTGAGGGTACGGAAACGTGGGAGGGTCAGGCTACGTGCTGACGCACGGTTCAATGCCAGCGTACGGGCCAGGAATAGGGTACGGCATAAGGTAAGGTGTCAGGCTGGTGGTGGGTTTCCGTTCCGGGCTAGGGTTAGGGTTAGGGAACGGCAAGGCTTAGGGCACAAGTGAAGGTACGGAAACGTGGGAGGCTCGTGCTACGTGCTGACGCACGGGTCAGTGCCAGCGTACGGGCCAGGAGTAGGCAACGGCGTAGGATAAAGTATAGGCTGGTGGTGGATTTGCCTTCTGGGCTAGGGTTAGGGTAAGGGAACGGCAAGGCTTAGGGCACAGGAGAGGGTACGGAAACGCGGGAGGGTAAGGCTAAGTGCTGATGCACGGGGCAGTGCCAGAGTACAGGCCAGGAGTAGGCAACGGCGTAGGGTAAGGTGTAGGGCTGGTGGTGGGTTTCCATTCCGGGCTAGGGTTAGGGTTAGGGAACGGCAAGGCTTAGGGCACAGGTGAGGGTACGGAAACGTGGGAGGGTCAGGCTACGTGCTGACGCACGGATCATTGCCAGCGTACGGGCCAGGAGTAGGCAACGGCGTAGGATAAAGTGTAGGGCTGGTGGTGGATTTGCGTTCAGGGCTAGGGTTAGGGTTAGGGAACGGCAAGGCTTAGGGCACAGGTGAGGGTACGGAAACGTGGGAGGGTCAGGCTACGTGCTGACGCACGGGTCAGTGCCAGCGTACGGGTCAGGAGTAGGGTAAGGCGTAAGGTAAGGTGTAGGGCTGGTGGTGGGTTTCTATTCCGGGCTACGGTTAGGGTTAGGGAACGGCAAGGCTTAGGGCACAGGTCAGGGTACGGAAACGCGGGAGGGTAAGGCTACGTGCTGATGAACGGGTCAGTGCCAGAGTACAGGCCAGGAGTAGGCAACGGCGTAGGGTAAGGTGTAGGGCTGGTGGTTGGTTTCCGTTCCAGGCTAGGGTTAGGGTTAGGGAACGGCAAGGCTTAGGGCACAGGTGAGGGTACGGAAACGTGGGAGGGTCGGGCTACGTGCTGACGCACGGGTCAGTGCCAGCGTACGGGCCAGGAATAGGGTACGGCGTAAGGTAAGGTGTAGGGCTGGTGCTGGGTTTCCGTTCCGGGCCAGGGTTAGGGTTAGGGAACGGCAAGGCTTAGGGCACAGGTGAGGGTACGGAAACGTGGGAGGGTCAGGCTACGTGCTGACGCACGGGTCAGTGCCAACGTACGGGCCAGGAGTAGGGTACGGCATAAGATAAGGTGTAGGGCTTGTGGTTGATTTCCGTTCCAGGCTAGGGTTAGGGTTAGGGAACGGCAAGGCTTAGGGCAACGGAGAGAGTACGGAAACGTGGGAAGGTCGGGCCCCGTTCTGTCGCACGGGTTAGTGCCAGCATACGGGCCAGGAGTAGGCAACGATGTAGGATAAAGTGTAGGGCTGGTGGTGGGTTTCCATTCCGGGCTAGAGTTAGGGTTAGGGAACGGCAAGGCTTAGGGCACAGGTGAGGGTACGGAAACGTGGGAGGGTCAGGCTACGTGCTGACGCACGGGTCAGTGCCAGCGTACGGGCCAGGAAGAGGCAACGGCGTAAGGTAAGGTGTAGGGCTGGTGGTGGGTTTCTATTCCGGGCTAGGGTTAGGGTTAGGGAACGGCAAGGCTTAGGGCACAGGTGAGGTTACGGAAACGTGGGAGGGTCGGGCTACGTGCTGACGCACGGGTCAGTGCCAGCGTACGGGCCAGGAGTAGGCAACGGCGTAGGATAAAGTGTAGGGCTGGTGGTTGTTTTCCGTTCCGGGCTAGTGTTAGGGTTAGGGAACGGCAAGGCTTAGGGCACAGGTGAGGTTACGGAAACGTGGGAGGGTCAGGCTACGTGCTGACGCACGGGTTAGTGCCAGCGTACGGTCCAGGAGTAGGCAACGGCGTAAGGTAAGGTGTAGGGCTGGTGGTTGGTTTCCGTTCCAGGCTAGGGTTAGGGTTAGGGAACGGCAAGGCTTAGGGCACAGGTGAGGGTACGGAAACGTGGGAGGGTCGGGCTACGTGCTGACGCACGTGTCAGTGCCAGCGTACGGGCCAGGAGTAGGCAACGGCGTAGGATAAAGTGTAGGGCTGGTGGTGGATTTGCGTTCGGGGCTAGGGTTAGGGTTAGGGAACGGCAAGGCTTAGGGCACAGGTGAGGGTACGGAAACGTGGGAGGGTCAGGCTACGTGCTGACGCACAGGTCAGTGCCAGCGTACAGGTCAGGAGTAGGGTACGGCGTAAGGTAACGTGTAGGGCTGGTGGTGGGTTTCTATTCCGGGCTAGGGTTAGGGTTAGGGAACAGCAAGGCTTAGGGCACAGGTGAGGGTACGGAAACGTGGGAGGGTCAGGCTACGTGCTGACGCACTGGTCAGTGCCAGCGTACGGGTCAGGAGTAGGGTATGGCGTAAGGTAAGGTGTAGGGCTGGTGGTGGGTTTCTATTCCGGGCTAGTGTTAGGGTTAGGGAACGGCAAGGCTTAGGGCACAGGTGAGGGTACGGAAACGTGGGAGGGTCGGGCTACGTGCTGACGCACGGGTCAGTGCCAGCGTACGGGCCAGGAGTAGGCAACGGCGTAGGATAAAGTGTAGGGCTGGTGGTGGATTTGCGTTCTGGGCTAGGGTTAGGGTTAGGGAACGGCAAGGCTTAGGGCACAGGTGAGTGTACGGAAACGCGGGAGGGTAAGGCTGCGTGCTGATGCACGGTGCAGTGCCAGCGTACGGGCCAGGAGTAGGCAACGGCGTAAGGTAAGGTGTAGGGCTGGTGGTTGGTTTCCATTCCAGGCTAGGGTTAGGGTTAGGGAACGGCAAGGCTTAGGGCACAGGTGAGGGTACGGAAACGTGGGAGGGTCGGGCTACGTGCTGACGCACGGGTCAGTGCCAGCGTACGGGCCAGGAGTAGGCAACGGCGTAGGATAAAGTGTAGGGCTGGTGGTGGATTTGCGTTCCAGGCTAGGGTTAGGGTTAGGGAACGGCAAGGCTTAGAGCACAGGTGAGGGTACGGAAACGTGGGAGGGTCGGGCCCCGTTCTGTCGCACGGGTTAGTGCCAGCATACTGGCCAGGAGTAGGCAACGATGTAGGATAAAGTGTAGGGCTGGTGGTGGGTTTCCATTCCGGGCTAGAGTTAGGGTTAGGGAACGGCAAGGCTTAGGGCACAGGTGAGGGTACGGAAACGTGGGAGGGTCAGGCTACGTGCTGACGCACGGGTCAGTGCCAGCGTACGGGCCAGGAGTAGGCAACGGCGTAAGGTACGGTGTAGGGCTGGTGGTGGGTTTCTATTCCGGGCTAGGGTTAGGGTTAGGGAACGGCAAGGCTTAGGGCACCGGTGAGGTTACGGAAACGTGGGAGGGACGGGCTACGTGCTGACGCACGGGTCAGTGCCAGCGTACGGGCCAGGAGTATGCAACGGCGTAGGATAAAGTGTAGGGCTGGTGGTTGTTTTCCGTTCCGGGCTAGTGTTAGGGTTAGGGAACGGCAAGGCTTAGGGCACAGGTGAGGTTACGGAAACGTGGGAGGGTCAGGCTACGTGCTGACGCACGGGTTAGTGCCAGCGTACGGGCCAGGAGTAGGCAACGGCGTAAGGTAAGGTGTAGGGCTGGTGGTTGGTTTCCGTTCCAGGCTAGGGTTAGGGTTAGGGAACGGCAAGGCTTAGGGCACAGGTGAGGGTACGGAAACGTGGGAGGGTCGGGCTACGTGCTGACGCACGTGTCAGTGCCAGCGTACGGGTCAGGAGTAGGCAACGGCGTAGGATAAAGTGTAGGGCTGGTGGTGGATTTGCGTTCGGGGCTAGGGTTAGGGTTAGGGAACGGCAAGGCTTAGGGCACAGGTGAGGGTACGGAAACGTGGGAGGGTCAGGCTACGTGCTGACGCACAGGTCAGTGCCAGCGTACAGGTCAGGAGTAGGGTACGGCGTAAGGTAACGTGTAGGGCTGGTGGTGGGTTTCTATTCCGGGCTAGGGTTAGGGTTAGGGAACGGCAAGGCTTAGGGCACAGGTGAGGGTACGGAAACGTGGGAGGGTCAGGCTACGTGCTGACGCACGGGTCAGTGCCAGCGTACGGGTCAGGAGTAGGGTATGGCGTAAGGTAAGGTGTAGGGCTGGTGGTGGGTTTCTATTCCGGGCTAGGGTTAGGGTTAGGGAACGGCCAGGCTTAGGGCACAGGTGAGGGTACGGAAACGTGGGAGGGTCGGGCTACGTGCTGACGCACGGGTCAGTGCCAGCGTACGGGCCAGGAGTAGGCAACGGCGTAGGATAAAGTGTAGGGCTGGTGGTGGATTTGCGTTCCGGGCTAGGGTTAGGGTTAGGGAACGGCAAGGCTTAGGGCACAGGTGAGGGTACGGAAACGTGGGAGGGTCAGGCTACGTGCTGACGCACGGTTCAGTGCCAGCGTACGGGCCAGGAATAGGGTACGGCATAAGGTAAGGTGTCAGGCTGGTGGTGGGTTTCCGTTCCGGGCTAGGGTTAGGGTTTAGGAACGGCAAGGCTTAGGGCACAGGTGAAGGTACGGAAACGTGGGAGGCTCGTGCTACGTGCTGACGCACGGGTCAGTGCCAGCGTACGGGCCAGGAGTAGGCAACGGCGTAGGATAAAGTATAGGCTGGTGGTGGATTTGCGTTCTGGGCTAGGGTTAGGTTTAGGGAACGGCAAGGCTTAGGGCACAGGAGAGGGTACGGAAACGCGGGAGGGTAAGGCTACGTGCTGATGCACGGGGCAGTGCCAGAGTACAGGCCAGGAGTAGGCAACGGCGTAGGGTAAGGTGTAGGGCTGGTGGTGGGTTTCCATTCCGGGCTAGGGTTAGGGTTAGGGAACGGCAAGGCTTAGGGCACAGGTGAGGGTACGGAAACGTGGGAGGGTCAGGCTACGTGCTGACGCACGGGTCAGTGCCAGCGTACGGGCCAGGAGTAGGCAACGGCGTAGGATAAAGTGTAGGGCTGGTGGTGGATTTGCGTTCCGGGCTAGGGTTAGGGTTAGGGAACGGCAAGGCTTAGGGCACAGGTGAGGGTACGGAAACGTGGGAGGGTCAGGCTACGTGCTGACGCACGGGTCAGTGCCAGCGTACGGGTCAGGAGTAGGGTAAGGCGTAAGGTAAGGTGTAGGGCTGGTGGTGGGTTTCTATTCCGGTCTAGGGTTAGGGTTAGGGAACGGCAAGGCTTAGGGCACAGGTCAGGGTACGGAAACGCGGGAGGGTAAGCCTACGTGCTGATGAACGGGTCAGTGCCAGAGTACAGGCCAGGAGTAGGCAACGGCGTAGGGTAAGGTGTAGGGCTGGTGGTTGGTTTCCGTTCCAGGCTAGGGTTAGGGTTAGGGAACGGCAAGGCTTAGGGCACAGGTGAGGGTACGGAAACGTGGGAGGGTCGGGCTACGTGCTGACGCACGGGTCAGTGCCAGCGTACGGGCCAGGAGTAGGCAACGGCGTAGAATAAAGTGTAGGGCTGGTGGTGGATTTGTGTTCCAGGCTAGGGTTAGGGTTAGGGAACGGCAAGGCTTAGGGCACAGGTGAGGGTACGGAAACGTGGGAGGGTCAGGCTACGTGCTGACGCACGGTTCAGTGCCAGCGTACGGGCCAGGAATAGGGTACGGCGTAAGGTAAGGTGTAGGGCTGGTGGTGGGTTTCCGTTCTGGTCTATGGTTAGGGTTAGGGAACGGCAAGGCTTAGGGCACAGGTGAGGGTACGGAAACGTGGGAGGGTCAGGCTACGTGCTGACGCACGGGTCAGTGCCAACGTACGGGCCAGGAGTAGGGTACGGCGTAAGGTAAGGTGTAGGGCTTGTGGTTGATTTCCGTTCCAGGCTAGGGTTAGGGTTAGGGAACGGCAAGGCCTAGGGCAAAGGAGAGGGTACGGAAACGTGGGAGGGTCGGGCTACGTGCTGACGCATGGGTCAGTGCCAGCGTACGGGCCAGGAGTAGGCAACGGCGTAGGATAAGGTGTAGGGCTGGTGGTGGATTTGCATTCGGGGCTAGGGTTAGGGTTAGGGAACGGCAAGGCTTAGGGCACAGGTGAGGGTACGGAAACGTGGGAGGGTCAGGCTACGTACTGACGCACAGTTCAGTGCCAGCGTACGGGCCAGGAATAGGGTACGGCGTAAGGTAAGGTGTCAGGCTGGTGGTGGGTTTCCATTCCGGGCTAGGGTTAGGGTTAGGGAACGACAAGGCTTAGGGCACAGGTGAAGTTACGGAAACGTGGGAGGCTCGGGCTACGTGCTGACGCATGGGTCAGTGCCAGCGTACGGGCCAGGAGTATGCAACGGCGTAGGATAAAGTGTAGGGCTGGTGGTGGATTTGCGTTCTGGGCTAGGGTTAGGGTTAGGGAACGGCAAGGCTTAGGCCACAGGTGAGGGTACGGAAACGCGGGAGGGTAAGGCTGCGTGCTGATGCACGGTGCAGTGCCAGCGTACGGGCCAGGAGTAGGCAACGGCGTAAGGTAAGGTGTAGGGCTGGTGGTTGGTTTCCGTTCCAGGCTAGGGTTAGGGTTAGGGAACGGCAAGGCTTAGGGCACAGGTGAGGTTACGGAAACGTGGGAGCGTCGGGCTACGTGCTGACGCACGGGTCAGTGCCAGCGTACGGGCCAGGAGTAGGCAACGGCGTAGGATAAAGTGTAGGGCTGGTGGTGGATTTGCGTTCCAGGCTAGGGTTAGGGTTAGGGAACCGCAAGGCTTAGGGCACAGGTGAGGGTACGGAAACGTGGGAGGGTCGGGCTACGTGCTGACGCACGTGTCAGTGCCAGCGTACGGGTCAGGAGTAGGCAACGGCGTAGGATAAAGTGTAGGGCTGGTGGTGGATTTGCGTTCGGGGCTAGGGTTAGGGTTAGGGAACGGCAAGGCTTAGGGCACAGGTGAGGGTACGGAAACGTGGGAGGGTCAGGCTACGTGCTGACGCACAGGTCAGTGCCAGCGTACAGGTCAGGAGTAGGGTACGGCGTAAGGTAACGTGTAGGGCTGGTGGTGGGTTTCTATTCCGGGCTAGGGTTAGGGTTAGGGAACGGCAAGGCTTAGGGCACAGGTGAGGGTACGGAAACGTGGGAGGGTCAGGCTACGTGCTGACGCAAGGGTCAGTGCCAGCGTACGGGTCAGGAGTAGGGTATGGCGTAAGGTAAGGTGTAGGGCTGGTGGTGGGTTTCTATTCCGGGCTAGGGTTAGGGTTAGGGAACGGCCAGGCTTAGGGCACAGGTGAGGGTACGGAAACGTGGGAGGGTCGGGCTACGTGCTGACGCACGGGTCAGTGCCAGCGTATGGGCCAGGAGTAGGCAACGGCGTAGGATAAAGTGTAGGGCTGGTGGTGGATTTGCGTTCCGGGCTAGGGTTAGGGTTAGGGAACGGCAAGGCTTAGGGCACAGGTGAGGGTACGGAAACGTGGGAGGGTCAGGCTACGTGCTGACGCACGGTTCAGTGCCAGCGTACGGGCCAGGAATAGGGTACGGCATAAGGTAAGGTGTCAGGCTGGTGGTGGGTTTCCGTTCCGGGCTAGGGTTAGGGTTTAGGAACGGCAAGGCTTAGGGCACAGGTGAAGGTACGGAAACGTGGGAGGCTCGTGCTACGTGCTGACGCACGGGTCAGTGCCAGCGTACGGGCCAGGAGTAGGCAACGGCGTAGGATAAAGTATAGGCTGGTGGTGGATTTGCGTTCTGGGCTAGGGTTAGGTTTAGGGAACGGCAAGGCTTAGGGCACAGGAGAGGGTACGGAAACGCGGGAGGGTAAGGCTACGTGCTGATGCACGGGGCAGTGCCAGAGTACAGGCCAGGAGTAGGCAACGGCGTAGGGTAAGGTGTAGGGCTGGTGGTGGGTTTCCATTCCGGGCTAGGGTTAGGGTTAGGGAACGGCAAGGCTTAGGGCACAGGTGAGGGTACGGAAACGTGGGAGGGTCAGGCTACGTGCTGACGCACGGGTCAGTGCCAGCGTACGGGCCAGGAGTAGGCAACGGCGTAGGATAAAGTGTAGGGCTGGTGGTGGATTTGCGTTCCGGGCTAGGGTTAGGGTTAGGGAACGGCAAGGCTTAGGGCACAGGTGAGGGTACGGAAACGTGGGAGGGTCAGGCTACGTGCTGACGCACGGGTCAGTGCCAGCGTACGGGTCAGGAGTAGGGTAAGGCGTAAGGTAAGGTGTAGGGCTGGTGGTGGGTTTCTATTCCGGGCTAGGGTTAGGGTTAGGGAACGGCAAGGCTTAGGGCACAGGTCAGGGTACGGAAACGCGGGAGGGTAAGCCTACGTGCTGATGAACGTGTCAGTGCCAGAGTACAGGCCAGGAGTAGGCAACGGCGTAGGGTAAGGTGTAGGGCTGGTGGTTGGTTTCCGTTCCAGGCTAGGGTTAGGGTTAGGGAACGGCAAGGCTTAGGGCACAGGTGAGGGTACGGAAACGTGGGAGGGTCGGGCTACGTGCTGACGCACGGGTCAGTGCCAGCGTACGGGCCAGGAGTAGGCAACGGCGTAGAATAAAGTGTAGGGCTGGTGGTGGATTTGTGTTCCAGGCTAGGGTTAGGGTTAGGGAACGGCAAGGCTTAGGGCACAGGTGAGGGTACGGAAACGTGGGAGGGTCAGGCTACGTGCTGACGCACGGTTCAGTGCCAGCGTACGGGCCAGGAATAGGGTACGGCGTAAGGTAAGGTGTAGGGCTGGTGGTGGGTTTCCGTTCTGGTCTAGGGTTAGGGTTAGGGAACGGCAAGGCTTAGGGCACAGGTGAGGGTACGGAAACGTGGGAGGGTCAGGCTACGTGCTGACGCACGGGTCAGTGCCAACGTACGGGCCAGGAGTAGGGTACGGCGTAAGGTAAGGTGTAGGGCTTGTGGTTGATTTCCGTTCCAGGCTAGGGTTAGGGTTAGGGAACGGCAAGGCCTAGGGCAAAGGAGAGGGTACGGAAACGTGGGAGGGTCGGGCTACGTGCTGACGCATGGGTCAGTGCCAGCGTACGGGCCAGGAGTAGGCAACGGCGTAGGATAAGGTGTAGGGCTGGTGGTGGATTTGCATTCGGGGCTAGGGTTAGGGTTAGGGAACGGCAAGGCTTAGGGCACAGGTGAGGGTACGGAAACGTGGGAGGGTCAGGCTACGTACTGACGCACAGTTCAGTGCCAGCGTACGGGCCAGGAATAGGGTACGGCGTAAGGTAAGGTGTCAGGCTGGTGGTGGGTTTCCATTCCGGGCTAGGGTTAGGGTTAGGGAACGACAAGGCTTAGGGCACAGGTGAAGTTACGGAAACGTGGGAGGCTCGGGCTACGTGCTGACGCATGGGTCAGTGCCAGCGTACGGGCCAGGAGTATGCAACGGCGTAGGATAAAGTGTAGGGCTGGTGGTGGATTTGCGTTCTGGGCTAGGGTTAGGGTTAGGGAACGGCAAGGCTTAGGCCACAGGTGAGGGTACGGAAACGCGGGAGGGTAAGGCTGCGTGCTGATGCACGGTGCAGTGCCAGCGTACGGGCCAGGAGTAGGCAACGGCGTAAGGTAAGGTGTAGGGCTGGTGGTTGGTTTCCGTTCCAGGCTAGGGTTAGGGTTAGGGAACGGCAAGGCTTAGGGCACAGGTGAGGTTACGGAAACGTGGGAGCGTCGGGCTACGTGCTGACGCACGGGTCAGTGCCAGCGTACGGGCCAGGAGTAGGCAACGGCGTAGGATAAAGTGTAGGGCTGGTGGTGGATTTGCGTTCCAGGCTAGGGTTAGGGTTAGGGAACCGCAAGGCTTAGAGCACAGGTGATGGTACGGAAACGTGGGAGGGTCAGGCTACGTGCTGATGCACGGTTCAGTGCCAGCGTACGGGCCAGGAATAGGGTACGGCGTAAGGTAAGGTGTAGGGCTGGTGCTGGGTTTCCGTTCCGGGCCAGGTTTAAGGTTAGGGAACGGCAAGGCTTAGGGCACAGGTGAGGGTACGGAAACGTGGGAGGGTCAGGCTACGTGCTGACGCACGGGTCAGTGCCAACGAACGGGCCAGGAGTAGGGTACGGCGTAAGATAAGGTGTAGGGCTTGTGGTTGATTTCCGTTCCAGGCTAGGGTTAGGGTTAGGGAACGGCAAGGCTTAGGGCAAAGGAGAGGGTACGGAAACGTGGGAGGGTCGAGCCCCGTTCTGTCGCACGGGTTAGTGCCAGCATACGGGCCAGGAGTAGGCAACGACGTAGGATAAAGTGTAGGGCTGGTGGTGGGTTTCCATTCCGGGCTAGAGTTAGGGTTAGGGAACGGCAAGGCTTAGGGCACAGGTGAGGGTACGGAAACGTGGGAGGGTCAGGCTACGTGCTGACGCACGGGTCAGTGCCAGCGTACGGGCCAGGAGTAGGCAACGGCGTAAGGTAAGGTGTAGGGCTGGTGGTGGGTTTCTATTCCGGGCTAGGGTTAGGGTTAGGGAACGGCAAGGCTTAGGGCACAGGTGAGGTTACGGAAACGTGGGAGGGTCGGGCTACGTGCTGACGCACGGGTCAGTGCCAGCGTACGTGCCAGGAGTATGCAACGGCGTAGGATAAAGTGTAGGGCTGGTGGTTGTTTTCCGTTCCGGGCTAGTGTTAGGGTTAGGGAATGGCAAGGCTTAGGGCACAGGTGAGGTTACGGAAACGTGGGAGGGTCAGGCTACGTGCTGACGCACGGGTTAGTGCCAGCGTACGGGCCAGGAGTAGGCAACGGCGTAAGGTAAGGTGTAGGGCTGGTGGTTGGTTTCCGTTCCAGGCTAGGGTTAGGGTTAGGGAACGGCAAGGCTTAGGGCACAGGTGAGGGTACGGAAACGTGGGAGGGTCGGGCTACGTGCTGACGCACGTGTCAGTGCCAGCGTACGGGCCAGGAGTAGGCAACGGCGTAGGATAAAGTGTAGGGATGGTGGTGGATTTGCGTTCGGGGCTAGGGTTAGGGTTAGGGAACGGCAAGGCTTAGGGCACAGGTGAGGGTACGGAAAAGTGGGAGGGTCAGGCTACGTGCTGACGCACAGGTCAGTGCCAGCGTACAGGTCAGGAGTAGGGTACGGCGTAAGGTAACGTGTAGGGCTGGTGGTGGGTTTCTATTCCGGGCTAGGGTTAGGGTTAGGGAACGGCAAGGCTTAGGGCACAGGTGAGGGTACGGAAACGTGGGAGGGTCAGGCTACGTGCTGACGCACGGGTCAGTGCCAGCGTACGGGTCAGGAGTAGGGTATGGCGTAAGGTAAGGTGTAGGGCTGGTGGTGGGTTTCTATTCCGGGCTAGGGTTAGGGTTAGGGAACGGCAAGGCTTAGGGCACAGGTGAGGGTACGGAAACGTGGGAGGGTCGGGCTACGTGCTGACGCACGGGTCAGTGCCAGCGTACGGGCCAGGAGTAGGCAACGGCGTAGGATAAAGTGTAGGGCTGGTGGTGGATTTGCGTTCCGGGCTAGGGTTAGGGCTAGGGAACGGCAAGGCTTAGGGCACAGGTGAGGGTACGGAAACGTGGGAGGGTCAGGCTACGTGCTAACGCACGGTTCAGTGCCAGCATACGGGCCAGGAATAGGGTACGGCATAAGGTAAGGTGTCAGGCTGGTGGTGGTTTTCCGTTCCGGGCTAGGGTTAGGCTTAGGGAACGGCAAGGCTTAGGGCACAGGTGAAGGTACGGAAACATGGGAGGCTCGTGCTACGTGCTGACGCACGGGTCAGTGCCAGCGTACGGGCCAGGAGTAGGCAACGGCGTAGGATAAAGTATAGGCTGGTGGTGGATTTGCGTTCTGGGCTAGGGTTAGGCTTAGGGAACGGCAAGGCTTAGGGCACAGGAGAGGGTACGGAAACGTGGGAGGGTAAGGCTACGTGCTGATGCACGGGGCAGTGCCAGAGTACAGGCCAGGAGTAGGCAACGGCGTAGGGTAAGGTGTAGGGCTGGTGGTGGGTTTCCATTCCGGGCTAGCGTTAGGGTTAGGGAACGGCAAGGCTTAGGGCACAGGTGAGGGTACGGAAACGTGGGAGGGTCAGGCTACGTGCTGACGCAGGGGTCAGTGCCAGCGTACGGGCCAGGAGTAGGCAACGGCGTAGGATAAAGTGTGGGGCTGGTGGTGGATTTGCGTTCCGGGCTAGGGTTAGGGTTAGGGAACGGCAAGGATTAGGGCACAGGTGAGGGTACGGAAACGTGGGAGGGTCAGGCTACGTGCTGACGCACGGGTCAGTGCCAGCGTACGGGCCAGGAATAGGGTACGGCGTAAGGTAAGGTGTCAGGCTGGTGGTGGGTTTCCGTTCCGGGCTAGGGTTAGGGTTAGGGAACGACAAGGCTTAGGGCACAGGTGAAGTTACGGAAACGTGGGAGGCTCGGGCTACGTGCTGACACCCGGGTCAGTGCCAGCGTACGGGCCAGGAGTAGGCAACGGCGTAGGATAAAGTGTAGGGCTGGTGGTGGATTTGCGTTCTGGGCTAGGGTTAGGGTTAGGGAACGGCAAGGCTTAGGCCACAGGTGAGGGTACGGAAACGCGGGAGGGTAAGGCTGCGTGCTGATGCACGGTGCAGTGCCAGCGTATGGGCCAGGAGTAGGCAACGGCGTAAGGTAAGGTGTAGGGCTGGTGGTTGGTTTCCGTTCCAGGCTAGGGTTAGGGTTAGGGAACGGCAAGGCTTAGGGCACAGGTGAGGGTACGGAAACGTGGGAGCGTCGGGCTACGTGCTGACGCACGGGTCAGTGCCAGCGTACGGGCCAGGAGTAGGCAACGGCGTAGGATAAAGTGTAGGGCTGGTGGTGGATTTGCTTTCCAGGCTAGGGTTAGGGTTAGGGAACCGCAAGGCTTAGAGCACAGGTGAGGGTACGGAAACGTGGGAGGGTCAGGCTACGTGCTGATGCACGGTTCAGTGCCAGCGTACGGGCCACGAATAGGGTACGGCGTAAGGTAAGGTGTAGGGCTGGTGCTGGGTTTCCGTTCCGGGCCAGGTTTAAGGTTAGGGAACGGCAAGGCTTAGGGCACAGGTGAGGGTACGGAAACGTGGGAGGGTCAGGCTACGTGCTGACGCACGGGTCAGTGCCAACGAACGGGCCAGGAGTAGGGTACGGCGTAAGATATGGTGTAGGGCTTGTGGTTGATTTCCGTTCCAGGCTAGGGTTAGGGTTAGGGAACGGCAAGGCTTAGGGCAAAGGAGAGGGTACGGAAACGTGGGAGGGTCGAGCCCCGTTCTGTCGCACGGGTTAGTGCCAGCATACGGGCCAGGAGTAGGCAACGACGTAGGATAAAGTGTAGGGCTGGTGGTGGGTTTCCATTCCGGGCTAGAGTTAGCGTTAGGGAACGGCAAGGCTTAGGGCACAGGTGAGGGTACGGAAACGTGGGAGGGTCAGGCTACGTGCTGACGCACGGGTCAGTGCCAGCGTACGGGCCAGGAGTAGGCAACGGCGTAAGGTAAGGTGTAGGGCTGGTGGTGGGTTTCTATTCCGGGCTAGGGTTAGGGTTAGGGAACGGCAAGGCTTAGGGCACAGGTGAGGTTACGGAAACGTGGGAGGGTCGGGCTACGTGCTGACGCACGGGTCAGTGCCAGCGTACGGGCCAGGAGTATGCAACGGCGTAGGATAAAGTGTAGGGCTGGTGGTTGTTTTCCGTTCCGGGCTAGTGTTAGGGTTAGGGAACGGCAAGGCTTAGGGCACAGGTGAGGTTACGGAAACGTGGGAGGGTCAGGCTACGTGCTGACGCACGGGTTAGTGCCAGCGTACGGGCCAGGAGTAGGCAACGGCGTAAGGTAAGGTGTAGGGCTGGTGGTTGGTTTCCGTTCCAGGCTAGGGTTAGGGTTAGGGAACGGCAAGGCTTAGGGCACAGGTGAGGGTACGGAAACGTGGGAGGGTCGGGCTACGTGCTGACGCACTTGTCAGTGCCAGCGTACGGGCCAGGAGTAGGCAACGGCGTAGGATAAAGTGTAGGGCTGGTGGTGGATTTGCGTTCGGGGCTAGGGTTAGGGTTAGGGAACGGCAAGGCTTAGGGCACAGGTGAGGGTACGGAAACGTGGGAGGGTCAGGCTACGTGCTGACGCACAAGTCAGTGCCAGCGTACAGGTCAGGAGTAGGGTACGGCGTAAGGTAACGTGTAGGGCTGGTGGTGGGTTTCTATTCCGGGCTAGGGTTAGGGTTAGGGAACGGCAAGGCTTAGGGCACAGGTGAGGGTACGGAAACGTGGGAGGGTCAGGCTACGTGCTGACGCACGGGTCAGTGCCAGCGTACGGGTCAGGAGTAGGGTATGGCGTAAGGTAAGGTGTAGGGCTGGTGGTGGGTTTCTATTCCGGGCTAGGGTTAGGGTTAGGGAACGGCAAGGCTTAGGGCACAGGTGAGGGTACGGAAACGTGGGAGGGTCGGAATACGTGCTGACGCACGGGTCAGTGCCAGCGTACGGGCCAGGAGTAGGCAACGGCGTAGGATAAAGTGTAGGGCTGGTGGTGGATTTGCGTTCCGGGCTAGGGTTAGGGTTAGGGAACGGCAAGGCTTAGGGCACAGGTGAGGGTACGGAAACGTGGGAGGGTCAGGCTACGTGCTGACGCACGGTTCAGTGCCAGCATACGGGCCAGGAATAGGGTACGGCATAAGGTAAGGTGTCAGGCTGGTGGTGGGTTTCCGTTCCGGGCTAGGGTTAGGGTTAGGGAACGGCAAGGCTTAGGGCACAGGTGAAGGTACGGAAACGTGGGAGGCTCGTGCTACGTGCTGACGCACGGGTCAGTGCCAGCGTACGGGCCAGGAGTAGGCAACGGCGTAGGATAAAGTATAGGCTGGTGGTGGATTTGCGTTCTGGGCTAGGGTTAGGGTTAGGGAACGGCAAGGCTTAGGGCACAGGAGAGGGTACGGAAGCGCGGGAGGGTAAGGCTACGTGCTGATGCACGGGGAAGTGCCAGAGTACAGGCCAGGAGTAGGCAACGGCGTAGGGTAAGGTGTAGTGCTGGTGGTGGGTTTCCATTCCGGGCTAGGGTTAGGGTTAGGGAACGGCAAGGCTTAGGGCACAGGTGAGGGTACGGAAACGTGGGAGGGTCAGGCTACGTGCTGACGCCCGGGTCAGTGCCAGCGTACCGGCCAGGAGTAGGCAACGGCGTAGGATAAAGTGTGGGGCTGGTGGTGGATTTGCGTTCCAGGCTAGGGTTAGGGTTAGGGAACGGCAAGGCTTAGGGCACAGGTGAGGGTACGGAAACGTGGGAGGGTCAGGCTACGTGCTGACGCACGGGTCAGTGCCAGCGTACGGGTCAGGAGTAGGGTAAGGCGTAAGGTAAGGTGTACGGCTGGTGGTGGGTTTCTATTCCGGGCTAGGGTTAGGGTTAGGGAACGGCAAGGCTTAGGGCACAGGTCAGGGTACGGAAACGCGGGAGGGTAAGGCTACGTGCTGATGAACGGGTCAGTGCCAGAGTACAGGCCAGGAGTAGGCAACGGCGTAGGGTAAGGTGTAGGGCTGGTGGTTGGTTTCCGTTCCAGGCTAGGGTTAGGGTTAGGGAACGGCAAGGCTTAGGGCACAGGTGAGGGTACGGAAACGTGGGAGGGTCGGGCTACGTGCTGACGCACGGGTCAGTGCCAGCGTACGGGCCAGGAGTAGGCAACGGCGTAGGATAAAGTGTAGGGCTGGTGGTGGATTTGCGTTCCAGGCTAGGGTTAGGGTTAGGGAACGGCAAGGCTTAGGGCACAGGTGAGGGTACGGAAACGTGGGAGGGTCAGGCTACGTGCTGACGCACGGTTCAGTGCCAGCGTACGGGCCAGGAATAGGGTACGGCGTAAGGTAAGGTGTAGGGCTGGTGGTGGGTTTCCGTTCTGGCCTAGGGTTAGGGTTAGGGAACGGCAAGGCTGAGGGCACAGGTGAGGGTACGGAAACGTGGGAGGGTCAGGCTACGTGCTGACGCACGGGTCAGTGCCAACGTACGGGCCAGGAGTAGGGTACGGCGTAAGGTAAGGTGTAGGGCTTGTGGTTGATTTCCGTTCCAGGCTAGGGTTAGGGTTAGGGAACGGCAAGGCATAGGGCAAAGGAGAGGGTACGGAAACGTGGGAGGGTCGGGCTACGTGCTGACGCACGGGTCAGTGCCAGCGTACGGGCCAGGAGTAGGCAACGGCGTAGGATAAAGTGTAGGGCTGGTGGTGGATTTGCGTTCTGGGCTAGGGTTAGGGTTAGGGAACGGCAAGGCTTAGGGCACAGGTGAGGGTACGGAAACGCGGGAGGGTAAGGCTGCGTGCTGATGCACGGTGCAGTGCCAGCGTACGGGCCAGGAGTAGGCAACGGCGTAAGGTAAGGTGTAGGGCTGGTGGTTGGTTTCCGTTCCAGGCTAGGGTTAGGGTTAGGGAACGGCAAGGCTTAGGGCACAGGTGAGGGTACGGAAACGAGGGAGCGTCGGGCTACGTGCTGACGCACGGGTCAGTGCCAGCGTACGGGCCAGGAGTAGGCAACGGCATAGGATAAAGTGTAGGGCTGGTGGTGGATTTGCGTTCCAGGCTAGGGTTAGGGTTAGGGAACGGCAAGGCTTAGAGCACAGGTGAGGGTACGGAAACGTGGGAGGGTCAGGCTACGTGCTGACGCACGGTTCAGTGCCAGCGTACGGGCCAGGAATAGGGTACGGCGTAAGGTAAGGTGTAGGGCTGGTGCTGGGTTTCCGTTCCGGGCCAGGGTTAGGGTTAGGGAACGGCAAGGCTTAGGGCACAGGTGAGGGTACGGAAACGTGGGAGGGTCAGGCTACGTGCTGACGCACGGGTCAGTGCCAACGTACGGGCCAGGAGTAGGGTACGGCGTAAGATAAGGTGTAGGGCTTGTGGTTGATTTCTGTTCCAGGCTAGGGTTAGGGTTAGGGAACGGCAAGGCTTAGGGCAAAGGAGAGGGTACGGAAACGTGGGAGGGTCGGGCCCCGTTCTGTCGCACGGGTTAGTGCCAGCATACGGGCCACGAGTAGGCAACGACGTAGGATAAAGTGTAGGGCTGGTGGTGGGTTTCCATTCCGGGCTAGAGTTAGGGTTAGGGAACGGCAAGGCTTAGGGCACAGGTGAGGGTACGGAAACGTGGGAGGGTCAGGCTACGTGCTGACGCACGGGTCAGTGCCAGCGTACGGGCCAGGAGTAGGCAACGGCGTAAGGTAAGGTGTAGGGCTGGTGGTGGGTTTCTATTCCGGGCTAGGGTTAGGGTTAGGGAACGGCAAGGCTTAGGGCACAGGTGAGGTTACGGAAACGTGGGAGGGTCGGGCTACGTGCTGACGCACGGGTCAGTGCCAGCGTACGGGCCAGGAGTATGCAACGGCGTAGGATAAAGTGTAGGGCTGGTGGTTGTTTTCCGTTCCGGGCTAGTGTTAGGGTTAGGGAACGGCAAGGCTTAGGGCACAGGTGAGGTTACGGAAACGTGGGAGGGTCAGGCTACGTGCTGACGCACGGGTTAGTGCCAGCGTACGGGCCAGGAGTAGGCAACGGCGTAAGGTAAGGTGTAGGGCTGGTGGTTGGTTTCCGTTCCAGGCTAGGGTTAGGGTTAGGGAACGGCAAGGCTTAGGGCACAGGTGAGGGTACGGAAACGTGGGAGGGTCGGGCTACGTGCTGACGCACGTGTCAGTGCCAGTGTACGGGCCAGGAGTAGGCAACGGCGTAGGATAAAGTGTAGGGCTGGTGGTGGATTTGCGTTCGGGGCTAGGGTTAGGGTTAGGGAACGGCAAGGCTTAGGGCACAGGTGAGGGTACGGAAACGTGGGAGGGTCAGGCTACGTGCTGACGCACAGTTCAGTGCCAGCGTACAGGTCAGGAGTAGGGTACGGCGTAAGGTAACGTGTAGGGCTGGTGGTGGGTTTCTATTCCGGGCTAGGGTTAGGGTTAGGGAACGGCAAGGCTTAGGGCACAGGTGAGGGTACGGAAACGTGGGAGGGTCAGGCTACGTGCTGACGCACGGGTCAGTGCCAGCGTACGGGTCAGGAGTAGGGTATGGCGTAAGGTAAGGTGTAGGGCTGGTGGTGGGTTTCTATTCCGGGCTAGGGTTAGGGTTAGGGAACGGCAAGGCTTAGGGCACAGGTGAGGGTACGGAAACGTGGGAGGGTCGGGCTACGTGCTGACGCACGGGTCAGTGCCAGCGTACGGGCCAGGAGTAGGCAACGGCGTAGGATAAAGTGTAGGGCTGGTGGTGGATTTGCGTTCCGGGCTAGGGTTAGGGTTAGGGAACGGCAAGGCTTAGGGCACAGGTGAGGGTACGGAAACGTGGGAGGGTCAGGCTACGTGCTGATGCACGGTTCAGTGCCAGCGTACGGGCCAGGAATAGGGTACGGCATAAGGTAAGGTGTCAGGCTGGTGGTGGGTTTCCGTTCCGGGCTAGGGTTAGGGTTAGGGAACGGCAAGGCTTAGGGCACAGGTGAAGGTACGGAAACGTGGGAGGCTCGTGCTACGTGCTGACGCACGGGTCAGTGCCAGCGTACGGGCCAGGAGTAGGCAACGGCGTAGGATAAAGTATAGGCTGGTGGTGGATTTGCGTTCTGGGCTAGGGTTAGGGTTAGGGAATGGCAAGGCTTAGGGCACAGGAGAGGGTACGGAAACGCGGGAGGGTAAGGCTACGTGCTGATGCACGGGGCAGTGCCAGAGTACAGGCCGGGAGTAGGCAACGGCGTAGGGTAAGGTGTAGGGCTGGTGGTGGGTTTCCATTCCGGGCTAGGGTTAGGGTTAGGGAACGGCAAGTCTTAGGGCACAGGTGAGGGTACGGAAACGTTGGAGGGTCAGGCTACGTGCTGACGCACGGGTCAGTGCCAGCGTACGGGTCAGGAGTAGGGTAAGGCGTAAGGTAAGGTGTAGGGCTGGTGGTGGGTTTCTATTCCGGGCTGGGGTTAGGGTTAGGGAACGGCAAGGCTTAGGGCACAGGTGAGGGTACGGAAACGTGGGAGGGTCTGGCTACGTGCTGACGCAAGGTTCAGTGCCAGCGTACGGGCCAGGAATAGGGTACGGCGTAAGGTAAGGTGTAGGGCTGGTGGTGGGTTTCCATTCCGGGCTAGGGTTAGGGTTAGGGAACGGCAAGGCTTAGGGCACAGGTGAGGGTATGGAAACGTGGGAGGGTCGGGCTACGTGCAGACGCACGGGTCAGTGCCAGCATACGGGCCAGGAGTAGGCAACGGCGTAGGATAAAGTGTAGGGCTGGTGGTGGATTTGCGTTCCAGGCTTGGGTTAGGGTTAGGGAACGGCAAGGCTTAGGGCACAGGTGAGGGTACGGAAACGTGGGAGGTTCAGGCTACGTGCTGATGCACGGGTCAGTGCCAGCGTACGGGTCAGGAGTAGGGTACGGCGTAAGGTAAGGTGTAGGGCTGGTGGTGGGTTTCTATTCCGGGCTAGGGTTAGGGTTAGGGAACCGCAAGGCTTAGGGCACAGGTCAGGGTACGGAAACGCGGGAGGGTAAGGCTACGTTCTGATGCACGGGTCAGAGCCAGAGTACAGGCCAGGAGTAGGCAACGGGGTAGGGTAAGGTGTTGGGCTGGTGGTGGGTTTCTATTCCGGGCTAGGGTTAGGGTTACGGAACGGAAAGGCTTAGGGCACAGGTGAGGGTACGGAAACGTGGGAGGGTCAGGCTACATGCTGACGCACGGGTCAGTGCCAGCGTACGGGCCAGGAGTAGGCAACGGCGTAAGGTAAGGTGTAGGGCTGGTGGTTGGTTTCCGTTCCAGGCTAGGGTTAGAGTTAGGAAACGGCAAGGCTTAGGGCACAGGTGAGGGTACGGAAACGTGGGAGGGTCGGGCTACGTGCTGACGCACGGGTCAGTGCCAGCGTACTGGCCAGGAGTAGGCAACGGCGTAGGATAAAGTGTAGGGCTGGTGGTGGATTTGCGTTCCGGGCTAGGGTTAGGGTTAGGGAACGGCAAGGCTTAGGGCACAGGTGAGGGTACGGAAACGTGGGAGGGTCAGGCTACGTGCTGACGCACGGGTCAGTGCCAGCGTACGGGTCAGGAGTAGGGTAAGGCGTAAGGTAAGGTGTAGGGCTGGTGGTGGGTTTCTATTCCGGGCTAGGGTTAGGGTTAGGGAACGGCAAGGCTTAGGGCACAGGTCAGGGTACGGAAACGCGGGAGGGTAAGGCTACATGCTGATGAACGGGTCAGTGCCAGAGTACAGGCCAGGAGTAGGCAACGGCGTAGGGTAAGGTGTAGGGCTGGTGGTTGGTTTCCGTTCCAGGCTAGGGTTAGGGTTAGGGAACGGCAAGGCTTAGGGCACAGGTGAGGGTACGGAAACGTGGGAGGGTCGGGCTACGTGCTGACGCACGGGTCAGTGCCAGCGTACGGGCCAGGAGTACCAACGGCGTAGTATAAAGTGTAGGGATGGTGGTGGATTTGCGTTCCATGCTAGGGTTAGGGTTAGGGAACCGCAAGGCTTAGGGCACAGGTGAGGGTACGGAAACGTGGGAGGGTCAGGCTACGTGCTGACGCACGGTTCAGTGCCAGCGTACGGGCCAGGAATAGGGTACGGCGTAAAGTAAGGTGTAGGGCTGGTTGTGGGTTTCCGTTCTGGCCTAGGATTAGGGTTAGGGAACGGCAAGGCTTAGGGCACAGGTGAGGGTACGGAAACGTGGGAGGGTCAGGCTACGTGCTGACGCACGGGTCAGTGCCAACGTACGGGCCAGGAGTAGGGTACAGCGTAAGGTAAGGTGTAGGGCTTGTGGTTGATTTCCGTTCCAGGCTAGGGTTAGGGTTAGGGAACGGCAAGGCTTAGGGCAAAGGAGAGGGTACGGAAACGTGGGAGGGTCGGGCTACGTGCTGACGCACGGGTCGGTGCCAGCGTACGGGCCAGGAGTAGGCAACGGCGTAGGATAAAGTGTAGGGCTGGTGGTGGATTTGCATTCGGGGCTAGGGTTAGGGTTAGGGAACGGCAAGGCTTAGGGCACAGGTGAGGGTACGGAAACGTGGGAGGGTCAGGCTACGTGCTGACGCACAGTTCAGTGCCAGCGTACGGGCCAGGAATAGGGTACGGCGTAAGGTAAGGTGTCAGGCTGGTGGTGGGTTTCCGTTCCGGACTAGGGTTAGGGTTAGGGAACGACAAGGCTTAGGGCACAGGTGAAGTTACGGAAACGTGGGAGGCTCGGGCTACGTGCTGACGCACGGGTCAGTGCCAGCGTACGGGCCAGGAGTAGGCAACGGCGTAGGATAAAGTGTAGGGCTGGTGGTGGATTTGCGTTCAGGGCTAGGGTTAGGGTTAGGGAACGGCAAGGCTTAGGGCACAGGTGAGGGTACGGAAACGCGGGAGGGTAAGGCTGCGTGCTGATGCACGGTGCAGTGCCAGCGTACGGGCCAGGAGTAGGCAACGGCGTAAGGTAAGGTGTAGGGCTGGTGGTTGGTTTCCGTTCCAGGCTAGGGTTAGGGTTAGGGAACGGCAAGGCTTAGGGCACAGGTGAGGGTACGGAAACGTGGGAGGGTCGGGCTACGTGCTGACGCACGTGTCAGTGCCAGCGTACGGGCCAGGAGTAGGCAACGGCGTAGGATAAAGTGTAGGGCTGGTGGTGGATTTGCGTTCGGGGCTAGGGTTAGGGTTAGGGAACGGCAAGGCTTGGGGCACAGGTGAGGGTACGGAAACGTGGGAGGGTCAGGCTACGTGCTGACGCACAGGTCAGTGCCAGCGTACAGGTCAGGAGTAGGGTACGGCGTAAGGTAACGTGTAGGGCTGGTGGTGGGTTTCTATTCCGGGCTAGGGTTAGGGTTAGGGAACGGCAAGGCTTAGGGCACAGGTGAGGGTACGGAAACGTGGGAGGGTCAGGCTACGTGCTGACGCACGGGTCAGTGCCAGCGTACGGGTCAGGAGTAGGGTATGGTGTAAGGTAAGGTGTAGGGCTGGTGGTGGGTTTCCATTCCGGGCTAGGGTTAGGGTTAGGGAACGGCAAGGCTTAGGGCACAGGTGAGGGTACGGAAACGTGGGAGGGTCAGGCTACGTGCTGACGCACAGGTCAGTGCCAGCGTACAGGTCAGGAGTAGGGTATGGCGTAAGGAAAGGTGTAGGGCTGGTGGTGGGTTTCTATTCCGGGTTAGGGTTAGGATTAGGGAACGGCAAGGCTTAGGGCACAGGTGAGGGTAAGGAAACGTGGGAGGGTCAGGCTACGTGCTGACGCACGTGTCAGTGCCAGCGTACGGGTCAGGAGTAGGGTACGGCGTAAGGTAAGGTGTAGGGCTGGTGGTGGGTTTCTATTCCGGGCTAGGGTTAGGGATAGGGAACGGCAAGGCTTAGGGCACAGGTGAGGGTACGGAAACATGGGATGGTCAGGCTACGTGCTGACGCACGGTTCAGTGCCAGCGTACGGGCCAGGAATAGGGTACAGCGTAAGGTAAGGTGTAGGGCTGTTGGTGGGTTTCCGTTCCGGGCTAGGGTTAGGGTTAGGGAACAGCAAGGCTTACGGCACAGGTGAGGGTACGGAAACGTGGGAGTGTCGGTCTACGTGCTGAAGCACGGGTTAATGCCAGCATACGGGACAGGAGTAGGCAACGGCATAGGGTAAATTGTAGGGCTGGTGGTGGATTTGCGTTCAGGGCTAGGGTTAGGTTGAGGGAACGGCAAGGCTTAGGGCACAGGTGAGGGTACGGAAACGTGGGAGGGTCGGGCTACGTGCTGACGCACGTGTCAGTGCCAGCGTACGGGCCAGGAGTAGGCAACGGCGTAGGATAAAGTGTAGGGCTGGTGGTGGATTTGCGTTCCGGGCTAGGGTTAGGGTTAGGGAACGGCAAGGCATAGGGCACAGGTGAGGGTACGGAAACGTGGGAGGGTCAGGCTATGTGCTGACGCACAGTTCAGTGCCAGCGTACGGGCCAGGAATAGGGAACGGCGCAAGGTAAGGTGTCAGGCTGGTGGTGGGTTTCCGTTCCGGGCTAGGGTTAGGGTTAGGGAACGACAAGGCTTAGGGCACAGGCGAAGTTACGGAAACGTGGGAGGCTCGGGCTACGTGCTGACGCACGGGTCAGTGCCAGCGTACGGGCCAGGAGTAGGCAACGGCGTAGGATAAAGTGTAGGGCTGGTGGTGGATTTGCGTTCTGGGCTAGGGTTAGGGTTAGGGAACGGCAAGGCTTAGGGCACAGGTGAGGGTACGGAAACGCGGGAGGGTAAGGCTGCGTGCTGATGCACGGTGCAGTGCCAGCGTACGGGCCAGGAGTAGGCAACGGCATAAGGTAAGGTGTAGGGCTGGTGGTTGGTTTCCGTTCCAGGCTAGGGTTAGGGTTAGGGAACGGCAAGGCTTAGGGCACAGGTGAGGGTACGGAAACGTGGGAGGGTCGGGCTACGTGCTGACGCACGGGTCAGTGCCAGCGTACGGGCCAGGAGTAGGCAACGGCGTAGGATAAAGTGTAGGGCTGGTGGTGGATTTGCGTTCCAGGCTAGGGTTAGGGTTTGGGAACGGCAAGGCTTAAAGAACAGGTGAGGGTACGGAAACGTGGGAGGGTCAGGCTACGTGCTGACGCACGGTTCAGTGCCAGCGTACGGGCCAGGAATAGGGTACGGCGTAAGGTAAGGTGTAGGGCTGGTGGTTGATTTCCGTTCCAGGCTAGGGTTAGGGTTAGGGAACGGCAAGGCTTAGGGCAAAGGAGAGGGTACGGAAACGTGGGAGGGTCGGGCCCCGTTCTCTCGCACGGGTTAGTGCCAGCATACGGGCCAGGAGTAGGCAACGACGTAGGATATAGTGTAGGGCTGGTGGTGGGTTTCCATTCCGGGCTAGAGTTAGGGTTAGGGAACGGCAAGGCTTATTGCACAGGTGAGGGTACGGAAACGTGGGAGGGTCAGGCTACGTGCTGACGCACGGGTCAGTGCCAGCGTGCGGGCCAGGAGTAGGCAACGGCGTAAGGTAAGGTGTAGGGCTGGTGGTTGTTTTCCGTTCCAGGCTAGGGTTAGGGTTAGGGAACGGCAAGGCTTAGGGCACAGGTGAGGGTACGGAAACGTGGGAGGGTCGGGCTACGTGCTGACGCACGGGTCAGTGCCAGCGTACTGGCCAGGAGAAGGCAACGGCATAGGATAAAGTGTAGGGGTGGTGGTGGATTTGCGTTCCGGGCTAGGGTTAGGGTTAGGGAACGGCAAGGCGTAGGGCACAGGTGAGGATACGGAAACGTGGGAGGGTCAGGCTACGTGCAGACGCACGGGTCAGTGCCAGCGTACGGGTCAGGAGTAGGGTACGGCGTAAGGTAAGGTGTAGGGCTGGTGGTGGGTTTCTATTCCGGGCTAGGGTTAGGGTTAGGGAACGGCAAGGCTTAGGGCACAAGTGAGGGTACGGAAACGTGGGAGGGTCAGGCTACGTGCTGACGCACGGTTCAGTGCCAGCGTACGGGCCAGGAATAAGGTACGGTGTAAGGTAAGGTGTAGGGCTGGTGGTGTGTTTCCATTCCGGGCTAGGGTTAGGGTTAGGGAACGGCAAGGCTTAGGGCACAGGTGAGGGTACGGAAACGTGGGAGGGTCAGGCTACGTGCTGATTCACGGGTCCGTGCCAGCGTTCGGGCCAGGAGTGGGCAACGGCGTAAGGTAAGGTGTAGGGCTTGTGGTTGATTTCCGTTCCGGGATAGGGTTAGGGTTAGGGATCGGCAAGGCTTAGGGCACAGGTGAGTGTATGGAAACGTGGGAGGGTCGGGCTACGTGCAGACGCACGGGTCAGTGCCAGCGTACGGGCCAGGAGTAGGCAACGGCGTAGGATAAAGTGTAGGGCTTGTGGTGGATTTGCGTTCCAGTCTAGGGTTAGGGTTAGGGAACGGCAAGGCTTAGGGCACAGGTGAGGGTACGGAAACGTGGGAGGTTCAGGCTACGTGCTGATGCACGGGTCAGTGCCAGCGTACGGGTCAGGAGTAGGGTACGGCGTAAGGTAAGATGTAGGGCTGGTGGTGGGTTTCTATTCCGGGCTAGGGTTAGGGTTAGGGAACCGCAAGGCTTAGGGCAGAGGTCAGGGTACGGAAACGCGGGAGGGTAAGGCTACGTTCTGATGCACGGGTCAAAGCCAGAGTACAGGCCAGGAGTAGGCATCGGGGTAGGGTAAGGTGTAGGGCTGGTGGTGGGTTTCTATTCCGGGCTAGGGTTAGGGTTAGGGAACGGCAAGGCTTAGGGCACAGGTGAGGGTACGGAAACGTGGGAGGGTCAGGCTACGTGCTGACGCACGGGTCAGTGCCAGCGTACGGGTCAGGAGTAGGGTAAGGCGTAAGGTAAGGTGTAGGGCTGGTGGTGGGTTTCTATTCCGGGCTAGGGTTAGGGTTAGGGAACGGCAAGGCTTAGGGCACAGGTCAGGGTACGGAAACGCGGGAGGGTAAGGCTACGTGCTGATGAACGGGTCAGTGCCAGAGTACAGGCCAGGAGTAGGCAACGGCGTAGGGTAAGGTGTAGGGCTGGTGGTTGGTTTCCGTTCCAGGCTAGGGTTAGGGTTAGGGAACGGCAAGGCTTAGGGCACAGGTGAGGGTACGGAAACGTGGGAGGGTCGGGCTACGTGCTGACGCACGGGTCAGTGCCAGCGTACGGGCCAGGAGTAGGCAACGGCGTAGGATAAAGTGTAGGGCTGGTGGTGGATTTGCGTTCCAGGCTAGGGTTAGGGTTAGGGAACGGCAAGGCTTAGGGCACAGGTGAGGGTACGGAAACGTGGGAGGGTCAGGCTACGTGCTGACGCACGGTTCAGTGCCAGCGTACGGGCCAGGAATAGGGTACGGCGTAAGGTAAGGTGTAGGGCTGGTGGTGGGTTTCCGTTCTGGCCTAGGGTTAGGGTTAGGGAACGGCAAGGCTTAGGGCACAGGTGAGGGTACGGAAACGTGGGAGGGTCAGGCTACGTGCTGACGCACGGGTCAGTGCCAACGTACGGGCCAGGAGTAGGGTACGGCGTAAGGTAAGGTGTAGGGATTGTGGTTGATTTCCGTTCCAGGCTACGGTTAGGGTTAGGGAACGGCAAGGCTTAGGGCAAAGGAGAGGGTACGGAAACGTGGGAGGGTCGGGCTACGTGCTGACGCACGGGTCAGTGCCAGCGTACGGGCCAGGAGTAGGCAACGGCGTAGGATAAAGTGTAGGGCTGGTGGTGGATTTGCATTCGGGGCTAGGGTTAGGGTTAGGGAACGGCAAGGCTTAGGGCACAGGTGAGGGTACGGAAACGTGGGAGGGTCAGGCTACGTGCTGACGCACAGTTCAGTGCCAGCGTACGGGCCAGGAATAGGGTACGGCGTAAGGTAAGGTGTCAGGCTGGTGGTGGGTTTCCGTTCCGGGCTAGGGTTAGGGTTAGGGAACGACAAGGCTTAGGGCACAGGTGAAGTTACGGAAACGTGGGAGGCTCGGGCTACGTGCTGACGCACGGGTCAGTGCCAGCGTACGGGCCAGGAGTAGGCAACGGCGTAGGATAAAGTGTAGGGCTGGTGGTGGATTTGCATTCCAGGCTAGGGTTAGGGTTAGGGAACGGCAAGGCTTAGAGCACAGGTGAGGGTACGGAAACGTGGGAGGGTCAGGCTACGTGCTGACGCACGGTTCAGTGCCAGCGTACGGGCCAGGAATAGGGTACGGCGTAAGGTAAGGTGTAGGGCTGGTGCTGGGTTTCCGTTCCGGGCCAGGGTTAGGGTTAGGGAACGGCAAGGCTTAGGGCACAGGTGAGGGTACGGAAACGTGGGAGGGTCAGGCTACGTGCTGATTCACGGGTCCGTGCCAGCGTTCGGGCCAGGAGTGGGCAACGGCGTAAGGTAAGGTGTAGGGCTGGTGGTGTGTTTCCATTCCGGGCTAGGGTTAGGGTTAGGGAACGGCAAGGCTTAGGGCACAGGTGAGGGTACGGAAACGTGGGAGGGTCAGGCTACGTGCTGATTCACGGGTCCGTGCCAGCGTTCGGGCCAGGAGTGGGCAACGGCGTAAGGTAAGGTGTAGGGCTTGTGGTTGATTTCCGTTCCGGGATAGGGTTAGGGTTAGGGATCGGCAAGGCTTAGGGCACAGGTGAGGGTATGGAAACGTGGGAGGGTCGGGCTACGTGCAGACGCACGGGTCAGTGCCAGCGTACGGGCCAGGAGTAGGCAACGGCGTAGGATAAAGTGTAGGGCTGGTGGTGGATTTGCGTTCCAGTCTAGGGTTAGGGTTAGGGAACGGCAAGGCTTAGGGCACAGGTGAGGGTACGGAAACGTGGGAGGTTCAGGCTACGTGCTGATGCACGGGTCAGTGCCAGCGTACGGGTCAGGAGTAGGGTACGGCGTAAGGTAAGATGTAGGGCTGGTGGTGGGTTTCTATTCCGGGCTAGGGTTAGGGTTAGGGAACCGCAAGGCTTAGGGCAGAGGTCAGGGTACGGAAACGCGGGAGGGTAAGGCTACGTTCTGATGCACGGGTCAGAGCCAGAGTACAGGCCAGGAGTAGGCAACGGGGTAGGGTAAGGTGTAGGGCTGGTGGTGGGTTTCTATTCCGGGCTAGGGTTAGGGTTAGGGAACGGCAAGGCTTAGGGCACAGGTGAGGGTACGGAAACGTGGGAGGGTCAGGCTACGTGCTGACGCACGGGTCAGTGCCAGCGTACGGGTCAGGAGTAGGGTAAGGCGTAAGGTAATGTGTAGGGATGGTGGTGGGTTTCTATTCCGGGCTAGGGTTAGGGTTAGGGAACGGCAAGGCTTAGGGCACAGGTCAGGGTACGGAAACGCGGGAGGGTAAGGCTACGTGCTGATGAACGGGTCTGTGCCAGAGTACAGGCCAGGAGTAGGCAACGGCGTAGGGTAAGGTGTAGGGCTGGTGGTTGGTTTCCGTTCCAGGCTAGGGTTAGGGTTAGGGAACGGCAAGGCTTAGGGCACACGTGAGGGTACAGAAACGTGGGAGGGTCGGGCTACGTGCTGACGCACGGGTCAGTGCCAGCGTACGGGCCAGGAGTAGGCAACGGCGTAGGATAAAGTGTAGGGCTGGTGGTGGATTTGCGTTCCAGGCTAGGGTTAGGGTTAGGGAACGGCAAGGCTTAGGGCACAGGTGAGGGTACGGAAACGTGGGAGGGTCAGGCTACGTGCTGACGCACGGTTCAGAGCCAGCGTACGGGCCAGGAATAGGGTACGGCGTAAGGTAAGGTGTAGGGCTGGTGGTGGGTTTCCGTTCTGGCCTAGGGTTAGGGTTAGGGAACGGCAAGGCTTAGGGCACAGGTGAGGGTACGGAAACGTGGGAGGGTCAGGCTACGTGCTGACGCACGGGTCAGTGCCAACGTACGGGCCAGGAGTAGGGTACGGCGTAAGGTAAGGTGTAGGGCTTGTGGTTGATTTCCGTTCCAGGCTACGGTTAGGGTTAGGGAACGGCAAGGCTTAGGGCAAAGGAGAGGGTACGGAAACGTGGGAGGTTCGGGCTACGTGCTGACGCACGGGTCAGTGCCAGCGTACGGGCCAGGAGTAGGCAACGGCGTAGGATAAAGTGTAGGGCTGGTGGTGGATTTGCATTCGGGGCTAGGGTTAGGGTTAGGGAACGGCAAGGCTTAGGGCACAGGTGAGGGTACGGAAACGTGGGAGGGTCAGGCTACGTGCTGACTCACAGTTCAGTGCCAGCGTACGGGCCAGGAATAGGGTACGGCGTAAGGTAAGGTGTCAGGCTGGTGGTGGGTTTCCGTTCCGGGCTAGGGTTAGGGTTAGGGAACGACAAGGCTTAGGGCACAGGTGAAGTTACGGAAACGTGGGAGGCTCGGGCTACGTGCTGACGCACGGGTCAGTGCCAGCGTACGGGCCAGGAGTAGGCAACGGCGTAGGATAAAGTGTAGGGCTGGTGGTGGATTTGCGTTCTGGGCTAGGGTTAGGGTTAGGGAACGGCAAGGCTTAGGGCACAGGTGAGGGTACGGAAACGCGGGAGGGTAAGGCTGCGTGCTGATGCACGGTGCAGTGCCAGCGTACGGGCCAGGAGTAGGCAACGGCGTAAGGTAAGGTGTAGGGCTGGTGGTTGGTTTCCATTCCAGGCTAGGGTTAGGGTTAGGGAACGGCAAGGCTTAGGGCACAGGTGAGGGTACGGAAACGTGGGAGGGTCGGGCTACGTGCTGACGCACGGGTCAGTGCCAGCGTACGGGCCAGGAGTAGGCAACGGCGTAGGATAAAGTGTAGGGCTGGTGGTGGATTTGCATTCCAGGCTAGGGTTAGGGTTAGGGAACGGCAAGGCTTAGAGCACAGGTGAGGGTACGGAAACGTGGGAGGGTCAGGCTACGTGCTGACGCACGGTTCAGTGCCAGCGTACAGGCCAGGAATAGGGTACGGCGTAAGGTAAGGTGTAGGGCTGGTGCTGGGTTTCCGTTCCGGGCCAGGGTTAGGGTTAGGGAACGGCAAGGCTTAGGGCACAGGTGAGGGTACGGAAACGTGGGAGGGTCAGGCTACGTGCTGACGCACGGGTCAGTGCCAACGTACGGGCCAGGAGTAGGGTACGGCGTAAGATAAGGTGTAGAGCTTGTGGTTGATTTCCGTTCCAGGCTAGGGTTAGGGTTAGGGAACGGCAAGGCTTAGGGCAAAGGAGAGGGTACGGAAACGTGGGAGGGTCGGGCCCCGTTCTGTCGCACGGGTTAGTGCCAGCATACGGGCCAGGAGTAGGCAACGACGTAGGATAAAGTGTAGGGCTGGTGGTGGGTTTCCATTCCGGGCTAGAGTTAGGGTTAGGGAACGGCAAGGCTTAGGGCACAGATGAGGGTACGGAAACGTGGGAGGGTCTGGCTACGTGCTGACGCACGGGTCAGTGCCAGCGTACGGGCCAGGAGTAGGCAACGGCGTAAGGTAAGGTGTAGGGCTGGTGGTGGGTTTCTATTCCGGGCTAGGGTTAGGGTTAGGGAACGGCAAGGCTTAGGGCACAGGTGAGGTTACGGAAACGTGGGAGGGTCGGGCTACGTGCTGACGCACGGGTCAGTGCCAGCGTACGGGCCAGGAGTATGCAACGGCGTAGGATAAAGTGTAGGGCTGGTGGTTGTTTTCCGTTCCGGGCTAGTGTTAGGGTTAGGGAACGGCAAGGCTTAGGGCACAGGTGAGGTTACGGAAACGTGGGAGGGTCAGGCTACGTGCTGACGCACGGGTTAGTGCCAGCGTACGGGCCAGGAGTAGGCAACGGCGTAAGGTAAGGTGTAGGGCTGGTGGTTGGTTTCCGTTCCAGGCTAGGGTTAGGGTTAGGGAACGGCAAGGCTTAGGGCACAGGTGAGGGTACGGAAACGTGGGAGGGTCGGGCTACGTGCTGACGCACGTGTCAGTGCCAGCGTACGGGCCAGGAGTAGGCAACGGCGTAGGATAAAGTGTAGGGCTGGTGGTGGATTTGCGTTCGGGGCTAGGGTTAGGGTTAGGGAATGGCAAGGCTTAGGGCACAGGTGAGGGTACGGAAACGTGGGAGGGTCAGGCTACGTGCTGACGCACAGGTCAGTGCCAGCGTACAGGTCAGGAGTAGGGTACGGCGTAAGGTAACGTGTAGGGCTGGTGGTGGGTTTCTATTCCGGGCTAGGGTTAGGGTTAGGGAACGGCAAGGCTTAGGGCACAGGTGAGGGTACGGAAACGTGGGAGGGTCAGGCTACGTGCTGACGCACGGGTCAGTGCCAGCGTACGGGTCAGGAGTAGGGTATGGTGTAAGGTAAGGTGTAGGGCTGGTGGTGGGTTTCTATTCCTGGCTAGGGTTAGGGTTAGGGAACGGCAAGGCTTAGGGCACAGGTGAGGGTACGGAAACGTGGGAGGGTCGGGCTACGTGCTGACGCACGGGTCAGTGCCAGCGTACGGTCCAGGAGTAGGCAACGGCGTAGGATAAAGTGTAGGGCTGGTGGTGGATTTGCGTTCCGGGCTAGGGTTAGGGTTAGGGAACGGCAAGGCTTAGGGCACATGTGAGGGTACGGAAACGTGGGAGGGTCAGGCTACGTGCTGACGCACGGTTAAGTGCCAGCGTACGGGCCAGGAATAGGGTACGGCATAAGGTAAGGTGTCAGGCTGGTGGTGGGTTTCCGTTCCGGGCTAGGGTTAGGGTTAGGGAACGGCAAGGCTTAGGGCACAGGTCAGGGTACGGAAACGCGGGAGGGTAAGGCTACGTGCTGATGAACGGGTCAGTGCCAGAGTACAGGCTAGGAGTAGGCAACGGCGTAGGGTAAGGTGTAGGGCTTGTGGTTGGTTTCCGTTCCAGGCTAGGGTTAGGGTTAGGGAACGGCAAGGCTTAGGGCACAGGTGAGGGTACGGAAACGTGGGAGGGTCGGGCTACGTGCTGACGCACGGGTCAGTGCCAGCGTACGGGCCAGGAGTAGGCAACGGCGTAGGATAAAGTGTAGGGCTGGTGGAGGATTTGCGTTCCAGGCTAGGGTTAGGGTTAGGGAACGGCAAGGCTTAGGGCACAGGTGAGGGTACGGAAACGTGGGATGGTCAGGCTACGTGCTGACGCACGGTTCAGTGCCAGCGTACGGGCCAGGAATAGGGTACGGCGTAAGGTAAGGTGTAGGGCTGGTGGTGGTTTTCCGTTCTGGCCTAGGGTTAGGGTTAGGGAACGGCAAGGCTTAGGGCACAGGTGAGGGTACGGAAACGTGGGAGGGTAAGGCTACGTGCTGACGCACGGGTCAGTGCCAACGTACGGGCCAGGAGTAGGGTACGGCGTAAGGTAAGGTGTAGGGCTTGTGGTTGATTTCCGTTCCAGGTTAGGGTTAGGGTTAGGGAACGGCAAGGCTTAGGGCAAAGGAGAGGGTACGGAAACGTGGGAGGGTCGGGCTACGTGCTGACGCACGGGTCAGTGCCAGCGTACGGGTCAGGAGTAGGGTAAGGCGTAAGGTAAGGTGTAGGGCTGGTGGTGGGTTTCTATTCCGGGCTAGGGTTAGGGTTAGGGAACGGCAAGGCTTAGGGCACAGGTCAGGGTACGGAAACGCGGGAGGGTAAGGCTACGTGCTGATGAACGGGTCAGTGCCAGAGTACAGGCCAGGAGTAGGCAACGGCGTAGGGTAAGGTGTAGGGCTGGTGGTTGGTTTCCGTTCCAGGCTAGGGTTAGGGTTAGGGAACGGCAAGGCTTAGGGCACAGGTGAGGGTACGGAAACGTGGGAGGGTCGGGCTACGTGCTGACGCACGGGTCAGTGCCAGCGTACGGGCCAGGAGTAGGCAACGGCGTAGGATAAAGTGTAGGGCTGGTGGTGGATTTGCGTTCCAGGCTAGGGTTAGGGTTAGGGAACGGCAAGGCTTAGGGCACAGGTGAGGGTACGGAAACGTGGGAGGGTCAGGCTACGTGCTGACGCACGGTTCAGTGCCAGCGTACGGGCCAGGAATAGGGTACGGCGTAAGGTAAGGTGTAGGGCTGGTGGTGGGTTTCCGTTCTGGCCTAGTGTTAGGGTTAGGGAACGGCAAGGCTTAGGGCACAGGTGAGGGTACGGAAACGTGGGAGGGTCAGGCTACGTGCTGACGCACGGGTCAGTGCCAACGTACGGGCCAGGAGTAGGGTACGGCGTAAGGTAAGGTGTAGGGATTGTGGTTGATTTCCGTTCCAGGCTACGGTTAGGGTTAGGGAACGGCAAGGCTTAGGGCAAAGGAGAGGGTACGGAAACGTGGGAGGGTCGGGCTACGTGCTGACGCACGGGTCAGTGCCAGCGTACGGGCCAGGAGTAGGCAACGGCGTAGGATAAAGTGTAGGGCTGGTGGTGGATTTGCATTCGGGGCTAGGGTTAGGGTTAGGGAACGGCAAGGCTTAGGGCACAGGTGAGGGTACGGAAACGTGGGAGGGTCAGGCTACGTGCTGACGCACAGTTCAGTGCCAGCGTACGGGCCAGGAATAGGGTACGGCGTAAGGTAAGGTGTCAGGCTGGTGGTGGGTTTCCGTTCCGGGCTAGGGTTAGGGTTAGGGAACGACAAGGCTTAGGGCACAGGTGAAGTTACGGAAACGTGGGAGGCTCGGGCTACGTGCTGACGCACGGGTCAGTGCCAGCGTACGGGCCAGGAGTAGGCAACGGCGTAGGATAAAGTGTAGGGCTGGTGGTGGATTTGCATTCCAGGCTAGGGTTAGGGTTAGGGAACGGCAAGGCTTAGAGCACAGGTGAGGGTACGGAAACGTGGGAGGGTCAGGCTACGTGCTGACGCACGGTTCAGTGCCAGCGTACGGGCCAGGAATAGGGTACGGCGTAAGGTAAGGTGTAGGGCTGGTGCTGGGTTTCCGTTCCGGGCCAGGGTTAGGGTTAGGGAACGGCAAGGCTTAGGGCACAGGTGAGGGTACGGAAACGTGGGAGGGTCAGGCTACGTGCTGATTCACGGGTCCGTGCCAGCGTTCGGGCCAGGAGTGGGCAACGGCGTAAGGTAAGGTGTAGGGCTGGTGGTGTGTTTCCATTCCGGGCTAGGGTTAGGGTTAGGGAACGGCAAGGCTTAGGGCACAGGTGAGGGTACGGAAACGTGGGAGGGTCAGGCTACGTGCTGATTCACGGGTCCGTGCCAGCGTTCGGGCCAGGAGTGGGCAACGGCGTAAGGTAAGGTGTAGGGCTTGTGGTTGATTTCCGTTCCGGGATAGGGTTAGGGTTAGGGATCGGCAAGGCTTAGGGCACAGGTGAGGGTATGGAAACGTGGGAGGGTCGGGCTACGTGCAGACGCACGGGTCAGTGCCAGCGTACGGGCCAGGAGTAGGCAACGGCGTAGGATAAAGTGTAGGGCTGGTGGTGGATTTGCGTTCCAGTCTAGGGTTAGGGTTAGGGAACGGCAAGGCTTAGGGCACAGGTGAGGGTACGGAAACGTGGGAGGTTCAGGCTACGTGCTGATGCACGGGTCAGTGCCAGCGTACGGGTCAGGAGTAGGGTACGGCGTAAGGTAAGATGTAGGGCTGGTGGTGGGTTTCTATTCCGGGCTAGGGTTAGGGTTAGGGAACCGCAAGGCTTAGGGCAGAGGTCAGGGTACGGAAACGCGGGAGGGTAAGGCTACGTTCTGATGCACGGGTCAGAGCCAGAGTACAGGCCAGGAGTAGGCAACGGGGTAGGGTAAGGTGTAGGGCTGGTGGTGGGTTTCTATTCCGGGCTAGGGTTAGGGTTAGGGAACGGCAAGGCTTAGGGCACAGGTGAGGGTACGGAAACGTGGGAGGGTCAGGCTACGTGCTGACGCACGGGTCAGTGCCAGCGTACGGGTCAGGAGTAGGGTAAGGCGTAAGGTAAGGTGTAGGGATGGTGGTGGGTTTCTATTCCGGGCTAGGGTTAGGGTTAGGGAACGGCAAGGCTTAGGGCACAGGTCAGGGTACGGAAACGCGGGAGGGTAAGGCTACGTGCTGATGAACGGGTCTGTGCCAGAGTACAGGCCAGGAGTAGGCAACGGCGTAGGGTAAGGTGTAGGGCTGGTGGTTGGTTTCCGTTCCAGGCTAGGGTTAGGGTTAGGGAACGGCAAGGCTTAGGGCACACGTGAGGGTACAGAAACGTGGGAGGGTCGGGCTACGTGCTGACGCACGGGTCAGTGCCAGCGTACGGGCCAGGAGTAGGCAACGGCGTAGGATAAAGTGTAGGGCTGGTGGTGGATTTGCGTTCCAGGCTAGGGTTAGGGTTAGGGAACGGCAAGGCTTAGGGCACAGGTGAGGGTACGGAAACGTGGGAGGGTCAGGCTACGTGCTGACGCACGGTTCAGAGCCAGCGTACGGGCCAGGAATAGGGTACGGCGTAAGGTAAGGTGTAGGGCTGGTGGTGGGTTTCCGTTCTGGCCTAGGGTTAGGGTTAGGGAACGGCAAGGCTTAGGGCACAGGTGAGGGTACGGAAACGTGGGAGGGTCAGGCTACGTGCTGACGCACGGGTCAGTGCCAACGTACGGGCCAGGAGTAGGGTACGGCGTAAGGTAAGGTGTAGGGCTTGTGGTTGATTTCCGTTCCAGGCTACGGTTAGGGTTAGGGAACGGCAAGGCTTAGGGCAAAGGAGAGGGTACGGAAACGTGGGAGGTTCGGGCTACGTGCTGACGCACGGGTCAGTGCCAGCGTACGGGCCAGGAGTAGGCAACGGCGTAGGATAAAGTGTAGGGCTGGTGGTGGATTTGCATTCGGGGCTAGGGTTAGGGTTAGGGAACGGCAAGGCTTAGGGCACAGGTGAGGGTACGGAAACGTGGGAGGGTCAGGCTACGTGCTGACTCACAGTTCAGTGCCAGCGTACGGGCCAGGAATAGGGTACGGCGTAAGGTAAGGTGTCAGGCTGGTGGTGGGTTTCCGTTCCGGGCTAGGGTTAGGGTTAGGGAACGACAAGGCTTAGGGCACAGGTGAAGTTACGGAAACGTGGGAGGCTCGGGCTACGTGCTGACGCACGGGTCAGTGCCAGCGTACGGGCCAGGAGTAGGCAACGGCGTAGGATAAAGTGTAGGGCTGGTGGTGGATTTGCGTTCTGGGCTAGGGTTAGGGTTAGGGAACGGCAAGGCTTAGGGCACAGGTGAGGGTACGGAAACGCGGGAGGGTAAGGCTGCGTGCTGATGCACGGTGCAGTGCCAGCGTACGGGCCAGGAGTAGGCAACGGCGTAAGGTAAGGTGTAGGGCTGGTGGTTGGTTTCCATTCCAGGCTAGGGTTAGGGTTAGGGAACGGCAAGGCTTAGGGCACAGGTGAGGGTACGGAAACGTGGGAGGGTCGGGCTACGTGCTGACGCACGGGTCAGTGCCAGCGTACGGGCCAGGAGTAGGCAACGGCGTAGGATAAAGTGTAGGGCTGGTGGTGGATTTGCATTCCAGGCTAGGGTTAGGGTTAGGGAACGGCAAGGCTTAGAGCACAGGTGAGGGTACGGAAACGTGGGAGGGTCAGGCTACGTGCTGACGCACGGTTCAGTGCCAGCGTACGGGCCAGGAATAGGGTACGGCGTAAGGTAAGGTGTAGGGCTGGTGCTGGGTTTCCGTTCCGGGCCAGGGTTAGGGTTAGGGAACGGCAAGGCTTAGGGCACAGGTGAGGGTACGGAAACGTGGGAGGGTCAGGCTACGTGCTGACGCACGGGTCAGTGCCAACGTACGGGCCAGGAGTAGGGTACGGCGTAAGATAAGGTGTAGAGCTTGTGGTTGATTTCCGTTCCAGGCTAGGGTTAGGGTTAGGGAACGGCAAGGCTTAGGGCAAAGGAGAGGGTACGGAAACGTGGGAGGGTCGGGCCCCGTTCTGTCGCACGGGTTAGTGCCAGCATACGGGCCAGGAGTAGGCAACGACGTAGGATAAAGTGTAGGGCTGGTGGTGGGTTTCCATTCCGGGCTAGAGTTAGGGTTAGGGAACGGCAAGGCTTAGGGCACAGATGAGGGTACGGAAACGTGGGAGGGTCTGGCTACGTGCTGACGCACGGGTCAGTGCCAGCGTACGGGCCAGGAGTAGGCAACGGCGTAAGGTAAGGTGTAGGGCTGGTGGTGGGTTTCTATTCCGGGCTAGGGTTAGGGTTAGGGAACGGCAAGGCTTAGGGCACAGGTGAGGTTACGGAAATGTGGGAGGGTCGGGCTACGTGCTGACGCACGGGTCAGTGCCAGCGTACGGGCCAGGAGTATGCAACGGCGTAGGATAAAGTGTAGGGCTGGTGGTTGTTTTCCGTTCCGGGCTAGTGTTAGGGTTAGGGAACGGCAAGGCTTAGGGCACAGGTGAGGTTACGGAAACGTGGGAGGGTCAGGCTACGTGCTGACGCACGGGTTAGTGCCAGCGTACGGGCCAGGAGTAGGCAACGGCGTAAGGTAAGGTGTAGGGCTGGTGGTTGGTTTCCGTTCCAGGCTAGGGTTAGGGTTAGGGAACGGCAAGGCTTAGGGCACAGGTGAGGGTACGGAAACGTGGGAGGGTCGGGCTACGTGCTGACGCACGTGTCAGTGCCAGCGTACGGGCCAGGAGTAGGCAACGGCGTAGGATAAAGTGTAGGGCTGGTGGTGGATTTGCGTTCGGGGCTAGGGTTAGGGTTAGGGAATGGCAAGGCTTAGGGCACAGGTGAGGGTACGGAAACGTGGGAGGGTCAGGCTACGTGCTGACGCACAGGTCAGTGCCAGCGTACAGGTCAGGAGTAGGGTACGGCGTAAGGTAACGTGTAGGGCTGGTGGTGGGTTTCTATTCCGGGCTAGGGTTAGGGTTAGGGAACGGCAAGGCTTAGGGCACAGGTGAGGGTACGGAAACGTGGGAGGGTCAGGCTACGTGCTGACGCACGGGTCAGTGCCAGCGTACGGGTCAGGAGTAGGGTATGGTGTAAGGTAAGGTGTAGGGCTGGTGGTGGGTTTCTATTCCTGGCTAGGGTTAGGGTTAGGGAACGGCAAGCCTTAGGGCACAGGTGAGGGTACGGAAACGTGGGAGGGTCGGGCTACGTGCTGACGCACGGGTCAGTGCCAGCGTACGGTCCAGGAGTAGGCAACGGCGTAGGATAAAGTGTGGGGCTGGTGGTGGATTTGCGTTCCGGGCTAGGGTTAGGGTTAGGGAACGGCAAGGCTTAGGGCACATGTGAGGGTACGGAAACGTGGGAGGGTCAGGCTACGTGCTGACGCACGGTTAAGTGCCAGCGTACGGGCCAGGAATAGGGTACGGCATAAGGTAAGGTGTCAGGCTGGTGGTGGGTTTCCGTTCCGGGCTAGGGTTAGGGTTAGGGAACGGCAAGGCTTAGGGCACAGGTCAGGGTACGGAAACGCGGGAGGGTAAGGCTACGTGCTGATGAACGGGTCAGTGCCAGAGTACAGGCTAGGAGTAGGCAACGGCGTAGGGTAAGGTGTAGGGCTTGTGGTTGGTTTCCGTTCCAGGCTAGGGTTAGGGTTAGGGAACGGCAAGGCTTAGGGCACAGGTGAGGGTACGGAAACGTGGGAGGGTCGGGCTACGTGCTGACGCACGGGTCAGTGCCAGCGTACGGGCCAGGAGTAGGCAACGGCGTAGGATAAAGTGTAGGGCTGGTGGAGGATTTGCGTTCCAGGCTAGGGTTAGGGTTAGGGAACGGCAAGGCTTAGGGCACAGGTGAGGGTACGGAAACGTGGGATGGTCAGGCTACGTGCTGACGCACGGTTCAGTGCCAGCGTACGGGCCAGGAATAGGGTACGGCGTAAGGTAAGGTGTAGGGCTGGTGGTGGTTTTCCGTTCTGGCCTAGGGTTAGGGTTAGGGAACGGCAAGGCTTAGGGCACAGGTGAGGGTACGGAAACGTGGGAGGGTAAGGCTACGTGCTGACGCACGGGTCAGTGCCAACGTACGGGCCAGGAGTAGGGTACGGCGTAAGGTAAGGTGTAGGGCTTGTGGTTGATTTCCGTTCCAGGTTAGGGTTAGGGTTAGGGAACGGCAAGGCTTAGGGCAAAGGAGAGGGTACGGAAACGTGGGAGGGTCGGGCTACGTGCTGACGCACGGGTCAGTGCCAGCGTACGGGCCAGGAGTAGGCAACGGCGTAGGATAAAGTGTAGGGCTGGTGGTGGATTTGCATTCGGGGCTAGGGTTAGGGTTAGGGAACGGCAAGGCTTAGGGCACAGGTGAGGGTACGGAAACGTGGGAGGGTCAGGCTACGTGCTGACGCACAGTTCAGTGCCAGCGTACGGGCCAGGAATAGGGTACAGCGTAAGGTAAGGTGTCAGGCTGGTGGTGGGTTTCCGTTCCGGGCTAGGGTTAGGGTTAGGGAACGACAAGGCTTAGGGCACAGGTGAAGTTACGGAAACGTGGGAGGCTCGGGCTACGTGCTGACGCACGGGTCAGTGCCAGCGTACGGGCCAGGAGTAGGCAACGGCGTAGGATAAAGTGTAGGGCTGGTGGTGGATTTGCGTTCTGGGCTAGGGTTAGGGTTAGGGAACGGCAAGGCTTAGGGCACAGGTGACGGTACGGAAACGCGGGAGGGTAAGGCTGCGTGCTGATGCACGGTGCAGTGCCAGCGTACGGGCCAGGAGTAGGCAACGGCGTAAGGTAAGGTGTAGGGCTTGTGGTTGGTTTCCGTTCCAGGCTAGGGTTAGGGTTAGGGAACGGCAAGGCTTAGGGCACAGGTGAGGGTACGGAAACGTGGGAGCGTCGGGCTACGTGCTGACGCACGGGTCAGTGCCAGCATACGGGCCAGGAGTAGGCAATGGCGTAGGATAAAGTGTAGGGCTGGTGGTGGATTTGCGTTCTGGGCTAGGGTTAGGGTTAGGGAACGGCAAGGCTTAGAGCACAGGTGAGGGTACGGAAACGTGGGAGGGTCAGGCTACGTGCTGACGCAAGGTTCAGTGCCAGCGTACGGGCCAGGAATAGGGTACGGCGTAAGGTAAGGTGTAGGGCTGGTGCTGGTTTTCCGTTCCGGGCCAGGGTTAGGGTTAGGGATCGGCAAGGCTTAGGGCACAGGTGAGGGTACGGAAACGTGGGAGGGTCAGGCTACGTGCTGACGCACGGGTCAGTGCCAACGTACGGGCCAGGAGTAGGGTACGGCGTAAGATAAGGTGTAGGGCTTGTGGTTGATTTCCGTTCCAGGCTAGGGTTAGGGTTAGGGAACGGCAAGGCTTAGGGCACAGGTGAGGGTACGGAAACTTGGGAGGGTCAGGCTATGTGCTGACGCACGTGTCAGTGCCAGCGTACGGGTCAGGAGTAGGGTATGGCGTAAGGTAAGGTGTAGGGCTGGTGGTGGGTTTCTATTCCGGGCTAGGGTTAGGGTTAGGGAACGGCAAGGCTTAGGGCACAGGTGAGGGTACGGAAACGTGGGAGGGTCGGGCTACGTGCTGACGCACGGGTCAGTTCCAGCGTACGGGCCAGGAGTAGGCAACGGCGTAGGATAAAGTGTAGGGCTGGTGGTGGATTTGCGTTCCGGGCTAGGGTTAGGGTTAGGGAACGGCAAGGCTTAGGGCACAGGTGAGGGTACGGAAACGTGGGAGGGTCGGGCTACGTGCTGACGCACGTGTCAGTGCCAGCGTACGGGCCAGGAGTAGGCAACGGCGTAGGATAAAGTGTAGGGCTGGTGGTGGATTTGCGTTCGGGGCTAGGGTTAGGGTTAGGGAACGGCAAGGCTTAGGGCACAGGTGAGGGTACGGAAACTTGGGAGGGTCAGGCTATGTGCTGACGCACGTGTCAGTGCCAGCGTACGGGTCAGGAGTAGGGTATGGCGTAAGGTAAGGTGTAGGGCTGGTGGTGGGTTTCTATTCCGGGCTAGGGTTAGGGTTAGGGAACGGCAAGGCTTAGGGCACAGGTGAGGGTACGGAAACGTGGGAGGGTCGGGCTACGTGCTGACGCACGGGTCAGTTCCAGCGTACGGGCCAGGAGTAGGCAACGGCGTAGGATAAAGTGTAGGGCTGGTGGTGGATTTGCGTTCCGGGCTAGGGTTAGGGTTAGGGAACGGCAAGGCTTAGGGCACAGGTGAGGGTACGGAAACGTGGGAGGGTCAGGCTACGTGCTGACGCACGGTTCAGTGCCAGCGTACGGGCCAGGAATAGGGTACGGCATAAGGTAAGGTGTCAGGCTGGTGGTGGGTTTCCGTTCCGGGCTAGGGTTAGGGTTAGGGAACGGCAAGGCTTAGCGCACAGGTGAGGGTACAGAAACGTGGGAGGCTCGTGCTACGTGCTGATGCACGGGTCAGTGCCAGCGTACGGGCCAGGAGTAGGCAACGGCGTAGGATAAAGTATAGGCTGGTGGTGGATTTGCGTTCTGGGCTAGGGTTAGGGTTAGGGAACGGCAAGGCTTAGGGCACAGGAGAGGGTACGGAAACGCGGGAGGGTAAGGCTACGTGCTGATGCACGGGGCAGTGCCAGAGTACAGGCCAGGAGTAGGCAACGGCGTAGGGTAAGGTGTAGGGCTGGTGGTGGGTTTCCATTCCGGGCTAGGGTTAGGGTTAGGGAACGGCAAGGCTTAGGGCACAGGTGAGGGTACGGAAACGTGGGAGGGTCAGGCTACGTGCTGACGCACGGGTCAGTGCCAGCGTACGGGCCAGGAGTAGGCAACGGCGTAAGGTAAGGTGTAGGGCTGGTGGTTGTTTTCCGTTCCAGGCTAGGGTTAGGGTTAGGGAACGGCAAGGCTTAGGGCACAGGTGAGGGTACGGAAACGTGGGAGGGTCGGGCTACGTGCTGACGCACGGGTCAGTGCCAGCGTACTGGCCAGGAGAAGGCAACGGCGTAGGATAAAGTGTAGGGCTGGTGGTGGATTTGCGTTCCGGGCTAGGGTTAGGGTTAGGGAACGGCAAGGCTTAGGGCACAGGTGAGGATACGGAAACGTGGGAGGGTCAGGCTACGTGCAGACGCACGGGTCAGTGCCAGCGTACGGGTCAGGAGTAGGGTACGGCGTAAGGTAAGGTGTAGGGCTTGTGGTGGGTTTCTATTCCGGGCTAGGGTTAGGGTTAGGGAACGGCAAGGCTTAGGGCACAAGTGAGGGTACGGAAACGTGGGAGGGTCAGGCTACGTGCTGACGCACGGTTCAGTGCCAGCGTACGGGCCACGAATAGGGTACGGCGTAAGGTAAGGTTTAGGGCTGGTGGTGGGTTTCCATTCCGGGCTAGGGTTAGGGTTAGGGAACGGCAAGGCTTAGGGCACAGGTGAGGGTACGGAAACGTGGGAGGGTCAGGCTACGTGCTGATTCACGGGTCCGTGCCAGCGTTCGGGCCAGGAGTGGGCAACGGCGTAAGGTAAGGTGTAGGGCTTGTGGTTGATTTCCGTTCCGGGATAGGGTTAGGGTTAGGGATCGGCAAGGCTTAGGGCTCAGGTGAGGGTATGGAAACGTGGGAGGGTCGGGCTACGTGCAGACGCACGGGTCAGTGCCAGCGTACGGGCCAGGAGTAGGCAACGGCGTAGGATAAAGTGTAGGGCTGGTGGTGGATTTGCGTTCCAGCCTAGGGTTAGGGTTAGGGAACGGCAAGGCTTAGGGCACAGGTGAGGGTACGGAAACGTGGGAGGTTCAGGCTACGTGCTGACGCACGGGTCAGTGCCAGCGTACGGGTCAGGAGTAGGGTACGGCGTAAGGTAAGGTGTAGGGCTGGTGGTGGGTTTCTATTCCGGGCTAGGGTTAGGGATAGCGAACCGCAAGGCTTAGGGCAGAGGTCAGGGTACGGAAACGCGGGAGGGTAAGGCTACGTTCTGATGCACGTGTCAGAGCCAGAGTACAGGCCAGGAGTAGGCAACGGGGTAGGGTAAGGTGTAGGGCTGGTGGTGGGTTTCTATTCCGGGCTAGGGTTAGGGTTAGGGAACGGCAAGGCTTAGGGCACAGGTGAGGGTACGGAAACGTGGGAGGGTCAGGCTACATGCTGACGCACGGGTCAGTGCCAGCGTACGGGCCAGGAGTAGGCAACGGCGTAAGGTAAGGTGTAGGGCTGGTGGTTGGTTTCCGTTCCAGGCTAGGGATAGAGTTAGGGAACGGCAAGGCTTAGGGCACAGGTGAGGGTACGGAAACGTGGGAGGGTCGGGCTACGTGCTGACGCACGGGTCAGTGCCAGCGTACTGGCCAGGAGTAGGCAACGGCGTAGGATAAAGTGTAGGGCTGGTGGTGGATTTGCGTTCCGGGCTAGGGTTAGGGTTAGGGAACGGCAAGGCTTAGGGCACAGGTGAGGGTACGGAAACGTGGGAGGGTCAGGCTACGTGCTGACGCACGGGTCAGTGCCAGCGTACGGGCCAGGAGTAGGCAACGGCGTAGGATAAAGTGTAGGGCTGGTGGTGGATTTGCGTTCTGGGATAGGGTTAGGGTTAGGGAACGGCAAGGCTTAGGGCACAGGTGAGGGTACAGAAACGCGGGAGGGTAAGGCTGCGGGCTGATGCACGGTGCAGTGCCAGCGTACGGGCCAGGAGTAGGCAACGGCGTAAGGTAAGGTGTAGGGCTTGTGGTTGGTTTCCGTTCCAGGCTAGGGTTAGGGTTAGGGAACGGCAAGGCTTAGGGCACAGGTGAGGGTACGGAAACGTGGGAGCGTCGGGCTACGTGCTGACGCACGGGTCAGTGCCAGCATTCGGGCCAGGAGTAGGCAATGGCGTAGGATAAAGTGTAGGGCTGGTGGTGGATTTGCGTTCCAGGCTAGGGTTAGGGTTAGGGAACGGCAAGGCTTAGAGCACAGGTGAGGGTACGGAAACGTGGGAGGGTCAGGCTACGTGCTGACGCACGGTTCAGTGCCAGCGTACGGGCCCGGAATAGGGTACGGCGTAAGGTAAGGTGTAGGGCTGGTGCTGGGTTTCCGTTCCGGGCCAGGGTTAGGGTTAGGGAACGGCAAGGCTTAGGGCACAGGTGAGGGTACGGAAACGTGGGAGGGTAAGGCTACGTGCTGACGCACGGGTCAGTGCCAACGTACGGGCCAGGAGTAGGGTACGGCGTAAGGTAAGGTGTAGGGCTTGTGGTTGATTTCCGTTCCAGGTTAGGGTTAGGGTTAGGGAACGGCAAGGCTTAGGGCAAAGGAGAGGGTACGGAAACGTGGGAGGGTCGGGCTACGTGCTGACGCACGGGTCAGTGCCAGCGTACGGGCCAGGAGTAGGCAACGGCGTAGGATAAAGTGTAGGGCTGGTGGTGGATTTGCATTCGGGGCTAGGGTTAGGGTTAGGGAACGGCAAGGCTTAGGGCACAGGTGAGGGTACGGAAACGTGGGAGGGTCAGGCTACGTGCTGACGCACAGTTCAGTGCCAGCGTACGGGCCAGGAATAGGGTACAGCGTAAGGTAAGGTGTCAGGCTGGTGGTGGGTTTCCGTTCCGGGCTAGGGTTAGGGTTAGGGAACGACAAGGCTTAGGGCACAGGTGAAGTAACGGAAACGTGGGAGGCTCGGGCTACGTGCTGACGCACGGGTCAGTGCCAGCGTACGGGCCAGGAGTAGGCAACGGCGTAGGATAAAGTGTAGGGCTGGTGGTGGATTTGCGTTCTGGGCTAGGGTTAGGGTTAGGGAACGGCAAGGCTTAGGGCACAGGTGACGGTACGGAAACGCGGGAGGGTAAGGCTGCGTGCTGATGCACGGTGCAGTGCCAGCGTACGGGCCAGGAGTAGGCAACGGCGTAAGGTAAGGTGTAGGGCTTGTGGTTGGTTTCCGTTCCAGGCTAGGGTTAGGGTTAGGGAACGGCAAGGCTTAGGGCACAGGTGAGGGTACGGAAACGTGGGAGCGTCGGGCTACGTGCTGACGCACGGGTCAGTGCCAGCATACGGGCCAGGAGTAGGCAATGGCGTAGGATAAAGTGTAGGGCTGGTGGTGGATTTGCGTTCTGGGCTAGGGTTAGGGTTAGGGAACGGCAAGGCTTAGAGCACAGGTGAGGGTACGGAAACGTGGGAGGGTCAGGCTACGTGCTGACGCAAGGTTCAGTGCCAGCGTACGGGCCAGGAATAGGGTACGGCGTAAGGTAAGGTGTAGGGCTGGTGCTGGTTTTCCGTTCCGGGCCAGGGTTAGGGTTAGGGAACGGCAAGGCTTAGGGCACAGGTGAGGGTACGGAAACGTGGGAGGGTCAGGCTACGTGCTGACGCACGGGTCAGTGCCAACGTACGGGCCAGGAGTAGGGTACGGCGTAAGATAAGGTGTAGGGCTTGTGGTTGATTTCCGTTCCAGGCTAGGGTTAGTGTTAGGGAACGGCAAGGCTTAGGGCACAGGTGAGGGTACGGAAACGTGGGAGGGTCGGGCTACGTGCTGACGCACGTGTCAGTGCCAGCGTACGGGCCAGGAGTAGGCAACGGTGTAGGATAAAGTGTAGGGCTGGTGGTGGATTTGCGTTCGGGGCTAGGGTTAGGGTTAGGGAACGGCAAGGCTTAGGGCACAGGTGAGGGTACGGAAACTTGGGAGGGTCAGGCTATGTGCTGACGCACGTGTCAGTGCCAGCGTACGGGTCAGGAGTAGGGTATGGCGTAAGGTAAGGTGTAGGGCTGGTGGTGGGTTTCTATTCCGGGCTAGGGTTAGGGTTAGGGAACGGCAAGGCTTAGGGCACAGGTGAGGGTACGGAAACGTGGGAGGGTCGGGCTACGTGCTGACGCACGGGTCAGTGCCAGCGTACGGGCCAGGAGTAGGCAACGGCGTAGGATAAAGTGTAGGGCTGGTGGTGGATTTGCGTTCCGGGCTAGGGTTAGGGTTAGGGAACGGCAAGGCTTAGGGCACAGGTGAGGGTACGGAAACGTGGGAGGGTCAGGCTACGTGCTGACGCACGGTTCAGTGCCAGCGTACGGGCCAGGAATAGGGTACGGCATAAGGTAAGGTGTCAGGCTGGTGGTGGGTTTCCGTTCCGGGCTAGGGTTAGGGTTAGGGAACGGCAAGGCTTAGCGCACAGGTGAGGGTACGGAAACGTGGGAGGCTCGTGCTACGTGCTGATGCACGGGTCAGTGCCAGCGTACGGGCCAGGAGTAGGCAACGGCGTAGGATAAAGTATAGGCTGGTGGTGGATTTGCGTTCTGGGCTAGGGTTAGGGTTAGGGAACGGCAAGGCTTAGGGCACAGGAGAGGGTACGGAAACGCGGGAGGGTAAGGCTACGTGCTGATGCACTGGGCAGTGCCAGAGTACAGGCCAGGAGTAGGCAACGGCGTAGGGTAAGGTGTAGGGCTGGTGGTGGGTTTCCATTCCGGGCTAGGGTTAGGGTTAGGGAACGGCAAGGCTTAGGGCACAGGTGAGGGTACGGAAATGTGGGAGGGTCAGGCTACGTGCTGACGCACGGGTCAGTGCCAGCGTACGGGCCAGGAGTAGGCAACGGCGTAAGGTAAGGTGTAGGGCTGGTGGTTGTTTTCCGTTCCAGGCTAGGGTTAGGGTTAGGGAACGGCAAGGCTTAGGGCACAGGTGAGGGTACGGAAACGTGGGAGGGTCGGGCTACGTGCTGACGCACGGGTCAGTGCCAGCGTACTGGCCAGGAGAAGGCAACGGCGTAGGATAAAGTGTAGGGCTGGTGGTGGATTTGCGTTCCGGGCTAGGGTTAGGGTTAGGGAACGGCAAGGCTTAGGGCACAGGTGAGGATACGGAAACGTGGGAGGGTCAGGCTACGTGCAGACGCACGGGTCAGTGCCAGCGTACGGGTCAGGAGTAGGGTACGGCGTAAGGTAAGGTGTAGGGCTTGTGGTGGGTTTCTATTCCGGGCTAGGGTTAGGGTTAGGGAACGGCAAGGCTTAGGGCACAAGTGAGGGTACGGAAACGTGGGAGGGTCAGGCTACGTGCTGACGCACGGTTCAGTGCCAGCGTACGGGCCACGAATAGGGTACGGCGTAAGGTAAGGTTTAGGGCTGGTGGTGGGTTTCCATTCCGGGCTAGGGTTAGGGTTAGGGAACGGCAAGGCTTAGGGCACAGGTGAGGGTACGGAAACGTGGGAGGGTCAGGCTACGTGCTGATTCACGGGTCCGTGCCAGCGTTCGGGCCAGGAGTGGGCAACGGCGTTAGGTAAGGTGTAGGGCTTGTGGTTGATTTCCGTTCCGGGATAGGGTTAGGGTTAGGGATCGGCAAGGCTTAGGGCACAGGTGAGGGTATGGAAACGTGGGAGGGTCGGGCTACGTGCAGACGCACGGGTCAGTGCCAGCGTACGGGCCAGGAGTAGGCAACGGCGTAGGATAAAGTGTAGGGCTGGTGGTGGATTTGCGTTCCAGCCTAGGGTTAGGGTTAGGGAACGGCAAGGCTTAGGGCACAGGTGAGGGTACGGAAACGTGGGAGGTTCAGGCTACGTGCTGACGCACGGGTCAGTGCCAGCGTACGGGTCAGGAGTAGGGTACGGCGTAAGGTAAGGTGTAGGGCTGGTGGTGGGTTTCTATTCCGGGCTAGGGTTAGGGATAGCGAACCGCAAGGCTTAGGGCAGAGGTCAGGGTACGGAAACGCGGGAGGGTAAGGCTACGTTCTGATGCACGGGTCAGAGCCAGAGTACAGGCCAGGAGTAGGCAACGGGGTAGGGTAAGGTGTAGGGCTGGTGGTGGGTTTCTATTCCGGGCTAGGGTTAGGGTTAGGGAACGGCAAGGCTTAGGGCACAGGTGAGGGTACGGAAACGTGGGAGGGTCAGGCTACATGCTGACGCACGGGTCAGTGCCAGCGTACGGGCTAGGAGTAGGCAACGGCGTAAGGTAAGGTGTAGGGCTGGTGGTTGGTTTCCGTTCCAGGCTAGGGTTAGAGTTAGGGAACGGCAAGGCTTAGGGCACAGGTGAGGGTATGGAAACGTGGGAGGGTCGGGCTACGTGCTGACGCACGGGTCAGTGCCAGCGTACTGGCCAGGAGTAGGCAACGGCGTAGGATAAAGTGTAGGGCTGGTGGTGGATTTGCGTTCCGGGCTAGGGTTAGGGTTAGGGAACGGCAAGGCTTAGGGCACAGGTGAGGGTACGGAAACGTGGGAGGGTCAGGCTACGTGCTGACGCACGGGTCAGTGCCAGCGTACCGGTCAGGAGTAGGGTAAGGCGTAAGGTAAGGTGTAGGGCTGGTGGTGGGTTTCTATTCCGGGCTAGGGTTAGGGTTAGGGAACGGCAAGGCTTAGGGCACAGGTCAGGGTACGGAAACGCGGGAGGGTAAGGCTACGTGCTGATGAACGGATCAGTGCCAGAGTACAGGCCAGGAGTAGGCAACGGCGTAGGGTAAGGTGTAGGGCTGGTGGTTGGTTTCCGTTCCAGGCTAGGGTTAGGGTTAGGGAACGGCAAGGCTTAGGGCACAGGTGAGGGTACGGAAACGTGGGAGGGTCGGGCTACGTGCTGACGCACGGGTCAGTGCCAGCGTACGGGCCAGGAGTAGGCAACGGCGTAGGATAAAGTGTAGGGCTGGTGGTGGATTTGCATTCGGGGCTAGGGTTAGGGTTAGGGAACGGCAAGGCTTAGGGCACAGGTGAGGGTACGGAAACGTGGGAGGGTCAGGCTACGTGCTGACGCACAGTTCAGTGCCAGCGTACGGGCCAGGAATAGGGTACGGCGTAAGGTAAGGTGTCAGGCTGGTGGTGGGTTTCCGTTCCGGGCTAGGGTTAGGGTTAGGGAACGACAAGGCTTAGGGCACAGGTGAAGTTACGGAAACGTGGGAGGCTCGGGCTACGTGCTGACGCACGTGTCAGTGCCAGCGTACGGGCCAGGAGTAGGCAACGGCGTAGGATAAAGTGTAGGGCTGGTGGTGGATTTGCGTTCTGTGATAGGGTTAGGGTTAGGGAACGGCAAGGCTTAGGGCACAGGTGAGGGTACGGAAACGCGGGAGGGTAAGGCTGCGGGCTGATGCACGGTGCAGTGCCAGCGTACGGGCCAGGAGTAGGCAACGGCGTAAGGTAAGGTGTAGGGCTTGTGGTTGGTTTCCGTTCCAGGCTAGGGTTAGGGTTAGGGAACGGCAAGGCTTAGGGCACAGGTGAGTGTACGGAAACGTGGGAGCGTCGGGCTACGTGCTGACGCACGGGTCAGTGCCAGCATTCGGGCCAGGAGTAGGCAATGGCGTAGGATAAAGTGTAGGGCTGGTGGTGGATTTGCGTTCCAGGCTAGGGTTAGGGTTAGGGAACGGCAAGGCTTAGAGCACAGGTGAGGGTACGGAAACGTGGGAGGGTCAGGCTACGTGCTGACGCACGTTTCAGTGCCAGCGTACGGGCCCGGAATAGGGTACGGCGTAAGGTAAGGTGTAGGGCTGGTGCTGGGTTTCCGTTCCGGGCCAGGGTTAGGGTTAGGGAACGGCAAGGCTTAGGGCACAGGTGAGGGTACGGAAACGTGGGAGGGTCAGGCTACGTGCTGACGCACGGGTCAGTGCCAACGTACGGGCCAGGAGTAGGGTACGGCGTAAGATAAGGTGTAGGGCTTGTAGTTGATTTCCGTTCCAGGCTAGGGTTAGGGTTAGGGAATGGCAAGGCTTAGGGCAAAGGAGAGGGTACGGAAACGTGGGAGGGTCGGGCCCCGTTCTGTCGCACGGGTTAGTGCCAGCATACGGGCGAGGAGTAGGCAACGACGTAGGATAAAGTGTAGGGCTGGTGGTGGGTTTCCATTCCGGGCTAGAGTTAGGGTTAGGGAACGGCAAGGCTTAGGGCACAGGTGAGGGTACGGAAATGTGGTAGGGTCAGGCTACGTGCTGACGCACGGGTCAGTGCCAGCGTACGGGCCAGGAGTAGGCAACGGCGTAAGGTAAGGTGTAGGGCTGGTGGTGGGTTTCTATTCCGGGCTAGGGTTAGGGTTAGGGAACGGCAAGGCTTAGGGCACAGGTGAGGTTACGGAAACGTGGGAGGGTCGGGCTACGTGCTGACGCACGGGTCAGTGCCAGCGTACGGGCCAGGAGTATGCAACGGCGTAGGATAAAGTGTAGGGCTGGTGGTTGTTTTCCGTTCCGGGCTAGTGTTACGGTTAGGGAACGGCAAGGCTTATGGCACAGGTGAGGTTACGGAAACGTGGGAGGGTCAGGCTACGTGCTGACGCACGGGTTAGTGCCAGCGTACGGGCCAGGAGTAGGCAACGGCGTAAGGTAAGGTGTAGGGCTGGTGGTTGGTTTCCGTTCCAGGCTAGGGTTAGGGTTAGGGAACGGCAAGGCTTAGGGCACAGGTGAGGGTACGGAAACGTGGGAGGGTCGGGCTACGTGCTGACGCACGTGTCAGTGCCAGCGTACGGGCCAGGAGTAGGCAACGGCGTAGGATAAAGTGTAGGGCTGGTGGTGGATTTGCGTTCCGGGCTAGGGTTAGGGTTAGGGAACGGCAAGGCTTATGGCACAGGTGAGGATACGGAAACGTGGGAGGGTCAGGCTACGTGCAGACGCACGGGTCAGTGCCAGCGTACGGGTCAGGAGTAGGGTACGGCGTAAGGTAAGGTGTAGGGCTGGTGGTGGGTTTCTATTCCGGGCTAGGGTTAGGGTTAGGGAACGGCAAGGCTTAGGGCACAAGTGAGGGTACGGAAACGTGGGAGGGTCAGGCTACATGCTGACGCACGGTTCAGTGCCAGCGTACGGGCCAGGAATAGGGTACGGCGTAAGGTAAGGTGTAGGGCTGGTGGTGGGTTTCCATTCCGGGCTAGTGTTAGGGTTAGGGAACGGCAAGGCTTAGGGCACAGGTGAGGGTACGGAAACGTGGGAGGGTCAGGCTACGTGCTGATTCACGGGTCCGTGCCTGCGTTCGGGCCAGGAGTGGGCAACGGCGTAAGGTAAGGTGTAGGGCTTGTGGTTGATTTCCGTTGCGGGATAGGGTTAGGGTTAGGGATCGGCAAGGCTTAGGGCACAGGTGAGGGTATGGAAACGTGGGAGGGTCGGGCTACGTGCAGACGCACGGGTCAGTGCCAGCGTACGGGCCAGGAGTAGGCAACGGCGTAGGATAAAGTGTAGGGCTGGTGGTGGATTTGCGTTCCAGGCTAGGGTTAGGGTTAGGGAACGGCAAGGCTTAGGGCACAGGTGAGGGTACGGAAACGTGGGAGGTTCAGGCTACGTGCTGACGCACGGGTCAGTGCCAGCGTACGGGTCAGGAGTAGGGTACGGCGTAAGGTAAGGTGTAGGGCTTGTGGTGGGTTTCTATTCCGGGCTAGGGTTAGGGTTAGGGAACCGCAAGGCTTAGGGCAGAGGTCAGGGTACGGAAACGCGGGAGGATAAGGCTACGTTCTGATGCACGGGTCAGAGCCAGGGTACAGGCCAGGAGTAGGCAACGGGGTAGGGTAAGGTGTAGGGCTGGTGGTGGGTTTCTATTCCGGGCTAGGGTTAGGGTTAGGGAACGGCAAGGCTTAGGGCACAGGTGAGGGTACGGAAACGTGGGAGGGTCAGGCTACATGCTGACGCACGGGTCAGTGCCAGCGTACGGGCCAGGAGTAGGCAACGGCGTAAGGTAAGGTGTAGGGCTGTTGGTTGGTTTCCGTTCCAGGCTAGGGTTAGAGTTAGGGAACGGCAAGGCTTAGGGCACAGGTGAGGGTACGGAAACGTGGGAGGGTCCGGCTACGTGCTGACGCACGGGTCAGTGCCAGCGTACTGGCCAGGAGTAGGCAACGGCGTAGGATAAAGTGTAGGGCTGGTGGTGGATTTGCGTTCCGGGCTAGGGTTAGGGTTAGGGAACGGCAAGGCTTAGGGCACAGGTGAGGGTACGGAAACGTGGGAGGGTCAGGCTATGTGCTGACGCACGGGTCAGTGCCAGCGTACGGGTCAGGAGTAGGGTAAGGCGTAAGGTAAGGTGTAGGGCTGGTGGTGGGTTTCTATTCCGGGCTAGGGTTAGGGTTAGGGAACGGCAAGGCTTAGGGCACAGGTCAGGGTACGGAAACGCGGGAGGGTAAGGCTACGTGCTGATGAACGGGTCAGGGCCAGAGTACAGGCCAGGAGTAGGCAACGGCGTAGGGTAAGGTGTAGGGCTGGTGGTTGGTTTCCGTTCCAGGCTAGGGTTAGGGTTAGGGAACGGCAAGGCTTAGGGCACAGGTGAGGGTACGGAAACGTGGGAGGGTCGGGCTACGTGCTGACGCACGGTTCAGTGCCAGCGTACGGGCCAGGAGTAGGCAACGGCGTAGGATAAAGTGTAGGGCTGGTGGTGGATTTGCGTTCCAGGCTAGGATTAGGGTTAGGGAACGGCAAGGCTTAGGGCACAGGTGAGGGTACGGAAACGTGGGAGGGTCAGGCTACGTGCTGACGCACGGTTCAGTGCCAGCGTACGGGCCAGGAGTAGGGTACGGCGTAAGGTAAGGTGTAGGGCTTGTGGTTGATTTCCATTCCAGGCTAGGGTTAGGGTTAGGGAACTGCAAGGCTTAGGGCAAAGGAGAGGGTACGGAAACGTGGGAGCGTCGGGCTACGTGCTGACGCACGGGTCAGTGCCAGCGTACGGGCCAGGAGTAGGCAACGGCGTAGGATAAAGTGTAGGGCTGGTGGTGGATTTGCGTTCGGGGCTAGGGTTAGGGTTAGGGAACGGCAAGGCTTAGGGCACAGGTGAGGGCACGGAAACGTGGGAGGGTCAGGCTACGTGCTGACGCACAGGTCAGTGCCAGCGTACAGGTCAGGAGTAGGGTACGGCGTAAGGTAAAGTGTAGGGCTGGTGGTGGGTTTCTATTCCGGGCTAGGGTTAGGGTTAGGGAACGGCAAGGCTTAGGGCACAGGTGAGGGTACGGAAACTTGGGAGGGTCAGGCTATGTGCTGACGCACGTGTCAGTGCCAGCGTACGGGTCAGGAGTAGGGTATGGCGTAAGGTAAGGTGTAGGGCTGGTGGTGGGTTTCTATTCCGGGCTAGGGTTAGGGTTAGGGAACGGCAAGGCTAAGGCACAGGTGAGGGTACGGAAACGTGGGAGGGTCGGGCTACGTGCTGACGCACGGGTCAGTGCCAGCGTACGGGCCAGGAGTAGGCAACGGCGTAGGATAAAGTGTAGGGCTGGTGGTGGATTTGCGTTCCGGGCTAGGGTTAGGGTTAGGGAACGGCAAGGCTTAGGGCACAGGTGAGGGTACGGAAACGTGGGAGGGTCAGGCTACGTGCTGACGCACGGTTCAGTGCCAGCGTACGGGCCAGGAATAGGGTACGGCATAAGGTAAGGTGTCAGGCTGGTGGTGGGTTTCCGTTCCGGGCTAGGGTTAGGGTTAGGGAACGGCAAGGCTTAGCGCACAGGTGAGGGTACGGAAACGTGGGAGGCTCGTGCTACGTGCTGATGCACGGGTCAGTGCCAGCGTACGGGCCAGGAGTAGGCAACGGCGTAGGATAAAGTATAGGCTGGTGGTGGATTTGCGTTCTGGGCTAGGGTTAGGGTTAGGGAACGGCAAGGCTTAGGGCACAGGAGAGGGTACGGAAACGCGGGAGGGTAAGGCTACGTGCTGATGCACGGGGCAGTGCCAGAGTACAGGCCAGGAGTAGGCAACGGCGTAGGGTAAGGTGTAGGGCTGGTGGTGGGTTTCCATTCCGGGCTAGGGTTAGGGTTAGGGAACGGCAAGGCTTAGGGCACAGGTGAGGGTACGGAAATGTGGGAGGGTCAGGCTACGTGCTGACGCACGGGTCAGTGCCAGCGTACGGGCCAGGAGTAGGCAACGGCGTTAGGTAAGGTGTAGGGCTGGTGGTTGTTTTCCGTTCCAGGCTAGGGTTAGGGTTAGGGAACGGCAAGGCTTAGGGCACAGGTGAGGGTACGGAAACGTGGGAGGGTCGGGCTACGTGCTGACGCACGGGTCAGTGCCAGCGTACTGGCCAGGAGAAGGCAACGGCGTAGGATAAAGTGTAGGGCTGGTGGTGGATTTGCCTTCCGGGCTAGGGTTAGGGTTAGGGAACGGCAAGGCTTAGGGCACAGGTGAGGATACGGAAACGTGGGAGGGTCAGGCTACGTGCAGACGCACGGGTCAGTGCCAGCGTACGGGTCAGGAGTAGGGTACGGCGTAAGGTAAGGTGTAGGGCTTGTGGTGGGTTTCTATTCCGGGCTAGGGTTAGGGTTAGGGAACGGCAAGGCTTAGGGCACAAGTGAGGGTACGGAAACGTGGGAGGGTCAGGCTACGTGCTGACGCACGGTTCAGTGCCAGCGTACGGGCCACGAATAGGGTACGGCGTAAGGTAAGGTTTAGGGCTGGTGGTGGGTTTCCATTCCGGGCTAGGGTTAGGGTTAGGGAACGGCAAGGCTTAGGGCACAGGTGAGGGTACGGAAACGTGGGAGGGTCAGGCTACGTGCTGATTCACGGGTCCGTGCCAGCGTTCGGGCCAGGAGTGGGCAACGGCGTAAGGTAAGGTGTAGGGCTTGTGGTTGATTTCCGTTCCGGGATAGGGTTAGGGTTAGGGATCGGCAAGGCTTAGGGCACAGGTGAGGGTATGGAAACGTGGGAGGGTCGGGCTACGTGCAGACGCACGGGTCAGTGCCAGCGTACGGGCCAGGAGTAGGCAACGGCGTAGGATAAAGTGTAGGGCTGGTGGTGGATTTGCGTTCCAGCCTAGGGTTAGGGTTAGGGAACGGCAAGGCTTAGGGCACAGGTGAGGGTACGGAAACGTGGGAGGTTCAGGCTACGTGCTGACGCACGGGTCAGTGCCAGCGTACGGGTCAGGAGTAGGGTACGGCGTAAGGTAAGGTGTAGGGCTGGTGGTGGGTTTCTATTCCGGGCTAGGGTTAGGGTTAGCGAACCGCAAGGCTTAGGGCAGAGGTCAGGGTACGGAAACGCGGGAGGGTAAGGCTACGTTCTGATGCACGGGTCAGAGCCAGAGTACAGGCCAGGAGTAGGCAACGGGGTAGGGTAAGGTGTAGGGCTGGTGGTGGGTTTCTATTCCGGGCTAGGGTTAGGGTTAGGGAACGGCAAGGCTTAGGGCACAGGTGAGGGTACGGAAACGTGGGAGGGTCAGGCTACATGCTGACGCACGGGTCAGTGCCAGCGTACGGGCCAGGAGTAGGCAACGGCGTAAGGTAAGGTGTAGGGCTGGTGGTTGGTTTCCGTTCCAGGCTAGGGTTAGAGTTAGGGAACGGCAAGGCTTAGGGCACAGGTGAGGGTACGGAAACGTGGGAGGGTCGGGCTACGTGCTGACGCACGGGTCAGTGCCAGCGTACTGGCCAGGAGTAGGCAACGGCGTAGGATAAAGTGTAGGGCTGGTGGTGGATTTGCGTTCCGGGCTAGGGTTAGGGTTAGGGAACGGCAAGGCTTAGGGCACAGGTGAGGGTACGGAAACGTGGGAGGGTCAGGCTACGTGCTGACGCACGGGTCAGTGCCAGCGTACCGGTCAGGAGTAGGGTAAGGCGTAAGGTAAGGTGTAGGGCTGGTGGTGGGTTTCTATTCCGGGCTAGGGTTAGGGTTAGGGAACGGCAAGGCTTAGGGCACAGGTCAGGGTACGGAAACGCGGGAGGGTAAGGCTACGTGCTGATGAACGGATCAGTGCCAGAGTACAGGCCAGGAGTAGGCAACGGCGTAGGGTAAGGTGTAGGGCTGGTGGTTGGTTTCCGTTCCAGGCTAGGGTTAGGGTTAGGGAACGGCAAGGCTTAGGGCACAGGTGAGGGTACGGAAACGTGGGAGGGTCGGGCTACGTGCTGACGCACGGGTCAGTGCCAGCGTACGGGCCAGGAGTAGGCAACGGCGTAGGATAAAGTGTAGGGCTGGTGGTGGATTTGCATTCGGGGCTAGGGTTAGGGTTAGGGAACGGCAAGGCTTAGGGCACAGGTGAGGGTACGGAAACGTGGGAGGGTCAGGCTACGTGCTGACGCACAGTTCAGTGCCAGCGTACGGGCCAGGAATAGGGTACGGCGTAAGGTAAGGTGTCAGGCTGGTGGTGGGTTTCCGTTCCGGGCTAGGGTTAGGGTTAGGGAACGACAAGGCTTAGGGCACAGGTGAAGTTACGGAAACGTGGGAGGCTCGGGCTACGTGCTGACGCACGTGTCAGTGCCAGCGTACGGGCCAGGAGTAGGCAACGGCGTAGGATAAAGTGTAGGGCTGGTGGTGGATTTGCGTTCTGGGATAGGGTTAGGGTTAGGGAACGGCAAGGCTTAGGGCACAGGTGAGGGTACGGAAACGCGGGAGGGTAAGGCTGCAGGCTGATGCACGGTGCAGTGCCAGCGTACGGGCCAGGAGTAGGCAACGGCGTAAGGTAAGGTGTAGGGCTTGTGGTTGGTTTCCGTTCCAGGCTAGGGTTAGGGTTAGGGAACGGCAAGGCTTAGGGCACAGGTGAGGGTACGGAAACGTGGGAGCGTCGGGCTACGTGCTGACGCACGGGTCAGTGCCAGCATTCGGGCCAGGAGTAGGCAATGGCGTAGGATAAAGTGTAGGGCTGGTGGTGGATTTGCGTTCCAGGCTAGGGTTAGGGTTAGGGAACGGCAAGGCTTAGAGCACAGGTGAGGGTACGGAAACGTGGGAGGGTCAGGCTACGTGCTGACGCACGTTTCAGTGCCAGCGTACGGGCCCGGAATAGGGTACGGCGTAAGGTAAGGTGTAGGGCTGGTGCTGGGTTTCCGTTCCGGGCCAGGGTTAGGGTTAGGGAACGGCAAGGCTTAGGGCACAGGTGAGGGTACGGAAACGTGGGAGGGTCAGGCTACGTGCTGACGCACGGGTCAGTGCCAACGTACGGGCCAGGAGTAGGGTACGGCGTAAGATAAGGTGTAGGGCTTGTAGTTGATTTCCGTTCCAGGCTAGGGTTAGGGTTAGGGAATGGCAAGGCTTAGGGCAAAGGAGAGGGTACGGAAACGTGGGAGGGTCGGGCCCCGTTCTGTCGCACGGGTTAGTGCCAGCATACGGGCCAGGAGTAGGCAACGACGTAGGATAAAGTGTAGGGCTGGTGGTGGGTTTCCATTCCGGGCTAGAGTTAGGGTTAGGGAACGGCAAGGCTTAGGGCACAGGTGAGGGTACGGAAATGTGGTAGGGTCAGGCTACGTGCTGACGCACGTGTCAGTGCCAGCGTACGGGCCAGGAGTAGGCAACGGCGTAAGGTAAGGTGTAGGGCTGGTGGTGGGTTTCTATTCAGGGCTAGGGTTAGGGTTAGGGAACGGCAAGGCTTAGGGCACAGGTGAGGTTACGGAAACGTGGGAGGGTCGGGCTACGTGCTGACGCACGGGTCAGTGCCAGCGTACGGGCCAGGAGTATGCAACGGCGTAGGATAAAGTGTAGGGCTGGTGGTTGTTTTCCGTTCCGGGCTAGTGTTACGGTTAGGGAACGGCAAGGCTTATGGCACAGGTGAGGTTACGGAAACGTGGGAGGGTCAGGCTACGTGCTGACGCACGGGTTAGTGCCAGCGTACGGGCCAGGAGTAGGCAACGGCGTAAGGTAAGGTGTAGGGCTGGTGGTTGGTTTCCGTTCCAGGCTAGGGTTAGGGTTAGGGAACGGCAAGGCTTAGGGCACAGGTGAGGGTACGGAAACGTGGGAGGGTCGGGCTACGTGCTGACGCACGTGTCAGTGCCAGCGTACGGGCCAGGAGTAGGCAACGGCGTAGGATAAAGTGTAGGGCTGGTGGTGGATTTGCGTTCCGGGCTAGGGTTAGGGTTAGGGAACGGCAAGGCTTATGGCACAGGTGAGGATACGGAAACGTGGGAGGGTCAGGCTACGTGCAGACGCACGGGTCAGTGCCAGCGTACGGGTCAAGAGTAGGGTACGGCGTAAGGTAAGGTGTAGGGCTGTTGGTGGGTTTCTATTCCGGGCTAGGGTTAGGGTTAGGGAACGGCAAGTCTTAGGGCACAAGTGAGGGTACGGAAACGTGGGAGGGTCAGGCTACATGCTGACGCACGGTTCAGTGCCAGCGTACGGGCCAGGAATAGGGTACGGCGTAAGGTAAGGTGTAGGGCTGGTGGTGGGTTTCCATTCCGGGCTAGTGTTAGGGTTAGGGAACGGCAAGGCTTAGGGCACAGGTGAGGGTACGGAAACGTGGGAGGGTCAGGCTACGTGCTGATTCACGGGTCCGTGCCTGCGTTCGGGCCAGGAGTGGGCAACGGCGTAAGGTAAGGTGTAGGGCTTGTGGTTGATTTCCGTTGCGGGATAGGGTTAGGGTTAGGGATCGGCAAGGCTTAGGGCACAGGTGAGGGTATGGAAACGTGGGAGGGTCGGGCTACGTGCAGACGCACGGGTCAGTGCCAGCGTACGGGCCAGGAGTAGGCAACGGCGTAGGATAAAGTGTAGGGCTGGTGGTGGATTTGCGTTCCAGGCTAGGGTTAGGGTTAGGGAACGGCAAGGCTTAGGGCACAGGTGAGGGTACGGAAACGTGGGAGGTTCAGGCTACGTGCTGACGCACGGGTCAGTGCCAGCGTACGGGTCAGGAGTAGGGTACGGCGTAAGGTAAGGTGTAGGGCTTGTGGTGGGTTTCTATTCCGGGCTAGGGTTAGGGTTAGGGAACCGCAAGGCTTAGGGCAGAGGTCAGGGTACGGAAACGCGGGAGGATAAGGCTACGTTCTGATGCACGGGTCAGAGCCAGGGTACAGGCCAGGAGTAGGCAACGGGGTAGGGTAAGGTGTAGGCCTGGTGGTGGGTTTCTATTCCGGGCTAGGGTTAGGGTTAGGGAACGGCAAGGCTTAGGGCACAGGTGAGGGTACGGAAACGTGGGAGGGTCAGGCTACATGCTGACACACGGGTCAGTGCCAGCGTACGGGCAAGGAGTAGGCAACGGCGTAAGGTAAGGTGTAGGGCTGTTGGTTGGTTTCCGTTCCAGGCTAGGGTTAGAGTTAGGGAACGGCAAGGCTTAGGGCACAGGTGAGGGTACGGAAACGTGGGAGGGTCCGGCTACGTGCTGACGCACGGGTCAGTGCCAGCGTACTGGCCAGGAGTAGGCAACGGCGTAGGATAAAGTGTAGGGCTGGTGGTGGATTTGCGTTCCGGGCTAGGGTTAGGGTTAGGGAACGGCAAGGCTTAGGGCACAGGTGAGGGTACGGAAACGTGGGAGGGTCAGGCTATGTGCTGACGCACGGGTCAGTGCCAGCGTACGGGTCAGGAGTAGGGTAAGGCGTAAGGTAAGGTGTAGGGCTGGTGGTGGGTTTCTATTCCGGGCTAGGGTTAGGGTTAGGGAACGGCAAGGCTTAGGGCACAGGTCAGGGTACGGAAACGCGGGAGGGTAAGGCTACGTGCTGATGAACGGGTCAGTGCCAGAGTACAGGCCAGGAGTAGGCAACGGCGTAGGGTAAGGTGTAGGGCTGGTGGTTGGTTTCCGTTCCAGGCTAGGGTTAGGGTTAGGGAACGGCAAGGCTTAGGGCACAGGTGAGGGTACGGAAACGTGGGAGGGTCGGGCTACGTGCTGACGCACGGTTCAGTGCCAGCGTACGGGCCAGGAGTAGGCAACGGCGTAGGATAAAGTGTAGGGCTGGTGGTGGATTTGCGTTCCAGGCTAGGATTAGGGTTAGGGAACGGCAAGGCTTAGGGCACAGGTGAGGGTACGGAAACGTGGGAGGGTCAGGCTACGTGCTGACGCACGGTTCAGTGCCAGCGTACGGGCCAGGAGTAGGGTACGGCGTAAGGTAAGGTGTAGGGCTTGTGGTTGATTTCCGTTCCAGGCTAGGGTTAGGGTTAGGGAACTGCAAGGCTTAGGGCAAAGGAGAGGGTACGGAAACGTGGGAGCGTCGGGCTACGTGCTGACGCACGGGTCAGTGCCAGCGTACGGGCCAGGAGTAGGCAACGGCGTAGGATAAAGTGTAGGGCTGGTGGTGGATTTGCGTTCGGGGCTAGGGTTAGGGTTAGGGAACGGCAAGGCTTAGGGCACAGGTGAGGGCACGGAAACGTGGGAGGGTCAGGCTACGTGCTGACGCACAGGTCAGTGCCAGCGTACAGGTCAGGAGTAGGGTACGGCGTAAGGTAAAGTGTAGGGCTGGTGGTGGGTTTCTATTCCGGGCTAGGGTTAGGGTTAGGGAACGGCAAGGCTTAGGGCACAGGTGAGGGTACGGAAACTTGGGAGGGTCAGGCTATGTGCTGACGCACGTGTCAGTGCCAGCGTACGGGTCAGGAGTAGGGTATGGCGTAAGGTAAGGTGTAGGGCTGGTGGTGGGTTTCTATTCCGGGCTAGGGTTAGGGTTAGGGAACGGCAAGGCTAAGGCACAGGTGAGGGTACGGAAACGTGGGAGGGTCGGGCTACGTGCTGACGCACGGGTCAGTGCCAGCGTACGGGCCAGGAGTAGGCAACGGCGTAGGATAAAGTGTAGGGCTGGTGGTGGATTTGCGTTCCGGGCTAGGGTTAGGGTTAGGGAACGGCAAGGCTTAGGGCACAGGTGAGGGTACGGAAACGTGGGAGGGTCAGGCTACGTGCTGACGCACGGTTCAGTGCCAGCGTACGGGCCAGGAATAGGGTACGGCATAAGGTAAGGTGTCAGGCTGGTGGTGGGTTTCCGTTCCGGGCTAGGGTTAGGGTTAGGGAACGGCAAGGCTTAGCGCACAGGTGAGGGTACGGAAACGTGGGAGGCTCGTGCTACGTGCTGATGCACGGGTCAGTGCCAGCGTACGGGCCAGGAGTAGGCAACGGCGTAGGATAAAGTATAGGCTGGTGGTGGATTTGCGTTCTGGGCTAGGGTTAGGGTTAGGGAACGGCAAGGCTTAGGGCACAGGAGAGGGTACGGAAACGCGGGAGGGTAAGGCTACGTGCTGATGCACGGGGCAGTGCCAGAGTACAGGCCAGGAGTAGGCAACGGCGTAGGGTAAGGTGTAGGGCTGGTGGTGGGTTTCCATTCCGGGCTAGGGTTAGGGTTAGGGAACGGCAAGGCTTAGGGCACAGGTGAGGTTACGGAAACGTGGGAGGGTCAGGCTACGTGCTGACGCACGGGTTAGTGCCAGCGTACGGGCCAGGTGTAGGCAACGGCGTAAGGTAAGGTGTAGGGCTGGTGGTTGGTTTCCGTTCCAGGCTAGGGTTAGGGTTAGGGAACGGCAAGGCTTAGGGCACAGGTGAGGGTACGGAAACGTGGGAGGGTCGGGCTACGTGCTGACGCACGTGTCAGTGCCAGCGTACGGGCTAGGAGTAGGCAACGGCGTAGGATAAAGTGTAGGGCTGGTGGTGGATTTGCGTTCCGGGCTAGGGTTAGGGTTAGGGAACGGCAAGGCTTAGGGCACAGGTGAGGATACGGAAACGTGGGAGGGTCAGGCTACGTGCAGACGCACGGGTCAGTGCCAGCGTACGGGTCAGGAGTAGGGTACGGCGTAAGGTAAGGTGTAGGGCTGGTGTTGGGTTTCTATTCCGGGCTAGGGTTAGGGTTAGGGAACGGCAAGGCTTAGGGCACAAGTGAGGGTACGGAAACGTGGGAGGGTCAGGCTACATGCTGACGCACGGTTCAGTGCCAGCGTACGGGCCAGGAATAGGGTACGGCGTAAGGTAAGGTGTAGGGCTGGTGGTGGGTTTCCATTCCGGGCTAGTGTTAGGGTTAGGGAACGGCAAGGCTTAGGGCACAGGTGAGGGTACGGAAACGTGGGAGGGTCAGGCTACGTGCTGATTCACGGGTCCGTGCCAGCGTTCGGGCCAGGAGTGGGCAACGGCGTAAGGTAAGGTGTAGGGCTTGTGGTTGATTTCCGTTCCGGGATAGGGTTAGGGTTAGGGATCGGCAAGGCTTAGGGCACAGGTGAGGGTATGGAAACGTGGGAGGGTCGGGCTACGTGCAGACGCACGGGTCAGTGCCAGCGTACGGGCCAGGAGTAGGCAACGGCGTAGGATAAAGTGTAGGGCTGGTGGTGGATTTGCGTTCCAGCCTAGGGTTAGGGTTAGGGAACGGCAAGGCTTAGGGCACAGGTGAGGGTACGGAAACGTGGGAGGTTCAGGCTACGTGCTGACGCACGGGTCAGTGCCAGCGTACGGGTCAGGAGTAGGGTACGGCGTAAGGTAAGGTGTAGGGCTTGTGGTGGGTTTCTATTCCGGGCTAGGGTTAGGGTTAGGGAACCGCAAGGCTTAGGGCAGAGGTCAGGGTACGGAAACGCGGGAGGATAAGGCTACGTTCTGATGCACGGGTCAGAGCCAGAGTACAGGCCAGGAGTAGGCAACGGGGTAGGGTAAGGTGTAGGGCTGGTGGTGGGTTTCTATTCCGGGCTAGGGTTAGGGTTAGGGAACGGCAAGGCTTAGGGCACAGGTGAGGGTACGGAAACGTGGGAGGGTCAGGCTACATGCTGACGCACGGGTCAGTGCCAGCGTACGGGCCAGGAGTAGGCAACGGCGTAAGGTAAGGTGTAGGGCTGTTGGTTGGTTTCCGTTCCAGGCTAGGGTTAGAGTTAGGGAACGGCAAGGCTTAGGGCACAGGTGAGGGTACGGAAACGTGGGAGGGTCGGGCTACGTGCTGACGCACGGGTCAGTGCCAGCGTACTGGCCAGGAGTAGGCAACGGCGTAGGATAAAGTGTAGGGCTGGTGGTGGATTTGCGTTCCGGGCTAGGGTTAGGGTTAGGGAACGGCAAGGCTTAGGGCACAGGTGAGTGTACGGAAACGTGGGAGGGTCAGGCTATGTGCTGACGCACGGGTCAGTGCCAGCGTACGGGTCAGGAGTAGGGTAAGGCGTAATGTAAGGTGTAGGGCTGGTGGTGGGTTTCTATTCCGGGCTAGGGTTAGGGTTAGGGAACGGCAAGGCTTAGGGCACAGGTCAGGGTACGGAAACGCGGGAGGGTAAGGCTACGTGCTGATGAACGGGTCAGTGCCAGAGTACAGGCCAGGAGTAGGCAACGGCGTAGGGTAAGGTGTAGGGCTTGTGGTTGATTTCCGTTCCAGGCTAGGGTTAGGGTTAGGGAACGGCAAGGCTTAGGGCAAAGGAGAGGGTACGGAAACGTGGGAGCGTCGGGCTACGTGCTGACGCACGGGTCAGTGCCAGCGTACGGGCCAGGAGTAGGCAACGGCGTAGGATAAAGTGTAGGGCTGGTGGTGGATTTGCATTCGGGGCTAGGGTTATGGTTAGGGAACGGCAAGGCTTAGGGCACAGGTGAGGGTACGGAAACGTGGGAGGGTCAGGCTACGTGCTGACGCACAGTTCAGTGCCAGCGTACGGGCCAGGAATAGAGTACGGCGTAAGGTAAGGTGTCAGGCTGGTGGTGGGTTTCCGTTCCGGGCTAGGGTTAGGGTTAGGGAACGACAAGGCTTAGGGCACAGGTGAAGTTACGGAAACGTGGGAGGCTCGGGCTACGTGCTGACGCACGGGTCAGTGCCAGCGTACGGGCCAGGAGTAGGCAACGGCGTAGGATAAAGTGTAGGGCTGGTGGTGGATTTGCGTTCTGGGCTAGGGTTAGGGTTAGGGAACGGCAAGGCTTAGGGCACAGGTGAGGGTACGGAAACGCGGGAGGGTAAGGTTGCGTGCTGATGCACGGTGCAGTACCAGCGTACGGGCCAGGAGTAGGCAACGGCGTAAGGTAAGGTGTAGGGCTGGTGGTTGGTTTCCATTCCAGGCTAGGGTTAGGGTTAGGGAACGGCAAGGCTTAGGGCACAGGTGAGGGTACGGAAACGTGGGAGGGTCGGGCTACGTGCTGACGCACGGGTCAGTGCCAGTGTACGGGCCAGGAGTATGCAACGGCGTAGGATAAAGTGTAGGGCTGGTGGTGGATTTGCGTTACAGGCTAGGGTTAGGGTTAGGGAACGGCAAGGCTTAGAGCACAGGTGAGGGTACGGAAACGTTGGAGGGTCAGGCTACGTGCTGACGCACGGTTCAGTGCCAGCGTACGGGCCAGGAATAGGGTACGGCGTAAGGTAAGGTGTAGGGCTGGTGCTGGGTTTCCGTTCCGGGCCAGGGTTAGGGTTAGGGAACGGCAAGGCTTAGGGCACAGGTGAGGGTACGGAAACGTGGGAGGGTCAGGCTACGTGCTGACGCACGGGTCAGTGCCAACGTACGGGCCAGGAGTAGGGTACGGCGTAAGATAAGGTGTAGAGCTTGTGGTTGATTTCCTTTCCAGGCTAGGGTTAGGGTTAAGGAACGGCAAGGCTTAGGGCAAAGGAGAGGGTACGGAAACGTGGGAGGGTCGGGCCCCGTTCTGTCGCACGGGTTAGTGCCAGCATACGGGCCAGGAGTAGGCAACGACGTAGGATAAAGTGTAGGGCTGGTGGTGGGTTTCCATTCCGGGCTAGAGTTAGGGTTAGGGAACGGCAAGGCTTAGGGCACAGGTGAGGGTACGGAAACGTGGGAGGGTCAGGCTACGTGCTGACGCACGGGTCAGTGCCAGCGTACGGGCCAGGAGTAGGCAACGGCGTAAGGTAAGGTGTAGGGCTGGTGGTGGGTTTCTATTCCGGGCTAGGGTTAGGGTTAGGGAACGGCAAGGCTTAGGGCACAGGTGAGGTTACGGAAACGTGGGAGGGTCGGGCTACGTGCTGACGCACGGGTCAGTGCCAGCGTACGGGCCAGGAGTATGCAACGGCGTAGGATAAAGTGTAGGGCTGGTGGTTGTTTTCCGTTTCCGGCTAGTGTTAGGGTTAGGGAACGGCAAGGCTTAGGGCACAGGTGAGGTTACGGAAACGTGGGAGGGTCAGGCTACGTGCTGACGCACGGGTTAGTGCCAGCGTACGGGCCAGGAGTAGGCAACGGTGTAAGGTAAGGTGTAGGGCTGGTGGTTGGTTTCCGTTCCAGGCTAGGGTTAGGGTTAGGGAACGGCAAGGCTTAGGGCACAGGTGAGGGTACGGAAACGTGGGAGGGTCGGGCTACGTGCTGACGCACGTGTCAGTGCCAGCATACGGGCCAGGAGTAGGCAACGGCGTAGGATAAAGTGTAGGGCTGGTGGTGGTTTTGCGTTCGGGGCTAGGGTTAGGGTTAGGGAACGGCAAGGCTTAGGGCACAGGTGAGGGTACGGAAACGTGGGAGGGTCAGGCTACGTGCTGACGCACAGGTCAGTGCCAGCGTACAGGTCAGGAGTAGGGTACGGCGTAAGGTAACGTGTAGGGCTGGTGGTGGGTTTCTATTCCGGGCTAGGGTTAGGGTTAGGGAACGGCAAGGCTTAGGGCACAGGTGAGGGTACGGAAACGTGGGAGGGTCGGGCTACGTGCTGACGCACGGGTCAGTGCCAGCGTACGGGCCAGGAGTAGGCAACGGCGTAGGATAAAGTGTAGGGCTGGTGGTGGATTTGCGTTCCGGGCTAGGGTTAGGGTTAGGGAACGGCAAGGCTTAGGGCACAGGTGAGGGTACGGAAACGTGGGAGGGTCAGGCTACGTGCTGACGCACGGTTCAGTGCCAGCGTACGGGCCAGGAATAGGGTACGGCATAAGGTAAGGTGTCAGGCTGGTGGTGGGTTTCCGTTCCGGGCTAGGGTTAGGGTTAGGGAACGGCAAGGCTTAGGGCACAGGTGAAGGTACGGAAACGTGGGAGGTTCGTGCTACGTGCTGACGCACGGGTCAGTGCCAGCGTACGGGCCAGGAGTAGGCAACGGCGTAGGATAAAGTATAGGCTGTTGGTGGATTTGCGTTCTGGGCTAGGGTTAGGGTTAGGGAACGGCAAGGCTTAGGGCACAGGAGAGGGTACGGAAACGCGGGAGGGTAAGGCTACGTGCTGATGCACGGGGCAGTGCCAGAGTACAGGCCAGGAGTAGGCAACGGCGTAGGGTAAGGTGTAGGGCTGGTGGTGGGTTTCCATTCCGGGCTAGGGTTAGGGTTAGGGAACGGCAAGGCTTAGGGCACAGGTGAGGGTACGGAAACGTGGGAGGGTCAGGCTACGTGCTGACGCATGGGTCAGTGCCAGCGTACGGGCGAGGAGTAGGCAACGGCGTAGGATAAAGTGTAGGGCTGGTGGTGGATTTGCGTTCCGGGCTAGGGTTAGGGTTAGGGAACGGCAAGGCTTAGGGCACAGGTGAGGGTACGGAAACGTGGGAGGGTCAGGCTACGTGCTGACGCACGGGTCAGTGCCAGCGTACGGGTCAGGAGTAGGGTAAGGCGTAAGGTAAGGTGTGGGGCTGCTGGTGGGTTTCTATTCCGGGCTAGGGTTAGGGATAGGGAACGGCAAGGCTTAGGGCACAGGTCAGGGTACGGAAACGCGGGAGGGTAAGGCTACGTGCTGATGAACGGGTCAGTGCCAGAGTACAGGCCAGGAGTAGGCAACGGCGTAGGGTAAGGTGTAGGGCTGGTGGTTGGTTTCCGTTCCAGGCTAGGGTTAGGGTTAGGGAACGGCAAGGCTTAGGGCACAGGTGAGGGTACGGAAACGTGGGAGGGTCAGGCTACGTGCTGACGCATGTGTCAGTGCCAGCGTACGGGCCAGGAGTAGGCAACGGCGTAGGATAAAGTGTAGGGCTGGTGGTGGATTTGCGTTCCAGGCTAGGGTTAGGGTTAGGAAACGGCAAGGCTTAGGGCACAGGTGAGGGTACGGAAACGTGGGAGGGTCAGGCTACGTGCTGACGCACGGTTCAGTGCCAGCGTACGGGCCAGGAATAGGGTACGGCGTAAGGTAAGGTGTCAGGATGGTGGTGGGTTTCCGTTCCGGGCTAGGGTTAGGGTTAGGGAACGACAAGGCTTAGGGCACAGGTGAAGTTACGGAAACGTGGGAGGCTCGGGCTACGTGCTGACGCACGGGTCAGTGCCAGCGTACGGGCCAGGAGTAGGCAACGGCGTAGGATAAAGTGTAGGGCTGGTGGTGGATTTGCGTTCTGGGCTAGGGTTAGGGTTAGGGAACGGCAAGGCTTAGGGCACAGGTGAGGGTACGGAAACGTGGGAGGGTAAGGCTGCGTTCTGATGCACGGTGCAGTGCCAGCGTACGGGCCAGGAGTAGGCAACGACGTAAGGTAAGGTGTAGGGCTGGTGGTTGGTTTCCGTTCCAGGCTAGGGTTAGGGTTAGGGAACGGCAAGGCTTAGGGCACAGGTGAGGGTACGGGAACGTGGGAGCTTCGGGCTACGTGCTGACGCACGGGTCAGTGCCAGCATACGGGCCAGGACTAGGCAATGGCGTAGGATATAGTGTAGGGCTGGTGGTGGATTTGCGTTCCAGGCTAGGGTTAGGGTTAGGGAACGGCAAGGCTTAGAGCACAGGTGAGGGTACGGAAAAGTGGGAGGGTCAGGCTACGTGCTGACGCATGGTTCAGTGCCAGCGTACGGGCCAGGAATAGGGTACGGCCTAAGGTAAGGTGTAGGGCTCGTGCTGGGTTTCCGTTCCGGGCCAGGGTTAGGGTTAGGGAACGGCAAGGCTTAGGGCACAGGTGAGGGTACGGAAACGTGGGAGGGTCGGGCCCCGTTCTGTCGCACGGGTTAGTGCCAGCATACGGGCCAGGAGTAGGCAACGACGTAGGATAAAGTGTAGGGCTGGTGGTGGGTTTCCATTCCGGGCTAGAGTTAGGGTTAGGGAACGGCAAGGCTTAGGGCACAGGTGAGGGTACGGAAACGTGGGAGGGTCAGGCTACGTGCTGACGCACGGGTCAGTGCCAGCGTACGGGCCAGGAGTAGGCAACGGCGTAAGGTAAGGTGTAGGGCTGGTGGTGGGTTTCTATTCCGGGCTAGGGTTAGGGTTAGGGAACGGTAAGGCTTAGGGCACAGGTGAGGTTACGGAAACGTGGGAGGGTCGGGCTACGTGCTGACGCACGGGTCAGTGCCAGCGTACGGGCCAGGAGTATGCAACGGCGTAGGATAAAGTGTAGGGCTGGTGGTTGTTTTCCGTTCCGGGCTAGTGTTAGGGTTAGGGAAGGGCAAGGCTTAGGGCACAGGTGAGGTTACGGAAACGTGGGAGGGTCAGGCTACGTGCTGACGCACGGGTTAGTGCCAGCGTACGGGCCAGGAGTAGGCAACGGCGTAAGGTAAGGTGTAGGGCTGGTGGTTGGTTTCCGTTCCAGGCTAGGGTTAGGGTTAGGGAACGGCAAGGCTTAGGGCACAGGTGAGGGTACGGAAACGTGGGAGGGTCGGGCTACGTGCTGACGCACGTGTCAGTGCCAGCGTACGGGCCAGGAGTAGGCAACGGCGTAGGATAAAGTGTAGGGCTGGTGGTGGATTTGCGTTCGGGGCTAGGGTTAGGGTTAGGGAACGGCAAGGCTTAGGGCACAGGTGAGGGTACGGAAACGTGGGAGGGTCAGGCTACGTGCTGACGCACAGGTCAGTGCCAGCGTACAGGTCAGGAGTAGGGTACGGCGTAAGTTAACGTGTAGGGCTGGTGGTGGGTTTCTATTCCGGGCTAGGGTTAGGGTTAGGGAACGGCAAGGCTTAGGGCACAGGTGAGGGTACGGAAACGTGGGAGGGTCAGGCTACGTGCTGACGCACGGGTCAGTGCCAGCGTACGGGTCAGGAGTAGGGTATGGCGTAAGGTAAGGTGTAGGGCTGGTGGTGGGTTTCTATTCCGGGCTAGGGTTAGGGTTAGGGAACGGCAAGGCTTAGGGCACAGGTGAGGGAACGGAAACGTGGGAGGGTCGGGCTACATGCTGACGCACGGGTCAGTGCCAGCGTACGGGCGAGGAGTAGGCAACGGCGTAGGATAAAGTGTAGGGCTGGTGGTGGATTTGCGTTCCGGGCTAGGGTTAGGGTTAGGGAACGGCAAGGCTTAGGGCACAGGTGAGGGTACGGAAACGTGGGAGGGTCAGGCTACGTGCTGACGCACGGTTCAGTGCCAGCGTACGGGCCAGGAATAGGGTACGGCATAAGGTAAGGTGTCAGGCTGGTGGTGGGTTTCCGTTCCGGGCTAGGGTTAGGGTTAGGGAACGGCAAGGCTTAGCGCACAGGTGAAGGTACGGAAACGTGGGAGGCTCGTGCTACGTGCTGACGCACGGGTCAGTGCCAGCGTACGGGCCAGGAGTAGGCAACGGCGTAGGATAAAGTATAGGCTGGTGGTGGATTTGCGTTCTGGGCTAGGGTTAGGGTTAGGGAACGGCAAGGCTTAGGGCACAGGAGAGGGTACGGAAACGTGGGAGGGTCAGGCTACGTGCTGACGCACGGGTCAGTGCCAGCGTACGGGCCAGAAGTAGGCAACGGCGTAGGATAAAGTGTAGGGCTGGTGGTGGATTTGCGTTCCGGGCTAGGGTTAGGGTTAGGGAACGGCAAGGCTTAGGGCACAGGTGAGGGTACGGAAACGTGGGAGGGTCAGGCTACGTGCTGACGCACGGGTCAGTGCCAGCGTACGGGTCAGGAGTAGGGTAAGGCGTAAGGTAAGTTGTAGGGCTGGTGGTGGGTTTCTATTCCGGGCTAGGGTTAGGGTTAGGGAACGGCAAGGCTTAGGGCACAGGTCAGGGTACGGAAACGCGGGAGGGTAAGGCTATGTGCTGATGAACGGGTCAGTGCCAGAGTACAGGCCAGGAGTAGGCAACGGCGTAGGGTAAGGTGTAGGGCTGGTGGTTGGTTTCCGTTCCAGGCTAGGGTTAGGGTTAGGGAACGGCAAGGCTCAGGGCACAGGTGAGGGTACGGAAACGTGGGAGGGTCGGGCTACGTGCTGACGCACGGGTCAGTGCCAGCGTACGGGCCAGGAGTAGGCAACGGCGTAGGATAAAGTGTAGGGCTGGTGGTGGATTTGTGTTCCAGGCTAGGGTTAGGGTTAGGGAACGGCAAGGCTTAGGGCACAGGTGAGGGTACGGAAACCTGGGAGGGTCAGGCTACGTGCTGACGCTCGGTTCAGTGCCAGCGTACGGGCCAGGAATAGGGTACGGCGTAAGGTAAGGTGTAGGGCTGGTGGTGGGTTTCCGTTCTGGCCTAGGGTTAGGGTTAGGGAACGGCAAGGCTTAGGGCACAGGTGAGGGTACGGAAACGTGGGAGGGTCAGGCTACGTGCTGACGCACGGGTCAGTGCCAACGTACGGGCCAGGAGTAGGGTACGGCGTAAGGTAAGGTGTAGGGCTTGTGGTTGATTTCCGTTCCAGGCTAGGGTTAGGGTTAGGGAACGGCAAGGCTTAGGGCAAAGGAGAGGGTACGGAAACGTGGGAGGGTCGGGCTACGTGCTGACGCACGGGTCAGTGCCAGCGTACGGGCCAGGAGTAGGCAACGGCGTAGGATAAAGTGTAGGGCTGGTGGTGGATTTGCATTCGGGGTAGGGTTAGGGTTAGGGAACGGCAAGGCTTAGGGCACAGGTGAGGGTACGGAAACGTGGGAGGGTCAGGCTACGTGCTGACGCACAGTTCAGTGCCAGCGTACGGGCCAGGAATAGGGTACGGCGTAAGGTAAGGTGTCAGGCTGGTGGTGGGTTTCCGTTCTGGGCTAGGGTTAGGGTTAGGGAACGACAAGGCTTAGGGCACAGGTGAAGTTACGGAAACGTGGGAGGCTCGGGCTAGGTGCTGACGCACGGGTCAGTGCCAGCGTACGGGCCAGGAGTAGGCAACGTCGTAGGATAAAGTGTAGGGCTGGTGGTGGATTTGCGTTCTGGGCTAGGGTTAGGGTTAGGGAACGGCAAGGCTTAGGGCACAGGTGAGGGTACGGAAACGCGGGAGGGTAAGGCTGCGTGCTGATGCACGGTGCAGTGCCAGCGTACGGGCCAGGAGTAGGCAACGGCGTAAGGTAAGGTGTAGGGCTGGTGGTTGGTTTCCGTTCCAGGCTAGGGTTAGGGTTAGGGAACGGCAAGGCTTAGGGCACAGGTGAGGGTACGGAAACGTGGGAGCGTCGGGCTACGTGCTGACGCACGGGTCAGTGCCAGCGTACGGGCCAGGAGTTGGCAACGGCGTAGGATAAAGTGTAGGGCTGGTGGTGGATTTGCGTTCCAGGCTAGGGTTAGGGTTAGGGAACGGCAAGGCTTAGAGCACAGGTGAGGGTACGGAAACGTGGGAGGGTCAGGCTACGTGCTGATGCACGGTTCAGTGCCAGCGTATGGGCCAGGAATATGGTACGGCGTAAGGTAAGGTGTAGGGCTGGTGCTGGGTTTCCGTTCCGGGCCAGGGTTAGGGTTAGGGAACGGCAAGGCTTAGGGCAGAGGTGAGGGTACGGAAACGTGGGAGGGTCAGGCTATGTGCTGACGCACGGGTCAGTGCCAACGTACGGGCCAGGAGTAGGGTACGGCGTAAGATAAGGTGTAGGGCTTGTGGTTGATTTCCGTTCCAGGCTAGAGTTAGGGTTATGGAACGGCAAGGCTTAGGGCAAAGGAGAGGGTACGGAAACGTGGGAGGGTCGGGCCCCGTTCTGTCGCACGGGTTAGTGCCAGCATACGGGCCAGGAGTAGGCAACGACGTAGGATAAAGTGTAGGGCTGGTGGTGGGTTTCCATTCCGGGCTAGAGTTAGGGTTAGGGAACGGCAAGGCTTAGGGCACAGGTGAGGGTACGGAAACGTGGGAGGGTCAGGCTACGTGCTGACGCACGGGTCAGTGCCAGCGTACGGGCCAGGAGTAGGCAACGGCGTAAGGTAAGGTGTAGGACTGGTGGTGGGTTTCTATTCCGGGCTAGGGTTAGGGTTAGGGAACGGCAAGGCTTAGGGCACAGGTGAGGTTACGGAAACGTGGGAGGGTCGGGCTACGTGCTGACGCACGGGTCAGTGCCAGCGTACGGGCCAGGAGTATGCAACGGCGTGGGATAAAGTGTAGGGCTGGTGGTTGTTTTCCGTTCCGGGCTAGTGTTAGGGTTAGGGAACGGCAAGGCTTAGGGCACAGGTGAGGTTACGGAAACGTGGGAGGGTCAGGCTACGTGCTGACGCACGGGTTAGTGCCAGCGTACGGGCCAGGAGTAGGCAACAGCGTAAGGTAAGGTGTAGGGCTGGTGGTTGGTTTCCGTTCCAGGCTAGGGTTAGGGTTAGGGAACGGCAAGTCTTAGGACACAGGTGAGGGTACGGAAACGTGGGAGGGTCGGGCTACGTGCTGACGCACGTGTCAGTGCCAGCGTACGGGCCAGGATTAGGCAACGGCGTAGGATAAAGTGTAGGGCTGGTGGTGGATTTGCGTTCGGGGCTAGGGTTAGGGTTAGGGAACGGCAAGGCTTAGGGCACAGGTGAGGGCACGGAAACGTGGGAGGGTCAGGCTACGTGCTGACGCACAGGTCAGTGCCAGCATACAGGTCAGGAGTAGGGTACGGCGTAAGGTAACGTGTAGGGCTGGTGGTGGGTTTCTATTCCGGGCTAGGGTTAGGGTTAGGGAACGGCAAGGCTTAGGGCACAGGTGAGGGTACGGAAACGTGGGAGGGTCAGGCTACGTGCTGACGCACGGGTCAGTGCCAGCGTACGGGTCAGGAGTAGGGTATGGCATAAGGTAAGGTGTAGGGCTGGTGGTGGGTTTCTATTCCGGGCTAGGGTTAGGGTTAGGGAACGGCAAGGCTTAGGGCACAGGTGAGGGTACGGAAACGTGGGAGGGTCGGGCTACGTGCTGACGCACGGGTCAGTGCCAGCGTACGGGCCAGGAGTAGGCAACGGCGTAGGATAAAGTGTAGGGCTGGTGGTGGATTTGCGTTCTGGGCTAGGGTTAGGGTTAGGGAATGGCAAGGCTTAGGGCACAGGTGAGGGTACGGAAACGCGGGAGGGTAAGGCTGCGTGCTGATGCACGGTGCAGTGCCAGCGTACGGGCCAGGAGTAGGCAACGGCGTAAGGTAAGGTGTAGGGCTGGTGGTTGGTTTCCATTCCAGGCTAGGGTTAGGGTTAGGGAACGGCAAGGCTTAGGGCACAGGTGAGGGTACGGAAACGTGGGAGGGTCGGGCTACGTGCTGACGCACGGGTCAGTGCCAGCGTACGGGCCAGGAGTAGGCAACGGCGTAGGATAAAGTGTAGGGCTGGTGGTGGATTTGCGTTCCAGGCTAGGGTTAGGGTTAGGGAACGGCAAGGCTTAGAGCACAGGTGAGGGTACGGAAACGTGGGAGGGTCAGGCTACGTGCTGACGCACGGTTCAGTGCCAGCGTACGGGCCAGGAATAGGGTACGGCGTAAGGTAAGTTGTAGGGCTGGTGCTGGGTTTCCGTTCCGGGCCAGGGTTAGGGTTAGGGAACGGCAAGGCTTAGGGCACAGGTGAGGGTACGGAAACGTGGGAGGGTCAGGCTACGTGCTGACGCACGGGTCAGTGCCAACGTACGGGCCAGGAGTAGGGTACGGCGTAAGATAAGGTGTAGAGCTTGTGGTTGATTTCCGTTCCAGGCTAGGGTTAGGGCTAGGGAACGGCAAGGCTTAGGGCAAAGGAGAGGGTACGGAAACGTGGGAGGGTCGGGCCCCGTTCTGTCGCACGGGTTAGTGCCAGCATACGGGCCAGGAGTAGCCAACGACGTAGGATAAAGTGTAGGGCTGGTGGTGGGTTTCCATTCAGGGCTAGAGTTAGGGTTAGGGAACGGCAAGGCTTAGGGCACAGGTGAGGGTACGGAAACGTGGGAGGGTCGGGCTACGTGCTGACGCACGGGTCAGTGCCAGCGTACGGGCCAGGAGTAGGCAACGGCGTAGGATAAAGTGTAGGGCTGGTTGTTGTTTTCCGTTCCGGGCTAGTGTTAGGGTTAGGGAACGGCAAGGCTTAGGGCACAGGTGAGGTTACGGAAACGTGGGAGGGTTAGGCTACGTGCTGACGCACGGGTTAGTGCCAGCGTACGGGCCAGGAGTAGGCAACGGCGTAAGGTAAGGTGTAGGGCTGGTGGTTGGTTTCCGTTCCAGGCTAGGGTTAGGGTTAGGGAACGGCAAGGCTTAGGGCACAGGTGAGGGTACGGAAACGTGGGAGGGTCGGGCTACGTGCTGACGCACGTGTCAGTGCCAGCGTACGGGCCAGGAGTAGGCAACGGCGTAGGATAAAGTGTAGGGCTGGTGGTGGATTTGCGTTCGGGGCTAGGGTTAGGGTTAGGGAACGGCAAGGCTTAGGGCACAGGTGAGGGTACGGAAACGTGGGAGGGTCCGGTTACGTGCTGACGCACAGGTCAGTGCCAGCGTACAGGTCAGGAGTAGGGTACGGCGTAAGGTAAAGTGTAGGGCTGGTGGTGGGTTTCTATTCCGGGCTAGGGTTAGGGTTAGGGAACGGCAAGGCTTAGGGCAAAGGTGAGGGTACGGAAACGTGGGAGGGTCAGGCTACGTGCTGACGCACGTGTCAGTGCCAGCGTATGGGTCAGGAGTAGGGTATGGCGTAAGGTAAGGTGTAGGGCTGGTGGTGGGTTTCTATTCCGGGCTAGGGTTAGGGTTAGGGAATGGCAAGGCTTAGGGCACAGGTGAGGGTACGGAAACTTTGGAGGGTCGGGCTACGTGCTGATGCACGGGTCAGTGCCAGCGTACGGGCCAGGAGTAGGCAACGGCGTAGGATAAAGTGTAGGGCTGGTGGTGGATTTGCGTTCCGGGCTAGGGTTAGGGTTAGGGAACGGCAAGGCTTAGGGCACAGGTGAGGGTACGGAAACGTGGGAGGGTCAGGCTACGTGCTGACGCACAGTTCCGTGCCAGCGTACGGGCCAGGAATAGGTTACGGCGTAAGGTAAGGTGTCAGGCTCGTGGTGGGTTTCCGTTCCGGGCTAGGGTTAGGGTTAGGGAACGACAAGGCTTAGGGCACAGGTGAAGTTACGGAAACGTGGGAGGCTCGGGCTACGTGCTGACGCACGGGTCAGTGCCAGCGTACGGGCCAGGAGTAGGCAACGGCGTAGGATAAAGTGTAGGGCTGGTGGTGGATTTGCGTTCTGGGCTAGGGTTAGGGTTAGGGAACGGCAAGGCTTAGGGCACAGGTGAGGGAACGGAAACGTGGGAGGGTCGGGCTACGTGCTGACGCACGTGTCAGTGCCAGCGTACGGGCCAGGAGTAGGCAACGGCGTAGGATAAATTGTAGGGCTGGTGGTGGATTTGCGTTCGGGGCTAGGGTTAGGGTTAGGGAACGGCAAGGCTTAGGGCACAGGTGAGGGTACGGAAACGTGGGAGGGTCAGGCTACGTGCTGACGCACAGGTCAGTGCCTGCGTACAGGTCAGGAGTAGGGTACGGCGTAAGGTAACGTGTAGGTCTGGTGGTGGGTTTCTATTCAGGGCTAGGGTTAGGGTTAGGGAACGGCAAGGCTTAGGGCACAGGTGAGGGTACGGAAACGTGGGAGGGTCAGGCTATGTGCTGACGCACTGGTCAGTGCCAGCGTACGGGTCAGGAGTAGGGTATGGCGTAAGGTAAGGTGTAGGGCTGGTGGTGGGTTTCTATTCCGGGCTAGGGTTAGGGTTAGGGAACGGCAAGGCTTAGGGCACATGTGAGGGTACGGAAACGTGGGAGGGTCGGGCTACGTGCTGACGCACGGGTCAGTGCCAGCGTACGGGCCAGGAGTAGGCAACGGCGTAGGATAAAGTGTAGGGCTGGTGGTGGATTTGCGTTCCGGGCTATGGTTAGGGTTAGGGAACGGCAAGGCTTAGGGCACAGGTGAGGGTACGGAAACGTGGGAGGGTCAGGCTACGTGCTGACGCACAGTTCAGTGCCAGCGTACGGGCCAGGAATAGGGTACGGCATAAGGTAAGGTGTCAGGCTGGTGGTGGGTTTCCGTTCCGGGCTAGGGTTAGGGTTAGGGAACGACAAGGCTTAGGGCACAGGTGAAGTTACGGAAACGTGGGAGGCTCGGGCTACGTGCTGACGCACGGGTCAGTGCCAGCGTACGGGCCAGGAGTAGGCAACGGCGTAGGATAAAGTGTAGGGCTGGTGGTGGATTTGCGTTCTGGGCTAGGGTTAGGGTTAGGGAACGGCAAGGCTTAGGGCACAGGTGAGGGTACGGAAACGCGGGAGGGTAAGGCTGCGTTCTGATGCACGGTGCAGTGCCAGCGTACGGGCCAGGAGTAGGCAACGGCGTAAGGTAAGGTGTAGGGCTGGTGGTTGGTTTCCTTTCCAGGCTAGGGTTAGGGTTAGGGAACGGCAAGGCTTAGGGCACAGGTGAGGGTACGGAAACGTGGGAGCGTCGGGCTACGTGCTGACGCACGGGTCAGTGCCAGCATACGGGCCAGGAGTAGGCAATGGCGTAGGATATAGTGTAGGGCTGGTGGTGGATTTGCGTTCCAGGCTAGGGTTAGGCTTAGGGAACGGCAAGGCTTAGAGCACAGGTGAGGGTACGGAAACGTGGGAGGGTCAGGCTACGTGCTGACGCACGGTTCAGTGCCAGCGTACGGGCCAGGAATAGGGTACGGCGTAAGGTAAGGTGTAGGGCTGGTGCTGGGTTTCCGTTCCGGGCCAGGGTTAGGGTTAGGGAACGGCAAGGCTTAGGGCACAGGTGAGGGTACGGAAACGTGGGAGGGTCAGGCTACGTGCTGACGCACGGGTCAGTGCCAACGTACGGGCCAGGAGTAGGGTACGGCGTAAGATAAGGTGTAGGGCTTGTGGTTGATTTCCGTTCCAGGCTAGGGTTAGGGTTAGGGAACGGCAAGGCTTAGGGCAAAGGAGAGGGTACGGAAACGTGGGAGGGTCGGGCCCCGTTCTGTCTCACGGGTTAGTGCCAGCATACGGGCCAGGAGTAGGCAACGACGTAGGATAAAGTGTAGGGCTGGTGGTGGGTTTCCATTCCGGGCTAGAGTTAGGGTTAGGGAACGGCAAGGCTTAGGGCACAGGTGAGGGTACGGAAACGTGGGAGGGTCAGGCTACGTGCTGACGCACGGGTCAGTGCCAGCGTACGGGCCAGGAGTAGGCAACGGCGTAAGGTAAGGTGTAGGGCTGGTGGTGGGTTTCTATTCCGGGCTAGGGTTAGGGTTAGGGAACGGCAAGGCTTAGGGCACAGGTGAGGTTACGGAAACGTGGGAGGGTCGGTCTACGTGCTGACGCACGGGTCAGTGCCAGCGTACGGGCCAGGAGTATGCAACGGCGTAGGATAAAGTGTAGGGCTGGTGGTTGTTTTCCGTTCCGGGGTAGTGTTAGGGTTAGGGAAGGGCAAGGCTTAGGGCACAGGTGAGGTTACGGAAACGTGGGAGGGTCAGGCTACGTGCTGACGCACGGGTTAGTGCCAGCGTATGGGCCAGGAGTAGGCAACGGCGTAAGGTAAGGTGTAGGGCTGGTGGTTGGTTTCCGTTCCAGGCTAGGGTTAGGGTTAGGGAACGGCAAGGCTTAGGGCACAGGTGAGGGTACGGAAACGTGGGAGGGTCGGGCTACGTGCTGACGCACGTGTCAGTGCCAGCGTACGGGCCAGGAGTAGGCAACGGCGTAGGATAAAGTGTAGGGCTGGTGGTGGATTTGCGTTCGGGGCTAGGGTTAGGGTTAGGGAACGGCAAGGCTTAGGTCACAGGTGAGGGTACGGAAACGTGGGAGGGTCAGGCTACGTGCTGAGGCACAGGTCAGTGCCAGCGTACAGGTCAGGAGTAGGGTACGGCGTAAGGTAACGTGTAGGGCTGGTGGTGGGTTTCTATTCCGGGCTAGGGTTAGAGTTAGGGAACGGCAAGGCTTAGGGCACAGGTGAGGGTACGGAAACGTGGGAGGGTCAGGCTACGTGCTGACGCACGGGTCAGTGCCAGCGTACGGGTCAGGAGTAGGGTATGGCGTAAGGTAAGGTGTAGGGCTGGTGGTGGGTTTCTATTCCGGGCTAGGGTTAGGGTTAGGGAACGGCAAGGCTTAGGGCACAGGTGAGGGTACGGAAACGTGGGAGGGTCGGGCTACGTGCTGACGCACGGGTCAGTGCCAGCGTACGGGCCAGGAGTAGGCAACGGCGTAGGATAAAGTGTAGGGCTGGTGGTGGATTTGCGTTCCGGGCTAGGGTTAGGGTTAGGGAACGGCAAGGCTTAGGGCACAGGTGAGGGTACGGAAACGTGGGAGGGTCAGGCTACGTGCTGACGCACGGTTCAGTGCCAGCGTACGGGCCAGGAATAGGGTACGGCATAAGGTAAGGTGTCAGTCTGGTGGTGGGTTTCCGTTTCGGGCTAGGGTTAGGGTTAGGGAACGGCAAGGCTTAGCGCACAGGTGAAGGTACGGAAACGTGGGAGGCTCGTGCTACGTGCTGACGCACGGGTCAGTGCCAGCGTACGGGCCAGGAGTAGGCAACGGCGTAGGATAAAGTATAGGCTGGTGGTGGATTTGCGTTCTGGGCTAGGGTTAGGGTTAGGGAACGGCAAGGCTTAGGGCACAGGAGAGGGTACGGAAACGCGGGAGGGTAAGGCTACGTGCTGATGCACGGGGCAGTGCCAGAGTACAGGCCAGGAGTAGGCAACGGCGTAGGGTAAGGTGTAGGGCTGGTGGTGGGTTTCCATTCCGGGCTAGGGTTAGGGTTAGGCAACGGCAAGGCTTAGGGCACAGGTGAGGGTACGGAAACGTGGGAGGGTCAGGCTACGTGCTGACGCACGTGTCAGTGCCAGCGTACGGGTCAGGAGTAGGGTAAGGCGTAAGGTAAGTTGTAGGGCTGGTGGTGGGTTTCTATTCCGGGGTAGGGTTAGGGTTAGGGAACGGCAAGGCTTAGGGCACAGGTCAGGTTACGGAAACGCGGGAGGGTAAGGCTACGTGGTGATGAACGGGTCACTGCCAGAGTACAGGCCAGGAGTAGGCAACGGCGTAGGGTAAGGTGTAGGGCTGGTGGTAGGTTTCCGTTCCAGGCTAGGGTTAGGGATAGGGAACGGCAAGGCTTAGGGCACAGGTGAGGGTACGGAAACGTGGGAGGGTCGGGCTACGTGCTGACGCACGGGTCAGTGCCAGCGTACGGGCCAGGAGTAGGCAACGGCGTAGGATAAAGTGTAGGGCTGGTTGTTGTTTTCCGTTCCGGGCTAGTGTTAGGGTTAGGGAACGGCAAGGCTTAGGGCACAGGTGAGGTTACGGAAACGTGGGAGGGTTAGGCTACGTGCTGACGCACGGGTTAGTGCCAGCGTACGGGCCAGGAGTAGGCAACGGCGTAAGGTAAGGTGTAGGGCTGGTGGTTGGTTTCCGTTCCAGGCTAGGGTTAGGGTTAGGGAACGGCAAGGCTTAGGGCACAGGTGAGGGTACGGAAACGTGGGAGGGTCGGGCTACGTGCTGACGCACGTGTCAGTGCCAGCGTACGGGCCAGGAGTAGGCAACGGCGTAGGATAAAGTGTAGGGCTGGTGGTGGATTTGCGTTCGGGGCTAGGGTTAGGGTTAGGGAACGGCAAGGCTTAGGGCACAGGTGAGGGTACGGAAACGTGGGAGGGTCCGGTTACGTGCTGACGCACAGGTCAGTGCCAGCGTACAGGTCAGGAGTAGGGTACGGCGTAAGGTAAAGTGTAGGGCTGGTGGTGGGTTTCTATTCCGGGCTAGGGTTAGGGTTAGGGAACGGCAAGGCTTAGGGCAAAGGTGAGGGTACGGAAACGTGGGAGGGTCAGGCTACGTGCTGACGCACGTGTCAGTGCCAGCGTATGGGTCAGGAGTAGGGTATGGCGTAAGGTAAGGTGTAGGGCTGGTGGTGGGTTTCTATTCCGGGCTAGGGTTAGGGTTAGGGAATGGCAAGGCTTAGGGCACAGGTGAGGGTACGGAAACTTTGGAGGGTCGGGCTACGTGCTGATGCACGGGTCAGTGCCAGCGTACGGGCCAGGAGTAGGCAACGGCGTAGGATAAAGTGTAGGGCTGGTGGTGGATTTGCGTTCCGGGCTAGGGTTAGGGTTAGGGAACGGCAAGGCTTAGGGCACAGGTGAGGGTACGGAAACGTGGGAGGGTCAGGCTACGTGCTGACGCACAGTTCCGTGCCAGCGTACGGGCCAGGAATAGGTTACGGCGTAAGGTAAGGTGTCAGGCTCGTGGTGGGTTTCCGTTCCGGGCTAGGGTTAGGGTTAGGGAACGACAAGGCTTAGGGCACAGGTGAAGTTACGGAAACGTGGGAGGCTCGGGCTACGTGCTGACGCACGGGTCAGTGCCAGCGTACGGGCCAGGAGTAGGCAACGGCGTAGGATAAAGTGTAGGGCTGGTGGTGGATTTGCGTTCTGGGCTAGGGTTAGGGTTAGGGAACGGCAAGGCTTAGGGCACAGGTGAGGGAACGGAAACGTGGGAGGGTCGGGCTACGTGCTGACGCACGTGTCAGTGCCAGCGTACGGGCCAGGAGTAGGCAACGGCGTAGGATAAAGTGTAGGGCTGGTGGTGGATTTGCGTTCGGGGCTAGGGTTAGGGTTAGGGAACGGCAAGGCTTAGGGCACAGGTGAGGGTACGGAAACGTGGGAGGGTCAGGCTACGTGCTGACGCACAGGTCAGTGCCTGCGTACAGGTCAGGAGTAGGGTACGGCGTAAGGTAACGTGTAGGTCTGGTGGTGGGTTTCTATTCAGGGCTAGGGTTAGGGTTAGGGAACGGCAAGGCTTAGGGCACAGGTGAGGGTACGGAAACGTGGGAGGGTCAGGCTATGTGCTGACGCACTGGTCAGTGCCAGCGTACGGGTCAGGAGTAGGGTATGGCGTAAGGTAAGGTGTAGGGCTGGTGGTGGGTTTCTATTCCGGGCTAGGGTTAGGGTTAGGGAACGGCAAGGCTTAGGGCACATGTGAGGGTACGGAAACGTGGGAGGGTCGGGCTACGTGCTGACGCACGGGTCAGTGCCAGCGTACGGGCCAGGAGTAGGCAACGGCGTAGGATAAAGTGTAGGGCTGGTGGTGGATTTGCGTTCCGGGCTATGGTTAGGGTTAGGGAACGGCAAGGCTTAGGGCACAGGTGAGGGTACGGAAACGTGGGAGGGTCAGGCTACGTGCTGACGCACAGTTCAGTGCCAGCGTACGGGCCAGGAATAGGGTACGGCATAAGGTAAGGTGTCAGGCTGGTGGTGGGTTTCCGTTCCGGGCTAGGGTTAGGGTTAGGGAACGACAAGGCTTAGGGCACAGGTGAAGTTACGGAAACGTGGGAGGCTCGGGCTACGTGCTGACGCACGGGTCAGTGCCAGCGTACGGGCCAGGAGTAGGCAACGGCGTAGGATAAAGTGTAGGGCTGGTGGTGGATTTGCGTTCTGGGCTAGGGTTAGGGTTAGGGAACGGCAAGGCTTAGGGCACAGGTGAGGGTACGGAAACGCGGGAGGGTAAGGCTGCGTTCTGATGCACGGTGCAGTGCCAGCGTACGGGCCAGGAGTAGGCAACGGCGTAAGGTAAGGTGTAGGGCTGGTGGTTGGTTTCCTTTCCAGGCTAGGGTTAGGGTTAGGGAACGGCAAGGCTTAGGGCACAGGTGAGGGTACGGAAACGTGGGAGCGTCGGGCTACGTGCTGACGCACGGGTCAGTGCCAGCATACGGGCCAGGAGTAGGCAATGGCGTAGGATATAGTGTAGGGCTGGTGGTGGATTTGCGTTCTGGGCTAGGGTTAGGGTTAGGGAACGGCAAGGCTTAGGGCACAGGTGAGGGTACGGAAACGTGGGAGGGTCAGGCTACGTGCTGACGCACGGGTCAGTGCCAACGTACGGGCCAGGAGTAGGGTACGGCGTAAGATAAGGTGTAGGGCTTGTGGTTGATTTCCGTTCCAGGCTAGGGTTAGGGTTAGGGAACGGCAAGGCTTAGGGCAAAGGAGAGGGTACGGAAACGTGGGAGGGTCGGGCCCCGTTCTGTCTCACGGGTTAGTGCCAGCATACGGGCCAGGAGTAGGCAACGACGTAGGATAAAGTGTAGGGCTGGTGGTGGGTTTCCATTCCGGGCTAGAGTTAGGGTTAGGGAACGGCAAGGCTTAGGGCACAGGTGAGGGTACGGAAACGTGGGAGGGTCAGGCTACGTGCTGACGCACGGGTCAGTGCCAGCGTACGGGCCAGGAGTAGGCAACGGCGTAAGGTAAGGTGTAGGGCTGGTGGTGGGTTTCTATTCCGGGCTAGGGTTAGGGTTAGGGAACGGCAAGGCTTAGGGCACAGGTGAGGTTACGGAAACGTGGGAGGGTCGGTCTACGTGCTGACGCACGGGTCAGTGCCAGCGTACGGGCCAGGAGTATGCAACGGCGTAGGATAAAGTGTAGGGCTGGTGGTTGTTTTCCGTTCCGGGGTAGTGTTAGGGTTAGGGAAGGGCAAGGCTTAGGGCACAGGTGAGGTTACGGAAACGTGGGAGGGTCAGGCTACGTGCTGACGCACGGGTTAGTGCCAGCGTATGGGCCAGGAGTAGGCAACGGCGTAAGGTAAGGTGTAGGGCTGGTGGTTGGTTTCCGTTCCAGGCTAGGGTTAGGGTTAGGGAACGGCAAGGCTTAGGGCACAGGTGAGGGTACGGAAACGTGGGAGGGTCGGGCTACGTGCTGACGCACGTGTCAGTGCCAGCGTACGGGCCAGGAGTAGGCAACGGCGTAGGATAAAGTGTAGGGCTGGTGGTGGATTTGCGTTCGGGGCTAGGGTTAGGGTTAGGGAACGGCAAGGCTTAGGTCACAGGTGAGGGTACGGAAACGTGGGAGGGTCAGGCTACGTGCTGAGGCACAGGTCAGTGCCAGCGTACAGGTCAGGAGTAGGGTACGGCGTAAGGTAACGTGTAGGGCTGGTGGTGGGTTTCTATTCCGGGCTAGGGTTAGAGTTAGGGAACGGCAAGGCTTAGGGCACAGGTGAGGGTACGGAAACGTGGGAGGGTCAGGCTACGTGCTGACGCACGGGTCAGTGCCAGCGTACGGGTCAGGAGTAGGGTATGGCGTAAGGTAAGGTGTAGGGCTGGTGGTGGGTTTCTATTCCGGGCTAGGGTTAGGGTTAGGGAACGGCAAGGCTTAGGGCACAGGTGAGGGTACGGAAACGTGGGAGGGTCGGGCTACGTGCTGACGCACGGGTCAGTGCCAGCGTACGGGCCAGGAGTAGGCAACGGCGTAGGATAAAGTGTAGGGCTGGTGGTGGATTTGCGTTCCGGGCTAGGGTTAGGGTTAGGGAACGGCAAGGCTTAGGGCACAGGTGAGGGTACGGAAACGTGGGAGGGTCAGGCTACGTGCTGACGCACGGTTCAGTGCCAGCGTACGGGCCAGGAATAGGGTACGGCATAAGGTAAGGTGTCAGTCTGGTGGTGGGTTTCCGTTTCGGGCTAGGGTTAGGGTTAGGGAACGGCAAGGCTTAGCGCACAGGTGAAGGTACGGAAACGTGGGAGGCTCGTGCTACGTGCTGACGCACGGGTCAGTGCCAGCGTACGGGCCAGGAGTAGGCAACGGCGTAGGATAAAGTATAGGCTGGTGGTGGATTTGCGTTCTGGGCTAGGGTTAGGGTTAGGGAACGGCAAGGCTTAGGGCACAGGAGAGGGTACGGAAACGCGGGAGGGTAAGGCTACGTGCTGATGCACGGGGCAGTGCCAGAGTACAGGCCAGGAGTAGGCAACGGCGTAGGGTAAGGTGTAGGGCTGGTGGTGGGTTTCCATTCCGGGCTAGGGTTAGGGTTAGGCAACGGCAAGGCTTAGGGCACAGGTGAGGGTACGGAAACGTGGGAGGGTCAGGCTACGTGCTGACGCACGTGTCAGTGCCAGCGTACGGGTCAGGAGTAGGGTAAGGCGTAAGGTAAGTTGTAGGGCTGGTGGTGGGTTTCTATTCCGGGGTAGGGTTAGGGTTAGGGAACGGCAAGGCTTAGGGCACAGGTCAGGGTACGGAAACGCGGGAGGGTAAGGCTACGTGGTGATGAACGGGTCACTGCCAGAGTACAGGCCAGGAGTAGGCAACGGCGTTGGGTAAGGTGTAGGGCTGGTGGTAGGTTTCCGTTCCAGGCTAGGGTTAGGGATAGGGAACGGCAAGGCTTAGGGCACAGGTGAGGGTACGGAAACGTGGGAGGGTCGGGCTACGTGCTGACGCACGGGTCAGTGCCAGCGTACGGGCCAGGAGTAGGCAACGGCGTAGGATAAAGTGTAGGGCTGGTGGTGGATTTGTGTTCCAGGCTAGGGTTTGGGTTAGGGAACGGCAAGGCTTAGGGCACAGGTGAGGGTACGGAAACCTGGGAGGGTCAGGCTACGTGCTGACGCTCGGTTCAGTGCCAGTGTACGGGCCAGGAATAGGGTACGGCGTAAGGTAAGGTGTAGGGCTGGTGGTGGGTTTCCGTTCTGGCCTAGGGTTAGGGTTAGGGAACGGCAAGGCTTAGGGCACAGGGGAGGGTACGGAAACGTGGGAGGGTCAGGCTACGTGCTGACGCACGGGTCAGTGCCAACGTACCGGCCAGGAGTAGGGTACGGCGTAAGGTAAGGTGTAGGGCTTGTGGTTGATTTCCGTTCCAGGCTAGGGTTAGGGTTAGGGAACGGCAAGGCTTAGGGCAAAGGAGAGGGTACGGAAACGTGGGAGGGTCGGGCTACGTGCTGAGGCACGGGTCAGTGCCAGCGTACGGGCCAGGAGTAGGCAACGGCGTAGGATAAAGTGTAGGGCTGGTGGTGGATTTGCGTTCGGGGCTAGGGTTAGGGTTAGGGAACGGCAAGGATTAGGGCACAGGTGAGGGTACGGAAACGTGGGAGGGTCAGGCTACGTGCTGACGCACAGTTCAGTGCCAGCGTACGGGCCAGGAATATGGTACGGCGTAAGGTAAGGTTTCAGGCTGGTGGTGGGTTTCCGTTCTGGGCTAGGGTTAGGGTTAGGGAACGACAAGGCTTAGGGCACAGGTGAAGTTACGGAAACGTGGGAGGCTCGGGCTAGGTGCTGACGCACGGGTCAGTGCCAGCGTACGGGCCAGGAGTAGGCAACGTCGTAGGATAAAGTGTAGGGCTGGTGGTGGATTTGCGTTCTGGGCTAGGGTTAGGGTTAGGGAACGGCAAGGCTTAGGGCACAGGTGAGGGTACGGAAACGCGGGAGGGTAAGGCTGCGTGCTGATGCACGGTGCAGTGCCAGCGTACGGGCCAGGAGTAGGCAACGGCGTAAGGTAAGGTGTAGGGCTGTTGGTTGGTTTCCGTTCCAGGCTAGGGTTAGGGTTAGGGAACGGCAAGTCTTAGGGCACAGGTGAGGGTACGGAAACGTGGGAGCGTCGGGCTACGTGCTGACGCACGGGTCAGTGCCAGCGTACGGGCCAGGAGTAGGCAACGGCGTAGGATAAAGTGTAGGGCTGGTGGTGGATTTGCGTTCCAGGCTAGGGTTAGGGTTAGGGAACGGCAAGGCTTAGAGCACAGGTGAGGGTACGGAAACGTGGGAGGGTCAGGCTACGTGCTGATGCACGGTTCAGTGCCAGCGTACGGGCCAGGAATAGGGTACGGCGTAAGGTAAGGTGTAGGGCTGGTGCTGGGTTTCCGTTCCGGGCCAGGGTTAGGGTTAGGGAACGGCAAGGCTTAGGGCACAGGTGAGGGTACGGAAACGTGGGAGCGTCAGGCTACGTGCTGACGCACGGGTCAGTGCCAACGTACGGGCAAGGAGTAGGGTACGGCGTAAGATAAGGTGTAGGGCTTGTGGTTGATTTCCGTTCCAGGCTAGGGTTAGGGTTAGGGAACGGCAAGGCTTAGGGCAAAGGAGAGGGTACGGAAACGTGGGAGGGTCGGGCCCCGTTCTGTCGCACGGGTTAGTGCCAGCATACGGGCCAGGAGTAGGCAACGATGTAGGATAAAGTGTAGGGCTGGTGGTGGGTTTCCATTCCGGGCTAGAGTTAGGGTTAGGGAACGGCAAGGCTTAGGGCACAGGTGAGGGTACGGAAACGTGGGAGGGTCAGGCTACGTGCTGACGCACGGGTCAGTGCCAGCGTACGGGCCAGGAGTAGGCAACGGCGTAAGGTAAGGTGTAGGGCTGGTGGTGGGTTTCTATTCCAGGCTAGGGTTAGGGTTAGGGAACGGCAAGGCTTACGGCACAGGTGAGGTTACGGAAACGTGGGAGGGTCGGGCTACGTGCTGACGCACGGGTCAGTGCCAGCGTACGGGCCAGGAGTATGCAACGGCGTAGGATAAAGTGTAGGGCTGGTGGTTGTTTTCCGTTCCGGGCTAGTGTTAGGGTTAGGGAACGGCAAGGCTTAGGGCACAGGTGAGGTTACGGAAACGTGGGAGGGTCAGGCTACGTGCTGACGCACGGGTTAGTGCCAGCGTACGGGCCAGGAGTAGGCAACGGCGTAAGGTAAGGTGTAGGGCTGGTGGTTGGTTTCATTTCCAGGCTAGGGTTAGGGTTAGGGAACGGCAAGGCTTAGGGCACAGGTGAGGGTACGGAAACGTTGGAGGGTCGGGCTACGTGCTGATGCACGTGTCAGTGCCAGCGTACGGGCCAGGAGTAGGCAACGGCGTAGGATAAAGTGCAGGGCTGGTGGTCGATTTCCGTTCGGGGCTAGGGTTAGGGTTAGGGAACGGCAAGGCTTAGGGCACAGGTGAGGGTACGGAAACGTGGGAGGGTCAGGCTACGTGCTGACGCACAGGTCAGTGCCAGCGTACAGGTCAGGAGTATGGTACGGCGTAAGGTAACGTGTAGGGCTGGTGGTGGGTTTCTATTCCGGCCTAGGGTTAGGGTTAGGGAACAGCAAGGCTTAGGGCACAGGTGAGGGTACGGAAACGTGGGAGGGTCAGGCTACGTGCTGACGCACGGGTCAGTGCCAGCGTACGGGTCAGGAGTAGGGTATGGCGTAAGGTAAGGTGTAGGGCTGGTGGTGGGTTTCTATTCCGGGCTAGGGTTAGGGTTAGGGAACAGCAAGGCTTAGGGCACAGGTGAGGGTACGGAAACGTGGGAGGGTCGGGCTACGTGCTGACGCACGGGTCAGTGCCAGCGTACGGGCCAGGATTAGGCAACGGCGTAGGATAAAGTGTAGGGCTGGTGGTGGATTTGCGTTCAGGGCTAGGGTTAGGGTTAGGGAACGGCAAGGCTTAGGGCACAGGTGAGGATACGGAAACGCGGGACGGTAAGGCTGCGTGCTGATGCACGGTGCAGTGCCAGCGTACGGGCCAGGAGTAGGCAACGGCGTAAGGTAAGGTGTAGGGCTGGTGGTTGGTTTCCATTCCAGGCTAGGGTTAGGGTTAGGGAACGGCAAGGCTTAGGGCACAGGTGAGGGTACGGAAACGTGGGAGGGTCGGGCTACGTGCTGACGCACGGGTCAGTGCCAGCGTACGGGCCAGGAGTAGGCAACGGCGTAGGATAAAGTGTAGGGCTGGTGGTGGATTTGTGTTCCAGGCTAGGGTTAGGGTTAGGGAACGGCAAGGCTTAGGGCAACGGAGAGGTTACGGAAACGTGGGAAGGTCGGGCCCCGTTCTGTCGCACGGGTTAGTGCCAGCATACGGGCCAGGAGTAGGCAACGATGTAGGATAAAGTGTAGGGCTGGTGGTGGGTTTCCATTCCGGGCTAGAGTTAGGGTTAGGGAACGGCAAGGCTTAGGGCACAGGTGAGGGTACGGAAACGTGGGAGGCTCGGGCTACGTGCTGACGCACGGGTCAGTGCCAGCGTACGGGCCAGGAGTAGGCAACGGCATAGGATAAAGTGTAGGGCTGGTGGTGGATTTGCGTTCTGGGCTAGGGTTAGGGTTAGGGAACGGCAAGGCTTAGGGCACAGGTGAGGGTACGGAAACGCGGGAGGGTAAGGCTGCGTGCTGATGCACGGTGCAGTGCCAGCGTACGGGCCAGGAGTAGGCAACGGCGTAAGGTAAGGTGTAGGGCTGGTGGTTGGTTTCCGTTCCAGGCTAGGGTTAGGGTTAGGGAACGGCAAGGCTTAGGGCACAGGTGAGGGTACGGAAACTTGGGAGCGTCGGGCTACGTGCTGACGCACGGGTCAGTGCCAGCATACGGGCCAGGACTAGGCAATGGCGTAGGATATAATGTAGGGCTGGTGGTGGATTTGCGTTCCAGGCTAGGGTTAGGGTTAGGGAACGGCAAGGCTTAGAGCACAGGTGAGGGTACGGAAACGTGGGAGGGTCAGGCTACGTGCTGACGCACGGTTCAGTTCCAGCGTACGGGCCAGGAATAGGGTACGGCCTAAGGTAAGGTGTAGGGCTGGTGCTGGGTTTCCGTTCCGGGCCAGGGTTAGGGTTAGGGAACGGCAAGGCTTAGGGCACAGGTGAGGGTACGGAAACGTGGGAGGGTCGGGCCCCGTTCTGTCGCACGGGTTAGTGCCAGCATACGGTCCAGGAGTAGGAAACGACGTAGGATAAAGTGTAGGGCTGGTGGTGGGTTTCCATTCCGGGCTAGAGTTAGGGTTAGGGAACGGCAAGGCTTAGGGCACAGGTGAGGGTACGGAAACGTGGGAGGGTCAGGCTACATGCTGACGCACGGTTCAGTGCCAGCGTACGGGCCAGGAATAGGGTACGGCATAAGGTAAGGTGTCAGGCTGGTGGTGGGTTTCCGTTCCGGGCTAGGGTTAGGGTTAGGGAACGGCAAGGCTTAGCGCACAGGTGAAGGTACGGAAACGTGGGAGGCTCGTGCTACGTGCTGACGCACGGGTCAGTGCCAGCGTACGGGCCAGGAGTAGGCAACGGCGTAGGATAAAGTATAGGCTGGTGGTGGATTTGCGTTCTGGGCTAGGGTTAGGGTTAGGGAACGGCAAGGCTTAGGGCACAGGAGAGGGTACGGAAACGCGGGAGGGTAAGGCTACGTGCTGATGCACGGGGCAGTGCCAGAGTACAGGCCAGGAGTAGGCAACGGCGTAGGGTAAGGTGTAGGGCTGGTGGTGGGTTTCCATTCCGGGCTAGGGTTAGGGTTAGGGAACGGCAAGGCTTAGGGCACAGGTGAGGGTACGGAAACGTGGGAGGGTCAGGCTACGTGCTGACGCACGGGTCAGTGCCAGCGTACGGGCCAGGAGTAGGTAACGGCGTAGGATAAAGTGTAGGGCTGGTGGTGGATTTGCGTTCCGGGCTAGGGTTAGGGTTAGGGAACGGCAAGGCTTAGGGCACAGGTGAGGGTACGGAAACGTTGGAGGGTCAGGCTACGTGCTGACGCACGGGTCAGTGCCAGCGTACGGGTCAGGAGTAGGGTAAGGCGTAAGGTAAGTTGTAGGGCTGGTGGTGGGTTTCTATTCCGGGCTAGGGTTAGGGTTAGGGAACGGCAAGGCTTAGGGCACAGGTCAGGGTACGGAAACGCGGGAGGGTAAGGCTATGTGCTGATGAACGGGTCAGTGCCAGAGTACAGGCCAGGAGTAGGGAACGGCGTAGGGTAAGGTGTAGGGCTGGTGGTTGGTTTCCGTTCCAGGCTAGGGTTAGGGTTAGGGAACGGCAAGGCTTAGGGCACAGGTGAGGGTACGGAAACGTGGGAGGGTCGGGCTACGTGCTGACGCACGGGTCAGTGCCAGCGAACGGGCCAGGAGTAGGCAACGGCGTAGGATAAAGTGTAGGGCTGGTGGTGGATTTGTGTTCCAGGCTAGGGTTAGGGTTAGGGCACGGCAAGGCTTAGGGCACAGGTGAGGGTACGGAAACCTGGGAGGGTCAGGCTACGTGCTGACGCTCGGTTCAGTGCCAGCGTACGGGCCAGGAATAGGGTACGGCGTAAGGTAAGGTGTAGGGCTGGTGGTGGGTTTCCGTTCTGGCCTAGGGTTAGGGTTAGGGAACGGCAAGGCTTAGGGCACAGGTGAGGGTACGGAAACGTGGGAGGGTCAGGCTACGTGCTGACGCACGGGTCAGTGCCAACGTACGGGCCAGGAGTAGGGTACGGCGTAAGGTAAGGTGTAGGGCTTGTGGTTGATTTCCGTTCCAGGCTAGGGTTAGGGTTAGGGAACGGCAAGGCTTAGGGCAAAGGAGAGGGTACGGAAACGTGGGAGGGTCGGGCTACGTGCTGACGCACGGGTCAGTGCCAGCGTACGGGACAGGAGTAGGCAACGGCGTAGGATAAAGTGTAGGGCTGGTGGTGGATTTGCGTTCTGGGCTAGGGTTAGGGTTAGGGAACGGCAAGGCTTAGGGCACAGGTGATGTTTCGGAAACGTGGGAGGCTCGGGCTAGGTGCTGACGCACGGGTCAGTGCCAGCATACGGGCCAGGAGTAGGCAACGTCGTAGGATAAAGTTTAGGGCTGGTGGTGGATTTGCGTTCTGGGCTAGGGTTAGGGTTAGGGAACGGCAAGGCTTAGGGCACAGGTGAGGGTACGGAAACGCGGGAGGGTAAGGCTGCGTGATGATGCACGGTGCAGTGCCAGCGTACGGTCCAGGAGTAGGCAACGGCGTAAGGTAAGGTGTAGGGCTGGTGGTTGGTTTCCGTTCCAGGCTAGGGTTAGGGTTAGGGAACGGCAAGGCTTAGGGCACAGGTGAGGGTACGGAAACGTGGGAGGGTCGGGCTACGTGCTGACGCACGGGTCAGTGCCAGCGTACGGGCCAGGAGTAGGCAACGGCGTAGGATAAAGTGTAGGGCTGGTGGTGGATTTGCGTTCTGGGCTAGGGTTAGGGTTAGGGAACGGCAAGGCTTAGGGCACAGGTGAGGGTACGGAAACGCGGGAGGGTAAGGCTGCGTGCTGATGCACGGTGCAGTGCCAGCGTACGGGCCAGGAGTAGGCAACGGCGTAAGGTAAGGTGTAGGGCTGGTGGTTGGTTTCCATTCCAGGCTAGGGTTAGGGTTAGGGAACGGCAAGGCTTAGGGCACAGGTGAGGGTACGGAAACGTGGGAGGGTCGGGCTACGTGCTGACGCACGGGTCAGTGCCAGCGTACGGGCCACGAGTAGGCAACGGCGTAGGATAAAGTGTAGGGCTGGTGGTGGTTTTGCGTTCCAGGCTAGGGTTAGGGTTAGGGAACGGCAAGGCTTAGAGCACAGGTGAGGGTACGGAAACGTGGGAGGGTCAGGCTACGTGCTGACGCACGGTTCAGTGCCAGCGTACGGGCCAGGAATAGGGTACGGCGTAAGGTAAGGTGTAGGGCTGGTGCTGGGTTTCCGTTCCGGGCCAGGGTTAGGGTTAGGGAACGGCAAGGCTTAGGGCACAGGTGAGGGTACGGAAACGTGGGAGGGTCAGGCTACGTGCTGACGCACGGGTCAGTGCCAACGTACCGGCCAGGAGTAGGGTACGGCGTAAGATAAGGTGTAGAGCTTGTGGTTGATTTCCGTTCCAGGCTAGGGTTAGGGTTAGGGAACGGCAAGGCTTAGGGCAAAGGAGAGGGTACGGTAACGTGGGAGGGTCGGGCCCCGTTCTGTCGCACGGGTTAGTGCCAGCATACGGGCCAGGAGTAGGCAACGACGTAGGATAAAGTGTAGGGCTGGTGGTGGGTTTCCATTCCGGGCTAGAGTTAGGGTTAGGGAACGCCAAGGCTTAGGGCACAGGTGAGGGTACGGAAACGTGGGAGGGTCAGGCTACGTGCTGACGCACGGGTCAGTGCCAGCGTACGGGCCAGGAGTAGGCAACGGCGTAAGGTAAGGTGTAGGGCTGGTGGTGGGTTTCTATTCCGGGCTAGGGTTAGGGTTAGGGAACGGCAAGGCTTAGGGCACAGGTGAGGTTACGGAAACGTGGGAGGGTCGGGCTACGTGCTGACGCACGGGTCAGTGCCAGCGTACGGGCCAGGAGTAGGCAACGGCGTAGGATAAAGTGTAGGGCTGGTGGTGGATTTGCATTCGGGGCTAGGGTTAGGGTTAGGGAACGGCAAGGCTTAGGGCACAGGTGAGGGTACGGGAACGTGGGAGGGTCAGGCTACGTGCTGACGCACAGTTCAGTGCCAGCGTACGGGCCAGGAATAGGGTACGGCGTAAGGTAAGGTGTCAGGCTCGTGGTGGGTTTCCGTTCCGGGCTAGGGTTAGGGTTAGGGAACGACAAGGCTTAGGGCACAGGTGAAGTTACGGAAACGTGGGAGGCTCGGGCTACGTGCTGACGCACGTGTCAGTGCCAGCGTACGGGCCAGGAGTAGGCAACGGCGTAGGATAAAGTGTAGGGCTGGTGGTGGATTTGCGTTCTGGGCTAGGGTTAGGGTTAGGGAACGGCAAGGCTTAGGGCACAGGTGAGGGAACGGAAACGTGGGAGGGTCGGGCTACGTGCTGACGCACGTGTCAGTGCCAGCGTACGGGCCAGGAGTAGGCAACGGCGTAGGATAAAGTGTAGGGCTGGTGGTGGATTTGCGTTCGGGGCTAGGGTTAGGGTTAGGGAACGGCAAGGCTTAGGGCACAGGTGAGGGTACGGAAACGTGGGAGGGTCAGGCTACGTGCTGACGCACAGGTCAGTGCCAGCGTACAGGTCAGGAGTAGGGTACGGCGTAAGGTAACGTGTAGGGCTGGTGGTGGGTTTCTATTCCGGGCTAGGGTTAGGGTTAGGGAACGGCAAGGCTTAGGGCACAGGTGAGGGTACGGAAACGTGGGAGGGTCAGGCTACGTGCTGACGCACGGGTCAGTGCCAGCGTACGGGTCAGGAGTAGGGTATGGCGTAAGGTAAGGTGTAGGGCTGGTGGTGGGTTTCTATTCCGGGCTAGGGTTAGGGTTAGGGAACGGCAAGGCTTAGGGCACATGTGAGGGTACTGAAACGTGGGAGGGTCGGGCTACGTGCTGACGCACGGGTCAGTGCCAGCGTACGGGCCAGGAGTAGGCAACGGCGTAGGATAAAGTGTAGGGCTGGTGGTGGATTTGCGTTCCGGGCTATGGTTAGGGTTAGGGAACGGCAAGGCTTAGGGCACAGGTGAGGGTACGGAAACGTGGGAGGGTCAGGCTACGTGCTGACGCACAGTTCAGTGCCAGCGTACGGGCCAGGAATAGGGTACGGCATAAGGTAAGGTGTCAGGCTGGTGGTGGGTTTCCGTTCCGGGCTAGGGTTAGGGTTAGGGAACGACAAGGCTTAGGGCACAGGTGAAGTTACGGAAACGTGGGAGGCTCGGGCTACGTGCTGACGCACGGGTCAGTGCCAGCGTACGGGCCAGGAGTAGGCAACGGCGTAGGATAAAGTGTAGGGCTGGTGGTGGATTTGCGTTCTGGGCTAGGGTTAGGGTTAGGGAACGGCAAGGCTTAGGGCACAGGTGAGGGTACGGAAACGCGGGAGCGTAAGGCTGCGTGCTGATGCACGGTGCAGTGCCAGCGTACGGGCCAGGAGTAGGCAACGGCATAAGGTAAGGTGTAGGGCTGGTGGTTGGTTTCCGTTCCAGGCTAGGGTTAGGGTTAGGGAACGGCAAGGCTTAGGGCACAGGTGAGGGTACGGAAACGTGGGAGCGTCGGGCTACGTGCTGACGCACGGGTCAGTGCCAGCATACGGGCCAGGAGTAGGCAATGGCGTAGGATATAGTGTAGGGCTGGTGGTGGATTTGCGTTCCAGGCTAGGGTTAGGCTTAGGGAACGGCAAGGCTTAGAGCACAGGTGAGGGTACGGAAACGTGGGAGGGTCAGGCTACGTGCTGACGCACGGTTCAGTGCCAGCGTACGGGCCAGGAATAGGGTACGGCGTAAGGTAAGGTGTAGGGCTGGTGCTGGGTTTCCGTTCCGGGCCAGGGTTAGGGTTAGGGAACGGCAAGGCTTAGGGCACAGGTGAGGGTACGGAAACGTGGGAGGGTCAGGCTACGTGCTGACGCACGGGTCAGTGCCAACGTACGGGCCAGGAGTAGGGTACGGCGTAAGATAAGGTGTAGGGCTTGTGGTTGATTTCCGTTCAAGGCTAGGGTTAGGGTTAGGGAACGGCAAGGCTTAGGGCAAAGGAGAGTGTACGGAAACGTGGGAGGGTCGGGCCCCGTTCTGTCGCACGGGTTAGTGCCAGCATACGGGCCAGGAGTAGGCAACGACGTAGGATAAAGTGTAGGGCTGGTGGTGGGTTTCCATTCCGGGCTAGAGTTAGGGTTAGTGTACGGCAAGGCTTAGGGCACAGGTGAGGGTACGGAAACGTGGGAGGGTCAGGCTACGTGCTGACGAACGGGTCAGTGCCAGCGTACGGGCCAGGAGTAGGCAACGGCGTAAGGTAAGGTGTAGGGCTGGTTGTGGGTTTCTATTCCGGGCTAGGGTTAGGGTTAGGGAACGGCAAGGCTTAGGGCACAGGTGAGGTTACGGAAACGTGGGAGGGTCGGTCTACGTGCTGACGCACGGGTCAGTGCCAGCGTACGGGCCAGGAGTATGCAACGGCGTAGGATAAAGTGTAGGGCTGGTGGTTGTTTTCCGTTCCGTGGTAGTGTTAGGGTTAGGGAAGGGCAAGGCTTAGGGCACAGGTGAGGTTACGGAAACATGGGAGGGTCAGGCTACGTGCTGACGCACGGGTTAGTGCCAGCGTACGGGCCAGGAGTAGGCAACGGCGTAAGGTAAGGTGTAGGGCTGGTGGTTGGTTTCCGTACCAGGCTAGGGTTAGGGTTAGGGAACGGCAAGGCTTAGGGCACAGGTGAGGGTACGGAAACGTGGGAGGGTCGGGCTACGTGCTGACGCACGTGTCAGTGCCAGCGTACGGGCCAGGAGTAGGCAACGGCGTAGGATAAAGTGTAGGGCTGGTGGTGGATTTGCGTTCGGGGCTAGGGTTAGGGTTAGGGAACGGCAAGGCTTAGGGCACAGGTGAGGGTACGGAAACGTGGGAGGGTCAGGCTACGTGCTGACGCACATGTCAGTGCCAGCGTACAGGTCAGGAGTAGGGTACGGCGTAAGGTAACGTGTAGGGCTGGTGGTGGGTTTCTCTTCCGGGCTAGGGTTAGGGTTAGGGAACGGCAAGGCTTAGGGCACAGGTGAGGGTACGGAAACGTGGGAGGGTCAGGCTACGTGCTGACGCACGGGTCAGTGCCAGCGTACGGGTCAGGAGTAGGGTATGGCGTAAGGTAAGGTGTAGGGCTGGTGGTGGGTTTCTATTCCGGGCTAGGGTTAGGGTTAGGGAACGGCAAGGCTTAGGGCACAGGTGAGGGTACGGAAACGTGGGAGGGTCGGGCTACGTGCTGACGCACGGGTCAGTGCCAGTGTACGGGCCAGGAGTAGGCAACGGCGTAGGATAAAGTGTAGGGCTGGTGGTGGATTTGCGTTCCGGGCTAGGGTTAGGGTTAGGGAACGGCAAGGCTTAGGGCACAGGTGAGGGTACGGAAACGTGGGAGGGTCAGGCTACGTGCTGACGCACGGTTCAGTGCCAGCGTACGGGCCAGGAATAGGGTACGGCATAAGGTAAGGTGTCAGTCTGGTGGTGGGTTTCCGTTCCGGGCTAGGGTTAGGGTTAGGGAACGGCAAGGCTTAGCGCACAGGTGAAGGTACGGAAACGTGGGAGGCTCGTGCTACGTGCTGACGCACGGGTCAGTGCCAGCGTACGGGCCAGGAGTAGGCAACGGCGTAGGATAAAGTATAGGCTGGTGGTGGATTTGCGTTCTGGGCTAGGGTTAGGGTTAGGGAACGGCAAGGCTTAGGGCACAGGAGAGGGTACGGAAACGCGGGAGGGTAAGGCTACGTGCTGATGAACGGGTCACTGCCAGAGTACAGGCCAGGAGTAGGCAACGGCGTAGGGTAAGGTGTAGGGCTGGTGGTAGGTTTCCGTTCCAGGCTAGGGTTAGGGATAGGGAACGGCAAGGCTTAGGGCACAGGTGAGGGTACGGAAACGTGGGAGGGTCGGGCTACGTGCTGACGCACGGATCAGTGCCAGCGTACGGGCCAGGAGTAGGCAACGGCGTAGGATAATGTGTAGGGCTGGAGGTGGATTTGTGTTCCAGGCTAGGGTTAGGGTTAGGGAACGGCAAGGCTTAGGGCACAGGTGAGGGTACGGAAACCTGGGAGGGTCAGGCTACGTGCTGACGCTCGGTTCAGTGCCAGCGTACGGGCCAGGAATAGGGTACGGCGTAAGGTAAGGTGTAGGGCTGGTGGTGGGTTTCCGTTCTGGCCTAGGGTTAGGGTTAGGGAACGGCAAGGCTTAGGGCACAGGTGAGGGTACGGAAACGTGGGAGGGTCAGGCTACGTGCTGACGCACGGGTCAGTGCCAACGTACGGGCCAGGAGTAGGGTACGGCGTAAGGTAAGGTGTAGGGCTTGTGGTTGATTTCCGTTCCAGGCTAGGGTTAGGGTTAGGGAACGGCAAGGCTTAGGGCAAAGGAGAGGGTACGGAAACGTGGGAGGGTCGGGCTACGTGCTGAGGCACGGGTCAGTGCCAGCGTACGGGCCAGGAGTAGGCAACGGCGTAGGATAAAGTGTAGGGCTGGTGGTGGATTTGCATTCGGGGCTAGGGTTAGGGTTAGGGAACGGCAAGGCTTAGGGCACAGGTGAGGGTACGGGAACGTGGGAGGGTCAGGCTACGTGCTGACGCACAGTTCAGTGCCAGCGTACGGGCCAGGAATAGGGTACGGCGTAAGGTAAGGTTTCAGGCTGGTGGTGGGTTTCCGTTCTGGGCTAGGGTTAGGGTTAGGGAACGACAAGGCTTAGGGCACAGGTGAAGTTACGGAAACGTGGGAGGCTCGGGCTAGGTGCTGATGCACGGGTCAGTGCCAGCGTACGGGCCAGGAGTAGGCAACGTCGTAGGATAAAGTGTAGGGCTGGTGGTGGATTTGCGTTCTGGGCTAGGGTTAGGGTTAGGCAACGGCAAGGCTTAGGGCACAGGTGAGGGTACGGAAACGCGGGAGGGTAAGGCTGCGTGCTGATGCACGGTGCAGTGCCAGCGTACGGGCCAGGAGTAGGCAACGGCGTAAGGTAAGGTGTAGGGCTGTTGGTTGGTTTCCGTTCCAGGCTAGGGTTAGGGTTAGGGAACGGCAAGGCTTAGGGCACAGGTGAGGGTACGGAAACGTGGGAGCGTCGGGCTACGTGCTGACGCACGGGTCAGTGCCAGCGTACGGGCCAGGAGTAGGCAACGGCGTAGGATAAAGTGTAGGGCTGGTGGTGGATTTGCGTTCCAGACTAGGGTTAGGGTTAGGGAACGGCAAGGCTTAGAGCACAGGTGAGGGTACGGAAACGTGGGAGGGTCAGGCTACGTGCTGATGCACGGTTCAGTGCCAGCGTACGGGCCAGGAATAGGGTACGGTGTAAGGTAAGGTGTAGGGCTGGTGCTGGGTTTCCGTTCCGGGCCAGGGTTAGGGTTAGGGAACGGCAAGGCTTAGGGCACAGGTGAGGGTACGGAAACGTGGGAGGGTCAGGCTACGTGCTGACGCACGGGTCAGTGCCAACGTACGGGCCAGGAGTAGGGTACGGCGTAAGATAAGGTGTAGGGCTTGTGGTTGATTTCCGTTCCAGGCTAGGGTTAGGGTTAGGGAACGGCAAGGCTTAGGGCAAAGGAGAGGGTACGGAAACGTGGGAGGGTCGGGCCCCGTTCTGTCGCACGGGTTAGTGCCAGCATACGGGCCAGGAGTAGGCAACGGCGTAAGGTAAGGTGTAGGGCTGGTGGTTGGTTTCCGTTCCAGGCTAGGGTTAGGGTTAGGGAACGGCAAGGCTTAGGGCACAGGTGAGGGTACGGAAACGTGGGAGGGTCGGGCTACGTGCTGACGCACGTGTCAGTGCCAGCGTACGGGCCAGGAGTAGGCAACGGCGTAGGATAAAGTGTAGGGCTGGTGGTGGATTTGCGTTCGGGGCTAGGGTTAGGTTTAGGGAACGGCAAGGCGTAGGGCACAGGTGAGGGTACGGAAACGTGGGAGGGTCAGGCTACGTGCTGACGCACAGGTCAGTGCCAGCGTACAGGTCAGGAGTAGGGTACGGCGTAAGGTAAGGTGTAGGGCTGGTGGTGGGTTTCTATTCCGGGCTAGGGTTAGGGTTAGGGAACAGCAAGGCTTAGGGCACAGGTGAGGGTACGGAAACGTGGGAGGGTCAGGCTACGTGCTGACGCACGGGTCAGTGCCAGCGTACGGGTCAGGAGTAGGGTATGGCGTAAGGTAAGGTGTAGGGCTGGTGGTGGGTTTCTATTCCGGGCTAGGGTTAGGGTTAGGGAACAGCAAGGCTTAGGGCACAGGTGAGGGTACGGAAACGTGGGAGGGTCGGGCTACGTGCTGACGCACGGGTCAGTGCCAGCGTACGGGCCAGGAGTAGGCAACGGCGTAGGATAAAGTGTAGGGCTGGTGGTGGATTTGCGTTCCGGGCTAGGGTTAGGGTTAGGGAACGGCAAGGCTTAGGGCACAGGTGAGGGTACGGAAACGTGGGAGGGTCAGGCTACGTGCTGACGCACGGGTCAGTGCCAACGTACGGGCCAGGAGTAGGGTACGGCGTAAGGTAAGGTGTAGGGCTTGTGGTTGATTTCCGTTCCAGGCTAGGGTTAGGGTTAGGGAACGGCAAGGCTTAGGGCAAAGGAGAGGGTACGGAAACGTGGGAGGGTCGGGCTACGTGCTGAGGCACGGGTCAGTGCCAGCGTACGGGCCAGGAGTAGGCAACGGCGTAGGATAAAGTGTAGGGCTGGTGGTGGATTTGCATTCGGGGCTAGGGTTAGGGTTAGGGAACGGCAAGGCTTAGGGCACAGGTGAGGGTACGGGAACGTGGGAGGGTCAGGCTACGTGCTGACGCACAGTTCAGTGCCAGCGTACGGGCCAGGAATAGGGTACGGCGTAAGGTAAGGTTTCAGGCTGGTGGTGGGTTTCCGTTCTGGGCTAGGGTTAGGGTTAGGGAACGACAAGGCTTAGGGCACAGGTGAAGTTACGGAAACGTGGGAGGCTCGGGCTAGGTGCTGACGCACGGGTCAGTGCCAGCGTACGGGCCAGGAGTAGGCAACGTCGTAGGATAAAGTGTAGGGCTGGTGGTGGATTTGCGTTCTGGGCTAGGGTTAGGGTTAGGCAACGGCAAGGCTTATGGCAAAGGTGAGGGTACGGAAACGCGGGAGGGTAAGGCTGCGTGCTGATGCACGGTGCAGTGCCAGCGTACGGGCCAGGAGTAGGCAACGGCGTAAGGTAAGGTGTAGGGCTGTTGGTTGGTTTCCGTTCCAGGCTAGGGTTAGGGTTAGGGAACGGCAAGGCTTAGGGCACAGGTGAGGGTACGGAAACGTGGGAGCGTCGGGCTACGTGCTGACGCACGGGTCAGTGCCAGCGTACGGGCCAGGAGTAGGCAACGGCGTAGGATAAAGTGTAGGGCTGGTGGTGGATTTGCGTTCCAGACTAGGGTTAGGGTTAGGGAACGGCAAGGCTTAGAGCACAGGTGAGGGTACGGAAACGTGGGAGGGTCAGGCTACGTGCTGATGCACGGTTCAGTGCCAGCGTACGGGCCAGGAATAGGGTACGGCGTAAGGTAAGGTGTAGGGCTGGTGCTGGGTTTCCGTTCCGGGCCAGGGTTAGGGTTAGGGAACGGCAAGGCTTAGGGCACAGGTGAGGGTACGGAAACGTGGGAGGGTCAGGCTACGTGCTGACGCACGGGTCAGTGCCAACGTACGGGCCAGGAGTAGGGTACGGCGTAAGATAAGGTGTAGGGCTTGTGGTTGATTTCCGTTCCAGGCTAGGGTTAGGGTTAGGGAACGGCAAGGCTTAGGGCAAAGGAGAGGGTACAGAAACGTGGGAGGGTCGGGCCCCGTTCTGTCGCACGGGTTAGTGCCAGCATACGGGACAGGAGTAGGCAACGGCGTAAGGTAAGGTGTAGGGCTGGTGGTTGGTTTCCGTTCCAGGCTAGGGTTAGGGTTAGGGAACGGCAAGGCTTAGGGCACAGGTGAGGGTACGGAAACGTGGGAGGGTCGGGCTACGTGCTGACGCACGTGTCAGTGCCAGCGTACGGGCCAGGAGTAGGCAACGGCGTAGGATAAAGTGTAGGGCTGGTGGTGGATTTGCGTTCGGGGCTAGGGTTAGGGTTAGGGAACGGCAAGGCTTAGGGCACAGGTGAGGGTACGGAAACGTGGGAGGGTCAGGCTACGTGCTGACGCACAGGTCAGTGCCAGCGTACAGGTCAGGAGTAGGGTACGGCGTAAGGTAACGTGTAGGGCTGGTGGTGGGTTTCTATTCCGGGCTAGGGTTAGGGTTAGGGAACGGCAAGGCTTAGGGCACAGGTGAGGGTACGGAAACGTTGGAGGGTCAGGCTACGTGCTGACGCACGGGTCAGTGCCAGCGTACGGGTCAGGAGTAGGGTATGGCGTAAGGTAAGGTGTAGGGCTGGTGGTGGGTTTCTATTCCGGGCTAGGGTTAGGGTTAGGGAACGGCAAGGCTTAGGGCACAGGTGAGGGTACGGAAACGTGGGAGGGTCGGGCTACGTGCTGACGCACGGGTCAGTGCCAGCGTACGGGACAGGATTAGGCAACGGCGTAGGATAAAGTGTAGGGCTGGTGGTGGATTTGCGTTCTGGGCTAGGGTTAGGGTTAGGGAACGGCAAGGCTTAGGGCACAGGTGAGGGTACGGAAACGTGGGAGGGTCAGGCTACGTGCTGACGCACGGGTCAGTGCCAACGTACGGGCCAGGAGTAGGGTACGGCGTAAGGTAAGGTGTAGGGCTTGTGGTTGATTTCCGTTCCAGGCTAGGGTTAGGGTTAGGGAACGGCAAGGCTTAGGGCAAAGGAGAGGGTACGGAAACGTGGGAGGGTCGGGCTACGTGCTGACGCACGGGTCAGTGCCAGCGTACGGGCCAGGAGTATGCAACGGCGTAGGATAAAGTGTAGGGCTGGTGGTTGTTTTCCGTTCCGGGCTAGTGTTAGGGTTAGGGAACGGCAAGGCTTAGGGCACAGGTGAGGTTACGGAAACGTGGGAGGGTCAGGCTACGTGCTGACGCACGGGTTAGTGCCAGCGTACGGGCCAGGAGTAGGCAACGGCGTAAGGTAAGGTGTAGGGCTGGTGGTTGGTTTCCGTTCCAGGCTAGGGTTAGGGTTAGGGAACGGCCAGGCTTAGGGCACAGGTGAGGGTACAGAAACGTGGGAGGGTCGGGCTACGTGCTGACGCACGTGTCAGTGCCAGCGTACGGGACAGGAGTAGGCAACGGCGTAGGATAAAGTGTAGGGCTGGTGGTGGATTTGCGTTCGGGGCTAGGGTTAGGGTTAGGGAACGGCAAGGCTTAGGGCACAGGTGAGGGTACGGAAACGTGGGAGGGTCAGGCTACGTGCTGACGCACAGGTCAGTGCCAGCGTACAGGTCAGGAGTAGGGTACGGCGTAAGGTAACGTGTAGGGCTGGTGGTGGGTTTCTATTCCGGGCTAGGGTTAGGGTTAGGGAACAGCAAGGCTTAGGGCACAGGTGAGGGTACGGAAACGTGGGAGGGTCAGGCTACGTGCTGACGCACGGGTCAGTGCCAGCGTACGGGTCAGGAGTAGGGTATGGCGTAAGGTAAGGTGTAGGGCTGGTGGTGGGTTTCTATTCCGGGCTAGGGTTAGGGTTAGGGAACGGCAAGGCTTAGGGCACAGGTGAGGGTACGGAAACGTGGGAGGGTCGGGCTACGTGCTGACGCACGGGTCAGTGCCAGCGTACGGGACAGGATTAGGCAACGGCGTAGGATAAAGTGTAGGGCTGGTGGTGGATTTGCGTTCTGGGCTAGGGTTAGGGTTAGGGAACGGCAAGGCTTAGGGCACAGGTGAGGGTACGGAAACGTGGGAGGGTCAGGCTACGTGCTGACGCACGGGTCAGTGCCAACGTACGGGCCAGGAGTAGGGTACGGCGTAAGGTAAGGTGTAGGGCTTGTGGTTGATTTCCGTTCCAGGCTAGGGTTAGGGTTAGGGAACGGCAAGGCTTAGGGCAAAGGAGAGGGTACGGAAACGTGGGAGGGTCGGGCTACGTGCTGACGCACGGGTCAGTGCCAGCGTACGGGCCAGGAGTAGGCAACGGCGTAGGATAAAGTGTAGGGCTGGTATGGGTTTGCATTCGGGGCTAGGGTTAGGGTTAGGGAACGGCAAGGCTTAGGGCACAGGTGAGGGTACGGAAACGTGGGAGGGTCAGGCTACGTGCTGACGCACAGTTCAGTGCCAGCGTACGGGCCAGGAATAGGGTACGGCGTAAGGTAAGGTGTCAGGCTGGTGGTGGGTTTCCGTTCCGGGCTAGGGTTAGGGTTAGGGAACGACAAGGCTTAGGGCACAGGTGAAGTTTCGGAAACGTGGGAGGCTCGGGCTACGTGCTGACGCACGTGTCAGTGCCAGCGTACGGGCCAGGAGTAGGCAACGGCGTAGGATAAAGTGTAGGGCTAGTGGTGGATTTGCGTTCTGGGCTAGGGTTAGGGTTAGGGAACGGCAAGGCTTAGGGCACAGGTGAGGGTACGGAAACGCGGGAGGGTAAGGCTGCGTGCTGATGCACGGTGCAGTGCCAGCGTACGGGCCAGGAGTAGGCAACGGCGTAAGGTAAGGTGTAGGGCTGGTGGTTGGTTTCCGTTCTAGGCTAGGGTTAGGGTTAGGGAACGGCAAGGCTTAGGGCACAGGTGAGGGTACGGAAACGTGGGAGGCTCGGGCTACGTGCTGACGCACGGGTCAGTGCCAGCGTACGGGCCAGGAGTAGGCAACGGCGTAGGATAAAGTGTAGGGCTGGTGGTGGATTTGCGTTCCAGGCTAGGGTTAGGGTTAGGGAACGGCAAGGCTTAGAGCACAGGTGAGGGTACGGAAACGTGGGAGGGTCAGGCTACGTGCTGATGCACGGTTCAGTGCCAGCGTACGGGCCAGGAATAGGGTACGGCGTAAGGTAAGGTGTAGGGCTGGTGCTGGGTTTCCGTTCCGGGCCAGGGTTAGGGTTAGGGAACGGCAAGGCTTAGGGCACAGGTGAGGGTACGGAAACGTGGGAGGGTCAGGCTACGTGCTGACGCACGGGTCAGTGCCAACGTATGGGCCAGGAGTAGGGTACGGCGTAAGATAAGGTGTAGGGCTTGTGGTTGATTTCCGTTCCAGGCTAGGGTTAGGGTTAGGGAACGGCAAGGCTTAGGGCAAAGGAGAGGGTACGGAAACGTGGGAGGGTCGGGCCCCGTTCTGTCGCACGGGTTAGTGCCAGCATACGGGCCAGGAGTAGGCAACGACGTAGGATAAAGTGTAGGGCTGGTGGTGGGTTTCCATTCCGGGCTAGAGTTAGGGTTAGGGAACGGCAAGGCTTAGGGCACAGGTAGGGTACGGAAACGTGGGAGGGTCAGGCTACGTGCTGACGCACGGGTCAGTGCCAGCGTACGGGCCAGGAGTAGGCAACGGCGTAAGGTAAGGTGTAGGGCTGGTGGTGGGTTTCTATTCCGGGCTAGGGTTAGGGTTAGGGAACGGCAAGGCTTAGGGCACAGGTGAGGTTACGGAAACGTGGGAGGGTCGGGCTACGTGCTGACGCACGGGTCAGTGCCAGCGTACGGGCCAGGAGTATGCAACGGCGTAGGATAAAGTGTAGGGCTGGTGGTTGTTTTCCGTTCCGGGCTAGTGTTAGGGTTAGGGAACGGCAAGGCTTAGGGCACAGGTGAGGTTACGGAAACGTGGGAGGGTCAGGCTACGTGCTGACGCACGGGTTAGTGCCAGCGTACGGGCCAGGAGTAGGCAACGGCGTAAGGTAAGGTGTAGGGCTGGTGGTTGGTTTCCGTTCCAGGCTAGGGCTAGGGTTAGGGAACGGCAAGGCTTAGGGCACAGGTGAGGGTACGGAAACGTGGGAGGGTCGGGCTACGTGCTGACGCACGTGTCAGTGCCAGCGTACGGGCCAGGAGTAGGCAACGGCGTAGGATAAAGTGTAGGGCTGGGGGTGGATTTGCGTTCGGGGCTAGGGTTAGGGTTAGGGAACGGCAAGGCTTAGGGCACAGGTGAGGGTACGGAAACGTGGGAGGGTCAGGCTACGTGCTGACGCACAGGTCAGTGCCAGCGTACAGGTCAGGAGTAGGGTACGGCGTAAGGTAACGTGTAGGGCTGGTGGTGGGTTTCTATTCCGGGCTAGGGTTAGGGTTAGGGAACGGCAAGGCTTAGGGCACAGGTGAGGGTACGGAAACGTGGGAGGGTCAGGCTACGTGCTGACGCACGGGTCAGTGCCAGCGTACGGGTCAGGAGTAGGGTATGGCGTAAGGTAAGGTGTAGGGCTGGTGGTGGGTTTCTATTCCGGGCTAGGGTTAGGGTTTGGGAACGGCAAGGCTTAGGGCACAGGTGAGGGTACGGAAACGTGGGAGGGTCGGGCTACGTGCTGACGCACGGGTCAGTGCCAGCGTACGGGCCAGGAGTAGGCAACGGCGTAGGATAAAGTGTAGGGTTGGTGGTGGATTTGCGTTCCGGGCTAGGGTTAGGGTTAGGGAACGGCAAGGCTTAGGGCACAGGTGAGGGTACGGAAACGTGGGAGGGTCAGGCTACGTGCTGACGCACAGTTCAGTGCCAGCGTACGGGCCAGGAATAGGGTACGGCGTAAGGTAAGGTGTCAGGCTGGTGGTGGGTTTCCGTTACGGGCTAGGGTAAGGGTTAGGGAACGACAAGGCTTAGGTCACAGGTGAAGTTACGGAAACGTGGGAGGCTCGGGCTACGTGCTGACGCACGGGTCAGTTCCAGCGTACGGGCCAGGAGTAGGCAACGGCGTAGGATAAAGTGTAGGGCTGGTGGTGGATTTGCGTTCTGGGCTAGGGTTAGGGTTAGGGAACGGCAAGGTTTAGGGCACAGGTGAGGGTATGGAAACGCGGGAGGGTAAGGCTGCGACTGATGCACGGTGCAGTGCCAGCGTACGGGCCAGGAGTAGGCAACGGGGTAAGGTAAGGTGTAGGGCTGGTGGTTGGTTTCCGTTCCAGGCTAGGGTTAGGGTTAGGGAACGGCAAGGCTTAGGGCACAGGTGAGGGTACGGAAACGTGGGAGCGTCGGGCTACGTGCTGACGCACGGGTCAGTGCCAGCGTACGGGCCAGGAGTAGGCAACGGTGTAGGATAAAGTGTAGGGCTGGTGGTGGATTTGCGTTCCAGGCTAGGGTTAGGGTTAGGGAACGGCAAGGCTTAGAGCACAGGTGAGGGTACGGAAACGTGGGAGGGTCAGGCTACGTGCTGATGCACGGTTCAGTGCCAGCGTACGGGCCAGGAATAGGGTACGGCGTAAGGTAAGGTGTAGGGCTGGTGCTGGGTATCCGTTCCGGGCCAGGGTTAGGGTTAGGGAACGGCAAGGCTTAGGGCACAGGTGAGGGTACGGAAACGTGGGAGGGTCAGGCTATGTGCTGACGCACGGGTCAGTGCCAACGTACGGGCCAGGAGTAGGGTACGGCGTAAGATAAGGTGTAGGGCTTGTGGTTGATTTCCGTTCCAGGCTAGGGTTAGGGTTAGGGAACGGCAAGGCTTAGGGCAAAGGAGAGGGTACGGAAACGTGGGAGGGTCGGGCCCCGTTCTGTCGCACGGGTTAGTGCCAGCATACGGGCCAGGAGTAGGCAACGATGTAGGATAAAGTGTAGGGCTGGTGGTGGGTTTCCATTCCGGGCTAGAGTTAGGGTTAGGGAACGGCAAGGCTTAGGGCACAGGTGAGGGTACGGAAACGTGGGAGGGTCAGGCTACGTGCTGACGCACGGGTCAGTGCCAGCGTACGGGCCAGGAGTAGGCAACGGCGTAAGGTAAGGTTTAGGGCTGGTGGTGGGTTTCTATTCCGGGCTAGGGTTAGGGTTAGGGAACGGCAAGGCTTAGGGCACAGGTGAGGTTACGGAAACGTGGGAGGGTCGGGCTACGTGCTGACGCACGGGTCAGTGCCAGCGTACGGGCCAGGAGTATGCAACGGCGTAGGATAAAGTGTAGGGCTGGTGGTTGTTTTCCGTTCCGGGCTAGTGTTAGGGTTAGGGAACGGCAAGGCTTAGGGCACAGGTGAGGTTACGGAAACGTGGGAGGGTCAGGCTACGTGCTGACGCACGGGTTAGTGCCAGCGTACGGGCCAGGAGTAGGCAACGGCGTAAGGTAAGGTGTAGGGCTGGTGGTTGGTTTCCGTTCCAGGCTAGGGTTAGGGTTAGGGAACGGCAAGGCTTAGGGCACAGGTGAGGGTACGGAAACGTGGGAGGGTCGGGCTACGTGCTGACGCACGTGTCAGTGCCAGCGTACGGGCCAGGAGTAGGCAACGGCGTAGGATAAAGTGTAGGGCTGGTGGTGGATTTGCGTTCGGGGCTAGGGTTAGGGTTAGGGAACGGCAAGGCTTAGGGCACAGGTGAGGGTACGGAAACGTGGGAGGGTCAGGCTACGTGCTGACGCACAGGTCAGTGCCAGCGTACAGGTCAGGAGTAGGATACGGCGTAAGGTAACGTGTAGGGCTGGTGGTGGGTTTCTATTCCGGGCTAGGGTTAGGGTTAGGGAACAGCAAGGCTTAGGGCACAGGTGAGGGTACGGAAACGTGGGAGGGTCAGGCTATGTGCTGACGCACGGGTCAGTGCCAGCGTACGGGTCAGGAGTAGGGTATGGCGTAAGGTAAGGTGTAGGGCTGGTGGTGGGTTTCTATTCCGGGCTAGGGTTAGGGTTAGGGAACGGCAAGGCTTAGGGCACAGGTGAGGGAACGGAAACGTGGGAGGGTCGGGCTACGTGCTGACGCACGGGTCAGTGCCAGCGTACGGGCCAGGAGTAGGCAACGGCGTAGGATAAAGTGTAGGGCTGGTGGTGGATTTGCGTTCTGGGCTAGGGTTAGGGTTAGGGAACGGCAAGGCTTAGGGCACAGGTGAGGGTACGGAAACGCGGGAGGGTAAGGCTGCGTGCTGATGCACGGTGCAGTGCCAGCGTACGGGCCAGGAGTAGGCAACGGCGTAAGGTAAGGTGTAGGGCTGGTGCTGGGTTTCCGTTCCGGGCCAGGGTTAGGGTTAGGGAACGGCAAGGCTTAGGGCACAGGTGAGGGTACGGAAACGTGGGAGGGTCAGGCTACGTGCTGACGCACGGGTCAGTGCCAACGTACGGGCCAGGAGTAGGGTACGGCGTAAGATAAGGTGTAGAGCTTGTGGTTGATTTCCGTTCCAGGCTAGGGTTAGGGTTAGGGAACGGCAAGGCTTAGGGCAAAGGAGAGGGTACGGTAACGTGGGAGGGTCGGGCCCCGTTCTGTCGCACGGGTTAGTGCCAGCATACGGGCCAGGAGTAGGCAACGACGTAGGATAAAGTGTAGGGCTGGTGGTGGGTTTCCATTCCGGGCTAGAGTTAGGGTTAGGGAACGCCAAGGCTTAGGGCACAGGTGAGGGTACGGAAACGTGGGAGGGTCAGGCTACGTGCTGACGCACGGGTCAGTGCCAGCGTACGGGCCAGGAGTAGGCAACGGCGTAAGGTAAGGTGTAGGGCTGGTGGTGGGTTTCTATTCCGGGCTATGGTTAGGGTTAGGGAACGGCAAGGCTTAGGGCACAGGTGAGGTTACGGAAACGTGGGAGGGTCGGGCTACGTGCTGACGCACGGGTCAGTGCCAGCGTACGGGCCAGGAGTATGCAACGGCGTAGGATAAAGTGTAGGGCTGGTGGTTGTTTTCCGTTCCGGGCTAGTGTTAGGGTTAGGGAACGGCAAGGCTTAGGGCACAGGTGAGGTTACGGAAACGTGGGAGGGTCAGGCTACGTGCTGACGCACGGGTTAGTGCCAGCGTACGGGCCAGGAGTAGGCAACGGCGTAAGGTAAGGTGTAGGGCTGGTGGTTGGTTTCCGTTCCAGGCTAGGGTTAGGGTTAGGGAACGGCAAGGCTTAGGGCACAGGTGAGGGTACGGAAACGTGGGAGGGTCGGGCTACGTGCTGACGCACGTGTCAGTGCCAGCGTACGGGTCAGGAGTAGGCAACGGCGTAGGATAAAGTGTAGGGCTGGTGGTGGATTTGCGTTCGGGGCTAGGGTTAGGGTTAGGGAACGGCAAGGCTTAGGGCACAGGTGAGGGTACGGAAACGTGGGAGGGTCAGGCTACGTGCTGACGCACAGGTCAGTGCCAGCGTACAGGTCAGTAGTAGGGTACGGCGTAAGGTAACGTGTAGGGCTGGTGGTGGGTTTCTATTCCGGGCTAGGGTTAGGGTTAGGGAACGGCAAGGCTTAGGGCACAGGTGAGGGTACGGAAACGTGGGAGGGTCGGGCTACGTGCTGACGCATGGGTCAGTGCCAGCGTACGGGCCAGGAGTAGGCAACGGCGTAGGATAAAGTGTAGGGCTGGTGGTGGATTTGCGTTCCGGGCTAGGGTTAGGGTTAGGGAACGGCAAGGCTTAGGGCACAGGTGAGGGTACGGAAACGTGGGAGGGTCAGGCTACGTGCTGACGCACGGTTCAGTGCCAGCGTACGGGCCAGGAATAGGGTATGGCATAAGGTAAGGTGTCAGGCTGGTGGTGGGTTTCCGTTCCGGGCTAGGGTTAGGGTTAGGGAACGGCAAGGCTTAGGGCACAGGTGAAGGTACGGAAACGTGGGAGGCTCGTGCTACGTGCTGACGCATGGGTCAGTGCCAGCGTACGGGCCAGGAGTAGGCAACGGCGTAGGATAAAGTATAGGCTGGTGGTGGATTTGCGTTCTGGGCTAGGGTTAGGGTTAAGGAACGGCAAGGCTTAGGGCACAGGAGAGGGTACGGAAACGCGGGAGGGTAAGGCTACGTGCTGATGCACGGGGCAGTGCCAGAGTACAGGCCAGGAGTAGGCAACGGCGTAGGGTAAGGTGTAGGGCTGGTGGTGGGTTTCCATTCCGGGCTAGGGTTAGGGTTAGGGAACGGCAAGGCTTAGGGCACAGGTGAGGGTACGGAAACGTGGGAGGGTCAGGCTACGTGCTGACGCACGGGTCAGTGCCAGCGTACGGGCCAGGAGTAGGCAACGGCGTAGGATGAAGTGTAGGGCTGGTGGTGGATTTGCGTTCCGGGCTAGGGTTAGGGTTAGGGAACGGCAAGGCTTAGGGCACAGGTGAGGGTACGGAAACGTGGGAGGGTCAGGCTACGTGCTGACGCACGGGTCAGTGCCAGCGTACGGGTCAGGAGTAGGGTAAGGCGTAAGGTAAGGTGTAGGGCTGGTGGTGGGTTTCTATTCCGGGCTAGGGTTAGGGTTAGGGAACGGCAAGGCTTAGGGCACAGGTCAGGGTACGGAAACGCGGGAGTTTAAGGCTACGTGCTGATGAACGGGTCAGTGCCAGAGTACAGGCCAGGAGTAGGCAACGGCGTAGGGTAAGGTGTAGGGCTGGTGGTTGGTTTCCGTTCCAGGCTAGGGTTAGGGTTAGGGAACGGCAAGGCTTAGGGCACAGGTGAGGGTACGGAAACGTGGGAGGGTCGGGCTACATGCTGACGCACGGGTCAGTGCCAGCGTACGGGCCAGGAGTAGGCAACGGCGTAGAATAAAGTGTAGGGCTGGTGGTGGATTTGTGTTCCAGGCTAGGGTTAGGGTTAGGGAACGGCAAGGCTTAGGGCACAGGTGAGGGTACGGAAACGTGGGAGGGTCAGGCTACGTGCTGACGCACGGTTCAGTGCCAGCGTACGGGCCAGGAATAGGGTACGGCGTAAGGTAAGGTGTAGGGCTGGTGGTGGGTTTCCGTTCTGGCCTAGGGTTAGGGTTAGGGAACGGCAAGGCTTAGGGCACAGGTGAGGGTACGGAAACGTGGGAGGGTCAGGCTACGTGCTGACGCACGGGTCAGTGCCAACGTACGGGCCAGGAGTAGGGTACGGCGTAAGGTAAGGTGTAGGGCTTGTGGTTGATTTCCGTTCCAGGCTAGGGTTAGGGTTAGGGAACGGCAAGGCTTAGGGCAAAGGAGAGGGTACGGAAACGTGGGAGGGTCGGGCTACGTGCTGACGCACGGGTCAGTGCCAGCGTACGGGCCAGGAGTAGGCAACGGCGTAGGATAAAGTGTAGGGCTGGTGGTGGATTTGCATTCGGGGCTAGGGTTAGGGTTAGGGAACGGCAAGGCTTAGGGCACAGGTGAGGGTACGGAAACGTGGGAGGGTCAGGCTACGTGCTGACGCACAGTTCAGTGCCAGCGTACGGGCCAGGAATAGGGTACGGCGTAAGGTAAGGTGTCAGGCTGGTGGTGGGTTTCCGTTCCGGGCTAGGGTTAGGGTTAGGGAACGACAAGGCTTAGGGCACAGGTGAAGTTACGGAAACGTGGGAGGCTCGGGGTACGTGCTGACGCACGGGTCAGTGCCAGCGTACGGGCCAGGAGTAGGCAACGGCGTAGGATAAAGTGTAGGGCTGGTGGTGGATTTGCGTTCTGGGCTAGGGTTAGGGTTAGGGAACGGCAAGGCTTAGGGCACAGGTGAGGGTACGGAAACGCGGGAGGGTAAGGCTGCGTGCTGATGCACGGTGCAGTGCCAGCGTACGGGCCAGGAGTAGGCAACGGCGTAAGGTAAGGTGTAGGGCTGGTGGTTGGTTTCCGTTCCAGGCTAGGGTTAGGGTTAGGGAACGGCAAGGCTTAGGGCACTGGTGAGGGTACGGAAACGTGGGAGCGTCGGGCTACGTGCTGACGCACGGGTCAGTGCCAGCGTACGGGCCTGGAGTAGGCAACGGCATAGGATAAAGTGTAGGGCTGGTGGTGGATTTGCGTTCCAGGCTAGGGTTAGGGTTAGGGAACGGCAAGGCTTAGAGCACAGGTGAGGGTACGGAAACGTGGGAGGGTCAGGCTACGTGCTGATGCACGGTTCAGTGCCAGCGTACGGGCCAGGAATAGGGTACGGCGTAAGGTAAGGTGTAGGGCTGGTGCTGGGTTTCCGTTCCGGGCCAGGTTTAGGGTTAGGGAACGGCAAGGCTTAGGGCACAGGTGAGGGTACGGAAACGTGGGAGGGTCAGGCTACGTGCTGACGCACGGGTCAGTGCCAACGTACGGGCCAGGAGTAGGGTACGGCGTAAGATAAGGTGTAGGGCTTGTGGTTGATTTCCGTTCCAGGCTAGGGTTAGGGTTAGGGAACGGCAAGGCTTAGGGCAAAGGAGAGGGTACGGAAACGTGGGAGGGTCGGGCCCCGTTCTGTCGCACGGGTTAGTGCCAGTATACGGGCCAGGAGTAGGCAACGACGTAGGATAAAGTGTAGGGCTGGTGGTGGGTTTCCATTCCGGGCTAGAGTTAGGGTTAGGGAACGGCAAGGCTTAGGGCACAGGTGAGGGTACGGAAACGTGGGAGGGTCAGGCTACGTGCTGACGCACGGGTCAGTGCCTGCGTACGGGCCACGAGTAGGCAACGGCGTAAGGTAAGGTGTAGGGCTGGTGGTGGGTTTCTATTCCGGGCTATGGTTAGGGTTAGGGAACGGCAAGGCTTAGGGCAGAGGTGAGGTTACGGAAACGTGGGAGGGTCGGGCTACGTGCTGACGCACGGGTCAGTGCCAGCGTACGGGCCAGGAGTATGCAACGGCGTAGGATAAAGTGTAGGGCTGGTGGTTGTTTTCCGTTCCGGGCTAGTGTTATTGTTAGGGAACGGCAAGGCTTAGGGCACAGGTGAGGTTACGGAAACGTGGGAGGGTCAGGCTACGTGCTGACGCATGGGTTAGTGCCAGCGTACGGGCCAGGAGTAGGCAACGGCGTAAGGTAAGGTGTAGGGCTGGTGGTTGGTTTCCGTTCCAGGCTAGGATTAGGGTTAGGGAACGGCAAGGCTTAGGGCAAAGGAGAGGGTACGGAAACGTGGGAGGGTCGGGCCCCGTTCTGTCGCACGGGTTAGTGCCAGCATACGGGCCAGGAGTAGGCAACGACGTAGGATAAAGTGTAGGGCTGGTGGTGGGTTTCCATTCCGGGCTAGAGTTAGGGTTAGGGAACGGCAAGGCTTAGGGCACAGGTGAGGGTACGGAAACGTGGGAGGGTCAGGCTACGTGCTGACGCACGGGTCAGTGCCAGCGTACGGGCCAGGAGTAGGCAACGGCGTAAGGTAAGGTGTAGGGCTGGTGGTGGGTTTCTATTCCGGGCTAGGGTTAGGGTTAGGGAACGGCAAGGCTTAGGGCACAGGTGAGGTTACGGAAACGTGGGAGGGTCGGGCTACGTGCTGACGCACGGGTCAGTGCCAGCGTACGGGCCAGGAGTATGCAACGGCGTAGGATAAAGTGTAGGGCTGGTGGTTGTTTTCCGTTCCGGGCTAGTGTTAGGGTTAGGGAACGGCAAGGCTTAGGGCACAGGTGAGGTTACGGAAACGTGGGAGGGTCAGGCTACGTGCTGACGCACGGGTTAGTGCCAGCGTACGGGCCAGGAGTAGGCAACGGCGTAAGGTAAGGTGTCAGGCTGGTGGTTGGTTTCCGTTCCGGGCTAGGGTTAGGGTTAGGGAACGGCAAGGCTTAGGGCACAGGTGAAGGTACGGAAACGTGGGAGGCTCGTGCTACATGCTGACGCACGGGTCAGTGCCAGCGTACGGGCCAGGAGTAGGCAACGGCGTAGGATAAAGTGTGGGGCTGGTGGTGGATTTGCGTTCCGGGCTAGGGTTAGGGTTAGGGAACGGCAAGGCTTAGGGCACAGGTGAGGGTACGGAAACGTGGGAGGGTCAGGCTACGTGCTGACGCACGGGTCAGTGCCAGCGTACGGGTCAGGAGTAGGGTAAGGCGTAAGGTAAGGTGTAGGGCTGGTGGTGGGTTTCTATTCCGGGCTAGGGTTAGGGTTAGGGAACGGCAAGGCTTAGGGCACAGGTCAGGGTACGGAAACGCGGGAGGGTAAGGCTACGTGCTGATGAACGGGTCAGTGCCAGAGTACAGGCCAGGAGTAGGCAACGGCGTAGGGTAAGGTGTAGGGCTGGTGGTTGGTTTCCGTTCCAGGCTAGGGTTAGGGTTAGGGAACGGCAAGGCTTAGGGCACAGGTGAGGGTACGGAAACGTGGGAGGGTCAGGCTACGTGCTGACGCACGGGTCAGTGCCAGCGTACGGGCCAGGAGTAGGCAACGGCGTAAGGTAAGGTGTAGGGCTGGTGGTGGGTTTCTATTCCGGGCTAGGGTTAGGGTTAGGGAACGGCAAGGCTTAGGGCACAGGTGAGGGTACGGAAACGTGGGAGGGTCAGGCTACGTGCTGACGCACAGGTCAGTGCCAGCGTACAGGTCAGGAGTAGGGTACAGCGTAAGGTAACGTGTAGGGCTGGTGGTGGGTTTCTATTCCGGGCTAGGGTTAGGGTTAGGGAACGGCAAGGCTTAGGGCACAGGTGAGGGTACGGAAACGTGGGAGGGTCAGGCTACGTGCTGACGCACGGGTCAGTGCCAGCGTACGGGCCAGGAGTAGGCAACGGCGTAGGATAAAGTGTAGGGCTGGTGGTGGATTTGCGTTCCGGGCTAGGGTTAGGGTTAGGGAACGGCAAGGCTTAGGGCACAGGTGAGGGTACGAAACGTGGGAGGGTCAGGCTACGTGCTGATGCACGGTTCAGTGCCAGCGTACGGGCCAGGAATAGGGTACGGCATAAGGTAAGGTGTCAGGCTGGTGGTGGGTTTCCGTTCCGGGCTAGGGTTAGGGTTAGGGAACGGCAAGGCTTAGGGCACAGGTGAAGGTACGGAAACGTGGGAGGCTCGTGCTACGTGCTGACGCACGGGTCAGTGCCAGCGTACGGGCCAGGAGTAGGCAACGGCGTAGGATAAAGTATAGGCTGGTGTGGATTTGCGTTCTGGGCTAGGGTTAGGGATAGGGAACGGCAAGGCTTAGGGCACAGGAGAGGGTACGGAAACGCGGGAGGGTAAGGCTACGTGCTGATGCACGGGGCAGTGCCAGAGTACAGGCCAGGAGTAGGCAACGGCGTAGGGTAAGGTGTAGGGCTGGTGGTGGGTTTCCATTCCGTGCTAGGGTTAGGGTTAGGGAAAGGCAAGGCTTAGGGCACAGGTGAGGGTACGGAAACGTTGGAGGGTCAGGCTACGTGCTGACGCACGGGTCAGTGCCAGCGTACGGGTCAGGAGTAGGGTAAGGCGTAAGGTAAGGTGTAGGGCTGGTGGTGGGTTTCTATTCCGGGCTAGGGTTAGGGTTAGGGAACGGCAAGGCTTAGGGCACAGGTGAGGGTACGGAAACGTGGGAGGGTCGGGCTACGTGCTGACGCAAGGTTCAGTGCCAGCGTACGGGCCAGGAATAGGGTACGGCGTAAGGTAAGGTGTAGGGCTGGTGGTGGGTTTCCATTCCGGGCTAGGGTTAGGGTTAGGGAACGGCAAGGCTTAGGGCACAGGTGAGGGTATGGAAACGTGGGAGGGTCGGGCTACGTGCAGACGCACGGGTCAGTGCCAGCGTACGGGCCAGGAGTAGGCAACGGCGTAGGATAAAGTGTAGGGCTGGTGGTGGATTTGCGTTCCAGGCTAGGGTTAGGGTTAGGGAACGGCAAGGCTTAGGGCACAGGTGAGGGTACGGAAACGTGGGTGGTTCAGGCTACGTGCTGACGCACGGGTCAGTGCCAGCGTACGGGTCAGGAGTAGGGTACGGCGTAAGGTAAGGTGTAGGGCTGGTGGTGGGTTTCTATTCCGGGCTAGGGTTAGGGTTAGGGAACCGCAAGGCTTAGGGCACAGGTCAGGGTACGGAAACGCGGGAGGGTAAGGCTACGTTCTGATGCACGGGTCAGAGCCAGAGTACAGGCCAGGAGTAGGCAACGGGGTAGGGTAAGGTGTTGGGCTGGTGGTGGGATTCTATTCCGGGCTAGGGTTAGGGTTAGGGAACGGAAAGGCTTAGGGCACAGGTGAGGGTACGGAAACGTGGGAGGGTCAGGCTACATGCTGACGCACGGGTCAGTGCCAGCGTACGGGCCAGGAGTAGGCAACGGCGTAAGGTAAGGTGTAGGGCTGGTGGTTGGTTTCCGTTCCAGGCTAGGGTTAGAGTTAGGGAACGGCAAGGCTTAGGGCACAGGTGAGGGTACGGAAACGTGGGAGGGTCGGGCTACGTGCTGACGCACGGGTCAGTGCCAGCGTACTGGCCAGGAGTAGGCAACGGCGTAGGATAAAGTGTAGGGCTGGTGGTGGATTTGCGTTCCGGGCTAGGGTTAGGGTTAGGGAACGGCAAGGCTTAGGGCACAGGTGAGGGTACGGAAACGTGGGAGGGTCAGGCTACGTGCTGACGTACGGGTCAGTGCCAGCGTACGGGTCAGGAGTAGGGTAAGGCGTAAGGTAAGGTGTAGGGCTGGTGGTGGGTTTCTATTCCGGGCTAGGGTTAGTGTTAGGGAACGGCAAGGCTTAGGGCACAGGTCAGGGTACGGAAACGCGGGAGGGTAAGGCTACGTGCTGATGAACGGGTCAGTGCCAGAGTACAGGCCAGGAGTAGGCAACGGCGTAGGGTAAGGTGTAGGGCTGGTGGTTGGTTTCCGTTCCAGGCTAGGGTTAGGGTTAGGGAACGGCAAGGCTTAGGGCACAGGTGAGGGTACGGAAACGTGGGAGGGTCGGGCTACGTGCTGACGCACGGGTCAGTGCCAGCGTACGGGCCAGGAGTAGGCAACGGCGTAGTATAAAGTGTAGGGCTGGTGGTGGATTTGCGTTCCATGCTAGGGTTAGGGTTAGGGAACCGCAAGGCTTAGGGCACAGGTGAGGGTACGGAAACGTGGGAGGGTCAGGCTACGTGCTGATGCACGGTTCAGTGCCAGCGTACGGGCCAGGAATAGGGTACGGCGTAAAGTAAGGTGTAGGGCTGGTGGTGGGTTTCCGTTCTGGCCTAGGATTAGGGTTAGGGAACGGCAAGGCTTAGGGCACAGGTGAGGGTACGGAAACGTGGGAGGGTCAGGCTACGTGCTGACGCACGGGTCAGCGCCAACGTACGGGCCAGGAGTAGGGTACAGCGTAAGGTAAGGTGTAGGGCTTTTGGTTTATTTCTGTTCCAGGCTAGGGTTAGGGTTAGGGAACGGCAAGGCTTAGGGCAAAGGAGAGGGTACGGAAACGTGGGAGGGTCGGGCTACGTGCTGACGCACGGGTCAGTGCCAGCGTACGGGCCAGGAGTAGGCAACGGCGTAGGATAAAGTGTAGGGCTGGTGGTGGATTTGCATTCGGGGCTAGGGTTAGGGTTAGGGAACGGCAAGGCTTAGGGCACAGGTGAGGGTACGGAAACGTGGGAGGGTCAGGCTACGTGCTGACGCACAGTTCAGTGCCAGCGTACGGGCCAGGAATAGGGTACGGCGTAAGGTAAGGTGTCAGGGTGGTGGTGGGTTTCCGTTCCGGGCTATGGTTAGGGTTAGGGAACGACAAGGCTTAGGGCACAGGTGAAGTTACGGAAACGTGGGAGGGTCGGGCTACGTGCTGACGCACGTGTCAGTGCCAGCGTACGGGCCAGGAGTAGGCAATGGCGTAGGATAAAGTGTAGGGCTGGTGGTGGATTTGCGTTTGGGGCTAGGGTTAGGGTTAGGGAACGGCAAGGCTTAGGGCACAGGTGAGGGTACGGAAACGTGGGAGGGTCAGGCTACGTGCTGACGCACAGGTCAGTGCCAGCGTACAGGTCAGGAGTAGGGTACGGCGTAAGGTAACGTGTAGGGCTGGTGGTGGGTTTCTATTCCGGGCTAGGGTTAGTGTTAGGGTACGGCAAGGCTTAGGGCACAGGTGAGGGTACGGAAACGTGGGAGGGTCAGGCTACGTGCTGACGCACGGGTCAGTGCCAGCGTACGGGTCAGGAGTAGGGTATGGTGTAAGGTAAGGTTTAGGGCTGGTGGTGGGTTTCTATTCCGGGCTAGGGTTAGGGTTAGGGAACGGCAAGGCTTAGGGCACAAGTGAGGGTACGGAAACGTGGGAGGGTCAGGCTACGTGCTGACGCACAGGTCAGTGCCAGCGTACAGGTCAGGAGAAGGGTATGGCGTAAGGAAAGGTGTAGGGCTGGTGGTGGGTTTCTATTCCGGGTTAGGGTTAGGATTAGGGAACGGCAAGGCTTAGGGCACAGGTGAGGGTAAGGAAACGTGGGAGGGTCAGGCTACGTGCTGACGCACGTGTCAGTGCCAGCGTACGGGTCAGGAGTAGGGTACGGCGTAAGGTAAGGTGTAGGGCTGGTGGTGGGTTTCTATTCCGGGCTAGGGTTAGGGTTAGGGAACGGCAAGGCTTAGGGCACAGGTGAGGGTACGGAAACGTGAGATGGTCAGGCTACGTGCTGACGCACGGTTCAGTGCCAGCGTACGGGCCAGGAATAGGGTATAGCGTAAGGTAAGGTGTAGGGCTGGTGGTGGGTTTCCGTTCCGGGCTAGGGTTAGGGTTAGGGAACGGCAAGGCTTACGGCACAGGTGAGGGTACGGAAACGTGGGAGTGTCGGTCTACGTGCTGAAGCACGGGTTAATGCCAGCATACGGGACAGGAGTAGGCAACGGCGTAGGATAAATTGTAGGGCTGGTGGTGGATTTGCGTTCAGGGCTAGGGTTAGGGTGAGGGAACGGCAAGGCTTAGGGCACAGGTGAGGGTACGGAAACGTGGGAGGGTCGGGCTACGTGCTGACGCACGTGTCAGTGCCAGCGTACGGGCCAGGAGTAGGCAACGGCGTAGGATAAAGTATAGGGCTGGTGGTGGATTTGCGTTCCGGGCTAGGGTTAGGGTTAGGGAACGGCAAGGCATAGGGCACAGGTGAGGGTACGGAAACGTGGGAGGGTCAGGCTACGTGCTGACGCACAGTTCAGTGCCAGCGTACGGGCCAGGAATAGGGTAGGGCGTAAGGTAAGGTGTCAGGCTGGTGGTGGGTTTCCGTTCCGGGCTAGGGTTAGGGTTAGGGAACGACAAGCCTTAGGGCACAGGCGAAGTTACGGAAACGTGGGAGGCTCGGACTACGTGCTGACGCACGGGTCAGTGCCAGCGTACGGGCCAGGAGTAGGCAACGGCGTAGGATAAAGTGTAGGGCTGGTGGTGGATTTGCGTTCTGGGCTAGGGTTAGGGTTAGGGAACGGCAAGGCTTAGGGCACAGGTGAGGGTACGGAAACGCGGGAGGGTAAGGCTGCGTGCTGATGCACGGTGCAGTGCCAGCGTACGGGCCAGGAGTAGGCAACGGCATAAGGTAAGGTGTAGGGCTGGTGGTTGGTTTCCGTTCCAGGCTAGGGTTAGGGTTAGGGAACGGCAAGGCTTAGGGCACAGGTGAGGGTACGGAAACGTGGGAGGGTCGGGCTACGTGCTGACGCACGGGTCAGTGCCAGCGTACGGGCCAGGAGTAGGCAACGGCGTAGGATAAAGTGTAGGGCTGGTGGTGGATTTGCGTTCCAGGCTAGGGTTAGGGTTTGGGAACGGCAAGGCTTAGAGCACAGGTGAGGGTACGGAAACGTGGGAGGGTCAGGCTACGTGCTGACGCACGGTTCAGTGCCAGCGTACGGGCCAGGAATAGGGTACGGCGCAAGGTAAGGTGTAGGGCTGCTGCTGGGTTTCCGTTCCGGGCCAGGTTTAGGGTTAGGGAACGGCAAGGCTTAGGGCACAGGTGAGGGTACGGAAACGTGGGAGGGTCAGGCTACGTGCTGACGCACGGGTCAGTGCCAACGTACGGGCCAGGAGTAGGGTACGGCGTAAGATAATGTGTAGGGCTAGTGGTTGATTTCCGTTCCAGGCTAGGGTTAGGGTTAGGGAACGGCAAGGCTTAGGGCAAAGGAGAGGGTACGGAAACGTGGGAGGGTCGGGCCCCGTTCTGTCGCACGGGTTAGTGCCAGCATACGGGCCAGGAGTAGGCAACGACGTAGGATATAGTGTAGGGCTGGTGGTGGGTTTCCATTCCGGGCTAGAGTTAGGGTTAGGGAATGGCAAGGCTTATTGCACAGGTGAGGGTACGGAAACGTGGGAGGGTCAGGCTACGTGCTGACGCACGGGTCAGTGCCAGCGTGCGGGCCAGGAGTAGGTAACGGCGTAAGGTAAGGTGTAGGGCTGGTGGTGGGTTTCTATTCCGGGCTAGGGTTAGGGTTAGGGAACGGCAAGGCTTAGGGCACAGGTGAGGTTACGGAAACGTGGGAGGGTCGGGCTACGTGCTGACGCACGGGTCAGTGCCAGCGTACGGGCCAGGAGTAGGCAACGGCGTAGGATAAAGTGTAGGGCTGGTGGTTGTTTTCAGTTCCGGGCTAGTGTTAGGGTTAGGGAACGGCAAGGCTTAGGGCACAGGTGAGGTTACGGAAACGTGGGAGGGTCAGGCTACGTGCTGACGCACGGGTTAGTGCCAGCGTACGGGCCAGGAGTAGGCAACGGCGTAAGGTAAGGTGTAGGGCTGGTGGTTGGTTTCCGTTCCAGGCTAGGGTTAGGGTTAGGGAACGGCAAGGCTTAGGGCACAGGTGAGGGTACGGAAACGTGGGAGGGTCGGGCTACGTGCTGACGCACGTGTCAGTGCCAGCGTACGGGCCAGGAGTAGGCAACGGCGTAGAATAAAGTGTAGGGCTGGTGGTGGATTTGCGTTCGGGGCTAGGGTTAGGGTTAGGGAACGGCAAGGCTTAGGGCACAGGTGAGGGTACGGAAACGTGGGAGGGTCAGGCTACGTGCTGACGCACAGGTCAGTGCCAGCGTACAGGTCAGGAGTAGGGTACGGCGTAAGGTAACGTGTAGGGCTGGTGGTGGGTTTCTATTCCGGGCTAGGGTTAGGGTTAGGGAACGGCAAGGCTTAGGGCACAGGTGAGGGTACGGAAATGTGGGAGGGTCAGGCTACGTGCTGACGCACGGGTCAGTGCCAGCGTACGGGTCAGGAGTAGGGTATGGCGTAAGGGAAGGTGTAGGGCTGGTGGTGGGTTTCTATTCCGGGCTAGGGTTAGGGTTAGGGAACGGCAAGGCTTAGGGCACAGGTGAGGGTACGGAAACGTGGGAGGGTCGGGCTACGTGCTGACGCAAGGGTCAGTGCCAGCGTACGGGCCAGGAGTAGGCAACGGCGTAGGATAAAGTGTAGGGCTGGTGGTGGATTTGCGTTCCGGGCTAGGGTTAGGGTTAGGGAACGGCAAGGCTTAGGGCACAGGTGAGGGTACGGAAACGTGGGAGGGTCAGGCTACGTGCTGACGCACGGTTCAGTGCCAGCGTACGGTCCAGGAATAGGGTACGGCATAAGGTAAGGTGTCAGGCTGGTGGTGGGTTTCCGTTCCGGGCTAGGGTTAGGGTTAGGGAATGGCAAGTCTTAGGGCACAGGTGAAGGTACGGAAACGTGGGAGGCTCGTGCTACGTGCTGACGCACGGGTCAGTGCCAGCGTACGGGCCAGGAGTAGGCAACGGCGTAGGATAAAGTATAGGCTGGTGGTGGATTTGCGTTCTGGGCTAGGGTTAGGGTTAGGGAACGGCAAGGCTTAGGGCACAGGTGAGGGTACGGAAACGCGGGAGGGTAAGGCTACGTGCTGATGCACGGGGCAGTGCCAGAGTACAGGCCAGGAGTAGGCAACGGCGTAGGGTAAGGTGTAGGGCTGGTGGTGGGTTTCCATTACGGGCTAGGGTTAGGGTTATGGAACGGCAAGGCTTAGGGCACAGGTGAGGGTACGGAAACGTGGGAGGGTCAGGCTACGTGCTGACGCACGGGTCAGTGCCAGCGTACGGGCCAGGAGTAGGCAACGGCGTAAGGTAAGGTGTAGGGCTGGTGGTTGTTTTCCGTTCCAGGCTAGGGTTAGGGTTAGGGAACGGCAAGGCTTAGGGCAGAGGTGAGGGTACGGAAACGTGGGAGGGTCGGGCTACGTGCTGACGCACGGGTCAGTGCCAGCGTACTGGCCAGGAGAAGGCAACGGCGTAGGATAAAGTGTAGGGCTGGTGGTGGATTTGCGTTCCGGGCTAGGGTTAGGGTTAGGTAACGGCAAGGCTTAGGGCACAGGTGAGGATACGGAAATGTGGGAGGGTCAGGCTACGTGCAGACGCACGGGTCAGTGCCAGCGTACGGGTCAGGAGTAGGGTACGGCGTAAGGTAAGGTGTAGGGCTGGTGGTGGGTTTCTATTCCGGGCTAGGGTTAGGGTTAGGGAACGGCAAGGCTTAGGGCACAAGTGAGGGTACGGAAACGTGGGAGGGTCAGGCTACGTGCTGACGCACGGTTCAGTGCCAGCGTACGGGCCAGGAATAAGGTACGGCGTAAGGTAAGGTGTAGGGCTGGTGGTGGGTTTCCATTCCGGGCTAGGGTTAGGGTTAGGGAACGGCAAGTCTTAGGGCACAGGTGAGGGTACGGAAACGTGGGAGGGTCAGGCTACGTGCTGCTTCACGGGTCCGTGCCAGCGTTCGGGCCAGGAGTGGGCAACGGCGTAAGGTAAGGTGTAGGGCTTGTGGTTGATTTCCGTTCCGGGATAGGGTTAGGGTTAGGGATCGGCAAGGCTTAGGGCACAGGTGAGGGTATGGAAACGTGGGAGGGTCGGGCTACGTGCAGACGCACGGGTCAGTGCCAGCGTACGGGCCAGGAGTAGGCAATGGCGTAGGATAAAGTGTAGGGCTGGTGGTGGATTTGCGTTCCAGTCTAGGGTTAGGGTTAGGGAACGGCAAGGCTTAGGGCACAGGTGAGGGTACGGAAACGTGGGAGGTTCAGGCTACGTGCTGACGCACGGGTCAGTGCCAGCGTACGGGTCAGGAGTAGGGTACGGCGTAAGGTAAGATGTAGGGCTGGTGGTGGGTTTCTATTCCGGGCTAGGGTTAGGGTTAGGGAACCACAAGGCTTAGGGCAGAGGTCAGGGTACGGAAACGCGGGAGGGTAAGGCTACGTTCTGATGCACGGGTCAGAGCCAGAGTACAGGCCAGGAGTAGGCAACGGGGTAGGGTAAGGTGTAGGGCTGGTGGTGGGTTTCTATTCCGGGCTAGGGTTAGGGTTAGGGAACGGCAAGGCTTAGGGCACAGGTGAGGGTACGGAAACTTGGGAGGGTCAGGCTACGTGCTGACGCACGGGTCAGTGCCAGCGTACGGGTCAGGAGTAGGGTAAGGCGTAAGGTAAGGTGTAGGGCTGGTGGTGGGTTTCTATTCCGGGCTAGGGTTAGGGTTAGGGAACGGCAAGGCTTAGGGCTCAGGTCAGGGTACGGAAACGCGGGAGGGTAAGGCTACGTGCTGATGAACGGGTCAGTGCCAGCGTACAGGCCAGGAGTAGGCAACGGCGTAGGGTAAGGTGTAGGGCTGGTGGTTGGTTTCCGTTCCAGGCTAGGGTTAGGGTTAGGGAACGGCAAGGCTCAGGGCACAGGTGAGGGTACGGAAACGTGGGAGGGTCGGGCTACGTGCTGACGCACGGGTCAGTGCCAGCGTACGGGCCAGGAGTAGGCAACGGCGTAGGATAAAGTGTAGGGCTGGTGGTGGATTTGCGTTCCAGGCTAGGGTTAGGGTTAGGGAACGGCAAGGCTTAGGGCACAGGTGAGGGTACGGAAACGTGGGAGGGTCAGGCTACGTGCTGACGCACGGTTCAGTGCCAGCGTACGGGCCAGGAATAGGGTACGGCGTAAGGTAAGGTGTAGGGCTGGTGGTGGGTTTCCGTTCTGGCCTAGTGTTAGGGTTAGGGAACGGCAAGGCTTAGGGCACAGGTGAGGGTACGGAAACGTGGGAGGGTCAGGCTACGTGCTGACGCACGGGTCAGTGCCAACGTACGGGCCAGGAGTAGGGTACGGCGTAAGGTAAGGTGTAGGGCTTGTGGTTGATTTCCGTTCCAGGCTACGGTTAGGGTTAGGGAACGGCAAGGCTTAGGGCAAAGGAGAGGGTACGGAAACGTGGGAGGGTCGGGCTACGTGCTGACGCAAGGGTCAGTGCCAGCGTACGGGCCAGGAGTAGGCAACGGCGTAGGATAAAGTGTAGGGCTGGTGGTGGATTTGCGTTCCGGGCTAGGGTTAGGGTTAGGGAACGGCAAGGCTTAGGGCACAGGTGAGGGTACGGAAATGTGGGAGGGTCAGGCTACGTGCTGACGCACGGGTCAGTGCCAGCGTACGGGTCAGGAGTAGGGTATGGCGTAAGGGAAGGTGTAGGGCTGGTGGTGGGTTTCTATTCCGGGCTAGGGTTAGGGTTAGGGAACGGCAAGGCTTAGGGCACAGGTGAGGGTACGGAAACGTGGGAGGGTCGGGCTACGTGCTGACGCAAGGGTCAGTGCCAGCGTACGGGCCAGGAGTAGGCAACGGCGTAGGATAAAGTGTAGGGCTGGTGGTGGATTTGCGTTCCGGGCTAGGGTTAGGGTTAGGGAACGGCAAGGCTTAGGGCACAGGTGAGGGTACGGAAACGTGGGAGGGTCAGGCTACGTGCTGACGCACGGTTCAGTGCCAGCGTACGGTCCAGGAATAGGGTACGGCATAAGGTAAGGTGTCAGGCTGGTGGTGGGTTTCCGTTCCGGGCTAGGGTTAGGGTTAGGGAATGGCAAGTCTTAGGGCACAGGTGAAGGTACGGAAACGTGGGAGGCTCGTGCTACGTGCTGACGCACGGGTCAGTGCCAGCGTACGGGCCAGGAGTAGGCAACGGCGTAGGATAAAGTATAGGCTGGTGGTGGATTTGCGTTCTGGGCTAGGGTTAGGGTTAGGGAACGGCAAGGCTTAGGGCACAGGTGAGGGTACGGAAACGTGGGAGGGTAAGGCTACGTGCTGATGCACGGGGCAGTGACAGAGTACAGGCCAGGAGTAGGCAACGGCGTAGGGTAAGGTGTAGGGCTGGTGGTGGGTTTCCATTACGGGCTAGGGTTAGGGTTATGGAACGGCAAGGCTTAGGGCACAGGTGAGGGTACGGAAACGTGGGAGGGTCAGGCTACGTGCTGACGCACGGGTCAGTGCCAGCGTACGGGCCAGGAGTAGGCAACGGCGTAAGGTAAGGTGTAGGGCTGGTGGTTGTTTTCCGTTCCAGGCTAGGGTTAGGGTTAGGGAACGGCAAGGCTTAGGGCAGAGGTGAGGGTACGGAAACGTGGGAGGGTTGGGCTACGTGCTGACGCACGGGTCAGTGCCAGCGTACTGGCCAGGAGAAGGCAACGGCGTAGGATAAAGTGTAGGGCTGGTGGTGGATTTGCGTTCCGGGCTAGGGTTAGGGTTAGGTAACGGCAAGGCTTAGGGCACAGGTGAGGATACGGAAATGTGGGAGGGTCAGGCTACGTGCAGACGCACGGGTCAGTGCCAGCGTACGGGTCAGGAGTAGGGTACGGCGTAAGGTAAGGTGTAGGGCTGGTGGTGGGTTTCTATTCCGGGCTAGGGTTAGGGTTAGGGAACGGCAAGGCTTAGGGCACAAGTGAGGGTACGGAAACGTGGGAGGGTCAGGCTACGTGCTGACGCACGGTTCAGTGCCAGCGTACGGGCCAGGAATAAGGTACGGCGTAAGGTAAGGTGTAGGGCTGGTGGTGGGTTTCCATTCCGGGCTAGGGTTAGGGTTAGGGAATGGCAAGTCTTAGGGCACAGGTGAGGGTACGGAAACGTGGGAGGGTCAGGCTACGTGCTGATTCACGGGTCCGTGCCAGCGTTCGGGCCAGGAGTGGGCAACGGCGTAAGGTAAGGTGTAGGGCTTGTGGTTGATTTCCGTTCCGGGATAGGGTTAGGGTTAGGGATCGGCAAGGCTTAGGGCACAGGTGAGGGTACGGAAACGTGGGAGGTTCAGGCTACGTGCTGACGCACGGGTCAGTGCCAGCGTACGGGTCAGGAGTAGGGTACGGCGTAAGGTAAGATGTAGGGCTGGTGGTGGGTTTCTATTCCGGGCTAGGGTTAGGGTTAGGGAACCACAAGGCTTAGGGCAGAGGTCAGGGTACGGAAACGCGGGAGGGTAAGGCTACGTTCTGATGCACGGGTCAGAGCCAGAGTACAGGCCAGGAGTAGGCAACGGGGTAGGGTAAGGTGTAGGGCTGGTGGTGGGTTTCTATTCCGGATTAGGGTTAGGGTTAGGGAACGGCAAGGCTTAGGGCACAGGTGAGGGTACGGAAACGTGGGAGGGTCAGGCTACGTGCTGACGCACGGGTCAGTGCCAGCGTACGGGTCAGGAGTAGGGTAAGGCGTAAGGTAAGGTGTAGGGCTGGTGGTGGGTTTCTATTCCGGGCTAGGGTTAGGGTTAGGGAACGGCAAGGCTTAGGGCACAGGTCAGGGTACGGAAACGCGGGAGGGTAAGGCTACGTGCTGATGAACGGGTCAGTGCCAGCGTACAGGCCAGGAGTAGGCAACGGCGTAGGGTAAGGTGTAGGGCTGGTGGTTGGTTTCCGTTCCAGGCTAGGGTTAGGGTTAGGGAACGGCAAGGCTTAGGGCACAGGTGAGGGTACGGAAACGTGGGAGGGTCGGGCTACGTGCTGACGCACGGGTCAGTGCCAGCGTACGGGCCAGGAGTAGGCAACGGCGTAGGATAAAGTGTAGGGCTGGTGGTGGATTTGCGTTCCAGGCTAGGGTTAGGGTTAGGGAACGGCAAGGCTTAGGGCACAGGTGAGGGTACGGAAACGTGGGAGGGTCAGGCTACGTGCTGACGCACGGTTCAGTGCCAGCGTACGGGCCAGGAATAGGGTATGGCGTAAGGTAAGGTGTAGGGCTGGTGGTGGGTTTCCGTTCTGGCCTAGTGTTAGGGTTAGGGAACGGCAAGGCTTAGGGCACAGGTGAGGTTACGGAAACGTGGGAGGGTCGGGCTACGTGCTGACGCACGGGTCAGTGCCAGCGTACGGGCCAGGAGTATGCAACGGCGTAGGATAAAGTGTAGGGCTGGTGGTTGTTTTCCGTTCCGGGCTAGTGTTAGGGTTAGGGAACGGCAAGGCTTAGGGCACAGGTGAGGTTACGGAAACGTGGGAGGGTCAGGCTACGTGCTGACGCACGGGTTAGTGCCAGCGTACGGGCCAGGAGTAGGCAACGGCGTAAGGTAAGGTGTAGGGCTGGTGGTTGGTTTCCGTTCCAGGCTAGGGTTAGGGTTAGGGAACGGCCAGGCTTAGGGCACAGGTGAGGGTACAGAAACGTGGGAGGGTCGGGCTACGTGCTGACGCACGTGTCAGTGCCAGCGTACGGGACAGGAGTAGGCAACGGCGTAGGATAAAGTGTAGGGCTGGTGGTGGATTTGCGTTCGGGGCTAGGGTTAGGGTTAGGGAACGGCAAGGCTTAGGGCACAGGTGAGGGTACGGAAACGTGGGAGGGTCAGGCTACGTGCTGACGCACAGGTCAGTGCCAGCGTACAGGTCAGGAGTAGGGTACGGCGTAAGGTAACGTGTAGGGCTGGTGGTGGGTTTCTATTCCGGGCTAGGGTTAGGGTTAGGGAACAGCAAGGCTTAGGGCACAGGTGAGGGTACGGAAACGTGGGAGGGTCAGGCTACGTGCTGACGCACGGGTCAGTGCCAGCGTACGGGTCAGGAGTAGGGTATGGCGTAAGGTAAGGTGTAGGGCTGGTGGTGGGTTTCTATTCCGGGCTAGGGTTAGGGTTAGGGAACGGCAAGGCTTAGGGCACAGGTGAGGGTACGGAAACGTGGGAGGGTCGGGCTACGTGCTGAAGCACGGGTCAGTGCCAGCGTACGGGCCAGGATTAGGCAACGGCGTAGGATAAAGTGTAGGGCTGGTGGTGGATTTGCGTTCTGGGCTAGGGTTAGGGTTAGGGAACGGCAAGGCTTAGGGCACAGGTGAGGGTACGGAAACGTGGGAGGGTCAGGCTACGTGCTGACGCACGGGTCAGTGCCAACGTACGGGCCAGGAGTAGGGTACGGCGTAAGGTAAGGTGTAGGGCTTGTGGTTGATTTCCGTTCCAGGCTAGGGTTAGGGTTAGGGAACGGCAAGGCTTAGGGCAAAGGAGAGGGTACGGAAACGTGGGAGGGTCGGGCTACGTGCTGACGCACGGGTCAGTGCCAGCGTACGGGCCAGGAGTAGGCAACGGCGTAGGATAAAGTGTAGGGCTGGTGGTGGGTTTGCATTCGGGGCTAGGGTTAGGGTTAGGGAACGGCAAGGCTTAGGGCACAGGTGAGGGTACGGAAACGTGGGAGGGTCAGGCTACGTGCTGACGCACAGTTCAGTGCCAGCGTACGGGCCAGGAATAGGGTACGGCGTAAGGTAAGGTGTCAGGCTGGTGGTGGGTTTCCGTTCCGGGCTAGGGTTAGGGTTAGGGAACGACAAGGCTTAGGGCACAGGTGAAGTTACGGAAACGTGGGAGGCTCGGGCTACGTGCTGACGCACGTGTCAGTGCCAGCGTACGGGCCAGGAGTAGGCAACGGCGTAGGATAAAGTGTAGGGCTAGTGGTGGATTTGCGTTCTGGGCTAGGGTTAGGGTTAGGGAACGGCAAGGCTTAGGGCACAGGTGAGGGTACGGAAACGCGGGAGGGTAAGGCTGCGTGCTGATGCACGGTGCAGTGCCAGCGTACGGGCCAGGAGTAGGCAACGGCGTAAGGTAAGGTGTAGGGCTGGTGGTTGGTTTCCGTTCCAGGCTAGGGTTAGGGTTAGGGAACGGCAAGGCTTAGGGCACAGGTGAGGGTACGGAAACGTGGGAGGCTCGGGCTACGTGCTGACGCACGGGTCAGTGCCAGCGTACGGGCCAGGAGTAGGCAACAGCGTAGGATAAAGTGTAGGGCTGGTGGTGGATTTGCGTTCCAGGCTAGGGTTAGGGTTAGGGAACGGCAAGGCTTAGAGCACAGGTGAGGGTACGGAAACGTGGGAGGGTCAGGCTACGTGCTGATGCACGGTTCAGTGCCAGCGTACGGGCCAGGAATAGGGTACGGCGTAAGGTAAGGTGTAGGGCTGGTGCTGGGTTTCCGTTCCGGGCCAGGGTTAGGGTTAGGGAACGGCAAGGCTTAGGGCACAGGTGAGGGTACGGAAACGTGGGAGGGTCAGGCTACGTGCTGACGCACGGGTCAGTGCCAACGTACGGGCCAGGAGTAGGGTACGGCGTAAGATAAGGTGTAGGGCTTGTGGTTGATTTCCGTTCCAGGCTAGGGTTAGGGTTAGGGAACGGCAAGGCTTAGGGCAAAGGAGAGGGTACGGAAACGTGGGAGGGTCGGGCCCCGTTCTGTCGCACGGGTTAGTGCCAGCATACGGGCCAGGAGTAGGCAACGACGTAGGATAAAGTGTAGGGCTGGTGGTGGGTTTCCATTCCGGGCTAGAGTTAGGGTTAGGGAACGGCAAGGCTTAGGGCACAGGTAGGGTACGGAAACGTGGGAGGGTCAGGCTACGTGCTGACGCACGGGTCAGTGCCAGCGTACGGGCCAGGAGTAGGCAACGGCGTAAGGTAAGGTGTAGGGCTGGTGGTGGGTTTCTATTCCGGGCTAGGGTTAGGGTTAGGGAACGGCAAGGCTTAGGGCACAGGTGAGGTTACGGAAACGTGGGAGGGTCGGGCTACGTGCTGACGCACGGGTCAGTGCCAGCGTACGGGCCAGGAGTATGCAACGGCGTAGGATAAAGTGTAGGGCTGGTGGTTGTTTTCCGTTCCGGGCTAGTGTTAGGGTTAGGGAACGGCAAGGCTTAGGGCACAGGTGAGGTTACGGAAACGTGGGAGGGTCAGGCTACGTGCTGACGCACGGGTTAGTGCCAGCGTACGGGCCAGGAGTAGGCAACGGCGTAAGGTAAGGTGTAGGGCTGGTGGTTGGTTTCCGTTCCAGGCTAGGGCTAGGGTTAGGGAACGGCAAGGCTTAGGGCACAGGTGAGGGTACGGAAACGTGGGAGGGTCGGGCTACGTGCTGACGCACGTGTCAGTGCCAGCGTACGGGCCAGGAGTAGGCAACGGCGTAGGATAAAGTGTAGGGCTGGGGGTGGATTTGCGTTCGGGGCTAGGGTTAGGGTTAGGGAACGGCAAGGCTTAGGGCACAGGTGAGGGTACGGAAACGTGGGAGGGTCAGGCTACGTGCTGACGCACAGGTCAGTGCCAGCGTACAGGTCAGGAGTAGGGTACGGCGTAAGGTAACGTGTAGGGCTGGTGGTGGGTTTCTATTCCGGGCTAGGGTTAGGTTTAGGGAACGGCAAGGCTTAGGGCACAGGTGAGGGTACGGAAACGTGGGAGGGTCAGGCTACGTGCTGACGCACGGGTCAGTGCCAGCGTACGGGTCAGGAGTAGGGTATGGCGTAAGGTAAGGTGTAGGGCTGGTGGTGGGTTTCTATTCCGGGCTAGGGTTAGGGTTTGGGAACGGCAAGGCTTAGGGCACAGGTGAGGGTACGGAAACGTGGGAGGGTCGGGCTACGTGCTGACGCACGGGTCAGTGCCAGCGTACGGGCCAGGAGTAGGCAACGGCGTAGGATAAAGTGTAGGGTTGGTGGTGGATTTGCGTTCCGGGCTAGGGTTAGGGTTAGGGAACGGCAAGGCTTAGGGCACAGGTGAGGGTACGGAAACGTGGGAGGGTCAGGCTACGTGCTGACGCACAGTTCAGTGCCAGCGTACGGGCCAGGAATAGGGTACGGCGTAAGGTAAGGTGTCAGGCTGGTGGTGGGTTTCCGTTACGGGCTAGGGTAAGGGTTAGGGAACGACAAGGCTTAGGTCACAGGTGAAGTTACGGAAACGTGGGAGGCTCGGGCTACGTGCTGACGCACGGGTCAGTTCCAGCGTACGGGCCAGGAGTAGGCAACGGCGTAGGATAAAGTGTAGGGCTGGTGGTGGATTTGCGTTCTGGGCTAGGGTTAGGGTTAGGGAACGGCAAGGTTTAGGGCACAGGTGAGGGTATGGAAACGCGGGAGGGTAAGGCTGCGACTGATGCACGGTGCAGTGCCAGCGTACGGGCCAGGAGTAGGCAACGGGGTAAGGTAAGGTGTAGGGCTGGTGGTTGGTTTCCGTTCCAGGCTAGGGTTAGGGTTAGGGAACGGCAAGGCTTAGGGCACAGGTGAGGGTACGGAAACGTGGGAGCGTCGGGCTACGTGCTGACGCACGGGTCAGTGCCAGCGTACGGGCCAGGAGTAGGCAACGGTGTAGGATAAAGTGTAGGGCTGGTGGTGGATTTGCGTTCCAGGCTAGGGTTAGGGTTAGGGAACGGCAAGGCTTAGAGCACAGGTGAGGGTACGGAAACGTGGGAGGGTCAGGCTACGTGCTGATGCACGGTTCAGTGCCAGCGTACGGGCCAGGAATAGGGTACGGCGTAAGGTAAGGTGTAGGGCTGGTGCTGGGTATCCGTTCCGGGCCAGGGTTAGGGTTAGGGAACGGCAAGGCTTAGGGCACAGGTGAGGGTACGGAAACGTGGGAGGGTCAGGCTACGTGCTGACGCACGGGTCAGTGCCAACGTACGGGCCAGGAGTAGGGTACGGCGTAAGATAAGGTGTAGGGCTTGTGGTTGATTTCCGTTCCAGGCTAGGGTTAGGGTTAGGGAACGGCAAGGCTTAGGGCAAAGGAGAGGGTACGGAAACGTGGGAGGGTCGGGCCCCGTTCTGTCGCACGGGTTAGTGCCAGCATACGGGCCAGGAGTAGGCAACGATGTAGGATAAAGTGTAGGGCTGGTGGTGGGTTTCCATTCCGGGCTAGAGTTAGGGTTAGGGAACGGCAAGGCTTAGGGCACAGGTGAGGGTACGGAAACGTGGGAGGGTCAGGCTACGTGCTGACGCACGGGTCAGTGCCAGCGTACGGGCCAGGAGTAGGCAACGGCGTAAGGTAAGGTGTAGGGCTGGTGGTGGGTTTCTATTCCGGGCTAGGGTTAGGGTTAGGGAACGGCAAGGCTTAGGGCACAGGTGAGGTTACGGAAACGTGGGAGGGTCGGGCTACGTGCTGACGCACGGGTCAGTGCCAGCGTACGGGCCAGGAGTATGCAACGGCGTAGGATAAAGTGTAGGGCTGGTGGTTGTTTTCCGTTCCGGGCTAGTGTTAGGGTTAGGGAACGGCAAGGCTTAGGGCACAGGTGAGGTTACGGAAACGTGGGAGGGTCAGGCTACGTGCTGACGCACGGGTTAGTGCCAGCGTACGGGCCAGGAGTAGGCAACGGCGTAAGGTAAGGTGTAGGGCTGGTGGTTGGTTTCCGTTCCAGGCTAGGGTTAGGGTTAGGGAACGGCAAGGCTTAGGGCACAGGTGAGGGTACGGAAACGTGGGAGGGTCGGGCTACGTGCTGACGCACGTGTCAGTGCCAGCGTACGGGCCAGGAGTAGGCAACGGCGTAGGATAAAGTGTAGGGCTGGTGGTGGATTTGCGTTCGGGGCTAGGGTTAGGGTTAGGGAACGGCAAGGCTTAGGGCACAGGTGAGGGTACGGAAACGTGGGAGGGTCAGGCTACGTGCTGACGCACAGGTCAGTGCCAGCGTACAGGTCAGGAGTAGGGTACGGCGTAAGGTAACGTGTAGGGCTGGTGGTGGGTTTCTATTCCGGGCTAGGGTTAGGGTTAGGGAACAGCAAGGCTTAGGGCACAGGTGAGGGTACGGAAACGTGGGAGGGTCAGGCTACGTGCTGACGCACGGGTCAGTGCCAGCGTACGGGTCAGGAGTAGGGTATGGCGTAAGGTAAGGTGTAGGGCTGGTGGTGGGTTTCTATTCCGGGCTAGGGTTAGGGTTAGGGAACGGCAAGGCTTAGGGCACAGGTGAGGGAACGGAAACGTGGGAGGGTCGGGCTACGTGCTGACGCACGGGTCAGTGCCAGCGTACGGGCCAGGAGTAGGCAACGGCGTAGGATAAAGTGTAGGGCTGGTGGTGGATTTGCGTTCTGGGCTAGGGTTAGGGTTAGGGAACGGCAAGGCTTAGGGCACAGGTGAGGGTACGGAAACGCGGGAGGGTAAGGCTGCGTGCTGATGCACGGTGCAGTGCCAGCGTACGGGCCAGGAGTAGGCAACGGCGTAAGGTAAGGTGTAGGGCTGGTGCTGGGTTTCCGTTCCGGGCCAGGGTTAGGGTTAGGGAACGGCAAGGCTTAGGGCACAGGTGAGGGTACGGAAACGTGGGAGGGTCAGGCTACGTGCTGACGCACGGGTCAGTGCCAACGTACGGGCCAGGAGTAGGGTACGGCGTAAGATAAGGTGTAGAGCTTGTGGTTGATTTCCGTTCCAGGCTAGGGTTAGGGTTAGGGAACGGCAAGGCTTAGGGCAAAGGAGAGGGTACGGTAACGTGGGAGGGTCGGGCCCCGTTCTGTCGCACGGGTTAGTGCCAGCATAGGGGCCAGGAGTAGGCAACGACGTAGGATAAAGTGTAGGGCTGGTGGTGGGTTTCCATTCGGGGCTAGAGTTAGGGTTAGGGAACGCCAAGGCTTAGGGCACAGGTGAGGGTACGGAAACGTGGGAGGGTCAGGCTACGTGCTGACGCACGGGTCAGTGCCAGCGTACGGGCCAGGAGTAGGCAACGGCGTAAGGTAAGGTGTAGGGCTGGTGGTGGGTTTCTATTCCGGGCTATGGTTAGGGTTAGGGAACGGCAAGGCTTAGGGCACAGGTGAGGTTACGGAAACGTGGGAGGGTCGGGCTACGTGCTGACGCACGGGTCAGTGCCAGCGTACGGGCCAGGAGTATGCAACGGCGTAGGATAAAGTGTAGGGCTGGTGGTTGTTTTCCGTTCCGGGCTAGTGTTAGGGTTAGGGAACGGCAAGGCTTAGGGCACAGGTGAGGTTACGGAAACGTGGGAGGGTCAGGGTACGTGCTGACGCACGTGTTAGTGCCAGCGTACGGGCCAGGAGTAGGCAACGGCGTAAGGTAAGGTGTAGGGCTGGTGGTTGGTTTCCGTTCCAGGCTAGGGTTAGGGTTAGGGAACGGCAAGGCTTAGGGCACAGGTGAGGGTACGGAAACGTGGGAGGGTCGGGCTACGTGCTGACGCACGTGTCAGTGCCAGCGTACGGGTCAGGAGTAGGCAACGGCGTAGGATAAAGTGTAGGGCTGGTGGTGGATTTGCGTTCGGGGCTAGGGTTAGGGTTAGGGAACGGCAAGGCTTAGGGCACAGGTGAGGGTACGGAAACGTGGGAGGGTCAGGCTACGTGCTGACGCACAGGTCAGTGCCAGCGTACAGGTCAGTAGTAGGGTACGGCGTAAGGTAACGTGTAGGGCTGGTGGTGGGTTTCTATTCCGGGCTAGGGTTAGGGTTAGGGAACGGCAAGGCTTAGGGCACAGGTGAGGGTAAGGAAACGTGGGAGGGTCAGGCTACGTGCTGACGCACGGGTCAGTGCCAGCGTACGGGTCAGGAGTAGGGTATGGCGTAAGGTAAGGTGTAGGGCTGGTGGTGGGTTTCTATTCCGGGCTAGGGTTAGGGTTAGGGAACGGCAAGGCTTAGGGCACAGGTGAGGGTACGGAAACGTGGGAGGGTCGGGCTACGTGCTGACGCATGGGTCAGTGCCAGCGTACGGGCCAGGAGTAGGCAACGGCGTAGGATAAAGTGTAGGGCTGGTGGTGGATTTGCGTTCCGGGCTAGGGTTAGGGTTAGGGAACGGCAAGGCTTAGGGCACAGGTGAGGGTACGGAAACGTGGGAGGGTCAGGCTACGTGCTGACGCATGGTTCAGTGCCAGCGTACGGGCCAGGAATAGGGTATGGCATAAGGTAAGGTGTCAGGCTGGTGGTGGGTTTCCGTTCCGGGCTAGGGTTAGGGTTAGGGAACGGCAAGGCTTAGGGCACAGGTGAAGGTACGGAAACGTGGGAGGCTCGTGCTACGTGCTGACGCATGGGTCAGTGCCAGCGTACGGGCCAGGAGTAGGCAACGGCGTAGGATAAAGTATAGGCTGGTGGTGGATTTGCGTTCTGGGCTAGGGTTAGGGTTAAGGAACGGCAAGGCTTAGGGCACAGGAGAGGGTACGGAAACGCGGGAGGGTAAGGCTACGTGCTGATGCACGGGGCAGTGCCAGAGTACAGGCCAGGAGTAGGCAACGGCGTAGGGTAAGGTGTAGGGCTGGTGGTGGGTTTCCATTCCGGGCTAGGGTTAGGGTTAGGGAACGGCAAGGCTTAGGGCACAGGTGAGGGTACGGAAACGTGGGAGGGTCAGGCTACGTGCTGACGCACGGGTCAGTGCCAGCGTACGGGCCAGGAGTAGGCAATGGCGTAGGATAAAGTGTAGGGCTGGTGGTGGATTTGCGTTCCAGTCTAGGGTTAGGGTTAGGGAACGGCAAGGCTTAGGGCACAGGTGAGGGTACGGAAACGTGGGAGGTTCAGGCTACGTGCTGACGCACGGGTCAGTGCCAGCGTACGGGTCAGGAGTAGGGTACGGCGTAAGGTAAGATGTAGGGCTGGTGGTGGGTTTCTATTCCGGGCTAGGGTTAGGGTTAGGGAACCACAAGGCTTAGGGCAGAGGTCAGGGTACGGAAACGCGGGAGGGTAAGGCTACGTTCTGATGCACGGGTCAGAGCCAGAGTACAGGCCAGGAGTAGGCAACGGGGTAGGGTAAGGTGTAGGGCTGGTGGTGGGTTTCTATTCCGGGCTAGGGTTAGGGTTAGGGAACGGCAAGGCTTAGGGCACAGGTGAGGGTACGGAAACTTGGGAGGGTCAGGCTACGTGCTGACGCACGGGTCAGTGCCAGCGTACGGGTCAGGAGTAGGGTAAGGCGTAAGGTAAGGTGTAGGGCTGGTGGTGGGTTTCTATTCCGGGCTAGGGTTAGGGTTAGGGAACGGCAAGGCTTAGGGCACAGGTCAGGGTACGGAAACGCGGGAGGGTAAGGCTACGTGCTGATGAACGGGTCAGTGCCAGCGTACAGGCCAGGAGTAGGCAACGGCGTAGGGTAAGGTGTAGGGCTGGTGGTTGGTTTCCGTTCCAGGCTAGGGTTAGGGTTAGGGAACGGCAAGGCTTAGGGCACAGGTGAGGGTACGGAAACGTGGGAGGGTCGGGCTACGTGCTGACGCACGGGTCAGTGCCAGCGTACGGGCCAGGAGTAGGCAACTGCGTAGGATAAAGTGTAGGGCTGGTGGTGGATTTGCGTTCCAGGCTAGGGTTAGGGTTAGGGAACGGCAAGGCTTAGGGCACAGGTGAGGGTACGGAAACGTGGGAGGGTCAGGCTACGTGCTGACGCACGGTTCAGTGCCAGCGTACGGGCCAGGAATAGGGTACGGCGTAAGGTAAGGTGTAGGGCTGGTGGTGGGTTTCCGTTCTGGCCTAGTGTTAGGGTTAGGGAACGGCAAGGCTTAGGGCACAGGTGAGGGTACGGAAACGTGGGAGGGTCAGGCTACGTGCTGACGCACGGGTCAGTGCCAACGTACGGGCCAGGAGTAGGGTACGGCGTAAGGTAAGGTGTAGGGCTTGTGGTTGATTTCCGTTCCAGGCTACGGTTAGGGTTAGGGAACGGCAAGGCTTAGGGCAAAGGAGAGGGTACGGAAACGTGGGAGGGTCGGGCTACGTGCTGACGCAAGGGTCAGTGCCAGCGTACGGGCCAGGAGTAGGCAACGGCGTAGGATAAAGTGTAGGGCTGGTGGTGGATTTGCGTTCCGGGCTAGGGTTAGGGTTAGGGAACGGCAAGGCTTAGGGCACAGGTGAGGGTACGGAAATGTGGGAGGGTCAGGCTACGTGCTGACGCACGGGTCAGTGCCAGCGTACGGGTCAGGAGTAGGGTATGGCGTAAGGGAAGGTGTAGGGCTGGTGGTGGGTTTCTATTCCGGGCTAGGGTTAGGGTTAGGGAACGGCAAGGCTTAGGGCACAGGTGAGGGTACGGAAACGTGGGAGGGTCGGGCTACGTGCTGACGCAAGGGTCAGTGCCAGCGTACGGGCCAGGAGTAGGCAACGGCGTAGGATAAAGTGTAGGGCTGGTGGTGGATTTGCGTTCCGGGCTAGGGTTAGGGTTAGGGAACGGCAAGGCTTAGGGCACAGGTGAGGGTACGGAAACGTGGGAGGGTCAGGCTACGTGCTGACGCACGGTTCAGTGCCAGCGTACGGTCCAGGAATAGGGTACGGCATAAGGTAAGGTGTCAGGCTGGTGGTGGGTTTCCGTTCCGGGCTAGGGTTAGGGTTAGGGAATGGCAAGTCTTAGGGCACAGGTGAAGGTACGGAAACGTGGGAGGCTCGTGCTACGTGCTGACGCACGGGTCAGTGCCAGCGTACGGGCCAGGAGTAGGCAACGGCGTAGTATAAAGTGTAGGGCTGGTGGTGGATTTGCGTTCCATGCTAGGGTTAGGGTTAGGGAACCGCAAGGCTTAGGGCACAGGTGAGGGTACGGAAACGTGGGAGGGTCAGGCTACGTGCTGATGCACGGTTCAGTGCCAGCGTACGGGCCAGGAATAGGGTACGGCGTAAAGTAAGGTGTAGGGCTGGTGGTGGGTTTCCGTTCTGGCCTAGGATTAGGGTTAGGGAACGGCAAGGCTTAGGGCACAGGTGAGGGTACGGAAACGTGGGAGGGTCAGGCTACGTGCTGACGCACGGGTCAGCGCCAACGTACGGGCCAGGAGTAGGGTACAGCGTAAGGTAAGGTGTAGGGCTTTTGGTTTATTTCTGTTCCAGGCTAGGGTTAGGGTTAGGGAACGGCAAGGCTTAGGGCAAAGGAGAGGGTACGGAAACGTGGGAGGGTCGGGCTACGTGCTGACGCACGGGTCAGTGCCAGCGTACGGGCCAGGAGTAGGCAACGGCGTAGGATAAAGTGTAGGGCTGGTGGTGGATTTGCATTCGGGGCTAGGGTTAGGGTTAGGGAACGGCAAGGCTTAGGGCACAGGTGAGGGTACGGAAACGTGGGAGGGTCAGGCTACGTGCTGACGCACAGTTCAGTGCCAGCGTACGGGCCAGGAATAGGGTACGGCGTAAGGTAAGGTGTCAGGGTGGTGGTGGGTTTCCGTTCCGGGCTATGGTTAGGGTTAGGGAACGACAAGGCTTAGGGCACAGGTGAAGTTACGGAAACGTGGGAGGGTCGGGCTACGTGCTGACGCACGTGTCAGTGCCAGCGTACGGGCCAGGAGTAGGCAATGGCGTAGGATAAAGTGTAGGGCTGGTGGTGGATTTGCGTTTGGGGCTAGGGTTAGGGTTAGGGAACGGCAAGGCTTAGGGCACAGGTGAGGGTACGGAAACGTGGGAGGGTCAGGCTACGTGCTGACGCACAGGTCAGTGCCAGCGTACAGGTCAGGAGTAGGGTACGGCGTAAGGTAACGTGTAGGGCTGGTGGTGGGTTTCTATTCCGGGCTAGGGTTAGTGTTAGGGTACGGCAAGGCTTAGGGCACAGGTGAGGGTACGGAAACGTGGGAGGGTCAGGCTACGTGCTGACGCACGGGTCAGTGCCAGCGTACGGGTCAGGAGTAGGGTATGGTGTAAGGTAAGGTTTAGGGCTGGTGGTGGGTTTCTATTCCGGGCTAGGGTTAGGGTTAGGGAACGGCAAGGCTTAGGGCACAAGTGAGGGTACGGAAACGTGGGAGGGTCAGGCTACGTGCTGACGCACAGGTCAGTGCCAGCGTACAGGTCAGGAGAAGGGTATGGCGTAAGGAAAGGTGTAGGGCTGGTGTTGGGTTTCTATTCCGGGTTAGGGTTAGGATTAGGGAACGGCAAGGCTTAGGGCACAGGTGAGGGTAAGGAAACGTGGGAGGGTCAGGCTACGTGCTGACGCACGTGTCAGTGCCAGCGTACGGGTCAGGAGTAGGGTACGGCGTAAGGTAAGGTGTAGGGCTGGTGGTGGGTTTCTATTCCGGGCTAGGGTTAGGGTTAGGGAACGGCAAGGCTTAGGGCACAGGTGAGGGTACGGAAACGTGAGATGGTCAGGCTACGTGCTGACGCACGGTTCAGTGCCAGCGTACGGGCCAGGAATAGGGTATAGCGTAAGGTAAGGTGTAGGGCTGGTGGTGGGTTTCCGTTCCGGGCTAGGGTTAGGGTTAGGGAACGGCAAGGCTTACGGCACAGGTGAGGGTACGGAAACGTGGGAGTGTCGGTCTACGTGCTGAAGCACGGGTTAATGCCAGCATACGGGACAGGAGTAGGCAACGGCGTAGGATAAATTGTAGGGCTGGTGGTGGATTTGCGTTCAGGGCTAGGGTTAGGGTGAGGGAACGGCAAGGCTTAGGGCACAGGTGAGGGTACGGAAACGTGGGAGGGTCGGGCTACGTGCTGACGCACGTGTCAGTGCCAGCGTACGGGCCAGGAGTAGGCAACGGCGTAGGATAAAGTATAGGGCTGGTGGTGGATTTGCGTTCCGGGCTAGGGTTAGGGTTAGGGAACGGCAAGGCATAGGGCACAGGTGAGGGTACGGAAACGTGGGAGGGTCAGGCTACGTGCTGACGCACAGTTCAGTGCCAGCGTACGGGCCAGGAATAGGGTAGGGCGTAAGGTAAGGTGTCAGGCTGGTGGTGGGTTTCCGTTCCGGGCTAGGGTTAGGGTTAGGGAACGACAAGCCTTAGGGCACAGGCGAAGTTACGGAAACGTGGGAGGCTCGGACTACGTGCTGACGCACGGGTCAGTGCCAGCGTACGGGCCAGGAGTAGGCAACGGCGTAGGATAAAGTGTAGGGCTGGTGGTGGATTTGCGTTCTGGGCTAGGGTTAGGGTTAGGGAACGGCAAGGCTTAGGGCACAGGTGAGGGTACGGAAACGCGGGAGGGTAAGGCTGCGTGCTGATGCACGGTGCAGTGCCAGCGTACGGGCCAGGAGTAGGCAACGGCATAAGGTAAGGTGTAGGGCTGGTGGTTGGTTTCCGTTCCAGGCTAGGGTTAGGGTTAGGGAACGGCAAGGCTTAGGGCACAGGTGAGGGTACGGAAACGTGGGAGGGTCGGGCTACGTGCTGACGCACGGGTCAGTGCCAGCGTACGGGCCAGGAGTAGGCAACGGCGTAGGATAAAGTGTAGGGCTGGTGGTGGATTTGCGTTCCAGGCTAGGGTTAGGGTTTGGGAACGGCAAGGCTTAGAGCACAGGTGAGGGTACGGAAACGTGGGAGGGTCAGGCTACGTGCTGACGCACGGTTCAGTGCCAGCGTACGGGCCAGGAATAGGGTACGGCGCAAGGTAAGGTGTAGGGCTGCTGCTGGGTTTCCGTTCCGGGCCAGGTTTAGGGTTAGGGAACGGCAAGGCTTAGGGCACAGGTGAGGGTACGGAAACGTGGGAGGGTCAGGCTACGTGCTGACGCACGGGTCAGTGCCAACGTACGGGCCAGGAGTAGGGTACGGCGTAAGATAATGTGTAGGGCTAGTGGTTGATTTCCGTTCCAGGCTAGGGTTAGGGTTAGGGAACGGCAAGGCTTAGGGCAAAGGAGAGGGTACGGAAACGTGGGAGGGTCGGGCCCCGTTCTGTCGCACGGGTTAGTGCCAGCATACGGGCCAGGAGTAGGCAACGACGTAGGATATAGTGTAGGGCTGGTGGTGGGTTTCCATTCCGGGCTAGAGTTAGGGTTAGGGAATGGCAAGGCTTATTGCACAGGTGAGGGTACGGAAACGTGGGAGGGTCAGGCTACGTGCTGACGCACGGGTCAGTGCCAGCGTGCGGGCCAGGAGTAGGTAACGGCGTAAGGTAAGGTGTAGGGCTGGTGGTGGGTTTCTATTCCGGGCTAGGGTTAGGGTTAGGGAACGGCAAGGCTTAGGGCACAGGTGAGGTTACGGAAACGTGGGAGGGTCGGGCTACGTGCTGACGCACGGGTCAGTGCCAGCGTACGGGCCAGGAGTAGGCAACGGCGTAGGATAAAGTGTAGGGCTGGTGGTTGTTTTCAGTTCCGGGCTAGTGTTAGGGTTAGGGAACGGCAAGGCTTAGGGCACAGGTGAGGTTACGGAAACGTGGGAGGGTCAGGCTACGTGCTGACGCACGGGTTAGTGCCAGCGTACGGGCCAGGAGTAGGCAACGGCGTAAGGTAAGGTGTAGGGCTGGTGGTTGGTTTCCGTTCCAGGCTAGGGTTAGGGTTAGGGAACGGCAAGGCTTAGGGCACAGGTGAGGGTACGGAAACGTGGGAGGGTCGGGCTACGTGCTGACGCACGTGTCAGTGCCAGCGTACGGGCCAGGAGTAGGCAACGGCGTAGAATAAAGTGTAGGGCTGGTGGTGGATTTGCGTTCGGGGCTAGGGTTAGGGTTAGGGAACGGCAAGGCTTAGGGCACAGGTGAGGGTACGGAAACGTGGGAGGGTCAGGCTACGTGCTGACGCACAGGTCAGTGCCAGCGTACAGGTCAGGAGTAGGGTACGGCGTAAGGTAACGTGTAGGGCTGGTGGTGGGTTTCTATTCCGGGCTAGGGTTAGGGTTAGGGAACGGCAAGGCTTAGGGCACAGGTGAGGGTACGGAAATGTGGGAGGGTCAGGCTACGTGCTGACGCACGGGTCAGTGCCAGCGTACGGGTCAGGAGTAGGGTATGGCGTAAGGGAAGGTGTAGGGCTGGTGGTGGGTTTCTATTCCGGGCTAGGGTTAGGGTTAGGGAACGGCAAGGCTTAGGGCACAGGTGAGGGTACGGAAACGTGGGAGGGTCGGGCTACGTGCTGACGCAAGGGTCAGTGCCAGCGTACGGGCCAGGAGTAGGCAACGGCGTAGGATAAAGTGTAGGGCTGGTGGTGGATTTGCGTTCCGGGCTAGGGTTAGGGTTAGGGAACGGCAAGGCTTAGGGCACAGGTGAGGGTACGGAAACGTGGGAGGGTCAGGCTACGTGCTGACGCACGGTTCAGTGCCAGCGTACGGTCCAGGAATAGGGTACGGCATAAGGTAAGGTGTCAGGCTGGTGGTGGGTTTCCGTTCCGGGCTAGGGTTAGGGTTAGGGAATGGCAAGTCTTAGGGCACAGGTGAAGGTACGGAAACGTGGGAGGCTCGTGCTACGTGCTGACGCACGGGTCAGTGCCAGCGTACGGGCCAGGAGTAGGCAACGGCGTAGGATAAAGTATAGGCTGGTGGTGGATTTGCGTTCTGGGCTAGGGTTAGGGTTAGGGAACGGCAAGGCTTAGGGCACAGGTGAGGGTACGGAAACGCGGGAGGGTAAGGCTACGTGCTGATGCACGGGGCAGTGCCAGAGTACAGGCCAGGAGTAGGCAACGGCGTAGGGTAAGGTGTAGGGCTGGTGGTGGGTTTCCATTACGGGCTAGGTTTAGGGTTATGGAACGGCAAGGCTTAGGGCACAGGTGAGGGTACGGAAACGTGGGAGGGTCAGGCTACGTGCTGACGCACGGGTCAGTGCCAGCGTACGGGCCAGGAGTAGGCAACGGCGTAAGGTAAGGTGTAGCGCTGGTGGTTGTTTTCCGTTCCAGGCTAGGGTTAGGGTTAGGGAACGGCAAGGCTTAGGGCAGAGGTGAGGGTACGGAAACGTGGGAGGGTCGGGCTACGTGCTGACGCACGGGTCAGTGCCAGCGTACTGGCCAGGAGAAGGCAACGGCGTAGGATAAAGTGTAGGGCTGGTGGTGGATTTGCGTTCCGGGCTAGGGTTAGGGTTAGGTAACGGCAAGGCTTAGGGCACAGGTGAGGATACGGAAATGTGGGAGGGTCAGGCTACGTGCAGACGCACGGGTCAGTGCCAGCGTACGGGTCAGGAGTAGGGTACGGCGTAAGGTAAGGTGTAGGGCTGGTGGTGGGTTTCTATTCCGGGCTAGGGTTAGGGTTAGGGAACGGCAAGGCTTAGGGCACAAGTGAGGGTACGGAAACGTGGGAGGGTCAGGCTACGTGCTGACGCACGGTTCAGTGCCAGCGTACGGGCCAGGAATAAGGTACGGCGTAAGGTAAGGTGTAGGGCTGGTGGTGGGTTTCCATTCCGGGCTAGGGTTAGGGTTAGGGAACGGCAAGTCTTAGGGCACAGGTGAGGGTACGGAAACGTGGGAGGGTCAGGCTACGTGCTGCTTCACGGGTCCGTGCCAGCGTTCGGGCCAGGAGTGGGCAACGGCGTAAGGTAAGGTGTAGGGCTTGTGGTTGATTTCCGTTCCGGGATAGGGATAGGGTTAGGGATCGGCAAGGCTTAGGGCACAGGTGAGGGTATGGAAACGTGGGAGGGTCGGGCTACGTGCAGACGCACGGGTCAGTGCCAGCGTACGGGCCAGGAGTAGGCAATGGCGTAGGATAAAGTGTAGGGCTGGTGGTGGATTTGCGTTCCAGTCTAGGGTTAGGGTTAGGGAACGGCAAGGCTTAGGGCACAGGTGAGGGTACGGAAACGTGGGAGGTTCAGGCTACGTGCTGACGCACGGGTCAGTGCCAGCGTACGGGTCAGGAGTAGGGTACGGCGTAAGGTAAGATGTAGGGCTGGTGGTGGGTTTCTATTCCGGGCTAGGGTTAGGGTTAGGGAACCACAAGGCTTAGGGCAGAGGTCAGGGTACGGAAACGCGGGAGGGTAAGGCTACGTTCTGATGCACGGGTCAGAGCCAGAGTACAGGCCAGGAGTAGGCAACGGGGTAGGGTAAGGTGTAGGGCTGGTGGTGGGTTTCTATTCCGGGCTAGGGTTAGGGTTAGGGAACGGCAAGGCTTAGGGCACAGGTGAGGGTACGGAAACTTGGGAGGGTCAGGCTACGTGCTGACGCACGGGTCAGTGCCAGCGTACGGGTCAGGAGTAGGGTAAGGCGTAAGGTAAGGTGTAGGGCTGGTGGTGGGTTTCTATTCCGGGCTAGGGTTAGGGTTAGGGAACGGCAAGGCTTAGGGCTCAGGTCAGGGTACGGAAACGCGGGAGGGTAAGGCTACGTGCTGATGAACGGGTCAGTGCCAGCGTACAGGCCAGGAGTAGGCAACGGCGTAGGGTAAGGTGTAGGGCTGGTGGTTGGTTTCCGTTCCAGGCTAGGGTTAGGGTTAGGGAACGGCAAGGCTCAGGGCACAGGTGAGGGTACGGAAACGTGGGAGGGTCGGGCTACGTGCTGACGCACGGGTCAGTGCCAGCGTACGGGCCAGGAGTAGGCAACGGCGTAGGATAAAGTGTAGGGCTGGTGGTGGATTTGCGTTCCAGGCTAGGGTTAGGGTTAGGGAACGGCAAGGCTTAGGGCACAGGTGAGGGTACGGAAACGTGGGAGGGTCAGGCTACGTGCTGACGCACGGTTCAGTGCCAGCGTACGGGCCAGGAATAGGGTACGGCGTAAGGTAAGGTGTAGGGCTGGTGGTGGGTTTCCGTTCTGGCCTAGTGTTAGGGTTAGGGAACGGCAAGGCTTAGGGCACAGGTGAGGGTACGGAAACGTGGGAGGGTCAGGCTACGTGCTGACGCACGGGTCAGTGCCAACGTACGGGCCAGGAGTAGGGTACGGCGTAAGGTAAGGTGTAGGGCTTGTGGTTGATTTCCGTTCCAGGCTACGGTTAGGGTTAGGGAACGGCAAGGCTTAGGGCAAAGGAGAGGGTACGGAAACGTGGGAGGGTCGGGCTACGTGCTGACGCAAGGGTCAGTGCCAGCGTACGGGCCAGGAGTAGGCAACGGCGTAGGATAAAGTGTAGGGCTGGTGGTGGATTTGCGTTCCGGGCTAGGGTTAGGGTTAGGGAACGGCAAGGCTTAGGGCACAGGTGAGGGTACGGAAATGTGGGAGGGTCAGGCTACGTGCTGACGCACGGGTCAGTGCCAGCGTACGGGTCAGGAGTAGGGTATGGCGTAAGGGAAGGTGTAGGGCTGGTGGTGGGTTTCTATTCCGGGCTAGGGTTAGGGTTAGGGAACGGCAAGGCTTAGGGCACAGGTGAGGGTACGGAAACGTGGGAGGGTCGGGCTACGTGCTGACGCAAGGGTCAGTGCCAGCGTACGGGCCAGGAGTAGGCAACGGCGTAGGATAAAGTGTAGGGCTGGTGGTGGATTTGCGTTCCGGGCTAGGGTTAGGGTTAGGGAACGGCAAGGCTTAGGGCACAGGTGAGGGTACGGAAACGTGGGAGGGTCAGGCTACGTGCTGACGCACGGTTCAGTGCCAGCGTACGGTCCAGGAATAGGGTACGGCATAAGGTAAGGTGTCAGGCTGGTGGTGGGTTTCCGTTCCGGGCTAGGGTTAGGGTTAGGGAATGGCAAGTCTTAGGGCACAGGTGAAGGTACGGAAACGTGGGAGGCTCGTGCTACGTGCTGACGCACGGGTCAGTGCCAGCGTACGGGCCAGGAGTAGGCAACGGCGTAGGATAAAGTATAGGCTGGTGGTGGATTTGCGTTCTGGGCTAGGGTTAGGGTTAGGGAACGGCAAGGCTTAGGGCACAGGTGAGGGTACGGAAACGTGGGAGGGTAAGGCTACGTGCTGATGCACGGGGCAGTGACAGAGTACAGGCCAGGAGTAGGCAACGGCGTAGGGTAAGGTGTAGGGCTGGTGGTGGGTTTCCATTACGGGCTAGGGTTAGGGTTATGGAACGGCAAGGCTTAGGGCACAGGTGAGGGTACGGAAACGTGGGAGGGTCAGGCTACGTGCTGACGCACGGGTCAGTGCCAGCGTACGGGCCAGGAGTAGGCAACGGCGTAAGGTAAGGTGTAGGGCTGGTGGTTGTTTTCCGTTCCAGGCTAGGGTTAGGGTTAGGGAACGGCAAGGCTTAGGGCAGAGGTGAGGGTACGGAAACGTGGGAGGGTCGGGCTACGTGCTGACGCACGGGTCAGTGCCAGCGTACTGGCCAGGAGAAGGCAACGGCGTAGGATAAAGTGTAGGGCTGGTGGTGGATTTGCGTTCCGGGCTAGGGTTAGGGTTAGGTAACGGCAAGGCTTAGGGCACAGGTGAGGATACGGAAATGTGGGAGGGTCAGGCTACGTGCAGACGCACGGGTCAGTGCCAGCGTACGGGTCAGGAGTAGGGTACGGCGTAAGGTAAGGTGTAGGGCTGGTGGTGGGTTTCTATTCCGGGCTAGGGTTAGGGTTAGGGAACGGCAAGGCTTAGGGCACAAGTGAGGGTACGGAAACGTGGGAGGGTCAGGCTACGTGCTGACGCACGGTTCAGTGCCAGCGTACGGGCCAGGAATAAGGTACGGCGTAAGGTAAGGTGTAGGGCTGGTGGTGGGTTTCCATTCCGGGCTAGGGTTAGGGTTAGGGAATGGCAAGTCTTAGGGCACAGGTGAGGGTACGGAAACGTGGGAGGGTCAGGCTACGTGCTGATTCACGGGTCCGTGCCAGCGTTCGGGCCAGGAGTGGGCAACGGCGTAAGGTAAGGTGTAGGGCTTGTGGTTGATTTCCGTTCCGGGATAGGGTTAGGGTTAGGGATCGGCAAGGCTTAGGGCACAGGTGAGGGTACGGAAACGTGGGAGGTTCAGGCTACGTGCTGACGCACGGGTCAGTGCCAGCGTACGGGTCAGGAGTAGGGTACGGCGTAAGGTAAGATGTAGGGCTGGTGGTGGGTTTCTATTCCGGGCTAGGGTTAGGGTTAGGGAACCACAAGGCTTAGGGCAGAGGTCAGGGTACGGAAACGCGGGAGGGTAAGGCTACGTTCTGATGCACGGGTCAGAGCCAGAGTACAGGCCAGGAGTAGGCAACGGGGTAGGGTAAGGTGTAGGGCTGGTGGTGGGTTTCTATTCCGGATTAGGGTTAGGGTTAGGGAACGGCAAGGCTTAGGGCACAGGTGAGGGTACGGAAACGTGGGAGGGTCAGGCTACGTGCTGACGCACGGGTCAGTGCCAGCGTACGGGTCAGGAGTAGGGTAAGGCGTAAGGTAAGGTGTAGGGCTGGTGGTGGGTTTCTATTCCGGGCTAGGGTTAGGGTTAGGGAACGGCAAGGCTTAGGGCACAGGTCAGGGTACGGAAACGCGGGAGGGTAAGGCTACGTGCTGATGAACGGGTCAGTGCCAGCGTACAGGCCAGGAGTAGGCAACGGCGTAGGGTAAGGTGTAGGGCTGGTGGTTGGTTTCCGTTCCAGGCTAGGGTTAGGGTTAGGGAACGGCAAGGCTTAGGGCACAGGTGAGGGTACGGAAACGTGGGAGGGTCGGGCTACGTGCTGACGCACGGGTCAGTGCCAGCGTACGGGCCAGGAGTAGGCAACGGCGTAGGATAAAGTGTAGGGCTGGTGGTGGATTTGCGTTCCAGGCTAGGGTTAGGGTTAGGGAACGGCAAGGCTTAGGGCACAGGTGAGGGTACGGAAACGTGGGAGGGTCAGGCTACGTGCTGACGCACGGTTCAGTGCCAGCGTACGGGCCAGGAATAGGGTATGGCGTAAGGTAAGGTGTAGGGCTGGTGGTGGGTTTCCGTTCTGGCCTAGTGTTAGGGTTAGGGAACGGCAAGGCTTAGGGCACAGGTGAGGTTACGGAAACGTGGGAGGGTCGGGCTACGTGCTGACGCACGGGTCAGTGCCAGCGTACGGGCCAGGAGTATGCAACGGCGTAGGATAAAGTGTAGGGCTGGTGGTTGTTTTCCGTTCCGGGCTAGTGTTAGGGTTAGGGAACGGCAAGGCTTAGGGCACAGGTGAGGTTACGGAAACGTGGGAGGGTCAGGCTACGTGCTGACGCACGGGTTAGTGCCAGCGTACGGGCCAGGAGTAGGCAACGGCGTAAGGTAAGGTGTAGGGCTGGTGGTTGGTTTCCGTTCCAGGCTAGGGTTAGGGTTAGGGAACGGCCAGGCTTAGGGCACAGGTGAGGGTACAGAAACGTGGGAGGGTCGGGCTACGTGCTGACGCACGTGTCAGTGCCAGCGTACGGGACAGGAGTAGGCAACGGCGTAGGATAAAGTGTAGGGCTGGTGGTGGATTTGCGTTCGGGGCTAGGGTTAGGGTTAGGGAACGGCAAGGCTTAGGGCACAGGTGAGGGTACGGAAACGTGGGAGGGTCAGGCTACGTGCTGACGCACAGGTCAGTGCCAGCGTACAGGTCAGGAGTAGGGTACGGCGTAAGGTAACGTGTAGGGCTGGTGGTGGGTTTCTATTCCGGGCTAGGGTTAGGGTTAGGGAACAGCAAGGCTTAGGGCACAGGTGAGGGTACGGAAACGTGGGAGGGTCAGGCTACGTGCTGACGCACGGGTCAGTGCCAGCGTACGGGTCAGGAGTAGGGTATGGCGTAAGGTAAGGTGTAGGGCTGGTGGTGGGTTTCTATTCCGGGCTAGGGTTAGGGTTAGGGAACGGCAAGGCTTAGGGCACAGGTGAGGGTACGGAAACGTGGGAGGGTCGGGCTACGTGCTGACGCACGGGTCAGTGCCAGCGTACGGGCCAGGATTAGGCAACGGCGTAGGATAAAGTGTAGGGCTGGTGGTGGATTTGCGTTCTGGGCTAGGGTTAGGGTTAGGGAACGGCAAGGCTTAGGGCACAGGTGAGGGTACGGAAACGTGGGAGGGTCAGGCTACGTGCTGACGCACGGGTCAGTGCCAACGTACGGGCCAGGAGTAGGGTACGGCGTAAGGTAAGGTGTAGGGCTTGTGGTTGATTTCCGTTCCAGGCTAGGGTTAGGGTTAGGGAACGGCAAGGCTTAGGGCAAAGGAGAGGGTACGGAAACGTGGGAGGGTCGGGCTACGTGCTGACGCACGGGTCAGTGCCAGCGTACGGGCCAGGAGTAGGCAACGGCGTAGGATAAAGTGTAGGGCTGGTGGTGGGTTTGCATTCGGGGCTAGGGTTAGGGTTAGGGAACGGCAAGGCTTAGGGCACAGGTGAGGGTACGGAAACGTGGGAGGGTCAGGCTACGTGCTGACGCACAGTTCAGTGCCAGCGTACGGGCCAGGAATAGGGTACGGCGTAAGGTAAGGTGTCAGGCTGGTGGTGGGTTTCCGTTCCGGGCTAGGGTTAGGGTTAGGGAACGACAAGGCTTAGGGCACAGGTGAAGTTACGGAAACGTGGGAGGCTCGGGCTACGTGCTGACGCACGTGTCAGTGCCAGCGTACGGGCCAGGAGTAGGCAACGGCGTAGGATAAAGTGTAGGGCTAGTGGTGGATTTGCGTTCTGGGCTAGGGTTAGGGTTAGGGAACGGCAAGGCTTAGGGCACAGGTGAGGGTACGGAAACGCGGGAGGGTAAGGCTGCGTGCTGATGCACGGTGCAGTGCCAGCGTACGGGCCAGGAGTAGGCAACGGCGTAAGGTAAGGTGTAGGGCTGGTGGTTGGTTTCCGTTCCAGGCTAGGGTTAGGGTTAGGGAACGGCAAGGCTTAGGGCACAGGTGAGGGTACGGAAACGTGGGAGGCTCGGGCTACGTGCTGACGCACGGGTCAGTGCCAGCGTACGGGCCAGGAGTAGGCAACGGCGTAGGATAAAGTGTAGGGCTGGTGGTGGATTTGCGTTCCAGGCTAGGGTTAGGGTTAGGGAACGGCAAGGCTTAGAGCACAGGTGAGGGTACGGAAACGTGGGAGGGTCAGGCTACGTGCTGATGCACGGTTCAGTGCCAGCGTACGGGCCAGGAATAGGGTACGGCGTAAGGTAAGGTGTAGGGCTGGTGCTGGGTTTCCGTTCCGGGCCAGGGTTAGGGTTAGGGAACGGCAAGGCTTAGGGCACAGGTGAGGGTACGGAAACGTGGGAGGGTCAGGCTACGTGCTGACGCACGGGTCAGTGCCAACGTACGGGCCAGGAGTAGGGTACGGCGTAAGATAAGGTGTAGGGCTTGTGGTTGATTTCCGTTCCAGGCTAGGGTTAGGGTTAGGGAACGGCAAGGCTTAGGGCAAAGGAGAGGGTACGGAAACGTGGGAGGGTCGGGCCCCGTTCTGTCGCACGGGTTAGTGCCAGCATACGGGCCAGGAGTAGGCAACGACGTAGGATAAAGTGTAGGGCTGGTGGTGGGTTTCCATTCCGGGCTAGAGTTAGGGTTAGGGAACGGCAAGGCTTAGGGCACAGGTAGGGTACGGAAACGTGGGAGGGTCAGGCTACGTGCTGACGCACGGGTCAGTGCCAGCGTACGGGCCAGGAGTAGGCAACGGCGTAAGGTAAGGTGTAGGGCTGGTGGTGGGTTTCTATTCCGGGCTAGGGTTAGGGTTAGGGAACGGCAAGGCTTAGGGCACAGGTGAGGTTACGGAAACGTGGGAGGGTCGGGCTACGTGCTGACGCACGGGTCAGTGCCAGCGTACGGGCCAGGAGTATGCAACGGCGTAGGATAAAGTGTAGGGCTGGTGGTTGTTTTCCGTTCCGGGCTAGTGTTAGGGTTAGGGAACGGCAAGGCTTAGGGCACAGGTGAGGTTACGGAAACGTGGGAGGGTCAGGCTACGTGCTGACGCACGGGTTAGTGCCAGCGTACGGGCCAGGAGTAGGCAACGGCGTAAGGTAAGGTGTAGGGCTGGTGGTTGGTTTCCGTTCCAGGCTAGGGCTAGGGTTAGGGAACGGCAAGGCTTAGGGCACAGGTGAGGGTACGGAAACGTGGGAGGGTCGGGCTACGTGCTGACGCACGTGTCAGTGCCAGCGTACGGGCCAGGAGTAGGCAACGGCGTAGGATAAAGTGTAGGGCTGGGGGTGGATTTGCGTTCGGGGCTAGGGTTAGGGTTAGGGAACGGCAAGGCTTAGGGCACAGGTGAGGGTACGGAAACGTGGGAGGGTCAGGCTACGTGCTGACGCACAGGTCAGTGCCAGCGTACAGGTCAGGAGTAGGGTACGGCGTAAGGTAACGTGTAGGGCTGGTGGTGGGTTTCTATTCCGGGCTAGGGTTAGGTTTAGGGAACGGCAAGGCTTAGGGCACAGGTGAGGGTACGGAAACGTGGGAGGGTCAGGCTACGTGCTGACGCACGGGTCAGTGCCAGCGTACGGGTCAGGAGTAGGGTATGGCGTAAGGTAAGGTGTAGGGCTGGTGGTGGGTTTCTATTCCGGGCTAGGGTTAGGGTTTGGGAACGGCAAGGCTTAGGGCACAGGTGAGGGTACGGAAACGTGGGAGGGTCGGGCTACGTGCTGACGCACGGGTCAGTGCCAGCGTACGGGCCAGGAGTAGGCAACGGCGTAGGATAAAGTGTAGGGTTGGTGGTGGATTTGCGTTCCGGGCTAGGGTTAGGGTTAGGGAACGGCAAGGCTTAGGGCACAGGTGAGGGTACGGAAACGTGGGAGGGTCAGGCTACGTGCTGACGCACAGTTCAGTGCCAGCGTACGGGCCAGGAATAGGGTACGGCGTAAGGTAAGGTGTCAGGCTGGTGGTGGGTTTCCGTTACGGGCTAGGGTAAGGGTTAGGGAACGACAAGGCTTAGGTCACAGGTGAAGTTACGGAAACGTGGGAGGCTCGGGCTACGTGCTGACGCACGGGTCAGTTCCAGCGTACGGGCCAGGAGTAGGCAACGGCGTAGGATAAAGTGTAGGGCTGGTGGTGGATTTGCGTTCTGGGCTAGGGTTAGGGTTAGGGAACGGCAAGGTTTAGGGCACAGGTGAGGGTATGGAAACGCGGGAGGGTAAGGCTGCGACTGATGCACGGTGCAGTGCCAGCGTACGGGCCAGGAGTAGGCAACGGGGTAAGGTAAGGTGTAGGGCTGGTGGTTGGTTTCCGTTCCAGGCTAGGGTTAGGGTTAGGGAACGGCAAGGCTTAGGGCACAGGTGAGGGTACGGAAACGTGGGAGCGTCGGGCTACGTGCTGACGCACGGGTCAGTGCCAGCGTACGGGCCAGGAGTAGGCAACGGTGTAGGATAAAGTGTAGGGCTGGTGGTGGATTTGCGTTCCAGGCTAGGGTTAGGGTTAGGGAACGGCAAGGCTTAGAGCACAGGTGAGGGTACGGAAACGTGGGAGGGTCAGGCTACGTGCTGATGCACGGTTCAGTGCCAGCGTACGGGCCAGGAATAGGGTACGGCGTAAGGTAAGGTGTAGGGCTGGTGCTGGGTATCCGTTCCGGGCCAGGGTTAGGGTTAGGGAACGGCAAGGCTTAGGGCACAGGTGAGGGTACGGAAACGTGGGAGGGTCAGGCTACGTGCTGACGCACGGGTCAGTGCCAACGTACGGGCCAGGAGTAGGGTACGGCGTAAGATAAGGTGTAGGGCTTGTGGTTGATTTCCGTTCCAGGCTAGGGTTAGGGTTAGGGAACGGCAAGGCTTAGGGCAAAGGAGAGGGTACGGAAACGTGGGAGGGTCGGGCCCCGTTCTGTCGCACGGGTTAGTGCCAGCATACGGGCCAGGAGTAGGCAACGATGTAGGATAAAGTGTAGGGCTGGTGGTGGGTTTCCATTCCGGGCTAGAGTTAGGGTTAGGGAACGGCAAGGCTTAGGGCACAGGTGAGGGTACGGAAACGTGGGAGGGTCAGGCTACGTGCTGACGCACGGGTCAGTGCCAGCGTACGGGCCAGGAGTAGGCAACGGCGTAAGGTAAGGTGTAGGGCTGGTGGTGGGTTTCTATTCCGGGCTAGGGTTAGGGTTAGGGAACGGCAAGGCTTAGGGCACAGGTGAGGTTACGGAAACGTGGGAGGGTCGGGCTACGTGCTGACGCACGGGTCAGTGCCAGCGTACGGGCCAGGAGTATGCAACGGCGTAGGATAAAGTGTAGGGCTGGTGGTTGTTTTCCGTTCCGGGCTAGTGTTAGGGTTAGGGAACGGCAAGGCTTAGGGCACAGGTGAGGTTACGGAAACGTGGGAGGGTCAGGCTACGTGCTGACGCACGGGTTAGTGCCAGCGTACGGGCCAGGAGTAGGCAACGGCGTAAGGTAAGGTGTAGGGCTGGTGGTTGGTTTCCGTTCCAGGCTAGGGTTAGGGTTAGGGAACGGCAAGGCTTAGGGCACAGGTGAGGGTACGGAAACGTGGGAGGGTCGGGCTACGTGCTGACGCACGTGTCAGTGCCAGCGTACGGGCCAGGAGTAGGCAACGGCGTAGGATAAAGTGTAGGGCTGGTGGTGGATTTGCGTTCGGGGCTAGGGTTAGGGTTAGGGAACGGCAAGGCTTAGGGCACAGGTGAGGGTACGGAAACGTGGGAGGGTCAGGCTACGTGCTGACGCACAGGTCAGTGCCAGCGTACAGGTCAGGAGTAGGGTACGGCGTAAGGTAACGTGTAGGGCTGGTGGTGGGTTTCTATTCCGGGCTAGGGTTAGGGTTAGGGAACAGCAAGGCTTAGGGCACAGGTGAGGGTACGGAAACGTGGGAGGGTCAGGCTACGTGCTGACGCACGGGTCAGTGCCAGCGTACGGGTCAGGAGTAGGGTATGGCGTAAGGTAAGGTGTAGGGCTGGTGGTGGGTTTCTATTCCGGGCTAGGGTTAGGGTTAGGGAACGGCAAGGCTTAGGGCACAGGTGAGGGAACGGAAACGTGGGAGGGTCGGGCTACGTGCTGACGCACGGGTCAGTGCCAGCGTACGGGCCAGGAGTAGGCAACGGCGTAGGATAAAGTGTAGGGCTGGTGGTGGATTTGCGTTCTGGGCTAGGGTTAGGGTTAGGGAACGGCAAGGCTTAGGGCACAGGTGAGGGTACGGAAACGCGGGAGGGTAAGGCTGCGTGCTGATGCACGGTGCAGTGCCAGCGTACGGGCCAGGAGTAGGCAACGGCGTAAGGTAAGGTGTAGGGCTGGTGCTGGGTTTCCGTTCCGGGCCAGGGTTAGGGTTAGGGAACGGCAAGGCTTAGGGCACAGGTGAGGGTACGGAAACGTGGGAGGGTCAGGCTACGTGCTGACGCACGGGTCAGTGCCAACGTACGGGCCAGGAGTAGGGTACGGCGTAAGATAAGGTGTAGAGCTTGTGGTTGATTTCCGTTCCAGGCTAGGGTTAGGGTTAGGGAACGGCAAGGCTTAGGGCAAAGGAGAGGGTACGGTAACGTGGGAGGGTCGGGCCCCGTTCTGTCGCACGGGTTAGTGCCAGCATACGGGCCAGGAGTAGGCAACGACGTAGGATAAAGTGTAGGGCTGGTGGTGGGTTTCCATTCGGGGCTAGAGTTAGGGTTAGGGAACGCCAAGGCTTAGGGCACAGGTGAGGGTACGGAAACGTGGGAGGGTCAGGCTACGTGCTGACGCACGGGTCAGTGCCAGCGTACGGGCCAGGAGTAGGCAACGGCGTAAGGTAAGGTGTAGGGCTGGTGGTGGGTTTCTATTCCGGGCTATGGTTAGGGTTAGGGAACGGCAAGGCTTAGGGCACAGGTGAGGTTACGGAAACGTGGGAGGGTCGGGCTACGTGCTGACGCACGGGTCAGTGCCAGCGTACGGGCCAGGAGTATGCAACGGCGTAGGATAAAGTGTAGGGCTGGTGGTTGTTTTCCGTTCCGGGCTAGTGTTAGGGTTAGGGAACGGCAAGGCTTAGGGCACAGGTGAGGTTACGGAAACGTGGGAGGGTCAGGCTACGTGCTGACGCACGTGTTAGTGCCAGCGTACGGGCCAGGAGTAGGCAACGGCGTAAGGTAAGGTGTAGGGCTGGTGGTTGGTTTCCGTTCCAGGCTAGGGTTAGGGTTAGGGAACGGCAAGGCTTAGGGCACAGGTGAGGGTACGGAAACGTGGGAGGGTCGGGCTACGTGCTGACGCACGTGTCAGTGCCAGCGTACGGGTCAGGAGTAGGCAACGGCGTAGGATAAAGTGTAGGGCTGGTGGTGGATTTGCGTTCGGGGCTAGGGTTAGGGTTAGGGAACGGCAAGGCTTAGGGCACAGGTGAGGGTACGGAAACGTGGGAGGGTCAGGCTACGTGCTGACGCACAGGTCAGTGCCAGCGTACAGGTCAGTAGTAGGGTACGGCGTAAGGTAACGTGTAGGGCTGGTGGTGGGTTTCTATTCCGGGCTAGGGTTAGGGTTAGGGAACGGCAAGGCTTAGGGCACAGGTGAGGGTAAGGAAACGTGGGAGGGTCAGGCTACGTGCTGACGCACGGGTCAGTGCCAGCGTACGGGTCAGGAGTAGGGTATGGCGTAAGGTAAGGTGTAGGGCTGGTGGTGGGTTTCTATTCCGGGCTAGGGTTAGGGTTAGGGAACGGCAAGGCTTAGGGCACAGGTGAGGGTACGGAAACGTGGGAGGGTCGGGCTACGTGCTGACGCATGGGTCAGTGCCAGCGTACGGGCCAGGAGTAGGCAACGGCGTAGGATAAAGTGTAGGGCTGGTGGTGGATTTGCGTTCCGGGCTAGGGTTAGGGTTAGGGAACGGCAAGGCTTAGGGCACAGGTGAGGGTACGGAAACGTGGGAGGGTCAGGCTACGTGCTGACGCATGGTTCAGTGCCAGCGTACGGGCCAGGAATAGGGTATGGCATAAGGTAAGGTGTCAGGCTGGTGGTGGGTTTCCGTTCCGGGCTAGGGTTAGGGTTAGGGAACGGCAAGGCTTAGGGCACAGGTGAAGGTACGGAAACGTGGGAGGCTCGTGCTACGTGCTGACGCATGGGTCAGTGCCAGCGTACGGGCCAGGAGTAGGCAACGGCGTAGGATAAAGTATAGGCTGGTGGTGGATTTGCGTTCTGGGCTAGGGTTAGGGTTAAGGAACGGCAAGGCTTAGGGCACAGGAGAGGGTACGGAAACGCGGGAGGGTAAGGCTACGTGCTGATGCACGGGGCAGTGCCAGAGTACAGGCCAGGAGTAGGCAACGGCGTAGGGTAAGGTGTAGGGCTGGTGGTGGGTTTCCATTCCGGGCTAGGGTTAGGGTTAGGGAACGGCAAGGCTTAGGGCACAGGTGAGGGTACGGAAACGTGGGAGGGTCAGGCTACGTGCTGACGCACGGGTCAGTGCCAGCGTACGGGCCAGGAGTAGGCAATGGCGTAGGATAAAGTGTAGGGCTGGTGGTGGATTTGCGTTCCAGTCTAGGGTTAGGGTTAGGGAACGGCAAGGCTTAGGGCACAGGTGAGGGTACGGAAACGTGGGAGGTTCAGGCTACGTGCTGACGCACGGGTCAGTGCCAGCGTACGGGTCAGGAGTAGGGTACGGCGTAAGGTAAGATGTAGGGCTGGTGGTGGGTTTCTATTCCGGGCTAGGGTTAGGGTTAGGGAACCACAAGGCTTAGGGCAGAGGTCAGGGTACGGAAACGCGGGAGGGTAAGGCTACGTTCTGATGCACGGGTCAGAGCCAGAGTACAGGCCAGGAGTAGGCAACGGGGTAGGGTAAGGTGTAGGGCTGGTGGTGGGTTTCTATTCCGGGCTAGGGTTAGGGTTAGGGAACGGCAAGGCTTAGGGCACAGGTGAGGGTACGGAAACTTGGGAGGGTCAGGCTACGTGCTGACGCACGGGTCAGTGCCAGCGTACGGGTCAGGAGTAGGGTAAGGCGTAAGGTAAGGTGTAGGGCTGGTGGTGGGTTTCTATTCCGGGCTAGGGTTAGGGTTAGGGAACGGCAAGGCTTAGGGCACAGGTCAGGGTACGGAAACGCGGGAGGGTAAGGCTACGTGCTGATGAACGGGTCAGTGCCAGCGTACAGGCCAGGAGTAGGCAACGGCGTAGGGTAAGGTGTAGGGCTGGTGGTTGGTTTCCGTTCCAGGCTAGGGTTAGGGTTAGGGAACGGCAAGGCTTAGGGCACAGGTGAGGGTACGGAAACGTGGGAGGGTCGGGCTACGTGCTGACGCACGGGTCAGTGCCAGCGTACGGGCCAGGAGTAGGCAACTGCGTAGGATAAAGTGTAGGGCTGGTGGTGGATTTGCGTTCCAGGCTAGGGTTAGGGTTAGGGAACGGCAAGGCTTAGGGCACAGGTGAGGGTACGGAAACGTGGGAGGGTCAGGCTACGTGCTGACGCACGGTTCAGTGCCAGCGTACGGGCCAGGAATAGGGTACGGCGTAAGGTAAGGTGTAGGGCTGGTGGTGGGTTTCCGTTCTGGCCTAGTGTTAGGGTTAGGGAACGGCAAGGCTTAGGGCACAGGTGAGGGTACGGAAACGTGGGAGGGTCAGGCTACGTGCTGACGCACGGGTCAGTGCCAACGTACGGGCCAGGAGTAGGGTACGGCGTAAGGTAAGGTGTAGGGCTTGTGGTTGATTTCCGTTCCAGGCTACGGTTAGGGTTAGGGAACGGCAAGGCTTAGGGCAAAGGAGAGGGTACGGAAACGTGGGAGGGTCGGGCTACGTGCTGACGCAAGGGTCAGTGCCAGCGTACGGGCCAGGAGTAGGCAACGGCGTAGGATAAAGTGTAGGGCTGGTGGTGGATTTGCGTTCCGGGCTAGGGTTAGGGTTAGGGAACGGCAAGGCTTAGGGCACAGGTGAGGGTACGGAAATGTGGGAGGGTCAGGCTACGTGCTGACGCACGGGTCAGTGCCAGCGTACGGGTCAGGAGTAGGGTATGGCGTAAGGGAAGGTGTAGGGCTGGTGGTGGGTTTCTATTCCGGGCTAGGGTTAGGGTTAGGGAACGGCAAGGCTTAGGGCACAGGTGAGGGTACGGAAACGTGGGAGGGTCGGGCTACGTGCTGACGCAAGGGTCAGTGCCAGCGTACGGGCCAGGAGTAGGCAACGGCGTAGGATAAAGTGTAGGGCTGGTGGTGGATTTGCGTTCCGGGCTAGGGTTAGGGTTAGGGAACGGCAAGGCTTAGGGCACAGGTGAGGGTACGGAAACGTGGGAGGGTCAGGCTACGTGCTGACGCACGGTTCAGTGCCAGCGTACGGTCCAGGAATAGGGTACGGCATAAGGTAAGGTGTCAGGCTGGTGGTGGGTTTCCGTTCCGGGCTAGGGTTAGGGTTAGGGAATGGCAAGTCTTAGGGCACAGGTGAAGGTACGGAAACGTGGGAGGCTCGTGCTACGTGCTGACGCACGGGTCAGTGCCAGCGTACGGGCCAGGAGTAGGCAACAGCGTAGGATGAAGTATAGGCTGGTGGTGGATTTGCGTTCTGGGCTAGGGTTAGGGTTAGGGAACGGCAAGGCTTAGGGCACAGGTGAGGGTACGGAAACGTGGGAGGGTAAGGCTACGTGCTGATGCACGGGGCAGTGCCAGAGTACAGGCCAGGAGTAGGCAACGGCGTAGGGTAAGGTGTAGGGCTGGTGGTGGGTTTCCATTACGGGCTAGGGTTAGGGTTATGGAACGGCAAGGCTTAGGGCACAGGTGAGGGTACGGAAACGTGGGAGGGTCAGGCTACGTGCTGACGCACGGGTCAGTGCCAGCGTACGGGCCAGGAGTAGGCAACGGCGTAAGGTAAGGTGTAGGGCTGCTGGTTGTTTTCCGTTCCAGGCTAGGGTTAGGGTTAGGGAACGGCAAGGCTTAGGGCACAGGTGAGGGTACGGAAACGTGGGAGGGTCGGGCTACGTGCTGACGCACGTGTCAGTGCCAGCGTACTGGCCAGGAGAAGGCAACGGCGTAGGATAAAGTGTAGGGCTGGTGGTGGATTTGCGTTCCGGGCTAGGGTTAGGGTTAGGTAACGGCAAGGCTTAGGGCACAGGTGAGGATACGGAAATGTGGGAGGGTCAGGCTACGTGCAGACGCACGGGTCAGTGCCAGCGTACGGGTCAGGAGTAGGGTACGGCGTAAGGTAAGGTGTAGGGCTGGTGGTGGGTTTCTATTCCGGGCTAGGGTTAGGGTTAGGGAACGGCAAGGCTTAGGGCACAAGTGAGGGTACGGAAACGTGGGAGGGTCAGGCTACGTGCTGACGCACGGTTCAGTGCCAGCGTACGGGCCAGGAATAAGGTACGGCGTAAGGTAAGGTGTAGGGCTGGTGGTGGGTTTCCATTCCGGGCTAGGGTTAGGGTTAGGGAACGGCAAGTCTTAGGGCACAGGTGAGGGTACGGAAACGTGGGAGGGTCAGGCTACGTGCTGATTCACGGGTCCGTGCCAGCGTTCGGGCCAGGAGTGGGCAACGGCGTAAGGTAAGGTGTAGGGCTTGTGGTTGATTTCCGTTCCGGGATAGGGTTAGGGTTAGGGATCGGCAAGGCTTAGGGCACAGGTGAGGGTATGGAAACGTGGGAGGGTCGGGCTACGTGCAGACGCACGGGTCAGTGCCAGCGTACGGGCCAGGAGTAGGCAATGGCGTAGGATAAAGTGTAGGGCTGGTGGTGGATTTGCGTTCCAGTCTAGGGTTAGGGTTAGGGAACGGCAAGGCTTAGGGCACAGGTGAGGGTACGGAAACGTGGGAGGTTCAGGCTACGTGCTGACGCACGGGTCAGTGCCAGCGTACGGGTCAGGAGTAGGGTACGGCGTAAGGTAAGATGTAGGGCTGGTGGTGGGTTTCTATTCCGGGCTAGGGTTAGGGTTAGGGAACCACAAGGCTTAGGGCAGAGGTCAGGGTACGGAAACGCGGGAGGGTAAGGCTACGTTCTGATGCACGGGTCAGAGCCAGAGTACAGGCCAGGAGTAGGCAACGGGGTAGGGTAAGGTGTAGGGCTGGTGGTGGGTTTCTATTCCGGGCTAGGGTTAGGGTTAGGGAACGGCAAGGCTTAGGGCACAGGTGAGGGTACGGAAACGTGGGAGGGTCAGGCTACGTGCTGACGCACGGGTCAGTGCCAGCGTACGGGTCAGGAGTAGGGTAAGGCGTAAGGTAAGGTGTAGGGCTGGTGGTGGGTTTCTATTCCGGGCTAGGGTTAGGGTTAGGGAACGGCAAGGCTTAGGGCACAGGTCAGGGTACGGAAACGCGGGAGGGTAAGGCTACGTGCTGATGAACGGGTCAGTGCCAGCGTACAGGCCAGGAGTAGGCAACGGCGTAGGGTAAGGTGTAGGGCTGGTGGTTGGTTTCCGTTCCAGGCTAGGGTTAGGGTTAGGGAACGGCAAGGCTTAGGGCACAGGTGAGGGTACGGAAACGTGGGAGGGTCGGGCTACGTGCTGACGCACGGGTCAGTGCCAGCGTACGGGCCAGGAGTAGGCAACGGCGTAGGATAAAGTGTAGGGCTGGTGGTGGATTTGCGTTCCAGGCTAGGGTTAGGGTTAGGGAACGGCAAGGCTTAGGGCACAGGTGAGGGTACGGAAACGTGGGAGGGTCAGGCTACGTGCTGACGCACGGTTCAGTGCCAGCGTACGGGCCAGGAATAGGGTACGGCGTAAGGTAAGGTGTAGGGCTGGTGGTGGGTTTCCGTTCTGGCCTAGTGTTAGGGTTAGGGAACGGCAAGGCTTAGGGCACAGGTGAGGTTACGGAAACGTGGGAGGGTCGGGCTACGTGCTGACGCACGGGTCAGTGCCAGCGTACGGGCCAGGAGTATGCAACGGCGTAGGATAAAGTGTAGGGCTGGTGGTTGTTTTCCGTTCCGTGCTAGTGTTAGGGTTAGGGAACGGCAAGGCTTAGGGCACAGGTGAGGTTACGGAAACGTGGGAGGGTCAGGCTACGTGCTGACGCACGGGTTAGTGCCAGCGTACGGGCCAGGAGTAGGCAACGGCGTAAGGTAAGGTGTAGGGCTGGTGGTTGGTTTCCGTTCCAGGCTAGGGTTAGGGTTAGGGAACGGCCAGGCTTAGGGCACAGGTGAGGGTACAGAAACGTGGGAGGGTCGGGCTACGTGCTGACGCACGTGTCAGTGCCAGCGTACGGGACAGGAGTAGGCAACGGCGTAGGATAAAGTGTAGGGCTGGTGGTGGATTTGCGTTCGGGGCTAGGGTTAGGGTTAGGGAACGGCAAGGCTTAGGGCACAGGTGAGGGTACGGAAACGTGGGAGGGTCAGGCTACGTGCTGACGCACAGGTCAGTGCCAGCGTACAGGTCAGGAGTAGGGTACGGCGTAAGGTAAAGTGTAGGGCTGGTGGTGGGTTTCTATTCCGGGCTAGGGTTAGGGTTAGGGAACAGCAAGGCTTAGGGCACAGGTGAGGGTACGGAAACGTGGGAGGGTCAGGCTACGTGCTGACGCACGGGTCAGTGCCAGCGTACGGGTCAGGAGTAGGGTATGGCGTAAGGTAAGGTGTAGGGCTGGTGGTGGGTTTCTATTCCGGGCTAGGGTTAGGGTTAGGGAACGGCAAGGCTTAGGGCACAGGTGAGGGTACGGAAACGTGGGAGGGTCGGGCTACGTGCTGACGCACGGGTCAGTGCCAGCGTACGGGCCAGGATTAGGCAACGGCGTAGGATAAAGTGTAGGGCTGGTGGTGGATTTGCGTTCTGGGCTAGGGTTAGGGTTAGGGAACGGCAAGGCTTAGGGCACAGGTGAGGGTACGGAAACGTGGGAGGGTCAGGCTACGTGCTGACGCACGGGTCAGTGCCAACGTACGGGCCAGGAGTAGGGTACGGCGTAAGGTAAGGTGTAGGGCTTGTGGTTGATTTCCGTTCCAGGCTAGGGTTAGGGTTAGGGAACGGCAAGGCTTAGGGCAAAGGAGAGGGTACGGAAACGTGGGAGGGTCGGGCTACGTGCTGACGCACGGGTCAGTGCCAGCGTACGGGCCAGGAGTAGGCAACGGCGTAGGATAAAGTGTAGGGCTGGTGGTGGGTTTGCATTCGGGGCTAGGGTTAGGGTTAGGGAACGGCAAGGCTTAGGGCACAGGTGAGGGTACGGAAACGTGGGAGGGTCAGGCTACGTGCTGACGCACAGTTCAGTGCCAGCGTACGGGCCAGGAATAGGGTACGGCGTAAGGTAAGGTGTCAGGCTGGTGGTGGGTTTCCGTTCCGGGCTAGGGTTAGGGTTAGGGAACGACAAGGCTTAGGGCACAGGTGAAGTTACGGAAACGTGGGAGGCTCGGGCTACGTGCTGACGCACGTGTCAGTGCCAGCGTACGGGCAAGGAGTAGGCAACGGCGTAGGATAAAGTGTAGGGCTAGTGGTGGATTTGCGTTCTGGGCTAGGGTTAGGGTTAGGGAACGGCAAGGCTTAGGGCACAGGTGAGGGTACGGAAACGCGGGAGGGTAAGGCTGCGTGCTGATGCACGGTGCAGTGCCAGCGTACGGGCCAGGAGTAGGCAACGGCGTAAGGTAAGGTGTAGGGCTGGTGGTTGGTTTCCGTTCCAGGCTAGGGTTAGGGTTAGGGAACGGCAAGGCTTAGGGCACAGGTGAGGGTACGGAAACGTGGGAGGCTCGGGCTACGTGCTGACGCACGGGTCAGTGCCAGCGTACGGGCCAGGAGTAGGCAACGGCGTAGGATAAAGTGTAGGGCTGGTGGTGGATTTGCGTTCCAGGCTAGGGTTAGGGTTAGGGAACGGCAAGGCTTAGAGCACAGGTGAGGGTACGGAAACGTGGGAGGGTCAGGCTACGTGCTGATGCACGGTTCAGTGCCAGCGTACGGGCCAGGAATAGGGTACGGCGTAAGGTAAGGTGTAGGGCTGGTGCTGGGTTTCCGTTCCGGGCCAGGGTTAGGGTTAGGGAACGGCAAGGCTTAGGGCACAGGTGAGGGTACGGAAACGTGGGAGGGTCAGGCTACGTGCTGACGCACGGGTCAGTGCCAACGTACGGGCCAGGAGTAGGGTACGGCGTAAGATAAGGTGTAGGGCTTGTGGTTGATTTCCGTTCCAGGCTAGGGTTAGGGTTAGGGAACGGCAAGGCTTAGGGCAAAGGAGAGGGTACGGAAACGTGGGAGGGTCGGGCCCCGTTCTGTCGCACGGGTTAGTGCCAGCATACGGGCCAGGAGTAGGCAACGACGTAGGATAAAGTGTAGGGCTGGTGGTGGGTTTCCATTCCGGGCTAGAGTTAGGGTTAGGGAACGGCAAGGCTTAGGGCACAGGTAGGGTACGGAAACGTGGGAGGGTCAGGCTACGTGCTGACGCACGGGTCAGTGCCAGCGTACGGGCCAGGAGTAGGCAACGGCGTAAGGTAAGGTGTAGGGCTGGTGGTGGGTTTCTATTCCGGGCTAGGGTTAGGGTTAGGGAACGGCAAGGCTTAGGGCACAGGTGAGGTTACGGAAACGTGGGAGGGTCGGGCTACGTGCTGACGCACGGGTCAGTGCCAGCGTACGGGCCAGGAGTATGCAACGGCGTAGGATAAAGTGTAGGGCTGGTGGTTGTTTTCCGTTCCGGGCTAGTGTTAGGGTTAGGGAACGGCAAGGCTTAGGGCACAGGTGAGGTTACGGAAACGTGGGAGGGTCAGGCTACGTGCTGACGCACGGGTTAGTGCCAGCGTACGGGCCAGGAGTAGGCAACGGCGTAAGGTAAGGTGTAGGGCTGGTGGTTGGTTTCCGTTCCAGGCTAGGGCTAGGGTTAGGGAACGGCAAGGCTTAGGGCACAGGTGAGGGTACGGAAACGTGGGAGGGTCGGGCTACGTGCTGACGCACGTGTCAGTGCCAGCGTACGGGCCAGGAGTAGGCAACGGCGTAGGATAAAGTGTAGGGCTGGGGGTGGATTTGCGTTCGGGGCTAGGGTTAGGGTTAGGGAACGGCAAGGCTTAGGGCACAGGTGAGGGTACGGAAACGTGGGAGGGTCAGGCTACGTGCTGACGCACAGGTCAGTGCCAGCGTACAGGTCAGGAGTAGGGTACGGCGTAAGGTAACGTGTAGGGCTGGTGGTGGGTTTCTATTCCGGGCTAGGGTTAGGTTTAGGGAACGGCAAGGCTTAGGGCACAGGTGAGGGTACGGAAACGTGGGAGGGTCAGGCTACGTGCTGACGCACGGGTCAGTGCCAGCGTACGGGTCAGGAGTAGGGTATGGCGTAAGGTAAGGTGTAGGGCTGGTGGTGGGTTTCTATTCCGGGCTAGGGTTAGGGTTTGGGAACGGCAAGGCTTAGGGCACAGGTGAGGGTACGGAAACGTGGGAGGGTCGGGCTACGTGCTGACGCACGGGTCAGTGCCAGCGTACGGGCCAGGAGTAGGCAACGGCGTAGGATAAAGTGTAGGGTTGGTGGTGGATTTGCGTTCCGGGCTAGGGTTAGGGTTAGGGAACGGCAAGGCTTAGGGCACAGGTGAGGGTACGGAAACGTGGGAGGGTCAGGCTACGTGCTGACGCACAGTTCAGTGCCAGCGTACGGGCCAGGAATAGGGTACGGCGTAAGGTAAGGTGTCAGGCTGGTGGTGGGTTTCCGTTACGGGCTAGGGTAAGGGTTAGGGAACGACAAGGCTTAGGTCACAGGTGAAGTTACGGAAACGTGGGAGGCTCGGGCTACGTGCTGACGCACGGGTCAGTTCCAGCGTACGGGCCAGGAGTAGGCAACGGCGTAGGATAAAGTGTAGGGCTGGTGGTGGATTTGCGTTCTGGGCTAGGGTTAGGGTTAGGGAACGGCAAGGTTTAGGGCACAGGTGAGGGTATGGAAACGCGGGAGGGTAAGGCTGCGACTGATGCACGGTGCAGTGCCAGCGTACGGGCCAGGAGTAGGCAACGGGGTAAGGTAAGGTGTAGGGCTGGTGGTTGGTTTCCGTTCCAGGCTAGGGTTAGGGTTAGGGAACGGCAAGGCTTAGGGCACAGGTGAGGGTACGGAAACGTGGGAGCGTCGGGCTACGTGCTGACGCACGGGTCAGTGCCAGCGTACGGGCCAGGAGTAGGCAACGGTGTAGGATAAAGTGTAGGGCTGGTGGTGGATTTGCGTTCCAGGCTAGGGTTAGGGTTAGGGAACGGCAAGGCTTAGAGCACAGGTGAGGGTACGGAAACGTGGGAGGGTCAGGCTACGTGCTGATGCACGGTTCAGTGCCAGCGTACGGGCCAGGAATAGGGTACGGCGTAAGGTAAGGTGTAGGGCTGGTGCTGGGTATCCGTTCCGGGCCAGGGTTAGGGTTAGGGAACGGCAAGGCTTAGGGCACAGGTGAGGGTACGGAAACGTGGGAGGGTCAGGCTACGTGCTGACGCACGGGTCAGTGCCAACGTACGGGCCAGGAGTAGGGTACGGCGTAAGATAAGGTGTAGGGCTTGTGGTTGATTTCCGTTCCAGGCTAGGGTTAGGGTTAGGGAACGGCAAGGCTTAGGGCAAAGGAGAGGGTACGGAAACGTGGGAGGGTCGGGCCCCGTTCTGTCGCACGGGTTAGTGCCAGCATACGGGCCAGGAGTAGGCAACGATGTAGGATAAAGTGTAGGGCTGGTGGTGGGTTTCCATTCCGGGCTAGAGTTAGGGGTAGGGAACGGCAAGGCTTAGGGCACAGGTGAGGGTACGGAAACGTGGGAGGGTCAGGCTACGTGCTGACGCACGGGTCAGTGCCAGCGTACGGGCCAGGAGTAGGCAACGGCGTAAGGTAAGGTGTAGGGCTGGTGGTGGGTTTCTATTCCGGGCTAGGGTTAGGGTTAGGGAACGGCAAGGCTTAGGGCACAGGTGAGGTTACGGAAACGTGGGAGGGTCGGGCTACGTGCTGACGCACGGGTCAGTGCCAGCGTACGGGCCAGGAGTATGCAACGGCGTAGGATAAAGTGTAGGGCTGGTGGTTGTTTTCCGTTCCGGGCTAGTGTTAGGGTTAGGGAACGGCAAGGCTTAGGGCACAGGTGAGGTTACGGAAACGTGGGAGGGTCAGGCTACGTGCTGACGCACGGGTTAGTGCCAGCGTACGGGCCAGGAGTAGGCAACGGCGTAAGGTAAGGTGTAGGGCTGGTGGTTGGTTTCCGTTCCAGGCTAGGGTTAGGGTTAGGGAACGGCAAGGCTTAGGGCACAGGTGAGGGTACGGAAACGTGGGAGGGTCAGGCTACGTGCTGACGCACAGGTCAGTGCCAGCGTACAGGTCAGGAGTAGGGTACGGCGTAAGGTAACGTGTAGGGCTGGTGGTGGGTTTCTATTCCGGGCTAGGGTTAGGGTTCGGGAACAGCAAGGCTTAGGGCACAGGTGAGGGTACGGAAACGTGGGAGGGTCAGGCTACGTGCTGACGCACGGGTCAGTGCCAGCGTACGGGTCAGGAGTAGGGTATGGCGTAAGGTAAGGTGTAGGGCTGGTGGTGGGTTTCTATTCCGGGCTAGGGTTAGGGTTAGGGAACGGAAAGGCTTAGGGCACAGGTGAGGGAACGGAAACGTGGGAGGGTCGGGCTACGTGCTGACGCACGGGTCAGTGCCAGCGTACGGGCCAGGAGTAGGCAACGGCGTAGGATAAAGTGTAGGGCTGGTGGTGGATTTGCGTTCTGGGCTAGGGTTAGGGTTAGGGAACGGCAAGGCTTAGGGCACAGGTGAGGGTACGGAAACGCGGGAGGGTAAGGCTGCGTGCTGATGCACGGTGCAGTGCCAGCGTACGGGCCAGGAGTAGGCAACGGCGTAAGGTAAGGTGTAGGGCTGGTGCTGGGTTTCCGTTCCGGGCCAGGGTTAGGGTTAGGGAACGGCAAGGCTTAGGGCACAGGTGAGGGTACGGAAACGTGGGAGGGTCAGGCTACGTGCTGACGCACGGGTCAGTGCCAACGTACGGGCCAGGAGTAGGGTACGGCGTAAGATAAGGTGTAGAGCTTGTGGTTGATTTCCGTTCCAGGCTAGGGTTAGGGTTAGGGAACGGCAAGGCTTAGGGCAAAGGAGAGGGTACGGTAACGTGGGAGGGTCGGGCCCCGTTCTGTCGCACGGGTTAGTGCCAGCATACGGGCCAGGAGTAGGCAACGACGTAGGATAAAGTGTAGGGCTGGTGGTGGGTTTCCATTCGGGGCTAGAGTTAGGGTTAGGGAACGCCAAGGCTTAGGGCACAGGTGAGGGTACGGAAACGTGGGAGGGTCAGGCTACGTGCTGACGCACGGGTCAGTGCCAGCGTACGGGCCAGGAGTAGGCAACGGCGTAAGGTAAGGTGTAGGGCTGGTGGTGGGTTTCTATTCCGGGCTATGGTTAGGGTTAGGGAACGGCAAGGCTTAGGGCACAGGTGAGGTTACGGAAACGTGGGAGGGTCGGGCTACGTGCTGACGCACGGGTCAGTGCCAGCGTACGGGCCAGGAGTATGCAACGGCGTAGGATAAAGTGTAGGGCTGGTGGTTGTTTTCCGTTCCGGGCTAGTGTTAGGGTTAGGGAACGGCAAGGCTTAGGGCACAGGTGAGGTTACGGAAACGTGGGAGGGTCAGGCTACGTGCTGACGCACGGGTTAGTGCCAGCGTACGGGCCAGGAGTAGGCAACGGCGTAAGGTAAGGTGTAGGGCTGGTGGTTGGTTTCCGTTCCAGGCTAGGGTTAGGGTTAGGGAACGGCAAGGCTTAGGGCACAGGTGAGGGTACGGAAACGTGGGAGGGTCGGGCTACGTGCTGACGCACGTGTCAGTGCCAGCGTACGGGTCAGGAGTAGGCAACGGCGTAGGATAAAGTGTAGGGCTGGTGGTGGATTTGCGTTCGGGGCTAGGGTTAGGGTTAGGGAACGGCAAGGCTTAGGGCACAGGTGAGGGTACGGAAACGTGGGAGGGTCAGGCTACGTGCTGACGCACAGGTCAGTGCCAGCGTACAGGTCAGTAGTAGGGTACGGCGTAAGGTAACGTGTAGGGCTGGTGGTGGGTTTCTATTCCGGGCTAGGGTTAGGGTTAGGGAACGGCAAGGCTTAGGGCACAGGTGAGGGTAAGGAAACGTGGGAGGGTCAGGCTACGTGCTGACGCACGGGTCAGTGCCAGCGTACGGGTCAGGAGTAGGGTATGGCGTAAGGTAAGGTGTAGGGCTGGTGGTGGGTTTCTATTCCGGGCTAGGGTTAGGGTTAGGGAACGGCAAGGCTTAGGGCACAGGTGAGGGTACGGAAACGTGGGAGGGTCGGGCTACGTGCTGACGCATGGGTCAGTGCCAGCGTACGGGCCAGGAGTAGGCAACGGCGTAGGATAAAGTGTAGGGCTGGTGGTGGATTTGCGTTCCGGGCTAGGGTTAGGGTTAGGGAACGGCAAGGCTTAGGGCACAGGTGAGGGTACGGAAACGTGGGAGGGTCAGGCTACGTGCTGACGCACGGTTCAGTGCCAGCGTACGGGCCAGGAATAGGGTATGGCATAAGGTAAGGTGTCAGGCTGGTGGTGGGTTTCCGTTCCGGGCTAGGGTTAGGGTTAGGGAACGGCAAGGCTTAGGGCACAGGTGAAGGTACGGAAACGTGGGAGGCTCGTGCTACGTGCTGACGCATGGGTCAGTGCCAGCGTACGGGCCAGGAGTAGGCAACGGCGTAGGATAAAGTATAGGCTGGTGGTGGATTTGCGTTCTGGGCTAGGGTTAGGGTTAAGGAACGGCAAGGCTTAGGGCACAGGAGAGGGTACGGAAACGCGGGAGGGTAAGGCTACGTGCTGATGCACGGGGCAGTGCCAGAGTACAGGCCAGGAGTAGGCAACGGCGTAGGGTAAGGTGTAGGGCTGGTGGTGGGTTTCCATTCCGGGCTAGGGTTAGGGTTAGGGAACGGCAAGGCTTAGGGCACAGGTGAGGGTACGGAAACGTGGGAGGGTCAGGCTACGTGCTGACGCACGGGTCAGTGCCAGCGTACGGGCCAGGAGTAGGCAACGGCGTAGGATGAAGTGTAGGGCTGGTGGTGGATTTGCGTTCCGGGCTAGGGTTAGGGTTAGGGAACGGCAAGGCTTAGGGCACAGGTGAGGGTACGGAAACGTGGGAGGGTCAGGCTACGTGCTGACGCACGGGTCAGTGCCAGCGTACGGGTCAGGAGTAGGGTAAGGCGTAAGGTAAGGTGTAGGGCTGGTGGTGGGTTTCTATTCCGGGCTAGGGTTAGGGTTAGGGAACGGCAAGGCTTAGGGCACAGGTCAGGGTACGGAAACGCGGGAGTTTAAGGCTACGTGCTGATGAACGGGTCAGTGCCAGAGTACAGGCCAGGAGTAGGCAACGGCGTAGGGTAAGGTGTAGGGCTGGTGGTTGGTTTCCGTTCCAGGCTAGGGTTAGGGTTAGGGAACGGCAAGGCTTAGGGCACAGGTGAGGGTACGGAAACGTGGGAGGGTCGGGCTACGTGCTGACGCACGGGTCAGTGCCAGCGTACGGGCCAGGAGTAGGCAACGGCGTAGAATAAAGTGTAGGGCTGGTGGTGGATTTGTGTTCCAGGCTAGGGTTAGGGTTAGGGAACGGCAAGGCTTAGGGCACAGGTGAGGGTACGGAAACGTGGGAGGGTCAGGCTACGTGCTGACGCACGGTTCAGTGCCAGCGTACGGGCCAGGAATAGGGTACGGCGTAAGGTAAGGTGTAGGGCTGGTGGTGGGTTTCCGTTCTGGCCTAGGGTTAGGGTTAGGGAACGGCAAGGCTTAGGGCACAGGTGAGGGTACGGAAACGTGGGAGGGTCAGGCTACGTGCTGACGCACGGGTCAGTGCCAACGTACGGGCCAGGAGTAGGGTACGGCGTAAGGTAAGGTGTAGGGCTTGTGGTTGATTTCCGTTCCAGGCTAGGGTTAGGGTTAGGGAACGGCAAGGCTTAGGGCAAAGGAGAGGGTACGGAAACGTGGGAGGGTCGGGCTACGTGCTGACGCACGGGTCAGTGCCAGCGTACGGGCCAGGAGTAGGCAACGGCGTAGGATAAAGTGTAGGGCTGGTGGTGGATTTGCATTCGGGGCTAGGGTTAGGGTTAGGGAACGGCAAGGCTTAGGGCACAGGTGAGGGTACGGAAACGTGGGAGGGTCAGGCTACGTGCTGACGCACAGTTCAGTGCCAGCGTACGGGCCAGGAATAGGGTACGGCGTAAGGTAAGGTGTCAGGCTGGTGGTGGGTTTCCGTTCCGGGCTAGGGTTAGGGTTAGGGAACGACAAGGCTTAGGGCACAGGTGAAGTTACGGAAACGTGGGAGGCTCGGGCTACGTGCTGACGCACGGGTCAGTGCCAGCGTACGGGCCAGGAGTAGGCAACGGCGTAGGATAAAGTGTAGGGCTGGTGGTGGATTTGCGTTCTGGGCTAGGGTTAGGGTTAGGGAACGGCAAGGCTTAGGGCACAGGTGAGGGTACGGAAACGCGGGAGGGTAAGGTTGCGTGCTGATGCACGGTGCAGTGCCAGCGTACGGGCCAGGAGTAGGCAACGGCGTAAGGTAAGGTGTAGGGCTGGTGGTTGGTTTCCGTTCCAGGCTAGGGTTAGGGTTAGGGAACGGCAAGGCTTAGGGCACAGGTGAGGGTACGGAAACGTGGGAGCGTCGGGCTACGTGCTGACGCACGGGTCAGTGCCAGCGTACGGGCCTGGAGTAGGCAACGGCATAGGATAAAGTGTAGGGCTGGTGGTGGATTTGCGTTCCAGGCTAGGGTTAGGGTTAGGGAACGGCAAGGCTTAGAGCACAGGTGAGGGTACGGAAACGTGGGAGGGTCAGGCTACGTGCTGATGCACGGTTCAGTGCCAGCGTACGGGCCAGGAATAGGGTACGGCGTAAGATAAGGTGTAGGGCTTGTGGTTGATTTCCGTTCCAGGCTAGGGTTAGGGTTAGGGAACGGCAAGGCTTAGGGCAAAGGAGAGGGTACGGAAACGTGGGAGGGTCGGGCCCCGTTCTGTCGCACGGGTTAGTGCCAGTATACGGGCCAGGAGTAGGCAACGACGTAGGATAAAGTGTAGGGCTGGTGGTGGGTTTCCATTCCGGGCTAGAGTTAGGGTTAGGGAACGGCAAGGCTTAGGGCACAGGTGAGGGTACGGAAACGTGGGAGGGTCAGGCTACGTGCTGACGCACGGGTCAGTGCCTGCGTACGGGCCACGAGTAGGCAACGGCGTAAGGTAAGGTGTAGGGCTGGTGGTGGGTTTCTATTCCGGGCTATGGTTAGGGTTAGGGAACGGCAAGGCTTAGGGCAGAGGTGAGGTTACGGAAACGTGGGAGGGTCGGGCTACGTGCTGACGCACGGGTCAGTGCCAGCGTACGGGCCAGGAGTATGCAACGGCGTAGGATAAAGTGTAGGGCTGGTGGTTGTTTTCCGTTCCGGGCTAGTGTTATTGTTAGGGAACGGCAAGGCTTAGGGCACAGGTGAGGTTACGGAAACGTGGGAGGGTCAGGCTACGTGCTGACGCATGGGTTAGTGCCAGCGTACGGGCCAGGAGTAGGCAACGGCGTAAGGTAAGGTGTAGGGCTGGTGGTTGGTTTCCGTTCCAGGCTAGGATTAGGGTTAGGGAACGGCAAGGCTTAGGGCAAAGGAGAGGGTACGGAAACGTGGGAGGGTCGGGCCCCGTTCTGTCGCACGGGTTAGTGCCAGCATACGTGCCAGGAGTAGGCAACGACGTAGGATAAAGTGTAGGGCTGGTGGTGGGTTTCCATTCCGGGCTAGAGTTAGGGTTAGGGAACGGCAAGGCTTAGGGCACAGGTGAGGGTACGGAAACGTGGGAGGGTCAGGCTACGTGCTGACGCACGGGTCAGTGCCAGCGTACGGGCCAGGAGTAGGCAACGGCGTAAGGTAAGGTGTAGGGCTGGTGGTGGGTTTCTATTCCGGGCTAGGGTTAGGGTTAGGGAACGGCAAGGCTTAGGGCACAGGTGAGGTTACGGAAACGTGGGAGGGTCGGGCTACGTGCTGACGCACGGGTCAGTGCCAGCGTACGGGCCAGGAGTATGCAACGGCGTAGGATAAAGTGTAGGGCTGGTGGTTGTTTTCCGTTCCGGGCTAGTGTTAGGGTTAGGGAACGGCAAGGCTTAGGGCACAGGTGAGGTTACGGAAACGTGGGAGGGTCAGGCTACGTGCTGACGCACGGGTTAGTGCCAGCGTACGGGCCAGGAGTAGGCAACGGCGTAAGGTAAGGTGTCAGGCTGGTGGTTGGTTTCCGTTCCGGGCTAGGGTTAGGGTTAGGGAACGGCAAGGCTTAGGGCACAGGTGAAGGTACGGAAACGTTGGAGGCTCGTGCTACGTGCTGACGCACGGGTCAGTGCCAGCGTACGGGCCAGGAGTAGGCAACGGCGTAGGATAAAGTGTGGGGCTGGTGGTGGATTTGCGTTCCGGGCTAGGGTTAGGGTTAGGGAACGGCAAGGCTTAGGGCACAGGTGAGGGTACGGAAACGTGGGAGGGTCAGGCTACGTGCTGACGCACGGGTCAGTGCCAGCGTACGGGTCAGGAGTAGGGTAAGGCGTAAGGTAAGGTGTAGGGCTGGTGGTGGGTTTCTATTCCGGGCTAGGGTTAGGGTTAGGGAACGGCAAGGCTTAGGGCACAGGTCAGGGTACGGAAACGCGGGAGGGTAAGGCTACGTGCTGATGAACGGGTCAGTGCCAGAGTACAGGCCAGGAGTAGGCAACGGCGTAGGGTAAGGTGTAGGGCTGGTGGTTGGTTTCCGTTCCAGGCTAGGGTTAGGGTTAGGGAACGGCAAGGCTTAGGGCACAGGTGAGGGTACGGAAACGTGGGAGGGTCGGGCTACGTGCTGACGCACGTGTCAGTGCCAGCGTACGGGCCAGGAGTAGGCAACGGCGTAGGATAAAGTGTAGGGCTGGTGGTGGATTTGCGTTCCAGGCTAGGGTTAGGGTTAGGGAACGGCAAGGCTTAGAGCACAGGTGAGGGTACGGAAACGTGGGAGGGTCAGGCTACGTGCTGACGCACGGTTCAGTGCCAGCGTACGGGCCAGGAATAGGGTACGGCGTAAGGTAAGGTGTAGGGCTGGCGCTGGGTTTCCGTTCTGGGCCAGGGTTAGGGTTAGGGAACGGCAAGGCTTAGGGCACAGGTGAGGGTACGGAAACGTGGGAGGGTCAGGCTACGTGCTGACGCACGGGTCAGTGCCAACGTACGGGCCAGGAGTAGGGTACGGCGTAAGATAAGGTGTAGGGCTTGTGGTTGATTTCCGTTCCAGGCTAGGGTTAGGGTTAGGGAACGGCAAGGCTTAGGGCAAAGGAGAGGGTACGGAAACGTGGGAGGGTCGGGCCCCGTTCTGTCGCACGGGTTAGTGCCAGCATACGGGCCAGGAGTAGGCAACGACGTAGGATAAAGTGTAGGGCTGGTGGTGGGTTTCCATTCCGGGCTAGAGTTAGGGTTAGGGAACGGCAAGGCTTAGGGCACAGGTGAGGGTACGGAAACGTGGGAGGGTCAGGCTACGTGCTGACGCACGGGTCAGTGCCAGCGTACGGGCCAGGAGTAGGCAACGGCGTAAGGTAAGGTGTAGGGCTGGTGGTGGGTTTCTATTCCGGGCTAGGGTTAGGGTTAGGGAACGGCAAGGCTTAGGGCACAGGTGAGGGTACGGAAACGTGGGAGGGTCAGGCTACGTGCTGACGCACAGGTCAGTGCCAGCGTACAGGTCAGGAGTAGGGTACAGCGTAAGGTAACGTGTAGGGCTGGTGGTGGGTTTCTATTCCGGGCTAGGGTTAGGGTTAGGGAACGGCAAGGCTTAGGGCACAGGTGAGGGTACGGAAACGTGGGAGGGTCAGGCTACGTGCTGACGCACGGGTCAGTGCCAGCGTACGGGCCAGGAATAGGGTACGGCATAAGGTAAGGTGTCAGGCTGGTGGTGGGTTTCCGTTCCGGGCTAGGGTTAGGGTTAGGGAACGGCAAGGCTTAGGGCACAGGTGAAGGTACGGAAACGTGGGAGGCTCGTGCTACGTGCTGACGCACGGGTCAGTGCCAGCGTACGGGCCAGGAGTAGGCAACGGCGTAGGATAAAGTATAGGCTGGTGGTGGATTTGCGTTCTGGGCTAGGGTTAGGGATAGGGAACGGCAAGGCTTAGGGCACAGGAGAGGGTACGGAAACGCGGGAGGGTAAGGCTACGTGCTGATGCACGGGGCAGTGCCAGAGTACAGGCCAGGAGTAGGCAACGGCGTAGGGTAAGGTGTAGGGCTGGTGGTGGGTTTCCATTCCGTGCTAGGGTTAGTGTTAGGGAAAGGCAAGGCTTAGGGCACAGGTGAGGGTACGGAAACGTTGGAGGGTCAGGCTACGTGCTGACGCACGGGTCAGTGCCAGCGTACGGGTCAGGAGTAGGGTAAGGCGTAAGGTAAGGTGTAGGGCTGGTGGTGGGTTTCTATTCCGGGCTAGGGTTAGGGTTAGGGAACGGCAAGGCTTAGGGCACAGGTGAGGGTACGGAAACGTGGGAGGGTCGGGCTACGTGCTGACGCAAGGTTCAGTGCCAGCGTACGGGCCAGGAATAGGGTACGGCGTAAGGTAAGGTGTAGGGCTGGTGGTGGGTTTCCATTCCGGGCTAGGGTTAGGGTTAGGGAACGGCAAGGCTTAGGGCACAGGTGAGGGTATGGAAACGTGGGAGGGTCGGGCTACGTGCAGACGCACGGGTCAGTGCCAGCGTACGGGCCAGGAGTAGGCAACGGCGTAGGATAAAGTGTAGGGCTGGTGGTGGATTTGCATTCCAGGCTAGGGTTAGGGTTAGGGAACGGCAAGGCTTAGGGCACAGGTGAGGGTACGGAAACGTGGGTGGTTCAGGCTACGTGCTGACGCACGGGTCAGTGCCAGCGTACGGGTCAGGAGTAGGGTACGGCGTAAGGTAAGGTGTAGGGCTGGTGGTGGGTTTCTATTCCGGGCTAGGGTTAGGGTTAGGGAACCGCAAGGCTTAGGGCACAGGTCAGGGTACGGAAACGCGGGAGGGTAAGGCTACGTTCTGATGCACGGGTCAGAGCCAGAGTACAGGCCAGGAGTAGGCAACGGGGTAGGGTAAGGTGTTGGGCTGGTGGTGGGATTCTATTCCGGGCTAGGGTTAGGGTTAGGGAACGGCAAGGCTTAGGGCACAGGTGAGGGTACGGAAACGTGGGAGGGTCAGGCTACATGCTGACGCACGGGTCAGTGCCAGCGTACGGGCCAGGAGTAGGCAACGGCGTAAGGTAAGGTGTAGGGCTGGTGGTTGGTTTCCGTTCCAGGCTAGGGTTAGAGTTAGGGAACGGCAAGGCTTAGGGCACAGGTGAGGGTACGGAAACGTGGGAGGGTCGGGCTACGTGCTGACGCACGGGTCAGTGCCAGCGTACTGGCCAGGAGTAGGCAACGGCGTAGGATAAAGTGTAGGGCTGGTGGTGGATTTGCGTTCCGGGCTAGGGTTAGGGTTAGGGAACGGCAAGGCTTAGGGCACAGGTGAGGGTACGGAAACGTGGGAGGGTCAGGCTACGTGCTGACGTACGGGTCAGTGCCAGCGTACGGGTCAGGAGTAGGGTAAGGCGTAAGGTAAGGTGTAGGGCTGGTGGTGGGTTTCTATTCCGGGCTAGGGTTAGTGTTAGGGAACGGCAAGGCTTAGGGCACAGGTCAGGGTACGGAAACGCGGGAGGGTAAGGCTACGTGCTGATGAACGGGTCAGTGCCAGAGTACAGGCCAGGAGTAGGCAACGGCGTAGGGTAAGGTGTAGGGCTGGTGGTTGGTTTCCGTTCCAGGCTAGGGTTAGGGTTAGGGAACGGCAAGGCTTAGGGCACAGGTGAGGGTACGGAAACGTGGGAGGGTCGGGCTACGTGCTGACGCACGGGTCAGTGCCAGCGTACGGGCCAGGAGTAGGCAACGGCGTAGTATAAAGTGTAGGGCTGGTGGTGGATTTGCGTTCCATGCTAGGGTTAGGGTTAGGGAACCGCAAGGCTTAGGGCACAGGTGAGGGTACGGAAACGTGGGAGGGTCAGGCTACGTGCTGACGCACGGTTCAGTGCCAGCGTACGGGCCAGGAATAGGGTACGGCGTAAAGTAAGGTGTAGGGCTGGTGGTGGGTTTCCGTTCTGGCCTAGGATTAGGGTTAGGGAACGGCAAGGCTTAGGGCACAGGTGAGGGTACGGAAACGTGGGAGAGTCAGGCTACGTGCTGACGCACGGGTCAGCGCCAACGTACGGGCCAGGAGTAGGGTACAGCGTAAGGTAAGGTGTAGGGCTTGTGGTTTATTTCTGTTCCAGGCTAGGGTTAGGGTTAGGGAACGGCAAGGCTTAGGGCAAAGGAGAGGGTACGGAAACGTGGGAGGGTCGGGCTACGTGCTGACGCACGGTTCAGTGCCAGCGTACGGGCCAGGAGTAGGCAACGGCGTAGGATAAAGTGTAGGGCTGGTGGTGGATTTGCATTCGGGGCTAGGGTTAGGGTTAGGGAACGGCAAGGCTTAGGGCACAGGTGAGGGTACGGAAACGTGGGAGGGTCAGGCTACGTGCTGACGCACAGTTCAGTGCCAGCGTACGGGCCAGGAATAGGGTACGGCGTAAGGTAAGGTGTCAGGGTGGTGGTGGGTTTCCGTTCCGGGCTATGGTTAGGGTTAGGGAACGACAAGGCTTAGGGCACAGGTGAAGTTACGGAAACGTGGGAGGGTCGGGCTACGTGCTGACGCACGTGTCAGTGCCAGCGTACGGGCCAGGAGTAGGCAATGGCGTAGGATAAAGTGTAGGGCTGGTGGTGGATTTGCGTTTGGGGCTAGGGTTAGGGTTAGGGAACGGCAAGGCTTAGGGCACAGGTGAGGGTACGGAAACGTGGGAGGGTCAGGCTACGTGCTGACGCACAGGTCAGTGCCAGCGTACAGGTCAGGAGTAGGGTACGGCGTAAGGTAACGTGTAGGGCTGGTGGTGGGTTTCTATTCCGGGCTAGGGTTAGTGTTAGGGTACGGCAAGGCTTAGGGCACAGGTGAGGGTACGGAAACGTGGGAGGGTCAGGCTACGTGCTGACGCACGGGTCAGTGCCAGCGTACGGGTCAGGAGTAGGGTATGGTGTAAGGTAAGGTTTAGGGCTGGTGGTGGGTTTCTATTCCGGGCTAGGGTTAGGGTTAGGGAACGGCAAGGCTTAGGGCACAAGTGAGGGTACGGAAACGTGGGAGGGTCAGGCTACGTGCTGACGCACAGGTCAGTGCCAGCGTACAGGTCAGGAGAAGGGTATGGCGTAAGGAAAGGTGTAGGGCTGGTGGTGGGTTTCTATTCCGGGTTAGGGTTAGGATTAGGGAACGGCAAGGCTTAGGGCACAGGTGAGGGTAAGGAAACGTGGGAGGGTCAGGCTACGTGCTGACGCACGTGTCAGTGCCAGCGTACGGGTCAGGAGTAGGGTACGGCGTAAGGTAAGGTGTAGGGCTGGTGGTGGGTTTCTATTCCGGGCTAGGGTTAGGGTTAGGGAACGGCAAGGCTTAGGGCACAGGTGAGGGTACGGAAACGTGGGATGGTCAGGCTACGTGCTGACGCACGGTTCAGTGCCAGCGTACGGGCCAGGAATAGGGTATAGCGTAAGGTAAGGTGTAGGGCTGGTGGTGGGTTTCCGTTCCGGGCTAGGGTTAGGGTTAGGGAACGGCAAGGCTTACGGCACAGGTGAGGGTACGGAAACGTGGGAGTGTCGGTCTACGTGCTGAAGCACGGGTTAATGCCAGCATACGGGACAGGAGTAGGCAACGGCGTAGGATAAATTGTAGGGCTGGTGGTGGATTTGCGTTCAGGGCTAGGGTTAGGGTGAGGGAACGGCAAGGCTTAGGGCACAGGTGAGGGTACGGAAACGTGGGAGGGTCGGGCTACGTGCTGACGCACGTGTCAGTGCCAGCGTACGGGCCAGGAGTAGGCAACGGCGTAGGATAAAGTATAGGGCTGGTGGTGGATTTGCGTTCCGGGCTAGGGTTAGGGTTAGGGAACGGCAAGGCATAGGGCACAGGTGAGGGTACGGAAACGTGGGAGGGTCAGGCTACGTGCTGACGCACAGTTCAGTGCCAGCGTACGGGCCAGGAATAGGGTAGGGCGTAAGGTAAGGTGTCAGGCTGGTGGTGGGTTTCCGTTCCGGGCTAGGGTTAGGGTTAGGGAACGACAAGCCTTAGGGCACAGGCGAAGTTACGGAAACGTGGGAGGCTCGGGCTACGTGCTGACGCACGGGTCAGTGCCAGCGTACGGGCCAGGAGTAGGCAACGGCGTAGGATAAAGTGTAGGGCTGGTGGTGGATTTGCGTTCTGGGCTAGGGTTAGGGTTAGGGAACGGCAAGGCTTAGAGCACAGGTGAGGGTACGGAAACGCGGGAGGGTAAGGCTGCGTGCTGATGCACGGTGCAGTGCCAGCGTACGGGCCAGGAGTAGGCAACGGCATAAGGTAAGGTGTAGGGCTGGTGGTTGGTTTCCGTTCCAGGCTAGGGTTAGGGTTAGGGAACGGCAAAGCTTAGGGCACAGGTGAGGGTACGGAAACGTGGGAGGGTCGGGCTACGTGCTGACGCACGGGTCAGTGCCAGCGTACGGGCCAGGAGTAGGCAACGGCGTAGGATAAAGTGTAGGGCTGGTGGTGGATTTGCGTTCCAGGCTAGGGTTAGGGTTTGGGAACGGCAAGGCTTAGAGCACAGGTGAGGGTACGGAAACGTGGGAGGGTCAGGCTACGTGCTGACGCACGGTTCAGTGCCAGCGTACGGGCCAGGAATAGGGTACGGCGCAAGGTAAGGTGTAGGGCTGGTGCTGGGTTTCCGTTCCGGGCCAGGTTTAGGGTTAGGGAACGGCAAGGCTTAGGGCACAGGTGAGGGTACGGAAACGTGGGAGGGTCAGGCTACGTGCTGACGCACGGGTCAGTGCCAACGTACGGGCCAGGAGTAGGGTACGGCGTAAGATAATGTGTAGGGCTAGTGGTTGATTTCCGTTCCAGGCTAGGGTTAGGGTTAGGGAACGGCAAGGCTTAGGGCAAAGGAGAGGGTACGGAAACGTGGGAGGGTCGGGCCCCGTTCTGTCGCACGGGTTAGTGCCAGCATACGGGCCAGGAGTAGGCAACGACGTAGGATATAGTGTAGGGCTGGTGGTGGGTTTCCATTCCGGGCTAGAGTTAGGGTTAGGGAATGGCAAGGCTTATTGCACAGGTGAGGGTACGGAAACGTGGGAGGGTCAGGCTACGTGCTGACGCACGGGTCAGTGCCAGCGTGCGGGCCAGGAGTAGGTAACGGCGTAAGGTAAGGTGTAGGGCTGGTGGTGGGTTTCTATTCCGGGCTAGGGTTAGGGTTAGGGAACGGCAAGGCTTAGGGCACAGGTGAGGTTACGGAAACGTGGGAGGGTCGGGCTACGTGCTGACGCACGGGTCAGTGCCAGCGTACGGGCCAGGAGTAGGCAACGGCGTAGGATAAAGTGTAGGGCTGGTGGTTGTTTTCAGTTCCGGGCTAGTGTTAGGGTTAGGGAACGGCAAGGCTTAGGGCACAGGTGAGGTTACGGAAACGTGGGAGGGTCAGGCTACGTGCTGACGCACGGGTTAGTGCCAGCGTACGGGCCAGGAGTAGGCAACGGCGTAAGGTAAGGTGTAGGGCTGGTGGTTGGTTTCCGTTCCAGGCTAGGGTTAGGGTTAGGGAACGGCAAGGCTTAGGGCACAGGTGAGGGTACGGAAACGTGGGAGGGTCGGGCTACGTGCTGACGCACGTGTCAGTGCCAGCGTACGGGCCAGGAGTAGGCAACGGCGTAGAATAAAGTGTAGGGCTGGTGGTGGATTTGCGTTCGGGGCTAGGGTTAGGGTTAGGGAACGGCAAGGCTTAGGGCACAGGTGAGGGTACGGAAACGTGGGAGGGTCAGGCTACGTGCTGACGCACAGGTCAGTGCCAGCGTACAGGTCAGGAGTAGGGTACGGCGTAAGGTAACGTGTAGGGCTGGTGGTGGGTTTCTATTCCGGGCTAGGGTTAGGGTTAGGGAACGGCAAGGCTTAGGGCACAGGTGAGGGTACGGAAATGTGGGAGGGTCAGGCTACGTGCTGACGCACGGGTCAGTGCCAGCGTACGGGTCAGGAGTAGGGTATGGCGTAAGGGAAGGTGTAGGGCTGGTGGTGGGTTTCTATTCCGGGCTAGGGTTAGGGTTAGGGAACGGCAAGGCTTAGGGCACAGGTGAGGGTACGGAAACGTGGGAGGGTCGGGCTACGTGCTGACGCAAGGGTCAGTGCCAGCGTACGGGCCAGGAGTAGGCAACGGCGTAGGATAAAGTGTAGGGCTGGTGGTGGATTTGCGTTCCGGGCTAGGGTTAGGGTTAGGGAACGGCAAGGCTTAGGGCACAGGTGAGGGTACGGAAACGTGGGAGGGTCAGGCTACGTGCTGACGCACGGTTCAGTGCCAGCGTACGGTCCAGGAATAGGGTACGGCATAAGGTAAGGTGTCAGGCTGGTGGTGGGTTTCCGTTCCGGGCTAGGCTTAGGGTTAGGGAATGGCAAGTCTTAGGGCACAGGTGAAGGTACGGAAACGTGGGAGGCTCGTGCTACGTGCTGACGCACGGGTCAGTGCCAGCGTACGGGCCAGGAGTAGGCAACGGCGTAGGATAAAGTATAGGCTGGTGGTGGATTTGCGTTCTGGGCTAGGGTTAGGGTTAGGGAACGGCAAGGCTTAGGGCACAGGTGAGGGTACGGAAACGCGGGAGGGTAAGGCTACGTGCTGATGCACGGGGCAGTGCCAGAGTACAGTCCAGGAGTAGGCAACGGCGTAGGGTAAGGTGTAGGGCTGGTGGTGGGTTTCCATTACGGGCTAGGGTTAGGGTTATGGAACGGCAAGGCTTAGGGCACAGGTGAGGGTACGGAAACGTGGGAGGGTCAGGCTACGTGCTGACGCACGGGTCAGTGCCAGCGTACGGGCCAGGAGTAGGCAACGGCGTAAGGTAAGGTGTAGGGCTGGTGGTTGTTTTCCGTTCCAGGCTAGGGTTAGGGTTAGGGAACGGCAAGGCTTAGGGCAGAGGTGAGGGTACGGAAACGTGGGAGGGTCGGGCTACGTGCTGACGCACGGGTCAGTGCCAGCGTACTGGCCAGGAGAAGGCAACGGCGTAGGATAAAGTGTAGGGCTGGTGGTGGATTTGCGTTCCGGGCTAGGGTTAGGGTTAGGTAACGGCAAGGCTTAGGGCACAGGTGAGGATACGGAAATGTGGGAGGGTCAGGCTACGTGCAGACGCACGGGTCAGTGCCAGCGTACGGGTCAGGAGTAGGGTACGGCGTAAGGTAAGGTGTAGGGCTGGTGGTGGGTTTCTATTCCGGGCTAGGGTTAGGGTTAGGGAACGGCAAGGCTTAGGGCACAAGTGAGGGTACGGAAACGTGGGAGGGTCAGGCTACGTGCTGACGCACGGTTCAGTGCCAGCGTACGGGCCAGGAATAAGGTACGGCATAAGGTAAGGTGTAGGGCTGGTGGTGGGTTTCCATTCCGGGCTAGGGTTAGGGTTAGGGAACGGCAAGTCTTAGGGCACAGGTGAGGGTACGGAAACGTGGGAGGGTCAGGCTACGTGCTGATTCACGGGTCCGTGCCAGCGTTCGGGCCAGGAGTGGGCAACGGCGTAAGGTAAGGTGTAGGGCTTGTGGTTGATTTCCGTTCCGGGATAGGGTTAGGGTTAGGGATCGGCAAGGCTTAGGGCACAGGTGAGGGTATGGAAACGTGGGAGGGTCGGGCTACGTGCAGACGCACGGGTCAGTGCCAGGGTACGGGCCAGGAGTAGGCAATGGCGTAGGATAAAGTGTAGGGCTGGTGGTGGATTTGCGTTCCAGTCTAGGGTTAGGGTTAGGGAACGGCAAGGCTTAGGGCACAGGTGAGGGTACGGAAACGTGGGAGGTTCAGGCTACGTGCTGACGCACGGGTCAGTGCCAGCGTACGGGTCAGGAGTAGGGTACGGCGTAAGGTAAGATGTAGGTCTGGTGGTGGGTTTCTATTCCGGGCTAGGGTTAGGGTTAGGGAACCACAAGGCTTAGGGCAGAGGTCAGGGTACGGAAACGCGGGAGGGTAAGGCTACGTTCTGATGCACGGGTCAGAGCCAGAGTACAGGCCAGGAGTAGGCAACGGGGTAGGGTAAGGTGTAGGGCTGGTGGTGGGTTTCTATTCCGGGCTAGGGTTAGGGTTAGGGAACGGCAAGGCTTAGGGCACAGGTGAGGGTACGGAAACGTGGGAGGGTCAGGCTACGTGCTGACGCACGGGTCAGTGCCAGCGTACGGGTCAGGAGTAGGGTAAGGCGTAAGGTAAGGTGTAGGGCTGGTGGTGGGTTTCTATTCCGGGCTAGGGTTAGGGTTAGGGAACGGCAAGGCTTAGGGCACAGGTCAGGGTACGGAAACGCGGGAGGGTAAGGCTACGTGCTGATGAACGGGTCAGTGCCAGCGTACAGGCCAGGAGTAGGCAACGGCGTAGGGTAAGGTGTAGGGCTGGTGGTTGGTTTCCGTTCCAGGCTAGGGTTAGGGTTAGGGAACGGCAAGGCTTAGGGCACAGGTGAGGGTACGGAAACGTGGGAGGGTCGGGCTACGTGCTGACGCACGGGTCAGTGCTAGCGTACGGGCCAGGAGTAGGCAACGGCGTAGGATAAAGTGTAGGGCTGGTGGTGGATTTGCGTTCCAGGCTAGGGTTAGGGTTAGGCAACGGCAAGGCTTAGGGCACAGGTGAGGGTACGGAAACGTGGGAGGGTCAGGCTACGTGCTGACGCACGGTTCAGTGCCAGCGTACGGGCCAGGAATAGGGTACGGCGTAAGGTAAGGTGTAGGGCTGGTGGTGGGTTTCCGTTCTGGCCTAGTGTTAGGGTTAGGGAACGGCAAGGCTTAGGGCACAGGTGAGGGTACGGAAACGTGGGAGGGTCAGGCTACGTGCTGACGCACGGGTCAGTGCCAACGTACGGGCCAGGAGTAGGGTACGGCGTAAGGTAAGGTGTAGGGCTTGTGGTTGATTTCCGTTCCAGGCTACGGTTAGGGTTAGGGAACGGCAAGGCTTAGGGCAAAGGAGAGGGTACGGAAACGTGGGAGGGTCGGGCTACGTGCTGACGCAAGGGTCAGTGCCAGCGTACGGGCCAGGAGTAGGCAACGGCGTAGGATAAAGTGTAGGGCTGGTGGTGGATTTGCGTTCCGGGCTAGGGTTAGGGTTAGGGAACGGCAAGGCTTAGGGCACAGGTGAGGGTACGGAAATGTGGGAGGGTCAGGCTACGTGCTGACGCACGGGTCAGTGCCAGCGTACGGGTCAGGAGTAGGGTATGGCGTAAGGGAAGGTGTAGGGCTGGTGGTGGGTTTCTATTCCGGGCTAGGGTTAGGGTTAGGGAACGGCAAGGCTTAGGGCACAGGTGAGGGTACGGAAACGTGGGAGGGTCGGGCTACGTGCTGACGCAAGGGTCAGTGCCAGCGTACGGGCCAGGAGTAGGCAACGGCGTTGGATAAAGTGTAGGGCTGGTGGTGGATTTGCGTTCCGGGCTAGGGTTAGGGTTAGGGAACGGCAAGGCTTAGGGCACAGGTGAGGGTACGGAAACGTGGGAGGGTCAGGCTACGTGCTGACGCACGGTTCAGTGCCAGCGTACGGTCCAGGAATAGGGTACGGCATAAGGTAAGGTGTCAGGCTGGTGGTGGGTTTCCGTTCCGGGCTAGGGTTAGGGTTAGGGAATGGCAAGTCTTAGGGCACAGGTGATGGTACGGAAACGTGGGAGGCTCGGGCTACGTGCTGACGCACGGGTCAGTGCCAGCGTACGGGCCAGGAGTAGGCAACGGCGTAGGATAAAGTATAGGCTGGTGGTGGATTTGCGTTCTGGGCTAGGGTTAGGGTTAGGGAACGGCAAGGCTTAGGGCACAGGTGAGGGTACGGAAACGTGGGAGGGTAAGGCTACGTGCTGATGCACGGGGCAGTGCCAGAGTACAGGCCAGGAGTAGGCAACGGCGTAGGGTAAGGTGTAGGGCTGGTGGTGGGTTTCCATTACGGGCTAGGGTTAGGGTTATGGAACGGCAAGGCTTAGGGCACAGGTGAGGGTACGGAAACGTGGGAGGGTCAGGCTACGTGCTGACGCACGGGTCAGTGCCAGCGTACGGGCCAGGAGTAGGCAACGGCGTAAGGTAAGGTGTAGGGCTGGTGGTTGTTTTCCGTTCCAGGCTAGGGTTAGGGTTAGGGAACGGCAAGGCTTAGGGCAGAGGTGAGGGTACGGAAACGTGGGAGGGTCGGGCTACGTGCTGACGCACGGGTCAGTGCCAGCGTACTGGCCAGGAGAAGGCAACGGCGTAGGATAAAGTGTAGGGCTGGTGGTGGATTTGCGTTCCGGGCTAGGGTTAGGGTTAGGTAACGGCAAGGCTTAGGGCACAGGTGAGGATACGGAAATGTGGGAGGGTCAGGCTACGTGCAGACGCACGGGTCAGTGCCAGCGTACGGGTCAGGAGTAGGGTACGGCGTAAGGTAAGGTGTAGGGCTGGTGGTGGGTTTCTATTCCGGGCTAGGGTTAGGGTTAGGGAACGGCAAGGCTTAGGGCACAAGTGAGGGTACGGAAACGTGGGAGGGTCAGGCTACGTGCTGACGCACGGTTCAGTGCCAGCGTACGGGCCAGGAATAAGGTACGGCGTAAGGTAAGGTGTAGGGCTGGTGGTGGGTTTCCATTCCGGGCTAGGGTTAGGGTTAGGGAACGGCAAGTCTTAGGGCACAGGTGAGGGTACGGAAACGTGGGAGGGTCAGGCTACGTGCTGATTCACGGGTCCGTGCCAGCGTTCGGGCCAGGAGTGGGCAACGGCGTAAGGTAAGGTGTAGGGCTTGTGGTTGATTTCCGTTCCGGGATAGGGTTAGGGTTAGGGATCGGCAAGGCTTAGGGCACAGGTGAGGGTATGGAAACGTGGGAGGGTCGGGCTACGTGCAGACGCACGGGTCAGTGCCAGCGTACGGGCCAGGAGTAGGCAATGGCGTAGGATAAAGTGTAGGGCTGGTGGTGGATTTGCGTTCCAGTCTAGGGTTAGGGTTAGGGAACGGCAAGGCTTAGGGCACAGGTGAGGGTACGGAAACGTGGGAGGTTCAGGCTACGTGCTGACGCACGGGTCAGTGCCAGCGTACGGGTCAGGAGTAGGGTACGGCGTAAGGTAAGATGTAGGGCTGGTGGTGGGTTTCTATTCCGGGCTAGGGTTAGGGTTAGGGAACCACAAGGCTTAGGGCAGAGGTCAGGGTACGGAAACGCGGGAGGGTAAGGCTACGTTCTGATGCACGGGTCAGAGCCAGAGTACAGGCCAGGAGTAGGCAACGGGGTAGGGTAAGGTGTAGGGCTGGTGGTGGGTTTCTATTCCGGGCTAGGGTTAGGGTTAGGGAACGGCAAGGCTTAGGGCACAGGTGAGGGTATGGAAACGTGGGAGGGTCAGGCTACGTGCTGACGCACGGGTCAGTGCCAGCGTACGGGTCAGGAGTAGGGTAAGGCGTAAGGTAAGGTGTAGGGCTGGTGGTGGGTTTCTATTCCGGGCTAGGGTTAGGGTTAGGGAACGGCAAGGCTTAGGGCACAGGTCAGGGTACGGAAACGCGGGAGGGTAAGGCTACGTGCTGATGAACGGGTCAGTGCCAGCGTACAGGCCAGGAGTAGGCAACGGCGTAGGGTAAGGTGTAGGGCTGGTGGTTGGTTTCCGTTCCAGGCTAGGGTTAGGGTTAGGGAACGGCAAGGCTTAGGGCACAGGTGAGGGTACGGAAACGTGGGAGGGTCGGGCTACGTGCTGACGCACGGGTCAGTGCCAGCGTACGGGCCAGGAGTAGGCAACGGCGTAGGATAAAGTGTAGGGCTGGTGGTGGATTTGCGTTCCAGGCTAGGGTTAGGGTTAGGGAACGGCAAGGCTTAGGGCACAGGTGAGGGTACGGAAACGTGGGAGGGTCAGGCTACGTGCTGACGCACGGTTCAGTGCCAGCGTACGGGCCAGGAATAGGGTACGGCGTAAGGTAAGGTGTAGGGCTGGTGGTGGGTTTCCGTTCTGGCCTAGTGTTAGGGTTAGGGAACGGCAAGGCTTAGGGCACAGGTGAGGGTACGGAAACGTGGGAGGGTCAGGCTACGTGCTGACGCACGGGTCAGTGCCAACGTACGGGCCAGGAGTAGGGTACGGCGTAAGGTAAGGTGTAGGGCTTGTGGTTGATTTCCGTTCCAGGCTACGGTTAGGGTTAGGGAACGGCAAGGCTTAGGGCAAAGGAGAGGGTACGGAAACGTGGGAGGGTCGGGCTACGTGCTGACGCACGGGTCAGTGCCAGCGTACGGGACAGGAGTAGGCAACGGCGTAGGATAAAGTGTAGGGCTGGTGGTGGATTTGCATTCGGGGCTAGGGTTAGGGTTAGGGAACGGCAAGGCTTAGGGCACAGGTGAGGGTACGGAAACGTGGGAGGGTCAGGCTACGTGCTGACGCACAGTTCAGTGCCAGCGTACGGGCCAGGAATAGGGTACGGCGTAAGGTAAGGTGTCAGGCTGGTGGTGGGTTTCCGTTCCGGGCTAGGGTTAGGGTTAGGGAACGACAAGGCTTAGGGCACAGGTGAAGTTACGGAAACGTGGGAGGCTCGGGCTACGTGCTGACGCACGGGTCACTGCCAGCGTACGGGCCAGGAGTAGGCAACGGCGTAGGATAAAGTGTAGGGCTGGTGGTGGATTTGCGTTCTGGGCTAGGGTTAGGGTTAGGGAACGGCAAGGCTTAGGGCACAGGTGAGGGTACGGAAACGTGGGAGGGTAAGGCTGCGTGCTGATGCACGGTGCAGTGCCAGCGTACGGGCCAGGAGTAGGCAACGGCGTAAGGTAAGGTGTAGGGCTGGTGGTGGATTTGCATTCCAGGCTAGGGTTAGGGTTAGGGAACGGCAAGGCTTAGAGCACAGGTGAGGGTATGGAAACGTGGGAGGGTCAGGCTACGTGCTGACGCACGGTTCAGTGCCAGCGTACGGGCCAGGAATAGGGTACGGCGTAAAGTAAGGTGTAGGGCTGGTGCTGGGTTTCCGTTCCGGGCCAGGGTTAGGGTTAGGGAACCGCAAGGCTTAGGGCACAGGTGAGGGTACGGAAACGTGGGAGGGTCAGGCTACGTGCTGACGCACGGGTCAGTGCCAACGTACGGGCCAGGAGTAGGGTACGGCGTAAGATAAGGTGTAGAGCTTGTGGTTGATTTCCGTTCCAGGCTAGGGTTAGGGTTAGGGAACGGCAAGGCTTAGGGCAAAGGAGAGGGTACGGAAACGTGGGAGGGTCGGGCCCCGTTCTGTCGCACGGGTTAGTGCCAGCATACGGGCCAGGAGTAGGCAACGACGTAGGATAAAGTGTAGGGCTGGTGGTGGGTTTCCATTCTGGGCTAGAGTTAGGGTTAGGGAACGGCAAGGCTTAGGGCACAGGTCAGGGTACGGAAACGTGGGAGGGTCAGGCTACGTGCTGACGCACGGGTCAGTGCCAGCGTACGGGCCAGGAGTAGGCAACGGCGTAAGGTAAGGTGTAGGGCTGGTGGTGGGTTTCTATTCTGGGCTAGGGTTAGGGTTAGGGAATGGCAAGGCTTAGGGCACAGGTGAGGTTACGGAAACGTGGGAGGGTCGGGCTACGTGCTGACGCACGGGTCAGTGCCAGCGTACGGGCCAGGAGTATGCAACGGCGTAGGATAAAGTGTAGGGCTGGTGGTTGTTTTCCGTTCCGGGCTAGTGTTAGGGTTAGGGAACGGCAAGGCTTAGGGCACAGGTGAGGTTACGGAAACGTGGGAGGATCAGGCTACGTGCTGACGCACGGGTTAGTGCCAGCGTACGGGCCAGGAGTAGGCAACGGCGTAAGGTAAGGTGTAGGGCTGGTGGTTGTTTTCCGTTCCAGGCTAGGGTTAGGGTTAGGGAACGGCAAGGCTTAGGGCACAGGTGAGGGTACGGAAACGTGGGAGGGTCGGGCTACGTGCTGACGCACGTGTCAGTGCCAGCGTACGGGCCAGGAGTAGGCAACGGCGTAGGATAAAGTGTAGGGCTGGTGGTGGATTTGCGTTCGGGGCTAGGGTTAGGGTTAGGGAACGGCAAGGCTTAGGGCACAGGTGAGGGTACGGAAACGTGGGAGGGTCAGGCTACGTGCTGACGCATGGGTCAGTGCCAGCGTACAGGTCAGGAGTAGGGTACGGCGTAAGGTAACGTGTAGGGCTGGTGGTGGGTTTCTATTCCGGGCTAGGGTTAGGGTTAGGGAACGGCAAGGCTTAGGGCACAGGTGAGGGTACGGAAACGTGGGAGGGTCAGGCTACGTGCTGACGCACGGGTCAGTGCCAGCGTACGGGTCAGGAGTAGGGTATGGCGTAAGGTAAAGTGTAGGGCTGGTGGTGGGTTTCTATTCCGGGCTAGGGTTAGGGTTAGGGAACGGCAAGGCTTAGGGCACAGGTGAGGGTACGGAAACGTGGGAGGGTCGGGCTACGTGCTGACGCACGGGTCAGTGCCAGCGTACGGACCAGGAGTAGGCTACGGCGTAGGATAATGTGTAGGGCTGGTGGTGGATTTGCGTTCCGGGCTAAGGTTAGGGTTAGGGAACGGCAAGGCTTAGGGCACAGGTGAGGGTACGGAAACGTGGGAGGGTCAGGCTACGTGCTGACGCACGGTTCAGTGCCAGCGTACGGGCCAGGAATAGGGTACGGCATAAGGTAAGGTGTCAGGCTGGTGGTGGGTTTCCGTTCCGGGCTAGGGTTAGGGTTAGGGAACGGCAAGGCTTAGGGCACAGGTGAAGGTACGGAAACGTGGGAGGCTCGTGCTACGTGCTGACGCACGGGTCAGTGCCAGCGTACGGGCCAGGAGTAGGCAACGGCGTAGGATAAAGTATAGGCTGGTGGTGGATTTGCGTTCTGGGCTAGGGTTAGGGTTAGGGAACGGCAAGGCTTAGGGCACAGGAGAGGGTACGGAAACGCGGGAGGGTAAGGCTACGTGCTGATGCACGGGGCAGTGCCAGAGTACAGGCCAGGAGTAGGCAGCGGCGTAGGGTAAGGTGTAGGGCTGGTGGTGGGTTTCCATTCCGGGCTAGGGTTAGGGTTAGGGAACGGCAAGGCTTAGGGCACAGGTGAGGGTACGGAAACGTGGGAGGGTCAGGCTACGTGCTGACGCACGGGTCAGTGCCAGCGTACGGGCCAGGAGTAGGCAACGGCGTAGGATAAAGTGTAGGGCTGGTGGTGGATTTGCGTTCCGGGCTAGGGTTAGGGTTAGGGAACGGCAAGGCTTAGGGCACAGGTGAGGGTACGGAAACGTGGGAGGGTCAGGCTACGTGCTGACGCATGGGTCAGTGCCAGCGTACGGGTCAGGAGTAGGGTAAGGCGTAAGGTAAGGTGTAGGGCTGGTGGTGGGTTTCTATTCCGGGCTAGGGTTAGGGTTAGGGAACGGCAAGGCTTAGGGCACAGGTCAGGGTACGGAAACGCGGGAGGGTAAGGCTACGTGCTGATGAACGGGTCAGTGCCAGAGTACAGGCTAGGAGTAGGCAACGGCGTAGGGTAAGGTGTAGGGCTGGTGGTTGGTTTCCGTTCCAGGCTAGGGTTAGGGTTAGGGAACGGCAAGGCTTAGGGCACAGGTGAGGGTACGGAAACGTGGGAGGGTCGGGCTACGTGCTGACGCACGGGTCAGTGCCAGCGTACGGGCCAGGAGTAGGCAACGGCGTAGGATAAAGTGTAGGGCTGGTGGTGGATTTGCGTTCCAGGCTAGGGTTAGGGTTAGGGAACGGCAAGGCTTAGGGCACAGGTGAGGGTACGGAAACGTGGGAGGGTCAGGCTACGTGCTGACGCACGGTTCAGTGCCAGCGTACGGGCCAGGAATAGGGTACGGCGTAAGGTAAGGTGTAGGGCTGGTGGTGGTTTTCCGTTCTGGCCTAGGGTTAGGGTTAGGGAACGGCAAGGCTTAGGGCACAGGTGAGGGTACGGAAACGTGGGAGGGTCAGGCTACGTGCTGACGCACGGGTCAGTGCCAACGTACGGGCCAGGAGTAGGGTACGGCGTAAGGTAAGGTGTAGGGCTTGTGGTTGATTTCCGTTCCAGGCTAGGGTTAGGGTTAGGGAACGGCAAGGCTTAGGGCAAAGGAGAGGGTACGGAAACGTGGGAGGGTCGGGCTACGTGCTGACGCACGGGTCAGTGCCAGCGTACGGGCCAGGAGTAGGCAACGGTGTAGGATAAAGTGTAGGGCTGGTGGTGGATTTGCATTCGGGGCTAGGGTTAGGGTTAGGGAACGGCAAGGCTTAGGGCACAGGTGAGGTTACGGAAACGTGGGAGGGTCAGGCTACGTGCTGACGCACAGTTCAGTGCCAGCGTACGGGCCAGGAATAGGGTACGTCGTAAGATAAGGTGTCAGGCTGGTGGTGGGTTTCCGTTCCGGGCTAGGGTTAGGGTTAGGGAACGACAAGGCTTAGGGCACAGGTGAAGTTACGGAAACGTGGGAGGCTCGGGCTACGTGCTGACGCACGGGTCAGTGCCAGCGTACGGGCCAGGAGTAGGCAACGGCGTAGGATAAAGTGTAGGGCTGGTGGTGGATTTGCGTTCTGGGCTAGGGTTAGGGTTAGGGAACGGCAAGGCTTAGGGCACAGGTGAGGGTACGGAAACGCGGGAGGGTAAGGCTGCGTGCTGATGCACGGTGCAGTGCCAGAGTACGGGCCAGGAGTAGGCAACGGCGTAAGGTAAGGTGTAGGGCTTGTGGTTGGTTTTCGTTCCAGGCTAGGGTTAGGGTTAGGGAACGGCAAGGCTTAGGGCACAGGTGAGGGTACGGAAACGTGGGAGCGTCGGGCTACGTGCTGACGCACGGGTCAGTGCCAGCATACGGGCCAGGAGTAGGCAATGGCGTAGGATAAAGTGTAGGGCTGGTGGTGGATTTGCGTTCCAGGCTAGGGTTAGGGTTAGGGAACGGCAAGGCTTAGAGCACAGGTGAGGGTACGGAAACGTGGGAGGGTCAGGCTACGTGCTGACGCACGGTTCAGTGCCAGCGTACGGGCCAGGAATAGGGTACGGCGTAAGGTAAGGTGTAGGGCTGGTGCTGGGTTTCCGTTCCGGGCCAGGGTTAGGGTTAGGGAACGGCAAGGCTTAGGGCACAGGTGAGGGTACGGAAACGTGGGAGGGTCAGGCTACGTGCTGACGCACGGGTCAGTGCCAACGTTCGGGCCAGGAGTAGGGTACGGCGTAAGATAAGGTGTAGGGCTTGTGGTTGATTTCCGTTCCAGGCTAGGGTTAGGGTTAGGGAACGGCAAGGCTTAGGGCAAAGGAGAGGGTACGGAAACGTGGGAGGGTCGGGCCCCGTTCTCTCGCACGGGTTAGTGCCAGCATACGGGCCAGGAGTAGGCAACGACGTAGGATAAAGTGTAGGGCTGGTGGTGGGTTTCCATTCCGGGCTAGAGTTAGGGTTAGGGAACGGCAAGGCTTAGGGCACAGGTGAGGGTACGGAAACGTGGGAGGGTCAGGCTACGTGCTGACGCACGGGTCAGTGCCAGCGTACGGGCCAGGAGTAGGCAACGGCGTAAGGTAAGGTGTAGGGCTGGTGGTGGGTTTCTATTCCGGGCTAGGGTTAGGGTTAGGGAACGGCAAGGCTTAGGGCACAGGTGAGGTTACGGAAACGTGGGAGGGTCGGGCTACGTGCTGACGCACGGGTCAGTGCCAGCGTACGGGCCAGGAGTATGCAACGGCGTAGGATAAAGTGTAGGGCTGGTGGTTGTTTTCCGTTCCGGGCTAGTGTTAGGGTTAGGGAACGGCAAGGCTTAGGGCACAGGTGAGGTTACGGAAACGTGGGAGGGTCAGGCTACGTGCTGACGCATGGGTTAGTGCCAGCGTACGGGCCAGGAGTAGGCAACGGCGTAAGGTAAGGTGTAGGGCTGGTGGTTGGTTTCCATTCCAGGCTAGGGTTAGGGTTAGGGAACGGCAAGGCTTAGGGCAGAGGTGAGGGTACGGAAACGTGGGAGGGTCGGGCTACGTGCTGACGCACGTGTCAGTGCCAGCGTACGGGCCAGGAGTAGGCAACGGCGTAGGATAAAGTGTAGGGCGGGTGGTGGATTTGCGTTCGGGGCTAGGGTTAGGGTTAGGGAACGGCAAGGCTTAGGGCACAGGTGAGGGTACGGAAACGTGGGAGGGTCAGGCTATGTGCTGACGCACAGGTCAGTGCCAGCGTACAGGTCAGGAGTAGGGTACGGCGTAAGGTAAGGTGTAGGGCTGGTGGTGGGTTTCTATTCCGGGCTAGGGTTAGGGTTAGGGAACGGCAAGGCTTAGGGCACAGGTGAGGGTACGGAAACGTGGGAGGGTCAGGCTACGTGCTGACGCACGGGTCAGTGCCAGCGTACGGGTCAGGAGTAGGGTATGGCGTAAGGTAAGGTGTAGGGCTGGTGGTGGGTTTCTATTCCGGGCTAGGGTTAGGGTTAGGGAACGGCAAGGCTTAGGGCACAGGTGAGGGTACGGAAACGTGGGAGGGTCGGGCTACGTGCTGACCCACGGGTCAGTGCCAGCGTACGGGCCAGGAGTAGGCAACGGCGTAGGATAAAGTGTAGGGCTGGTGGTGGATTTGCGTTCCGGGCTAGGGTTAGGGTTAGGGAACGGCAAGGCTTAGGGCACAGGTGAGGGTACGGAAACGTGGGAGGGTCAGGCTACGTGCTGACGCACGGTTCAGTGCCAGCGTACGGGCCAGGAATAGGGTACGGCATAAGGTAAGGTGTCAGGCTGGTGGTGGGTTTCCGTTCCGGGCTAGGGTTAGGGTTAGGGAACGGCAAGGCTTAGCGCACAGGTGAAGGTACGGAAACGTGGGAGGCTCGTGCTACGTGCTGACGCACGGGTCAGTGCCAGCGTACGGGCCAGGAGTAGGCAACGGCGTAGGATAAAGTATAGGCTGGTGGTGGATTTGCGTTCTGGGCTAGGGTTAGGGTTAGGGAACGGCAAGGCTTAGGGCACAGGTGAGGGTACGGAAACGTGGGAGGGTCAGGCTACGTGCTGACGCACGGGTCAGTGCCAGCGTACGGGTCAGGAGTAGGGTATGGCGTAACGTAAGGTGTAGGGCTGGTGGTGGGTTTCTATTCCGGGCTAGGGTTAGGGTTAGGGAACGGCAAGGCTTAGGGCACAGGTGAGGGTACGGAAACGTGGGAGGGTCGGGCTACGTGCTGACCCACGGGTCAGTGCCAGCGTACGGGCCAGGAGTAGGCAACGGCGTAGGATAAAGTGTAGGGCTGGTGGTGGATTTGCGTTCCGGGCTAGGGTTAGGGTTAGGGAACGGCAAGGCTTAGGGCACAGGTGAGGGTACGGAAACGTGGGAGGGTCAGGCTACGTGCTGACGCACGGTTCAGTGCCAGCGTACGGGCCAGGAATAGGGTACGGCATAAGGTAAGGTGTCAGGCTGGTGGTGGGTTTCCGTTCCGGGCTAGGGTTAGGGTTAGGGAACGGCAAGGCTTAGCGCACAGGTGAAGGTACGGAAACGTGGGAGGCTCGTGCTACGTGCTGACGCACGGGTCAGTGCCAGCGTACGGGCCAGGAGTAGGCAACGGCGTAGGATAAAGTATAGGCTGGTGGTGGATTTGCGTTCTGGGCTAGGGTTAGGGTTAGGGAACGGCAAGGCTTAGGGCACAGGAGAGGGTACAGAAACGCGGGAGGGTAAGGCTACGTGCTGATGCACGGGGCAGTGCCAGAGTACAGGCCAGGAGTAGGCAACGGCGTAGGGTAAGGTGTAGGGCTGGTGGTGGGTTTCCATTCCGGGCTAGGGTTAGGGTTAGGGAACGGCAAGGCTTAGGGCACAGGTGAGGGTACGGAAACGTGGGAGGGTCGGGCTACGTGCTGACGCACGGGTCAGTGCCAGCGTACGGGTCAGGAGTAGGGTAAGGCGTAAGGTATGGTGTAGGGCTGGTGGTGGGTTTCTATTCCGGGCTAGGGTTAGGGTAAGGGAACGGCAAGGCTTAGGGCACAGGTGAGGGTACGGAAACGTGGGAGGGTCAGGCTACATGATGACGCACGGGTCAGTGCCAGCGTACGGGCCAGGAGTAGGCAACGGCGTAAGGTAAGGTGTAGGGCTGGTGGTTGGTTTCCGTTCCAGGCTAGGGTTAGAGTTACGGAACGGCAAGGCTTAGGGCACAGGTGAGGGTACGGAAACGTGGGAGGGTCGGGCTACGTGCTGACGCACGGGTCAGTGCCAGCGTACTGGCCAGGAGTAGGCAACGGCGTAGGATAAAGTGTAGGGCTGGTGGTGGATTTGCGTTCCGGGCTAGGGTTAGGGTTAGGGAACGGCAAGGCTTAGGGCACAGGTGAGGGTACGGAAACGTGGGAGGGTCAGGTTACGTGCTGACGCACGGGTCAGTGCCAGCGTACGGGTCAGGAGTAGGGTAAGGCGTAAGGTAAGGTGTAGGGCTGGTGGTGGGTTTCTATTCCGGGCTAGGGTTAGGGTTAGGGAACGGCAAGGCTTAGGGCACAGGTTAGGGTACGGAAACGCGGGAGGGTAAGGCTACGTGCTGATGAACGGGTCAGTGCCAGAGTACAGGCCAGGAGTAGGCAACGGCGTAGGGTAAGGTGTAGGGCTGGTGGTTGGTTTCCGTTCCAGGCTAGGGTTAGGGTTAGGGAACGGCAAGGCTTAGGGCACAGGTGAGGGTACGGAAACGTGGGAGGGTCGGGCTACGTGCTGACGCACGGGTCAGTGCCAGCGTACGGGCCAGGAGTAGGCAACGGCGTAGGATAAAGTGTAGGGCTGGTGGTGGATTTGCATTCGGGGCTAGGGTTAGGGTTAGGGAACGGCAAGGCTTAGGGCACAGGTGAGGGTACGGAAACGTGGGAGGGTCAGGCTACGTGCTGACGCACAGTTCAGTGCCAGCGTACGGGCCAGGAATAGGGTACGGCGTAAGGTAAGGTGTCAGGCTGGTGGTGGGTTTCCGTTCCGGGCTAGGGTTAGGGTTAGGGAACGACAAGGCTTAGGGCACAGGTGAAGTTACGGAAACGTGGGAGGCTCGGGCTACGTGCTGACGCACGGGTCAGTGCCAGCGTACGGGCCAGGAGTAGGCAACGGCGTAGGATAAAGTGTAGGGCTGGTGGTGGATTTGCATTCCAGGCTAGGGTTAGGGTTAGGGAACGGCGAGGCTTAGAGCACAGGTGAGGGTACGGAAACGTGGCAGGGTCAGGCTACGTGCTGACGCACGGTTCAGTGCCAGCGTACGGGCCAGGAATAGGGTACGGCGTAAGGTAAGGTGTAGGGCTGGTGCTGGGTTTCCGTTCCGGGCCAGTGTTAGGGTTAGGGAACGGCAAGGCTTAGGGCACAGGTGAGGGTACGGAAACGTGGGAGGGTCAGGCTACGTGCTGACGCACGGGTCAGTGCCAACGTACGGGCCAGGAGTAGGGTACGGCGTAAGATAAGGTGTAGGGCTTGTGGTTGATTTCCGTTCCAGGCTAGGGTTAGGTTTAGGAAACGACAAGGCTTAGGGCAAAGGAGAGGGTACGGAAACGTGGGAGGGTCGGGCCCCGTTCTATCGCACGGGTTAGTGCCAGCATACGGGCCAGGAGTAGGCAACGACGTAGGATAAAGTTTAGGGCTGGTGGTGGGTTTCCATTCCGGGCTAGAGTTAGGGTTAGGGAACGGCAAGGCTTAGGGCACAGGTGAGGGTACGGAAACGTGGGAGGGTCAGGCTACGTGGTGACGCACGGGTCAGTGCCAGCGTACGGGCCAGGTGTAGGCAACGGCGTAAGGTAAGGTGTAGGGCTGGTGGTGGGTTTCTATTCCGGGCTAGGGTTAGGGTTAGGGAACGGCAAGGCTTAGGGCACAGGTGAGGTTACGGAAACGTGGGAGGGTCGGGCTACGTGCTGACGCACGGGTCAGTGCCAGCGTACGGGCCAGGAGTATGCAACGGCGTAGGATAAAGTGTAGGGCTGGTGGTTGTTTTCCGTTCCGGGCTAGTGTTAGGGTTAAGGAACGGCAAGGCTTAGGGCACAGGTGAGGTTACGGAAACGTGGGAGGGTCAGGCTACGTGCTGATGCACGGGTTAGTGCCAGCGTACGGGCCAGGAGTAGGCAACGGCGTAAGGTAAGGTGTAGGGCTGGTGGTTGGTTTCCGTTCCAGGCTAGGGTTAGGGTTAGGGAACGGCAAGGCTTAGGGCACAGGTGAGGGTACGGAAACGTGGGAGGGTCGGGCTACGTGCTGACGCACGTGTCAGTGCCAGCGTACGGGCCAGGAGTAGGCAACGGCGTAGGATAAAGTGTAGGGCTGGTGGTGGATTTGCGTTCGGGGCTAGGGTTAGGGTTAGGGAACGGCAAGGCTTAGGGCACAGGTGAGGGTACGGAAACGTGGGAGGGTCAGGCTACGTGCTGACGCACAGGTCAGTGCCAGCGTACGGGTCAGGAGTAGGGTACGGCGTAAGGTAACGTGTAGGGCTGGTGGTGGGTTTCTATTCCGGGCTAGGGTTAGGGTTAGGGAACGGCAAGGCTTAGGGCACAGGTGAGGGTACGGAAACGTGGGAGGGTCAGGCTACGTGCTGACGCACGGGTCAGTGCCAGCGTACGGGTCAGGAGTAGGGTATGGCGTAACGTAAGGTGTAGGGCTGGTGGTGGGTTTCTATTCCGGGCTAGGGTTAGGGTTAGGGAACGGCAAGGCTTAGGGCACAGGTGAGGGTACGGAAACGTGGGAGGGTCGGGCTACGTGCTGACCCACGGGTCAGTGCCAGCGTACGGGCCAGGAGTAGGCAACGGCGTAGGATAAAGTGTAGGGCTGGTGGTGGATTTGCGTTCCGGGCTAGGGTTAGGGTTAGGGAACGGCAAGGCTTAGGGCACAGGTGAGGGTACGGAAACGTGGGAGGGTCAGGCTACGTGCTGACGCACGGTTCAGTGCCAGCGTACGGGCCAGGAATAGGGTACGGCATAAGGTAAGGTGTCAGGCTGGTGGTGGGTTTCCGTTCCGGGCTAGGGTTAGGGTTAGGGAACGGCAAGGCTTAGCGCACAGGTGAAGGTACGGAAACGTGGGAGGCTCGTGCTACGTGCTGACGCACGGGTCAGTGCCAGCGTACGGGCCAGGAGTAGGCAACGGCGTAGGATAAAGTATAGGCTGGTGGTGGATTTGCGTTCTGGGCTAGGGTTAGGGTTAGGGAACGGCAAGGCTTAGGGCACAGGAGAGGGTACAGAAACGCGGGAGGGTAAGGCTACGTGCTGATGCACGGGGCAGTGCCAGAGTACAGGCCAGGAGTAGGCAACGGCGTAGGGTAAGGTGTAGGGCTGGTGGTGGGTTTCCATTCCGGGCTAGGGTTAGGGTTAGGGAACGGCAAGGTTAGGGCACAGGTGAGGGTACGGAAACGTGGGAGGGTCGGGCTACGTGCTGACGCACGGGTCAGTGCCAGCGTACGGGTCAGGAGTAGGGTAAGGCGTAAGGTATGGTGTAGGGCTGGTGGTGGGTTTCTATTCCGGGCTAGGGTTAGGGTAAGGGAACGGCAAGGCTTAGGGCACAGGTGAGGGTACGGAAACGTGGGAGGGTCAGGCTACATGATGACGCACGGGTCAGTGCCAGCGTACGGGCCAGGAGTAGGCAACGGCGTAAGGTAAGGTGTAGGGCTGGTGGTTGGTTTCCGTTCCAGGCTAGGGTTAGAGTTACGGAACGGCAAGGCTTAGGGCACAGGTGAGGGTACGGAAACGTGGGAGGGTCGGGCTACGTGCTGACGCACGGGTCAGTGCCAGCGTACTGGCCAGGAGTAGGCAACGGCGTAGGATAAAGTGTAGGGCTGGTGGTGGATTTGCGTTCCGGGCTAGGGTTAGGGTTAGGGAACGGCAAGGCTTAGGGCACAGGTGAGGGTACGGAAACGTGGGAGGGTCAGGTTACGTGCTGACGCACGGGTCAGTGCCAGCGTACGGGTCAGGAGTAGGGTAAGGCGTAAGGTAAGGTGTAGGGCTGGTGGTGGGTTTCTATTCCGGGCTAGGGTTAGGGTTAGGGAACGGCAAGGCTTAGGGCACAGGTTAGGGTACGGAAACGCGGGAGGGTAAGGCTACGTGCTGATGAACGGGTCAGTGCCAGAGTACAGGCCAGGAGTAGGCAACGGCGTAGGGTAAGGTGTAGGGCTGGTGGTTGGTTTCCGTTCCAGGCTAGGGTTAGGGTTAGGGAACGGCAAGGCTTAGGGCACAGGTGAGGGTACGGAAACGTGGGAGGGTCGGGCTACGTGCTGACGCACGGGTCAGTGCCAGCGTACGGGCCAGGAGTAGGCAACGGCGTAGGATAAAGTGTAGGGCTGGTGGTGGATTTGCATTCGGGGCTAGGGTTAGGGTTAGGGAACGGCAAGGCTTAGGGCACAGGTGAGGGTACGGAAACGTGGGAGGGTCAGGCTACGTGCTGACGCACAGTTCAGTGCCAGCGTACGGGCCAGGAATAGGGTACGGCGTAAGGTAAGGTGTCAGGCTGGTGGTGGGTTTCCGTTCCGGGCTAGGGTTAGGGTTAGGGAACGACAAGGCTTAGGGCACAGGTGAAGTTACGGAAACGTGGGAGGCTCGGGCTACGTGCTGACGCACGGGTCAGTGCCAGCGTACGGGCCAGGAGTAGGCAACGGCGTAGGATAAAGTGTAGGGCTGGTGGTGGATTTGCATTCCAGGCTAGGGTTAGGGTTAGGGAACGGCGAGGCTTAGAGCACAGGTGAGGGTACGGAAACGTGGCAGGGTCAGGCTACGTGCTGACGCACGGTTCAGTGCCAGCGTACGGGCCAGGAATAGGGTACGGCGTAAGGTAAGGTGTAGGGCTGGTGCTGGGTTTCCGTTCCGGGCCAGTGTTAGGGTTAGGGAACGGCAAGGCTTAGGGCACAGGTGAGGGTACGGAAACGTGGGAGGGTCAGGCTACGTGCTGACGCACGGGTCAGTGCCAACGTACGGGCCAGGAGTAGGGTACGGCGTAAGATAAGGTGTAGGGCTTGTGGTTGATTTCCGTTCCAGGCTAGGGTTAGGTTTAGGAAACGACAAGGCTTAGGGCAAAGGAGAGGGTACGGAAACGTGGGAGGGTCGGGCCCCGTTCTATCGCACGGGTTAGTGCCAGCATACGGGCCAGGAGTAGGCAACGACGTAGGATAAAGTTTAGGGCTGGTGGTGGGTTTCCATTCCGGGCTAGAGTTAGGGTTAGGGAACGGCAAGGCTTAGGGCACAGGTGAGGGTACGGAAACGTGGGAGGGTCAGGCTACGTGGTGACGCACGGGTCAGTGCCAGCGTACGGGCCAGGTGTAGGCAACGGCGTAAGGTAAGGTGTAGGGCTGGTGGTGGGTTTCTATTCCGGGCTAGGGTTAGGGTTAGGGAACGGCAAGGCTTAGGGCACAGGTGAGGTTACGGAAACGTGGGAGGGTCGGGCTACGTGCTGACGCACGGGTCAGTGCCAGCGTACGGGCCAGGAGTATGCAACGGCGTAGGATAAAGTGTAGGGCTGGTGGTTGTTTTCCGTTCCGGGCTAGTGTTAGGGTTAAGGAACGGCAAGGCTTAGGGCACAGGTGAGGTTACGGAAACGTGGGAGGGTCAGGCTACGTGCTGATGCACGGGTTAGTGCCAGCGTACGGGCCAGGAGTAGGCAACGGCGTAAGGTAAGGTGTAGGGCTGGTGGTTGGTTTCCGTTCCAGGCTAGGGTTAGGGTTAGGGAACGGCAAGGCTTAGGGCACAGGTGAGGGTACGGAAACGTGGGAGGGTCGGGCTACGTGCTGACGCACGTGTCAGTGCCAGCGTACGGGCCAGGAGTAGGCAACGGCGTAGGATAAAGTGTAGGGCTGGTGGTGGATTTGCGTTCGGGGCTAGGGTTAGGGTTAGGGAACGGCAAGGCTTAGGGCACAGGTGAGGGTACGGAAACGTGGGAGGGTCAGGCTACGTGCTGACGCACAGGTCAGTGCCAGCGTACGGGTCAGGAGTAGGGTACGGCGTAAGGTAACGTGTAGGGCTGGTGGTGGGTTTCTATTCCGGGCTAGGGTTAGGGTTAGGGAACGGCAAGGCTTAGGGCACAGGTGAGGGTACGGAAACGTGGGAGGGTCAGGCTACGTGCTGACGCACGGGTCAGTGCCAGCGTACGGGTCAGGAGTAGGGTATGGCGTAACGTAAGGTGTAGGGCTGGTGGTGGGTTTCTATTCCGGGCTAGGGTTAGGGTTAGGGAACGGCAAGGCTTAGGGCACAGGTGAGGGTACGGAAACGTGGGAGGGTCGGGCTACGTGCTGACGCACGGGTCAGTGCCAGCGTACGGGCCAGGAGTAGGTAACGGCGTAGGATAAAGTGTAGGGCTGGTGGTGGATTTGCGTTCCGGGCTAGGGTTAGGGTTAGGGAACGGCAAGGCTTAGGGCACAGGTGAGGATACGGAAACGTGGGAGGGTCAGGCTACGTGCTGACGCACGGTTCAGTGCCAGCGTACGGGCCAGGAATAGGGTACGGCATAAGGTAAGGTGTCAGGCTGGTGGTGGGTTTCCGTTCCGGGCTAGGGTTAGGGTTAGGGAACGGCAAGGCTTAGCGCACAGGTGAAGGTACGGAAACGTGGGAGGCTCGTGCTACGTGCTGACGCACGGGTCAGTGCCAGCGTACGGGCCAGGAGTAGGCAACGGCGTAGGATAAAGTATAGGCTGGTGGTGGATTTGCGTTCTGGGCTAGGGTTAGGGTTAGGGAACGTCAAGGCTTAGGGCACAGGAGAGGGTACGGAAACGAGGAGGGTAAGGCTACGTGCTGATGCACGGGGCAGTGCCAGAGTACAGGCCAGGAGTAGGCAACGGCGTAGGGTAAGGTGTAGGGCTGGTGGTGGGTTTGCATTCCGGGCTAGGGTTAGGGTTAGGGAACAGCAAGGCTTAGGGCACAGGTGAGGGTACGGAAACGTGGGAGGGTCAGGCTACGTGCTGACGCACGGGTCAGTGCCAGCGTACGGGCCAGGAGTAGGCAACGGCGTAGGATAAAGTGTAGGGCTGGTGGTGGATTTGCGTTCCGGGCTAGGGTTAGGGTTAGGGAACGGCAAGGCTTAGGGCACAGGTGAGGGTACGGAAACGTGGGAGGGTCAGGCTACGTGCTGACGCACGGGTCAGTGCCAGCGTATGGGTCAGGAGTAGGGTAAGGCGTAAGGTAAGTTGTAGGGCTGGTGGTGGGTTTCTATTCCGGGCTAGGGTTAGGGTTAGGGAACGGCAAGGCTTAGGGCACAGGTCAGGGTACGGAAACGCGGGAGGGTAAGGCTACGTGCTGATGAACGGGTCAGTGCCAGAGTACAGGCCAGGAGTAGGCAACGGCGTAGGGTAAGGTGTAGGGCTGGTGGTTGGTTTCCCTTCCAGGCTAGGGTTAGGGTTAGGGAACGGCAAGGCTTAGGGCACAGGTGAGGGTACGGAAACGTGGGAGGGTCGGGCTACGTGCTGACGCACGGGTCAGTGCCAGCGTACGGGCCAGGAGTAGGCAACGGCGTAGGATAAAGTGTAGGGCTGGTGGTGGATTTGTGTTCCAGGCTAGGGTTAGGGTTAGGGAACGGCAAGGCTTAGGGCACAGGTGAGGGTACGGAAACCTGGGAGGGTCAGGCTACGTGCTGACGCTCGGTTCAGTGCCAGCGTACGGGCCAGGAATAGGGTACGGCGTAAGGTAAGGTGTAGGGCTGGTGGTGGGTTTCCGTTCTGGCCTAGGGTTAGGGTTAGGGAACGGCAAGGCTTAGGGCACAGGTGAGGGTACGGAAACGTGGGAGGGTCAGGCTACGTGCTGACGCACGGGTCAGTGCCAGCGTACGGGCCAGGAGTAGTGTACGGCGTAAGGTAAGGTGTAGGACTTGTGGTTGATTTCCGTTCCAGGCTAGGGTTAGGGTTAGGGAACGGCAAGGCTTAGGGCAAAGGAGAGCGTACGGAAACGTGGGAGGGTCGGGCTACGTGCTGACGCACGGGTCAGTGCCAGCGTACGGGCCAGGAGTAGGCAACGCCGTAGGATAAAGTGTAGGCTGGTGGTGGATTTGCATTCGGGGCTAGGTTTAGGGTTAGGGAACGGCAAGGCTTAGGGCACAGGTGAGGGTACGGAAACGTGGGAGGGTCAGGCTACGTGCTGACGCACAGTTCAGTGCCAGCGTACGGTCCAGGAATAGGGTACAGCGTAAGGTAAGGTGTCAGGCTGGTGGTGGGTTTCCGTTCCGGGCTAGGGTTAGGGTTAGGGAACGACAAGGCTTAGGGCACAGGTGAAGTTACGGAAACGTGGGAGGCTCGGGCTACGTGCTGACGCACGTGTCAGTGCCAGCGTACGGGCCAGGAGTAGGCAACGGCGTAGGATAAAGTGTAGGGCTGGTGGTGGATTTGCGTTCTGGGCTAGGGTTAGGGTTAGGGAACGGCAAGGCTTAGGGCACAGGTGAGGGTACGGAAACGCGGGAGGGTAAGGCTGCGTGCTGATGCACGGTGCAGTGCCAGCGTACGGGCCAGGAGTAGGCAACGGCGTAAGGTAAGGTGTAGGGCTTGTGGTTGGTTTCCGTTCCAGGCTAGGGTTAGGGTTAGGGAACGGCAAGGCTTAGGGCACAGGTGAGGGTACGGAAACGTGGGAGCGTCGGGCTACGTGCTGACGCACGGGTCAGTGCCAGCATACGGGCCAGGAGTAGGCAATGGCGTAGGATAAAGTGTAGGGCTGGTGGTGGATTTGCGTTCCAGGCTAGGGTTAGGGTTAGGGAACGGCAAGGCTTAGAGCACAGGTGAGGGTACGGAAACGTGGGAGGGTCAGGCTACGTGCTGACGCACGGTTCAGTGCCAGCGTACGGGCCAGGAATAGGGTACGGCGTAAGGTAAGGTGTAGGGCTGGTGCTGGGTTTCCGTTCCGGGCCAGGGTTAGGGTTAGGGAACGGCAAGGCTTAGGGCACAGGTGAGGGTACGGAAACGTGGGAGGGTCAGGCTACGTGCTGACGCACGGGTCAGTGCCAACGTACGGGCCAGGAGTAGGGTACGGCGTAAGATAATGTGTAGGGCTTGTGGTTGATTTCCGTTCCAGGCTAGGGTTAGGGTTAGGGAACGGCAAGGCTTAGGGCAAAGGAGAGGGTACGGAAACGTGGGAGGGTCGGGCCCCGTTCTGTCGCACGGGTTAGTGCCAGCATACGGGCCAGGAGTAGGCAACGACGTAGGATAAAGTGTAGGGCTGGTGGTGGGTTTCCATTCCGGGCTAGAGTTAGGGTTAGGGAACGGCAAGGCTTAGGGCACAGGTGAGGGTACGGAAACGTGGAAGGGTCAGGCTACGTGGTGACGCACGGGTCAGTGCCAGCGTACGGGCCAGGAGTAGGCAACGGCGTAAGGTAAGGTGTAGGGCTGGTGGTGGCTTTCTATTCCGGGCTAGGGTTAGGGTTAGGGAACGGCAAGGCTTAGGGCACAGGTGAGGTTACGGAAACGTGGGAGGGTCGGGCTACGTGCTGACGCACGGGTCAGTGCCAGCGTACGGGCCAGGAGTATGCAACGGCGTAGGATAAAGTGTAGGGCTGGTGGTTGTTTTCCGTTCCGGGCTAGTGTTAGGGTTAGGGAACGGCAAGGCTTAGGGCACAGGTGAGGTTACGGAAACGTGGGAGGGTCAGGCTACGTGCTGACGCACGGGTTAGTGCCAGCGTACGGGCCAGGAGTAGGCAACGGCGTAAGGTAAGGTGTAGGGCTGGTGGTTGGTTTCCGTTCCAGGCTAGGGTTAGGGTTAGGGAACGGCAAGGCTTAGGGCACAGGTGAGGGTACGGAAACGTGGGAGGGTCGGGCTACGTGCTGACGCACGTGTCAGTGCCAGCGTACGGGCCAGGAGTAGGCAACGGCGTAGGATAAAGTGTAGGGCGGGTGGTGGATTTGCATTCGGGGCTAGGGTTAGGGTTAGGGAACGGCAAGGCTTAGGGCACAGGTGAGGGTACGGAAACGTGGGAGGGTCAGGCTACGTGCTGACGCACAGGTCAGTGCCAGCGTACAGGTCAGGAGTAGGGTACGGCGTAAGGTAACGTGTAGGGCTGGTGGTGGGTTTCTATTCCGGGATAGGGTTAGGGTTAGGGAACGGCAAGGCTTAGGGCACAGGTGAGGGTACGGAAACGTGGGAGGGTCGGGCTACGTGCTGACGCACGGGTCAGTGCCAGCGTACGGGCCAGGAGTAGGCAACGGCGTAGGATAAAGTGTAGGGCTGGTGGTGGATTTGCGTTCCGGGCTAGGGTTAGGGTTAGGGAACGGCAAGGCTTAGGGCACAGGTGAGGGTACGGAAACGTGGGAGGGTCAGGCTACGTGCTGACGCACGGTTCAGTGCCAGCGTACGGGCCAGGAATAGGGTACGGCATAAGGTAAGGTGTCAGGCTGGTGGTGGGTTTCCGTTCCGGGCTAGGGTTAGGGTTAGGGAACGGCAAGGCTTAGCGCACAGGTGATGGTACGGAAACGTGGGAGGCTCGTGCTACGTGCTGACGCACGGGTCAGTGCCAGCGTACGGGCCAGGAGTAGGCAACGGCGTAGGATAAAGTATAGGCTGGTGGTGGATTTGCGTTCTGGGCTAGGGTTAGGGTTAGGGAACGGCAAGGCTTAGGGCACAGGAGAGGGTACGGAAATGCGGGAGGGTAAGGCTACGTGCTGATGCACGGGGCAGTGCCAGAGTACAGGCCAGGAGTAGGCAACGGCGTAGGGTAAGGTGTAGGGCTGGTGGTGGGTTTCCATTCCGGGCTACGGTTTGGGTTAGGGAACGGCAAGGCTTAGGGCACAGGTGAGGGTACGGAAACGTGGGAGGGTCAGGCTACGTGCTGACGCACGGGTCAGTGCCAGCGTACGGGCCAGGAGTAGGCAACGGCGTAAGGTAAGGTGTAGGGCTGGTGGTTGTTTTCCGTTCCAGGCTAGGGTTAGGGTTAGGGAACGGCAAGGCTTAGGGCACAGGTGAGGGTACGGAAACGTGGGAGGATCGGGCTACGTGCTGACGCACGGGTCAGTGCCAGCGTACGGGCCAGGAGAAGGCAACGGCGTAGGATAAAGTGTAGGGCTGGTGGTGGATTTGCGTTCCGGGCTAGGGTTAGGGTTAGGGAACGGCAAGGCTTAGGGCACAGGTGAGGATACGGAAACGTGGGAGGTTCAGGCTACGTGCAGACGCACGGGTCAGTGCCAGCGTACGGGTCAGGAGTAGGGTACGGCGTAAGGTAAGGTGTAGGGCTGGTGGTGGGTTTCTATTCCGGGCTAGGGTTAGTGTTAGGGAACGGCAAGGCTTAGGGCACAAGTGAGGGTACGGAAACGTGGGAAGGTCAGGCTACGTGCTGACGCACGGTTCAGTGCCAGCGTACGGGCCAGGAATAGGGTACGGCGTAAGGTAAGGTGTAGGGCTGGTGGTGGGTTTCCATTCCGGGCTAGGGTTAGGGTTACGGAACGGCAAGGCTTAGGGCACAGGTGAGGGTACGGAAACGTGGGAGGGTCTGGCTACGTGCTGATTCACGGGTCCGTGCCAGCGTTCGGGCCAGGAGTGGGCAACGGCGTAAGGTAAGGTGTAGGGCTTGTGGTTGATTTCCGTTCCGGGATAGGGTTAGGGTTAGGGATCGGCAAGGCTTAGGGCACAGGTGAGGGTATGGAAACGTGGGAGTGTCGGGCTACGTGCAGACGCACGGGTCAGTGCCAGCGTACGGGCCAGGAGTAGGCAACGGCGTAGGATAAAGTGTAGGGCTGGTGGTGGATTTGCGTTCCAGCCTAGGGTTAGGGTTAGGGAACGGCAAGGCTTAGGGCACAGGTGAGGGTACGGAAACGTGGGAGGTTCAGGCTACGTGCTGACGCACGGGTCAGTGCCAGCGTACGGGTCAGGAGTAGGGTACGGCGTAAGGTAAGGTGTAGGGCTGGTGGTGGGTTTCTATTCCGGGCTAGGGTTAGGGTTAGGGAACCGCAAGGCTTAGGGCAGAGGTCAGGGTACGGAAACGCGGGAGGGTAAGGCTACGTTCTGAATCACGGGTCAGAGCCAGAGTACAGGCCAGGAGTAGGCAACGGGGTAGGGTAAGGTGTAGGGCTGGTGGTGGGTTTCTATTCCGGGCTAGGGTTAGGGTTAGGGAACGGCAAGGCTTAGGGCACAGGTGAGGGTACGGAAACGTGGGAGGGTCAGGCTACATGCTGACGCACGGGTCAGTGCCAGCGTACGGGCCAGGAGTATGCAACGGCGTAAGGTAAGGTGTAGGGCTGGTGGTTGGTTTCCGATCCAGGCTAGGGTTAGAGTTAGGGAACGGCAAGGCTTAGGGCACAGGTGAGGGTACGGAAACGTGGGAGGGTCGGGCTACGTGCTGACGCACGGGTCAGTGCCAGCGTACTGGCCAGGAGTAGGCAACGGCGTAGGATAAAGTGTAGGGCTGGTGGTGGATTTGCGTTCCGGGCTAGGGTTAGGGTTAGGGAACGGCAAGGCTTAGGGCACAGGTGAGGGTACGGAAACGTGGGAGGGTCAGGCTACGTGCTGACGCACGGGTCAGTGCCAGCGTACGGGTCAGGAGTAGGGTAAGGCGTAAGGTAAGGTGTAGGGCTGGTGGTGGGTTTCTATTCCGGGCTAGGGTTAGGGTTAGGGAACGGCAAGGCTTAGGGCACAGGTCAGGGTACGGAAACGCGGGAGGGTAAGGCTACGTGCTGATGAACGGGTCAGTGCCAGAGTACAGGCCAGGAGTAGGCAACGGCGTAGGGTAAGGTGTAGGGCTGGTGGTTGGTTTCCGTTCCAGGCTAGGGTTAGGGTTAGGGAACGGCAAGGCTTAGGGCACAGGTGAGGGTACGGAAACGTGGGAGGGTCGGGCTACGTGCTGACGCACGGGTCAGTGCCAGCGTACGGGCCAGGAGTAGGCAACGGCGTAGGATAAAGTGTAGGGCTGGTGGTGGATTTGCATTCGGGGCTAGGGTTAGGGTTAGGGAACGGCAAGGCTTAGGGCACAGGTGAGGGTACGGAAACGTGGGAGGGTCAGGCTACGTGCTGACGCACAGTTCAGTGCCAGCGTACGGGCCAGGAATAGGGTACGGCGTAAGGTAAGGTGTCAGGCTGGTGGTGGGATTCCGTTCCGGGCTAGGGTTAGCGTGAGGGAACGACAAGGCTTAGGGCACAGGTGAAGTTACGGAAACGTGGGAGGCTCGGGCTACGTGCTGACGCACGGGTCAGTGCCAGCGTACGGGCCAGGAGTAGGCAACGGCGTAGGATAAAGTGTAGGGCTGGTGGTGGATTTGCGTTCTGGGCTAGGGTTAGGGTTAGGGAACGGCAAGGCTTAGGGCACAGGTGAGGGTACGGAAACGCGGGAGGGTAAGGCTGCGTGCTGATGCACGGTGCAGTGCCAGCGTACGGGCCAGGAGTAGGCAACGGCGTAAGGTAAGGTGTAGGGCTGGTGGTTGGTTTCCGTTCCAGGCTAGGGTTAGGGTTAGGGAACGGCAAGGCTTAGGGCACAGGTGAGGGTACGGAAACGTGGGAGCGTCGGGCTACGTGCTGACGCACGGGTCAGTGCCAGCATACGGGCCAGGAGTAGGCAATGGCGTAGGATAAAGTGTAGGGCTGGTGGTGGAATTGCGTTCCAGGCTAGGGTTAGGGTTAGGGAACGGCAAGGCTTAGAGCACAGGTGAGGGTACGGATACGTGGCAGGGTCAGGCTACGTGCTGACGCACGGTTCAGTGCCAGCGTACGGGCCAGGAATAGGGTACGGCGTAAGGTAAGGTGTAGGGCTGGTGCTGGGTTTCCGTTCCGGGCCAGGGTTAGGGTTAGGGAACGGCAAGGCTTAGGGCACAGGTGAGGGTACAGAAACGTGGGAGGGTCAGGCTACGTGCTGACGCACGGGTCAGTGCCAACGTACGGGCCAGGAGTAGGGTACGGCGTAAGATAAGGTGTAGGGCTTGTGGTTGATTTCCGTTCCAGGCTAGGGTTAGGGTTAGGGAACGGCAAGGCTTAGGGCAAAGGAGAGGGTACGGAAACGTGGGAGGGTCGGGCCCCGTTCTGTCGCACGGGTTAGTGCCAGCATACGGGCCAGGAGTAGGCAACGACGTGGGATAAAGTGTAGGGCTGTTGGTGGGTTTCCATTCCGGGCTAGAGTTAGGGTTAGGGAACGGCAAGGCTTAGGGCACAGGTGAGGATACGGAAACGTGGGAGGGTCAGGCTACGTGCTGACGCACGGGTCAGTGCCAGCGTACGGGCCAGGAGTAGGCAACGGCGTAAGGTAAGGTGTAGGGCTGGTGGTGGGTTTCTATTCCGGGCTAGGGTTAGGGTTAGGGAACGGAAAGGCTTAGGGCACAGGTGAGGTTACGGAAACGTGGGAGGGTCGGGCTACGTGCTGACGCACGGGTCAGTGCCAGCGTACGGGCCAGGAGTATGCAACGGCGTAGGATAAAGTGTAGGGCTGGTGGTTGTTTTCCGTTCCGGGCTAGTGTTAGGGTTAGGGAACGGCAAGGCTTAGGGCACAGGTGAGGTTACGGAAACGTGGGAGGGTCAGGCTACGTGCTGACGCACGGGTTAGTGCCAGCGTACGGGCCAGGAGTAGGCAACGGCGTAAGGTAAGGTGTAGGGCTGGTGGTTGGTTTCCGTTCCAGGCTAGGGTTAGGGTTAGGGAACGGCAAGGCTTAGGGCACAGGTGAGGGTACGGAAACGTGGGAGGGTCGGGCTACGTGCTGACGCACGTGTCAGTGCCAGCGTACGGGCCAGGAGTAGGCAACGGCGTAGGATAAAGTGTAGGGCTGGTGGTGGATTTGCGTTCGGGGCTAGGGTTAGGGTTAGGGAACGGCAAGGCTTAGGGCACAGGTGAGGGTACGGAAACGTGGGAGGGTCAGGCTACGTGCTGACGCACAGGTCAGTGCCAGCGTACAGGTCAGGAGTAGGGTACGGCGTAAGGTAACGTGTAGGGCTGGTGGTGGGTTTCTATTCCGGGCTAGGGTTAGGGTTAGGGAACGGCAAGGCTTAGGGCAAAGGTGAGGGTACGGAAACGTGGGAGGGTCAGGCTACGTGCTGACGCACGGGTCAGTGCCAGCGTATGGGTCAGGAGTAGGGTATGGCGTAAGGTAAGGTGTAGGGCTGGTGGTGGGTTTCTATTCCGGGCTAGGGTTAGGGTTATGGAACGGCAAGGCTTAGGGCACAGGTGAGGGTACGGAAACGTGGGAGGGTCGGGCTACGTGCTGATGCACGGGTCAGTGCCAGCGTACGGGCCAGGAGTAGGCAACGGCGTAGGATAAAGTGTAGGGCTGGTGGTGGATTTGCGTTCCGGGCTAGGGTTAGGGTTAGGGAACGGCAAGGCTTAGGGCACAGGTGAGGGTACGGAAACGTGGGAGGGTCAGGCTACGTGCTGACGCACAGTTCAGTGCCAGCGTACGGGCCAGGAATAGGGTACGGCGTAAGGTAAGGTGTCAGGCTGGTGGTGGGTTTCCGTTCCGGGCTAGGGTTAGGGTTAGGGAACGACAAGGCTTAGGGCACAGGTGAAGTTACGGAAACGTGGGAGGCTCGGGCTACGTGCTGACGCACGGATCAGTGCCAGCGTACGGGCCAGGAGTAGGCAACGGCGTAGGATAAAGTGTAGGGCTGGTGGTGGATTTGCGTTCTGGGCTAGGGTTAGGGTTAGGGAACGGCAAGGCTTAGGGCACAGGTGAGGGTACAGAAACGTGGGAGGGTCGGGCTACGTGCTGACGCACGTGTCAGTGCCAGCGTACGGGCCAGGAGTAGGCAACGGCGTAGGATAAAGTGTAGGGCTGGTGGTGGATTTGCGTTCGGGGCTAGGGTTAGGGTTAGGGAACAGCAAGGCTTAGGGCACAGGTGAGGGTACGGAAACGTGGGAGGGTCAGGCTACGTGCTGACGCACAGGTCAGTGCCAGCGTACAGGTCAGGAGTAGGGTACGGCGTAAGGTAACGTGTAGGGCTGGTGGTGGGTTTCTATTTCGGGCTAGGGTTAGGGTTAGGGAACGGCAAGGCTTAGGGCACAGGTGAGGGTACGGAAACGTGGGAGCGTCGGGCTACGTGCTGACGCACGGGTCAGTGCCAGCATACGGGCCAGGAGTAGGCAATGGCGTAGGATAAAGTGTAGGGCTGGTGGTGGAATTGCGTTCCAGGCTAGGGTTAGGGTTAGGGAACGGCAAGGCTTAGAGCACAGGTGAGGGTACGGATACGTGGCAGGGTCAGGCTACGTGCTGACGCACGGTTCAGTGCCAGCGTACGGGCCAGGAATAGGGTACGGCGTAAGGTAAGGTGTAGGGCTGGTGCTGGGTTTCCGTTCCGGGCCAGGGTTAGGGTTAGGGAACGGCAAGGCTTAGGGCACAGGTGAGGGTACAGAAACGTGGGAGGGTCAGGCTACGTGCTGACGCACGGGTCAGTGCCAACGTACGGGCCAGGAGTAGGGTACGGCGTAAGATAAGGTGTAGGGCTTGTGGTTGATTTCCGTTCCAGGCTAGGGTTAGGGTTAGGGAACGGCAAGGCTTAGGGCAAAGGAGAGGGTACGGAAACGTGGGAGGGTCGGGCCCCGTTCTGTCGCACGGGTTAGTGCCAGCATACGGGCCAGGAGTAGGCAACGACGTGGGATAAAGTGTAGGGCTGTTGGTGGGTTTCCATTCCGGGCTAGAGTTAGGGTTAGGGAACGGCAAGGCTTAGGGCACAGGTGAGGATACGGAAACGTGGGAGGGTCAGGCTACGTGCTGACGCACGGGTCAGTGCCAGCGTACGGGCCAGGAGTAGGCAACGGCGTAAGGTAAGGTGTAGGGCTGGTGGTGGGTTTCTATTCCGGGCTAGGGTTAGGGTTAGGGAACGGAAAGGCTTAGGGCACAGGTGAGGTTACGGAAACGTGGGAGGGTCGGGCTACGTGCTGACGCACGGGTCAGTGCCAGCGTACGGGCCAGGAGTATGCAACGGCGTAGGATAAAGTGTAGGGCTGGTGGTTGTTTTCCGTTCCGGGCTAGTGTTAGGGTTAGGGAACGGCAAGGCTTAGGGCACAGGTGAGGTTACGGAAACGTGGGAGGGTCAGGCTACGTGCTGACGCACGGGTTAGTGCCAGCGTACGGGCCAGGAGTAGGCAACGGCGTAAGGTAAGGTGTAGGGCTGGTGGTTGGTTTCCGTTCCAGGCTAGGGTTAGGGTTAGGGAACGGCAAGGCTTAGGGCACAGGTGAGGGTACGGAAACGTGGGAGGGTCGGGCTACGTGCTGACGCACGTGTCAGTGCCAGCGTACGGGCCAGGAGTAGGCAACGGCGTAGGATAAAGTGTAGGGCTGGTGGTGGATTTGCGTTCGGGGCTAGGGTTAGGGTTAGGGAACGGCAAGGCTTAGGGCACAGGTGAGGGTACGGAAACGTGGGAGGGTCAGGCTACGTGCTGACGCACAGGTCAGTGCCAGCGTACAGGTCAGGAGTAGGGTACGGCGTAAGGTAACGTGTAGGGCTGGTGGTGGGTTTCTATTCCGGGCTAGGGTTAGGGTTAGGGAACGGCAAGGCTTAGGGCAAAGGTGAGGGTACGGAAACGTGGGAGGGTCAGGCTACGTGCTGACGCACGGGTCAGTGCCAGCGTATGGGTCAGGAGTAGGGTATGGCGTAAGGTAAGGTGTAGGGCTGGTGGTGGGTTTCTATTCCGGGCTAGGGTTAGGGTTATGGAACGGCAAGGCTTAGGGCACAGGTGAGGGTACGGAAACGTGGGAGGGTCGGGCTACGTGCTGATGCACGGGTCAGTGCCAGCGTACGGGCCAGGAGTAGGCAACGGCGTAGGATAAAGTGTAGGGCTGGTGGTGGATTTGCGTTCCGGGCTAGGGTTAGGGTTAGGGAACGGCAAGGCTTAGGGCACAGGTGAGGGTACGGAAACGTGGGAGGGTCAGGCTACGTGCTGACGCACAGTTCAGTGCCAGCGTACGGGCCAGGAATAGGGTACGGCGTAAGGTAAGGTGTCAGGCTGGTGGTGGGTTTCCGTTCCGGGCTAGGGTTAGGGTTAGGGAACGACAAGGCTTAGGGCACAGGTGAAGTTACGGAAACGTGGGAGGCTCGGGCTACGTGCTGACGCACGGATCAGTGCCAGCGTACGGGCCAGGAGTAGGCAACGGCGTAGGATAAAGTGTAGGGCTGGTGGTGGATTTGCGTTCTGGGCTAGGGTTAGGGTTAGGGAACGGCAAGGCTTAGGGCACAGGTGAGGGTACAGAAACGTGGGAGGGTCGGGCTACGTGCTGACGCACGTGTCAGTGCCAGCGTACGGGCCAGGAGTAGGCAACGGCGTAGGATAAAGTGTAGGGCTGGTGGTGGATTTGCGTTCGGGGCTAGGGTTAGGGTTAGGGAACAGCAAGGCTTAGGGCACAGGTGAGGGTACGGAAACGTGGGAGGGTCAGGCTACGTGCTGACGCACAGGTCAGTGCCAGCGTACAGGTCAGGAGTAGGGTACGGCGTAAGGTAACGTGTAGGGCTGGTGGTGGGTTTCTATTTCGGGCTAGGGTTAGGGTTAGGGAACGGCAAGGCTTAGGGCACAGGTGAGGTTACGGAAACGTGGGAGGGTCGGGCTACGTGCTGACGCACGGGTCAGTGCCAGCGTACGGGCCAGGAGTATGCAACGGCGTAGGATAAAGTGTAGGGCTGGTGGTTGTTTTCCGTTCCGGGCTAGTGTTAGGGTTAGGGAACGGCAAGGCTTAGGGCACAGGTGAGGTTACGGAAACGTGGGAGGGTCAGGCTACGTGCTGACGCACGGGTTAGTGCCAGCGTACGGGCCAGGAGTAGGCAACGGCGTAAGGTAAGGTGTAGGGCTGGTGGTTGGTTTCCGTTCCAGGCTAGGGTTAGGGTTAGGGAACGGCAAGGCTTAGGGCACAGGTGAGGGTACGGAAACGTGGGAGGGTCGGGCTACGTGCTGACGCACGTGTCAGTGCCAGCGTACGGGCCAGGAGTAGGCAACGGCGTAGGATAAAGTGTAGGGCTGGTGGTGGATTTGCGTTCGGGGCTAGGGTTAGGGTTAGGGAACGGCAAGGCTTAGGGCACAGGTGAGGGTACGGAAACGTGGGAGGGTCAGGCTACGTGCTGACGCACAGGTCAGTGCCAGCGTACAGGTCAGGAGTAGGGTACGGCGTAAGGTAACGTGTAGGGCTGGTGGTGGGTTTCTATTCCGGGCTAGGGTTAGGGTTAGGGAACGGCAAGGCTTAGGGCAAAGGTGAGGGTACGGAAACGTGGGAGGGTCAGGCTACGTGCTGACGCACGGGTCAGTGCCAGCGTATGGGTCAGGAGTAGGGTATGGCGTAAGGTAAGGTGTAGGGCTGGTGGTGGGTTTCTATTCCGGGCTAGGGTTAGGGTTATGGAACGGCAAGGCTTAGGGCACAGGTGAGGGTACGGAAACGTGGGAGGGTCGGGCTACGTGCTGATGCACGGTTCAGTGCCAGCGTACGGGCCAGGAGTAGGCAACGGCGTAGGATAAAGTGTAGGGCTGGTGGTGGATTTGCGTTCCGGGCTAGGGTTAGGGTTAGGGAACGGCAAGGCTTAGGGCACAGGTGAGGGTACGGAAACGTGGGAGGGTCAGGCTACGTGCTGACGCACAGTTCAGTGCCAGCGTACGGGCCAGGAATAGGGTACGGCGTAAGGTAAGGTGTCAGGCTGGTGGTGGGTTTCCGTTCCGGGCTAGGGTTAGGGTTAGGGAACGACAAGGCTTAGGGCACAGGTGAAGTTACGGAAACGTGGGAGGCTCGGGCTACGTGCTGACGCACGGATCAGTGCCAGCGTACGGGCCAGGAGTAGGCAACGGCGTAGGATAAAGTGTAGGGCTGGTGGTGGATTTGCGTTCTGGGCTAGGGTTAGGGTTAGGGAACGGCAAGGCTTAGGGCACAGGTGAGGGTACAGAAACGTGGGAGGGTCGGGCTACGTGCTGACGCACGTGTCAGTGCCAGCGTACGGGCCAGGAGTAGGCAACGGCGTAGGATAAAGTGTAGGGCTGGTGGTGGATTTGCGTTCGGGGCTAGGGTTAGGGTTAGGGAACAGCAAGGCTTAGGGCACAGGTGAGGGTACGGAAACGTGGGAGGGTCAGGCTACGTGCTGACGCACAGGTCAGTGCCAGCGTACAGGTCAGGAGTAGGGTACGGCGTAAGGTAACGTGTAGGGCTGGTGGTGGGTTTCTATTCCGGGCTAGGGTTAGGGTTAGGGAACGGCAAGGCTTAGGGCACAGGTGAGGGTACGGAAACGTGGGAGGGTCAGGCTACGTGCTGACGCACGGGTCAGTGCCAGCGTACGGGTCAGGAGTAGGGTATGGCGTAAGGTAAGGTGTAGGGCTGGTGGTGGCTTTGTATTCCGGGCTAGGGTTAGGGTTAGGGAATGGCAAGGCTTAGGGCACAGGTGAGGGTACGGAAACGTGGGAGGGTCGGGCTACGTGCTGACGCACGGGTCAGTGCCAGCGTACGGGCCAGGAGTAGGCAACGGCGTAGGATAAAGTGTAGGGCTGGTGGTGGATTTGCGTTCCGGGCTAGGGTTAGGGTTAGGGAACGGCAAGGCTTAGGGCACAGGTGAGGGTACGGAAACGTGGGAGGGTCAGGCTACGTGCTGACGCAGAGTTCAGTGCCAGCGTACGGGCCAGGAATAGGGTACGGCATAAGGTAAGGTGTCAGGCTGGTGGTGGGTTTCCGTTCCGGGCTAGGGTTAGGGTTAGGGAACGACAAGGCTTAGGGCACAGGTGAAGTTACGGAAACGTGGGAGGCTCGGGCTACATGCTGACGCACGGGTCAGTGCCAGCGTACGGGCCAGGAGTAGGCAACGGCGTAGGATAAAGTGTAGGGCTGGTGGTGGATTTGCGTTCTGGGCTTGGGTTAGGGTTAGGGAACGGCAAGGCTTAGGGCACAGGTGAGGGTACGGAAACGCGGGAGGGTAAGGCTGCGTGCTGATGCACGGTGCAGTGCCAGCGTACGGGCCAGGAGTAGGCAACGGCGTAAGGTAAGGTGTAGGGCTGGTGGTTGGTTTCCGTTACAGGCTAGGGTTAGGGTTAGGGAACGGCAAGGCTTAGGGCACAGGTGAGGGTACGGAAACGTGGGAGCGTCGGGCTACGTGCTGACGCACGGGTCAGTGCCAGCATACGGGCCAGGAGTAGGCAATGGCGTAGGATAAAGTGTAGGGCTGGTGGTGGATTTGCGTTCCAGGCTAGGGTTAGGGTTAGGGAACGGCAAGGCTTAGAGCACAGGTGAGGGTACGGAAACGTGGGAGGGTCAGGCTACGTGCTGACGCACGGTTCAGTGCCAGCGTACGGGCCAGGAATAGGGTACGGCGTAAGGTAAGGTGTAGGGCTGGTGCTGCGTTTCCGTTCCGGGCCAGGGTTAGGGTTAGGGAACGGCAAGGCTTAGGGCACAGGTGAGGGTACGGAAACGTGGGAAGGTCAGGCTACGTGCTGACGCACGGGTAAGTGCCGACGTACGGGCCAGGAGTAGGGTACGGCGTAAGATAAGGTGTAGGGCTTGTGGTTGATTTCCGTTCCAGGCTAGGGTTAGGGTTAGGGAACGGCAAGGCTTAGGGCAAAGGAGAGGGTACGGAAACGTGGGAGGGTCGGGCCCCGTTCTGTCGCACGGGTTAGTGCCAGCATACGGGCCAGGAGTAGGCAACGACGTAGGATAAAGTGTAGGGCTGGTGGTGGGTTTCCATTCCGGGCTAGAGTTAGGGTTAGGGAACGGCAAGGCTTAGGGCACAGGTGAGGTTACGGAAACGTGGGAGGGTCGGGCTACGTGCTGACGCACGGGTCAGTGCCAGCGTACGGGCCAGGAGTATGCAACGGCGTAGGATAAAGTGTAGGGCTGGTGGTTGTTTTCCGTTCCGGGCTAGTGTTAGGGTTAGGGAACGGCAAGGCTTAGGGCACAGGTGAGGTTACGGAAACGTGGGAGGGTCAGGCTACGTGCTGACGCACGGGTTAGTGCCAGCGTACGGGCCAGGAGTAGGCAACGGCGTAAGGTAAGGTGTAGGGCTGGTGGTTGGTTTCCGTTCCAGGCTAGGGTTAGGGTTAGGGAACGGCAAGGCTTAGGGCACAGGTGAGGGTACGGAAACGTGGGAGGGTCGGGCTACGTGCTGACGCACGTGTCAGTGCCAGCGTACGGGCCAGGAGTAGGCAACGGCGTAGGATAAAGTATAGGCTGGTGGTGGATTTGCGTTCTGGGCTAGGGTTAGGGTTAGGGAACGGCAAGGCTTAGGGCACAGGAGAGGGTACGGAAACGCGGGAGGGTAAGGCTACGTGCTGATGCACGGGGCAGTGCCAGAGTACAGGCCAGGAGTAGGCAACGGCGTAGGGTATGGTGTAGGGCTGGTGGTGGGTTTCCATTCCGGGCTAGGGTTAGGGTTAGGGAACGGCAAGGCTTAGGGCACAGGTGAGGGTACGGAAACGTGGGAGGGTCAGGCTACGTGCTGATGCACGGGTCAGTGCCAGCGTACGGGTCAGGAGTAGGGTAAGGCGTAAGGTAAAGTGTAGGGCTGGTGGTGGGTTTCTATTCCGGGCTAGGGTTAGGGTTAGGGAACGGCAAGGCTTAGGGCACAGGTGAGGGTACGGAAACGTGGGAGGGTCTGGCTACGTGCTGACGCAAGTTTCAGTGCCAGCGTACGGGCCAGGAATAGGGTACGGCATAAGGTAAGGTGTAGGGCTGGTGGTGGGTTTCCATTCCGGGCTAGGGTTAGGGTTAGGGAATGGCAAGGCTTAGGGCACAGGTGAAGGTATGGAAACGTGGGAGGGTCGGGCTACGTGCAGACGCACGGGTCAGTGCCAGCGTACGGGCCAGGAGTAGGCAACGGCGTAGGATAAAGTGTAGGGCTGGTGGTGGATTTGCGTTCCAGGCTAGGGTTAGGGTTAGGGAACGGCAAGGCTTAGGGCACAGGTGAGGGTACGGAAACGTGGGAGGTTCAGGCTACGTGCTGACGCACGGGTCAGTGCCAGCGTACGGGTCAGGAGTAGGGTACGGCGTAACGTAAGGTGTAGGGCTTGTGGTGGGTTTCTATTCCGGGCTAGGGTTAGGGTTAGGTAACCGCAAGGCTTAGGGCACAGGTCAGGGTACGGAAACGCGGGAGTGTAAGGCTACGTTCTGATGCACGGGTCAGAGCCAGAGTACAGGCCAGGAGTAGGCAACGGGGTAGGGTAATGTGTAGGGCTGGTGGTGGGTTTCTATTCCGGGCTAGGGTTAGGGTTAGGGAACGGAAAGGCTTAGGGCACAGGTGAGGGTACGGAAACGTGGGAGGGTCAGGCTACATGCTGACGCACGGGTCAGTGCCAGCGTACGGGCCAGGAGTAGGCAACGGCGTAAGGTAAGGTGTAGGGCTGGTGGTTGTTTTCCGTTCCAGGCTAGGGTTAGAGTTAGGGAACGGCAAGGCTTAGGGCACAGGTGAGGGTAAGGAAACGTGGGAGGGTCGGGCTACGTGCTGACGCACGGGTCAGTGCCAGCGTACTGGCCAGGAGTAGGCAACGGCGTAGGATAAAGTGTAGGGCTGGTGGTGGATTTGCGTTCCGGGCTAGGGTTAGGGTTAGGGAACGGCAAGGCTTAGGGCACAGGTGAGGGTACGGAAACGTGGGAGGGTCAGGCTACGTGCTGACGCACGGGTCAGTGCCAGCGTACGGGTCAGGAGTAGGGTAAGGCGTAAGGTAAGGTGTAGGGCTGGTGGTGGGTTTCTATTCCGGGCTAGGGTTAGGGTTAGGGAACGGCAAGGCTTAGGGCACAGGTCAGGGTACGGAAACGAGGGAGGGTAAGGCTACGTGCTGATGAACGGGTCAGTGCCAGAGTACAGGCCAGGAGTAGGCAACGGCGTAGGGTAAGGTGTAGGGCTGGTGGTTGGTTTCCGTTCCAGGCTAGGGTTAGGGTTAGGGAACGGCAAGGCTTAGGGCACAGGTGAGGGTACGGAAACGTGGGAGGGTCGGGCTACGTGCTGACGCACGGGTCAGTGCCAGCGTACGGGCCAGGAGTAGGCAACGGCGTAGTATAAAGTGTAGGGCTGGTGGTGGATTTGCGTTCCAGGCTAGGGTTAGGGTTAGGGAACCGCAAGGCTTAGGGCACAGGTGAGGGTACGGAAACGTGGGATGGTCAGGCTACGTGCTGACGCACGGTTCAGTGCCAGCGTACGGGCCAGGAATAGGGTACGGCGTAAGGTAAGGTGTAGGGCTGGTGGTGGGTTTCCGTTCTGGCCTAGGGTTAGGGTTAGGGAACGGCAAGGCTTAGGGCACAGGTGAGGGTACGGAAACGCGGGAGGGTAAGGCTGCGTGCTGATGCACGGTGCAGTGCCAGCGTACGGGCCAGGAGTAGGCAATGGCGTAAGGTAAGGTGTAGGGCTGGTGGTTGGTTTCCGTTCCAGGCTAGGGTTAGGGTTAGGGAACGGCAAGGCTTAGGGCATAGGTGAGGGTACGGAAACGTGGGAGGGTCGGGCTACGTGCTGACGCACGTGTCAGTGCCAGCTTACGGGCCAGGAGTAGGCAACGGCGTAGGATAAAGTGTAGGGCTGGTGGTGGATTTGCGTTCGGGGCTAGGGTTAGGGTTAGGGAACGGCAAGGCTTAGGGCACAGGTGAGGGTACGGAAACGTGGGAGGGTCAGGCTACGTGCTGACGCACAGGTCAGTGCCAGCGTACAGGTCAGGAGTAGGGTACGGCGTAAGGTAACGTGTAGGGCTGGTGGTGGGTTTCTATTCCGGGCTAGGGTTAGGGTTAGGGAACGGCAAGGCTTAGGGCACAGGTGAGGGTACGGAAACGTGGGAGGGTCAGGCTACGTGCTGACGCACGGGTCAGTGCCAGCGTACGGGTCAGGAGTAGGGTATGGCGTAAGGTAAGGTGTAGGGCTGGTGGTGGGTTTCTATTCCGGGCTAGGGTTAGGGTTAGGGAACGGCAAGGCTTAGGGCACAGGTGAGGGTACGGAAACGTGGGAGGGTCAGGCTACGTGCTGACGCACAGGTCAGTGCCAGCGTACAGGTCAGGAGTAGGGTACGGCGTAAGGAAAGGTGTAGGGCTGGTGGTCGGTTTCTATTCCGGGTTAGGGTTAGGGTTATGGAACGGCAAGGCTTAGGGCACAGGTGAGGGTAAGGAAACGTGGGAGGGTCAGGCTACGTGCTGACGCACGTGTCAGTGCCAGCGTACGGGTCAGGAGTAGGGTACGGCGTAAGGTAAGGTGTAGGGCTGGTGGTGGTTTTCTATTCCGGGCTAGGGTTAGGGTTAGGGAACGGCAAGGCTTAGGGCACAGGTGAGGGTACGGAAACGTGGGATGGTCAGGCTACGTGCTGACGCACGGTTCAGTGCGAGCGTACGGACCAGGAATAGGGTACAGCGTAAGGTAAGGTGTAGGGCTGGTGGTGGGTTTCCGTTCCGGGCTAGGGTTAGGGTTAGGGAACGGCAAGGCTTAGGGCACAGGTGAGGGTACGGAAACGTGGGAGTGTCGGTCTACGTGCTGAAGCACGGGTTAATGCGAGCATACGGGACAGGAGTAGGCAACGGCGTAGGATAAATTGTAGGGCTGGTTGTGGATTTGCGTTCAGGGCTAGGGTTAGGGTGAGGGAACGGCAAGGCTTAGGGCACAGGTGAGGGTACGGAAACGTGGGAGGGTCGGGCTACGTGCTGACGCACGGGTCAGTGCCAGCGTACGGGCCAGGATTAGGCAACGGCGTAGGATAAAGTGTAGGGCTGGTGGTGGATTTGCGTTCCGGGCTAGGGTTAGGGTTAGGGAACGGCAAGGCATAGGGCACAGGTGAGGGTACGGAAACGTGGGAGGGTCAGGCTACGTGCTGACGCACAGTTCAGTGCCAGCGTACGGGCCAGGAATAGGGTACGGCGTAAGGTAAGGTGTCAGGCTGGTGGTGGGTTTCCGTTCCGGGCTAGGGTTAGGGTTAGGGAACGACAAGGCTTAGGGCACAGGTGAAGTTACGGAAACGTGGGAGGCTCGGGCTACGTGCTGACGCACGGATCAGTGCCAGCGTACGGGCCAGGAGTAGGCAACGGCGTAGGATAAAGTGTAGGGCTGGTGGTGGATTTGCGTTCAGGGCTAGGGTTATGGTTAGGGAACGGCAAGGCTTAGGGCACAGGTGAGGGTACGGAAACGCGGGAGGGTAAGGCTGCGTGCTGATGCACGGTGCAGTGCCAGCGTACGGGCCAGGAGTAGGCAACGGCATAAGGTAAGGTGTAGGGCTGGTGGTTGGTTTCCGTTCCAGGCTAGGGTTAGGTTTAGGGAAGGGCAAGGCTTAGGGCACAGGTGAGGGTACGGAAACGTGGGAGTGTCGGGCTACGTGCTGACGCACGGGTCAGTGCCAGCGTACGGGCCAGGAGTAGGCAACGGCGTAGGATAAAGTGTAGGGCTGGTGGTGGATTTGCGTTCCAGGCTAGGGTTAGGGTTTGGGAACGGCAAGGCTTAGAGCACAGGTGAGGGTACGGAAACGTGGGAGGGTCAGGCTACGTGCTGACGCACGGGTCAGTGCCAACGTACGGGCCAGGAGTAGGGTACGGCGTAAGATAAGGTGTAGGGCTTGTGGTTGATTTCCGTTCCAGGCTAGGGTTAGGGTTAGGGAACAGCAAGGCTTAGGGCAAAGGAGAGGGTACGGAAACGTGGGAGGTTCGGGCCCCGTTCTGTCGCACGGGTTAGTGCCAGCATACGGGTCAGGAGTAGGCAACGACGCAGGATATAGTGTAGGGCTGGTGGTGGGTTTCCATTCCGGGCTAGAGTTAGGGTTAGGGAACGGCAAGGCTTATTGCACAGGTGAGGGTACGGAAACGTGGGAGGGTCAGGCTACGTGCTGACGCACGGGTCAGTGCCAGCGTGCGGGCCAGGAGTAGGCAACGGCGTAAGGTAAGGTGTAGGGCTGGTGGTGGGTTTCTATTCCGGGCTAGGGTTAGGGTTAGGGAACGGCAAGGCTTAGGGCACAGGTGAGGTTACGGAAACGTGGGAGGGTCGGGCTACGTGCAGACGCACGGGTCAGTGCCAGCGTACGGGCCAGGAGTATGCAACGGCGTAGGATAAAGTGTAGGGCTGGTGGTTGTTTTCCGTTCCGGGCTAGTGTTAGGGTTGGGAACGGCAAGGCTTACGGCACAGGTGAGGTTACGGAAACGTGGGAGGGTCAGGCTACGTGCTGACGCACGGGTTAGTGCCAGCGTACGGGCCAGGAGTAGGCAACGGCGTAAGGTAAGGTGTAGGGCTGGTGGTTGGTTTCCGTTCCAGGCTAGGGTTAGGGTTAGGGAACGGCAAGGCTTAGGGCACAGGTGAGGGTACGGAAACTTGGGAGGGTCGGGCTACGTGCTGACGCACGTGTCAGTGCCAGCGTACGGGCCAGGAGTAGGCAACGGCGTAGGATAAAGTGTAGGGCTGGTGGTGGATTTGCGTTCGGGGCTAGGGTTAGGGTTAGGGAACGGCAAGGCTTAGGGCACAGGTGAGGGTACGGAAACGTGGGAGGGTCAGGCTACGTGCTGACGCACAGGTGAGTGCCAGCGTACAGGTCAGGAGTAGGGTACGGCGTAAGGTAAAGTGTAGGGCTGGTGGTGGGTTTCTATTCCGGGCTAGGGTTAGGGTTAGGGAACGGCAAGGCTTAGGGCACAGGTGAGGGTACGGAAATGTGGGAGGGTCAGGCTACGTGCTGACGCACGGGTCAGTGCCAGCGTACGGGTCAGGAGTAGGGTATGGCGTAAGGTAAGGTGTAGGGCTGGTGGTGGGTTTCTATTCCGGGCTAGGGTTAGGGTTAGGGAACGGCAAGGCTTAGGGCACAGGTGAGGGTACGGAAACGTGGGAGGGTCAGGCTACGTGCTGACGCACGGTTCAGTGCCAGCGTACGGGCCAGGAATAGGGTACGGCATAAGGTAAGGTGTCAGGCTGGTGGTGGGTTTCCGTTCCGGGCTAGGGTTAGGGTTAGGGAACGGCAAGGCTTAGGGCACAGGTGAGGGTACGGAAACGTGGGAGGGTCGGGCTACGTGCTGACGCACGGGTCAGTGCCAGCGTACTGGCCAGGAGTAGGCAACGGCGTAGGATAAAGTGTAGGGCTGGTGGTGGATTTGCGTTCCGGGCTAGGGTTAGGGTTAGGGAACGGCAAGGCTTAGGGCACAGGTGAGGATACGGAAACGTGGGAGGGTCAGGCTACGTGCAGACGCACGGGTCAGTGCCAGCGTACGGGTCAGGAGTAGGGTACGGCGTAAGGTAAGGTGTAGGGCTGGTGGTGGGTTTCTATTCCGGGCTTGGGTTAGGGTTAGGGAACGGCAAGGCTTAGGGCACAAGTGAGGGTACGGAAACGTGGGAGGGTCAGGATACGTGCTGACGCACGGTTCAGTGCCAGCGTACGGGCCAGGAATAGGGTACGGCGTAAGGTAAGGTGTAGGGCTGGTGGTGGGTTTCCATTCCGGGCTAGGGTTAGGGTTAGGGAACGGCAAGGCTTAGGGCACAGGTGAGGGTACGGAAACGTGGGAGGGTCAGGCTACGTGCTGATTCACGGGTCCGTGCCAGCGTTCGGGCCAGGAGAGGGCAACGGCGTAAGGTAAGGTGTAGGGCTTGTGGTTGATTTCCGTTCCGGGATAGGGTTAGGGTTAGGGATCGGCAAGGCTTAGGGCAGAGGTGAGGGTATGGAAACGTGGGAGGGTCGGGCTACGTGCCGACGCACGGGTCAGTGCCAGCGTACGGGCCAGGAGTAGGGTACGGCGTAAGGTAAGGTGTAGGGCTTGTGGTTGATTTCCGTTCCAGGCTAGGGTTAGGGTTAGGGAACGGCAAGGCTTAGGGCAAAGGAGAGGGTACGGAAACGTGGGAGGGTCAGGCTACGTGCTGACGCACGGGTCAGTGCCAACGTACGGGCCAGGAGTAGGGTACGGCGTAAGGTAAGGTGTAGGGCTTGTGGTTGATTTCCGTTCCAGGCTAGGGTAAGGGTTAGGGAACGGCAAGGCTTAGGGCAAAGGAGAGGGTACGGAAACGTGGGAGGGTCGGGCTACGTGCTGACGCACGGGTCAGTGCCAGCGTACGGGCCAGGAGTAGGCAACGGCGTAGGATAAAGTGTAGGGCTGGAGGTGGATTTGCATTCGGGGCTAGGGTTAGGGTTAGGGAACGGCAAGGCTTAGGGCACAGGTGAGGGTACGGAAACGTGGGAGGGCCAGGCTACGTGCTGACGCACAGTTCAGTGCCAGTGTACGGGCCAGGAATAGGGTACAGCGTAAGGTAAGGTGTCAGGTTGGTGGTGGGTTTCCGTTCCGGGCTAGGGTTAGGGTTAGGGAACGACAAGGCTTAGGGCACAGGTGAAGTTACGGAAACGTGGGAGGCTCGGGCTACGTGCTGACGCACGGGTCAGTGCCAGCGTACGGGCCAGGAGTAGGCAACGGCGTAGGATAAAGTGTAGGGCTGGTGGTGGATTTGCGTTCTGGGCTAGGGTTAGGGTTAGGGAACGGCAAGGCTTAGGGCACAGGTGAGGGTACGGAAACGTGGGAGGGTCAGGCTACGTGCTGACGCATGGGTTAGTGCCAGCGTACGGGCCAGGAGTAGGCAACGGCGTAGGATAAAGTGTAGGGCTGGTGGTGGATTTGCGTTCGGGGCTAGGGTTAGGGTTAGGGAACGGCAAGGCTTAGGGCACAGGTGAGGGTACGGAAACGTGGGAGGGTCAGGCTACGTGCTGACGCACAGGTCAGTGCCAGCGTACAGGTCAGGAGTAGGGTACGGCGTAAGGTAACGTGTAGGGCTGGTGGTGGGTTTCTATTCCGGGCTAGGGTTAGGGTTAGGGAACGGCAAGGCTTAGGGCAAAGGTGAGGGTACGGAAACGTGGGAGGGTCAGGCTACGTGCTGACGCACGGGTCAGTGCCAGCGTATGGGTCAGGAGTAGGGTATGGCGTAAGGTAAGGTGTAGGGCTGGTGGTGGGTTTCTATTCCGGGCTAGGGTTAGGGTTATGGAACGGCAAGGCTTAGGGCACAGGTGAGGGTACGGAAACGTGGGAGGGTCGGGCTACGTGCTGATGCACGGTTCAGTGCCAGCGTACGGGCCAGGAGTAGGCAACGGCGTAGGATAAAGTGTAGGGCTGGTGGTGGATTTGCGTTCCGGGCTAGGGTTAGGGTTAGGGAACGGCAAGGCTTAGGGCACAGGTGAGGGTACGGAAACGTGGGAGGGTCAGGCTACGTGCTGACGCACAGTTCAGTGCCAGCGTACGGGCCAGGAATAGGGTACGGCGTAAGGTAAGGTGTCAGGCTGGTGGTGGGTTTCCGTTCCGGGCTAGGGTTAGGGTTAGGGAACGACAAGGCTTAGGGCACAGGTGAAGTTACGGAAACGTGGGAGGCTCGGGCTACGTGCTGACGCACGGATCAGTGCCAGCGTACGGGCCAGGAGTAGGCAACGGCGTAGGATAAAGTGTAGGGCTGGTGGTGGATTTGCGTTCTGGGCTAGGGTTAGGGTTAGGGAACGGCAAGGCTTAGGGCACAGGTGAGGGTACAGAAACGTGGGAGGGTCGGGCTACGTGCTGACGCACGTGTCAGTGCCAGCGTACGGGCCAGGAGTAGGCAACGGCGTAGGATAAAGTGTAGGGCTGGTGGTGGATTTGCGTTCGGGGCTAGGGTTAGGGTTAGGGAACAGCAAGGCTTAGGGCACAGGTGAGGGTACGGAAACGTGGGAGGGTCAGGCTACGTGCTGACGCACAGGTCAGTGCCAGCGTACAGGTCAGGAGTAGGGTACGGCGTAAGGTAACGTGTAGGGCTGGTGGTGGGTTTCTATTCCGGGCTAGGGTTAGGGTTAGGGAACGGCAAGGCTTAGGGCACAGGTGAGGGTACGGAAACGTGGGAGGGTCAGGCTACGTGCTGACGCACGGGTCAGTGCCAGCGTACGGGTCAGGAGTAGGGTATGGCGTAAGGTAAGGTGTAGGGCTGGTGGTGGCTTTGTATTCCGGGCTAGGGTTAGGGTTAGGGAATGGCAAGGCTTAGGGCACAGGTGAGGGTACGGAAACGTGGGAGGGTCGGGCTACGTGCTGACGCACGGGTCAGTGCCAGCGTACGGGCCAGGAGTAGGCAACGGCGTAGGATAAAGTGTAGGGCTGGTGGTGGATTTGCGTTCCGGGCTAGGGTTAGGGTTAGGGAACGGCAAGGCTTAGGGCACAGGTGAGGGTACGGAAACGTGGGAGGGTCAGGCTACGTGCTGACGCAGAGTTCAGTGCCAGCGTACGGGCCAGGAATAGGGTACGGCATAAGGTAAGGTGTCAGGCTGGTGGTGGGTTTCCGTTCCGGGCTAGGGTTAGGGTTAGGGAACGACAAGGCTTAGGGCACAGGTGAAGTTACGGAAACGTGGGAGGCTCGGGCTACATGCTGACGCACGGGTCAGTGCCAGCGTACGGGCCAGGAGTAGGCAACGGCGTAGGATAAAGTGTAGGGCTGGTGGTGGATTTGCGTTCTGGGCTTGGGTTAGGGTTAGGGAACGGCAAGGCTTAGGGCACAGGTGAGGGTACGGAAACGCGGGAGGGTAAGGCTGCGTGCTGATGCACGGTGCAGTGCCAGCGTACGGGCCAGGAGTAGGCAACGGCGTAAGGTAAGGTGTAGGGCTGGTGGTTGGTTTCCGTTACAGGCTAGGGTTAGGGTTAGGGAACGGCAAGGCTTAGGGCACAGGTGAGGGTACGGAAACGTGGGAGCGTCGGGCTACGTGCTGACGCACGGGTCAGTGCCAGCATACGGGCCAGGAGTAGGCAATGGCGTAGGATAAAGTGTAGGGCTGGTGGTGGATTTGCGTTCCAGGCTAGGGTTAGGGTTAGGGAACGGCAAGGCTTAGAGCACAGGTGAGGGTACGGAAACGTGGGAGGGTCAGGCTACGTGCTGACGCACGGTTCAGTGCCAGCGTACGGGCCAGGAATAGGGTACGGCGTAAGGTAAGGTGTAGGGCTGGTGCTGCGTTTCCGTTCCGGGCCAGGGTTAGGGTTAGGGAACGGCAAGGCTTAGGGCACAGGTGAGGGTACGGAAACGTGGGAAGGTCAGGCTACGTGCTGACGCACGGGTAAGTGCCGACGTACGGGCCAGGAGTAGGGTACGGCGTAAGATAAGGTGTAGGGCTTGTGGTTGATTTCCGTTCCAGGCTAGGGTTAGGGTTAGGGAACGGCAAGGCTTAGGGCAAAGGAGAGGGTACGGAAACGTGGGAGGGTCGGGCCCCGTTCTGTCGCACGGGTTAGTGCCAGCATACGGGCCAGGAGTAGGCAACGACGTAGGATAAAGTGTAGGGCTGGTGGTGGGTTTCCATTCCGGGCTAGAGTTAGGGTTAGGGAACGGCAAGGCTTAGGGCACAGGTGAGGTTACGGAAACGTGGGAGGGTCGGGCTACGTGCTGACGCACGGGTCAGTGCCAGCGTACGGGCCAGGAGTATGCAACGGCGTAGGATAAAGTGTAGGGCTGGTGGTTGTTTTCCGTTCCGGGCTAGTGTTAGGGTTAGGGAACGGCAAGGCTTAGGGCACAGGTGAGGTTACGGAAACGTGGGAGGGTCAGGCTACGTGCTGACGCACGGGTTAGTGCCAGCGTACGGGCCAGGAGTAGGCAACGGCGTAAGGTAAGGTGTAGGGCTGGTGGTTGGTTTCCGTTCCAGGCTAGGGTTAGGGTTAGGGAACGGCAAGGCTTAGGGCACAGGTGAGGGTACGGAAACGTGGGAGGGTCGGGCTACGTGCTGACGCACGTGTCAGTGCCAGCGTACGGGCCAGGAGTAGGCAACGGCGTAGGATAAAGTATAGGCTGGTGGTGGATTTGCGTTCTGGGCTAGGGTTAGGGTTAGGGAACGGCAAGGCTTAGGGCACAGGAGAGGGTACGGAAACGCGGGAGGGTAAGGCTACGTGCTGATGCACGGGGCAGTGCCAGAGTACAGGCCAGGAGTAGGCAACGGCGTAGGGTATGGTGTAGGGCTGGTGGTGGGTTTCCATTCCGGGCTAGGGTTAGGGTTAGGGAACGGCAAGGCTTAGGGCACAGGTGAGGGTACGGAAACGTGGGAGGGTCAGGCTACGTGCTGATGCACGGGTCAGTGCCAGCGTACGGGTCAGGAGTAGGGTAAGGCGTAAGGTAAAGTGTAGGGCTGGTGGTGGGTTTCTATTCCGGGCTAGGGTTAGGGTTAGGGAACGGCAAGGCTTAGGGCACAGGTGAGGGTACGGAAACGTGGGAGGGTCTGGCTACGTGCTGACGCAAGTTTCAGTGCCAGCGTACGGGCCAGGAATAGGGTACGGCATAAGGTAAGGTGTAGGGCTGGTGGTGGGTTTCCATTCCGGGCTAGGGTTAGGGTTAGGGAATGGCAAGGCTTAGGGCACAGGTGAAGGTATGGAAACGTGGGAGGGTCGGGCTACGTGCAGACGCACGGGTCAGTGCCAGCGTACGGGCCAGGAGTAGGCAACGGCGTAGGATAAAGTGTAGGGCTGGTGGTGGATTTGCGTTCCAGGCTAGGGTTAGGGTTAGGGAACGGCAAGGCTTAGGGCACAGGTGAGGGTACGGAAACGTGGGAGGTTCAGGCTACGTGCTGACGCACGGGTCAGTGCCAGCGTACGGGTCAGGAGTAGGGTACGGCGTAACGTAAGGTGTAGGGCTTGTGGTGGGTTTCTATTCCGGGCTAGGGTTAGGGTTAGGTAACCGCAAGGCTTAGGGCACAGGTCAGGGTACGGAAACGCGGGAGTGTAAGGCTACGTTCTGATGCACGGGTCAGAGCCAGAGTACAGGCCAGGAGTAGGCAACGGGGTAGGGTAATGTGTAGGGCTGGTGGTGGGTTTCTATTCCGGGCTAGGGTTAGGGTTAGGGAACGGAAAGGCTTAGGGCACAGGTGAGGGTACGGAAACGTGGGAGGGTCAGGCTACATGCTGACGCACGGGTCAGTGCCAGCGTACGGGCCAGGAGTAGGCAACGGCGTAAGGTAAGGTGTAGGGCTGGTGGTTGTTTTCCGTTCCAGGCTAGGGTTAGAGTTAGGGAACGGCAAGGCTTAGGGCACAGGTGAGGGTAAGGAAACGTGGGAGGGTCGGGCTACGTGCTGACGCACGGGTCAGTGCCAGCGTACTGGCCAGGAGTAGGCAACGGCGTAGGATAAAGTGTAGGGCTGGTGGTGGATTTGCGTTCCGGGCTAGGGTTAGGGTTAGGGAACGGCAAGGCTTAGGGCACAGGTGAGGGTACGGAAACGTGGGAGGGTCAGGCTACGTGCTGACGCACGGGTCAGTGCCAGCGTACGGGTCAGGAGTAGGGTAAGGCGTAAGGTAAGGTGTAGGGCTGGTGGTGGGTTTCTATTCCGGGCTAGGGTTAGGGTTAGGGAACGGCAAGGCTTAGGGCACAGGTCAGGGTACGGAAACGAGGGAGGGTAAGGCTACGTGCTGATGAACGGGTCAGTGCCAGAGTACAGGCCAGGAGTAGGCAACGGCGTAGGGTAAGGTGTAGGGCTGGTGGTTGGTTTCCGTTCCAGGCTAGGGTTAGGGTTAGGGAACGGCAAGGCTTAGGGCACAGGTGAGGGTACGGAAACGTGGGAGGGTCGGGCTACGTGCTGACGCACGGGTCAGTGCCAGCGTACGGGCCAGGAGTAGGCAACGGCGTAGTATAAAGTGTAGGGCTGGTGGTGGATTTGCGTTCCAGGCTAGGGTTAGGGTTAGGGAACCGCAAGGCTTAGGGCACAGGTGAGGGTACGGAAACGTGGGATGGTCAGGCTACGTGCTGACGCACGGTTCAGTGCCAGCGTACGGGCCAGGAATAGGGTACGGCGTAAGGTAAGGTGTAGGGCTGGTGGTGGGTTTCCGTTCTGGCCTAGGGTTAGGGTTAGGGAACGGCAAGGCTTAGGGCACAGGTGAGGGTACGGAAACGCGGGAGGGTAAGGCTGCGTGCTGATGCACGGTGCAGTGCCAGCGTACGGGCCAGGAGTAGGCAATGGCGTAAGGTAAGGTGTAGGGCTGGTGGTTGGTTTCCGTTCCAGGCTAGGGTTAGGGTTAGGGAACGGCAAGGCTTAGGGCATAGGTGAGGGTACGGAAACGTGGGAGGGTCGGGCTACGTGCTGACGCACGTGTCAGTGCCAGCGTACGGGCCAGGAGTAGGCAACGGCGTAGGATAAAGTGTAGGGCTGGTGGTGGATTTGCGTTCGGGGCTAGGGTTAGGGTTAGGGAACGGCAAGGCTTAGGGCACAGGTGAGGGTACGGAAACGTGGGAGGGTCAGGCTACGTGCTGACGCACAGGTCAGTGCCAGCGTACAGGTCAGGAGTAGGGTACGGCGTAAGGTAACGTGTAGGGCTGGTGGTGGGTTTCTATTCCGGGCTAGGGTTAGGGTTAGGGAACGGCAAGGCTTAGGGCACAGGTGAGGGTACGGAAACGTGGGAGGGTCAGGCTACGTGCTGACGCACGGGTCAGTGCCAGCGTACGGGTCAGGAGTAGGGTATGGCGTAAGGTAAGGTGTAGGGCTGGTGGTGGGTTTCTATTCCGGGCTAGGGTTAGGGTTAGGGAACGGCAAGGCTTAGGGCACAGGTGAGGGTACGGAAACGTGGGAGGGTCAGGCTACGTGCTGACGCACAGGTCAGTGCCAGCGTACAGGTCAGGAGTAGGGTACGGCGTAAGGAAAGGTGTAGGGCTGGTGGTCGGTTTCTATTCCGGGTTAGGGTTAGGGTTATGGAACGGCAAGGCTTAGGGCACAGGTGAGGGTAAGGAAACGTGGGAGGGTCAGGCTACGTGCTGACGCACGTGTCAGTGCCAGCGTACGGGTCAGGAGTAGGGTACGGCGTAAGGTAAGGTGTAGGGCTGGTGGTGGTTTTCTATTCCGGGCTAGGGTTAGGGTTAGGGAACGGCAAGGCTTAGGGCACAGGTGAGGGTACGGAAACGTGGGATGGTCAGGCTACGTGCTGACGCACGGTTCAGTGCGAGCGTACGGACCAGGAATAGGGTACAGCGTAAGGTAAGGTGTAGGGCTGGTGGTGGGTTTCCGTTCCGGGCTAGGGTTAGGGTTAGGGAACGGCAAGGCTTAGGGCACAGGTGAGGGTACGGAAACGTGGGAGTGTCGGTCTACGTGCTGAAGCACGGGTTAATGCGAGCATACGGGACAGGAGTAGGCAACGGCGTAGGATAAATTGTAGGGCTGGTTGTGGATTTGCGTTCAGGGCTAGGGTTAGGGTGAGGGAACGGCAAGGCTTAGGGCACAGGTGAGGGTACGGAAACGTGGGAGGGTCGGGCTACGTGCTGACGCACGGGTCAGTGCCAGCGTACGGGCCAGGATTAGGCAACGGCGTAGGATAAAGTGTAGGGCTGGTGGTGGATTTGCGTTCCGGGCTAGGGTTAGGGTTAGGGAACGGCAAGGCATAGGGCACAGGTGAGGGTACGGAAACGTGGGAGGGTCAGGCTACGTGCTGACGCACAGTTCAGTGCCAGCGTACGGGCCAGGAATAGGGTACGGCGTAAGGTAAGGTGTCAGGCTGGTGGTGGGTTTCCGTTCCGGGCTAGGGTTAGGGTTAGGGAACGACAAGGCTTAGGGCACAGGTGAAGTTACGGAAACGTGGGAGGCTCGGGCTACGTGCTGACGCACGGATCAGTGCCAGCGTACGGGCCAGGAGTAGGCAACGGCGTAGGATAAAGTGTAGGGCTGGTGGTGGATTTGCGTTCAGGGCTAGGGTTATGGTTAGGGAACGGCAAGGCTTAGGGCACAGGTGAGGGTACGGAAACGCGGGAGGGTAAGGCTGCGTGCTGATGCACGGTGCAGTGCCAGCGTACGGGCCAGGAGTAGGCAACGGCATAAGGTAAGGTGTAGGGCTGGTGGTTGGTTTCCGTTCCAGGCTAGGGTTAGGTTTAGGGAAGGGCAAGGCTTAGGGCACAGGTGAGGGTACGGAAACGTGGGAGTGTCGGGCTACGTGCTGACGCACGGGTCAGTGCCAGCGTACGGGCCAGGAGTAGGCAACGGCGTAGGATAAAGTGTAGGGCTGGTGGTGGATTTGCGTTCCAGGCTAGGGTTAGGGTTTGGGAACGGCAAGGCTTAGAGCACAGGTGAGGGTACGGAAACGTGGGAGGGTCAGGCTACGTGCTGACGCACGGGTCAGTGCCAACGTACGGGCCAGGAGTAGGGTACGGCGTAAGATAAGGTGTAGGGCTTGTGGTTGATTTCCGTTCCAGGCTAGGGTTAGGGTTAGGGAACAGCAAGGCTTAGGGCAAAGGAGAGGGTACGGAAACGTGGGAGGTTCGGGCCCCGTTCTGTCGCACGGGTTAGTGCCAGCATACGGGTCAGGAGTAGGCAACGACGCAGGATATAGTGTAGGGCTGGTGGTGGGTTTCCATTCCGGGCTAGAGTTAGGGTTAGGGAACGGCAAGGCTTATTGCACAGGTGAGGGTACGGAAACGTGGGAGGGTCAGGCTACGTGCTGACGCACGGGTCAGTGCCAGCGTGCGGGCCAGGAGTAGGCAACGGCGTAAGGTAAGGTGTAGGGCTGGTGGTGGGTTTCTATTCCGGGCTAGGGTTAGGGTTAGGGAACGGCAAGGCTTAGGGCACAGGTGAGGTTACGGAAACGTGGGAGGGTCGGGCTACGTGCAGACGCACGGGTCAGTGCCAGCGTACGGGCCAGGAGTATGCAACGGCGTAGGATAAAGTGTAGGGCTGGTGGTTGTTTTCCGTTCCGGGCTAGTGTTAGGGTTGGGAACGGCAAGGCTTACGGCACAGGTGAGGTTACGGAAACGTGGGAGGGTCAGGCTACGTGCTGACGCACGGGTTAGTGCCAGCGTACGGGCCAGGAGTAGGCAACGGCGTAAGGTAAGGTGTAGGGCTGGTGGTTGGTTTCCGTTCCAGGCTAGGGTTAGGGTTAGGGAACGGCAAGGCTTAGGGCACAGGTGAGGGTACGGAAACTTGGGAGGGTCGGGCTACGTGCTGACGCACGTGTCAGTGCCAGCGTACGGGCCAGGAGTAGGCAACGGCGTAGGATAAAGTGTAGGGCTGGTGGTGGATTTGCGTTCGGGGCTAGGGTTAGGGTTAGGGAACGGCAAGGCTTAGGGCACAGGTGAGGGTACGGAAACGTGGGAGGGTCAGGCTACGTGCTGACGCACAGGTGAGTGCCAGCGTACAGGTCAGGAGTAGGGTACGGCGTAAGGTAATGTGTAGGGCTGGTGGTGGGTTTCTATTCCGGGCTAGGGTTAGGGTTAGGGAACGGCAAGGCTTAGGGCACAGGTGAGGGTACGGAAATGTGGGAGGGTCAGGCTACGTGCTGACGCACGGGTCAGTGCCAGCGTACGGGTCAGGAGTAGGGTATGGCGTAAGGTAAGGTGTAGGGCTGGTGGTGGGTTTCTATTCCGGGCTAGGGTTAGGGTTAGGGAACGGCAAGGCTTAGGGCACAGGTGAGGGTACGGAAACGTGGGAGGGTCAGGCTACGTGCTGACGCACGGTTCAGTGCCAGCGTACGGGCCAGGAATAGGGTACGGCATAAGGTAAGGTGTCAGGATGGTGGTGGGTTTCCGTTCCGGGCTAGGGTTAGGGTTAGGGAACGGCAAGGCTTAGGGCACAGGTGAGGGTACGGAAACGTGGGAGGGTCGGGCTACGTGCTGACGCACGGGTCAGTGCCAGCGTACTGGCCAGGAGTAGGCAACGGCGTAGGATAAAGTGTAGGGCTGGTGGTGGATTTGCGTTCCGGGCTAGGGTTAGGGTTAGGGAACGGCAAGGCTTAGGGCACAGGTGAGGATACGGAAACGTGGGAGGGTCAGGCTACGTGCAGACGCACGGGTCAGTGCCAGCGTACGGGTCAGGAGTAGGGTACGGCGTAAGGTAAGGTGTAGGGCTGGTGGTGGGTTTCTATTCCGGGCTTGGGTTAGGGTTAGGGAACGGCAAGGCTTAGGGCACAAGTGAGGGTACGGAAACGTGGGAGGGTCAGGATACGTGCTGACGCACGGTTCAGTGCCAGCGTACGGGCCAGGAATAGGGTACGGCGTAAGGTAAGGTGTAGGGCTGGTGGTGGGTTTCCATTCCGGGCTAGGGTTAGGGTTAGGGAACGGCAAGGCTTAGGGCACAGGTGAGGGTACGGAAACGTGGGAGGGTCAGGCTACGTGCTGATTCACGGGTCCGTGCCAGCGTTCGGGCCAGGAGAGGGCAACGGCGTAAGGTAAGGTGTAGGGCTTGTGGTTGATTTCCGTTCCGGGATAGGGTTAGGGTTAGGGATCGGCAAGGCTTAGGGCAGAGGTGAGGGTATGGAAACGTGGGAGGGTCGGGCTACGTGCCGACGCACGGGTCAGTGCCAGCGTACGGGCCAGGAGTAGGGTACGGCGTAAGGTAAGGTGTAGGGCTTGTGGTTGATTTCCGTTCCAGGCTAGGGTTAGGGTTAGGGAACGGCAAGGCTTAGGGCAAAGGAGAGGGTACGGAAACGTGGGAGGGTCAGGCTACGTGCTGACGCACGGGTCAGTGCCAACGTACGGGCCAGGAGTAGGGTACGGCGTAAGGTAAGGTGTAGGGCTTGTGGTTGATTTCCGTTCCAGGCTAGGGTAAGGGTTAGGGAACGGCAAGGCTTAGGGCAAAGGAGAGGGTACGGAAACGTGGGAGGGTCGGGCTACGTGCTGACGCACGGGTCAGTGCCAGCGTACGGGCCAGGAGTAGGCAACGGCGTAGGATAAAGTGTAGGGCTGGAGGTGGATTTGCATTCGGGGCTAGGGTTAGGGTTAGGGAACGGCAAGGCTTAGGGCACAGGTGAGGGTACGGAAACGTGGGAGGGCCAGGCTACGTGCTGACGCACAGTTCAGTGCCAGTGTACGGGCCAGGAATAGGGTACAGCGTAAGGTAAGGTGTCAGGTTGGTGGTGGGTTTCCGTTCCGGGCTAGGGTTAGGGTTAGGGAACGACAAGGCTTAGGGCACAGGTGAAGTTACGGAAACGTGGGAGGCTCGGGCTACGTGCTGACGCACGGGTCAGTGCCAGCGTACGGGCCAGGAGTAGGCAACGGCGTAGGATAAAGTGTAGGGCTGGTGGTGGATTTGCGTTCTGGGCTAGGGTTAGGGTTAGGGAACGGCAAGGCTTAGGGCACAGGTGAGGGTACGGAAACGTGGGAGGGTCAGGCTACGTGCTGACGCATGGGTTAGTGCCAGCGTACGGGCCAGGAGTAGGCAACGGCGTAAGGTAAGGTGTAGGGCTGGTGGTTGGTTTCCGTTCCAGGCTAGGGTTAGGGTTAGGGAACGGCAAGGCTTAGGGCACAGGTGAGGGTACGGAAACGTGGGAGGGTCGGGCTACGTGCTGACGCACGTGTCAGTGCCAGCGTACGGGCCAGGAGTAGGCAACGGCGTAGGATAAAGTGTAGGGCTGGTGGTGGATTTGCGTTCGGGGCTAGGGTTAGGGTTAGGGAACGGCAAGTCTTAGGGCACAGGTGAGGGTACGGAAACGTGGGAGGGTCAGGCTACGTGCTGACGCACAGGTCAGTGCCAGCGTACAGGTCAGGAGTAGGGTACGGCGTAAGGTAACGTGTAGGGCTGGTGGTGGGTTTCTATTCCGGGCTAGGGTTAGGGTTAGGGAACGGCAAGGCTTAGGGCACAGGTGAGGGTACGGAAACGTGGGAGGGTCAGGCTACGTGCTGACGCACGGGTCAGTGCCAGTACGGGTCAGGAGTAGGGTATGGCGTAAGGTAAGGTGTAGGGCTGGTGGTGGGTTTCTATTCCGGGCTAGGGTTAGGGTTAGGGAACGGCAAGGCTTAGGGCACAGGTGAGGGTACGGAAACGTGGGAGGGTCGGGCTACGTGCTGACGCACGGGTCAGTGCCAGCGTACGGGCGAGGAGTTGCAACGGCGTAGGATAAAGTGTAGGGCTGGTGGTGGATTTGTGTTCCAGGCTAGGGTTAGGGTTAGGGAACGGCAAGGCTTAGGGCACAGGTGAGGGTACGGAAACCTGGGAGGGTCAGGCTACGTGCTGACGCTCGGTTCAGTGCCAGCGTACGGGCCAGGAATAGGGTACGGCGTAAGGTAAGGTGTAGGGCTGGTGGTGGGTTTCCGTTCTGGCCTAGGGTTAGGGTTAGGGAACGGCAAGGCTTAGGGCACAGGTGAGGGTACGGAAACGTGGGAGGGTCAGGCTACGTGCTGACGCACGGGTCAGTGCCAGCGTACGGGCCAGGAGTAGGGTACGGCGTAAGGTAAGGTGTAGGGCTTGTGGTTGATTTCCGTTCCAGGCTAGGGTTAGGGTTCGGGAACGGCAAGGCTTAGGGCAAAGGAGAGGGTACGGAAACGTGGGAGGGTCGGGCTACGTGCTGACGCACGGGTCAGTGCCAGCGTACGGGACAGGAGTAGGCAACGGCGTAGGATAAAGTGTAGGGCTGGTGGTGGATTTGCGTTCGGGGCTAGGGTTAGGGTTAGGGAACGGCAAGGCTTAGGGCACAGGTGAGGGTACGGAAACGTGGGAGGGTCAGGCTACGTGCTCACGCACAGGTCAGTGCCAGCGTACAGGTCAGGAGTAGGGTACGGCGTAAGGTAACGTGTAGGGCTGGTGGTGGGTTTCTATTCCGGGCTAGGGTTAGGGTTAGGGAACGGCAAGGCTTAGGGCAAAGGTGAGGGTACGGAAACGTGGGAGGGTCAGGCTACGTGCTGACGCACGGGTCAGTGCCAGCGTATGGGTCAGGAGTAGGGTATGGCGTAAGGTAAGGTGTAGGGCTGGTGGTGGGTTTCTATTCCGGGCTAGGGTTAGGGTTATGGAACGGCAAGGCTTAGGGCACAGGTGAGGGTACGGAAACGTGGGAGGGTCGGGCTACGTGCTGATGCACGGGTCAGTGCCAGCGTACGGGCCAGGAGTAGGCAACGGCGTAGGATAAAGTGTAGGGCTGGTGGTGGATTTGCGTTCCGGGCTAGGGTTAGGGTTAGGGAACGGCAAGGCTTAGGGCACAGGTGAGGGTACGGAAACGTGGGAGGGTCAGGCTACGTGCTGACGCACAGTTCAGTGCCAGCGTACGGGCCAGGAATAGGGTACGGCGTAAGGTAAGGTGTCAGGCTGGTGGTGGGTTTCCGTTCCGGACTAGGGTTAGGGTTAGGGAACGACAAGGCTTAGGGCACAGGTGAAGTTACGGAAACGTGGGAGGCTCGGGCTACGTGCTGACGCACGGATCAGTGCCAGCGTACGGGCCAGGAGTAGGCAACGGCGTAGGATAAAGTGTAGGGCTGGTGGTGGATTTGCGTTCTGGGCTAGGGTTAGGGTTAGGGAACGGCAAGGCTTAGGGCACAGGTGAGGGTACAGAAACGTGGGAGGGTCGGGCTACGTGCTGACGCACGTGTCAGTGCCAGCGTACGGGCCAGGAGTAGGCAACGGCGTAGGATAAAGTGTAGGGCTGGTGGTGGATTTGCGTTCGGGGCTAGGGTTAGGGTTAGGGAACAGCAAGGCTTAGGGCACAGGTGAGGGTACGGAAACGTGGGAGGGTCAGGCTACGTGCTGACGCACAGGTCAGTGCCAGCGTACAGGTCAGGAGTAGGGTACGGCGTAAGGTAACGTGTAGGGCAGGTGGTGGGTTTCTATTCCGGGCTAGGGTTAGGGTTAGGGAACGGCAAGGCTTAGGGCACAGGTGAGGTTACGGAAACGTGGGAGGGTCGGGCTACGTGCTGACGCACGGGTCAGTGCCAGCGTACGGGCCAGGAGTATGCAACGGCGTAGGATAAAGTGTAGGGCTGGTGGTTGTTTTCCGTTCCGGGCTAGTGTTAGGGTTAGGGAACGGCAAGGCTTAGGGCACAGGTGAGGTTACGGAAACGTGGGAGGGTCAGGCTACGTGCTGACGCACGGGTTAGTGCCAGCGTACGGGCCAGGAGTAGGCAACGGCGTAAGGTAAGGTGTAGGGCTGGTGGTTGGTTTCCGTTCCAGGCTAGGGTTAGGGTTAGGGAACGGCAAGGCTTAGGGCACAGGTGAGGGTACGGAAACGTGGGAGGGTCGGGCTACGTGCTGACGCACGTGTCAGTGCCAGCGTACGGGCCAGGAGTAGGCAACGGCGTAGGATAAAGTGTAGGGCTGGTGGTGGATTTGCGTTCGGGGCTAGGGTTAGGGTTAGGGAACGGCAAGGCTTAGGGCACAGGTGAGGGTACGGAAACGTGGGAGGGTCAGGCTACGTGCTGACGCACAGGTCAGTGCCAGCGTACAGGTCAGGAGTAGGGTACGGCGTAAGGTAACGTGTAGGGCTGGTGGTGGGTTTCTATTCCGGGCTAGGGTTAGGGTTAGGGAACGGCAAGGCTTAGGGCAAAGGTGAGGGTACGGAAACGTGGGAGGGTCAGGCTACGTGCTGACGCACGGGTCAGTGCCAGCGTATGGGTCAGGAGTAGGGTATGGCGTAAGGTAAGGTGTAGGGCTGGTAGTGGGTTTCTATTCCGGGCTAGGGTTAGGGTTATGGAACGGCAAGGCTTAGGGCACAGGTGAGGGTACGGAAACGTGGGAGGGTCGGGCTACGTGCTGATGCACGGTTCAGTGCCAGCGTACGGGCCAGGAGTAGGCAACGGCGTAGGATAAAGTGTAGGGCTGGTGGTGGATTTGCGTTCCGGGCTAGGGTTAGGGTTAGGGAACGGCAAGGCTTAGGGCACAGGTGAGGGTACGGAAACGTGGGAGGGTCAGGCTACGTGCTGACGCACAGTTCAGTGCCAGCGTACGGGCCAGGAATAGGGTACGGCGTAAGGTAAGGTGTCAGGCTGGTGGTGGGTTTCCGTTCCGGGCTAGGGTTAGGGTTAGGGAACGACAAGGCTTAGGGCACAGGTGAAGTTACGGAAACGTGGGAGGCTCGGGCTACGTGCTGACGCACGGATCAGTGCCAGCGTACGGGCCAGGAGTAGGCAACGGCGTAGGATAAAGTGTAGGGCTGGTGGTGGATTTGCGTTCTGGGCTAGGGTTAGGGTTAGGGAACGGCAAGGCTTAGGGCACAGGTGAGGGTACAGAAACGTGGGAGGGTCGGGCTACGTGCTGACGCACGTGTCAGTGCCAGCGTACGGGCCAGGAGTAGGCAACGGCGTAGGATAAAGTGTAGGGCTGGTGGTGGATTTGCGTTCGGGGCTAGGGTTAGGGTTAGGGAACAGCAAGGCTTAGGGCACAGGTGAGGGTACGGAAACGTGGGAGGGTCAGGCTACGTGCTGACGCACAGGTCAGTGCCAGCGTACAGGTCAGGAGTAGGGTACGGCGTAAGGTAACGTGTAGGGCTGGTGGTGGGTTTCTATTCCGGGCTAGGGTTAGGGTTAGGGAACGGCAAGGCTTAGGGCACAGGTGAGGGTACGGAAACGTGGGAGGGTCAGGCTACGTGCTGACGCACGGGTCAGTGCCAGCGTACGGGTCAGGAGTAGGGTATGGCGTAAGGTAAGGTGTAGGGCTGGTGGTGGCTTTGTATTCCGGGCTAGGGTTAGGGTTAGGGAATGGCAAGGCTTAGGGCACAGGTGAGGGTACGGAAACGTGGGAGGGTCGGGCTACGTGCTGACGCACGGGTCAGTGCCAGCGTACGGGCCAGGAGTAGGCAACGGCGTAGGATAAAGTGTAGGGCTGGTGGTGGATTTGCGTTCCGGGCTAGGGTTAGGGTTAGGGAACGGCAAGGCTTAGGGCACAGGTGAGGGTACGGAAACGTGGGAGGGTCAGGCTACGTGCTGACGCACGGTTCAGTGCCAGCGTACGGGCCAGGAATAGGGTACGGCGTAAGGTAAGGTGTAGGGCTGGTGCTGCGTTTCCGTTCCGGGCCAGGGTTAGGGTTAGGGAACGGCAAGGCTTAGGGCACAGGTGAGGGTACGGAAACGTGGGAAGGTCAGGCTACGTGCTGACGCACGGGTCAGTGCCGACGTACGGGCCAGGAGTAGGGTACGGCGTAAGATAAGGTGTAGGGCTTGTGGTTGATTTCCGTTCCAGGCTAGGGTTAGGGTTAGGGAACGGCAAGGCTTAGGGCAAAGGAGAGGGTACGGAAACGTGGGAGGGTCGGGCCCCGTTCTGTCGCACGGGTTAGTGCCAGCATACGGGCCAGGAGTAGGCAACGACGTAGGATAAAGTGTAGGGCTGGTGGTGGGTTTCCATTCCGGGCTAGAGTTAGGGTTAGGGAACGGCAAGGCTTAGGGCACAGGTGAGGTTACGGAAACGTGGGAGGGTCGGGCTACGTGCTGACGCACGGGTCAGTGCCAGCGTACGGGCCAGGAGTATGCAACGGCGTAGGATAAAGTGTAGGGCTGGTGGTTGTTTTCCGTTCCGGGCTAGTGTTAGGGTTAGGGAACGGCAAGGCTTAGGGCACAGGTGAGGTTACGGAAACGTGGGAGGGTCAGGCTACGTGCTGACGCACGGGTTAGTGCCAGCGTACGGGCCAGGAGTAGGCAACGGCGTAAGGTAAGGTGTAGGGCTGGTGGTTGGTTTCCGTTCCAGGCTAGGGTTAGGGTTAGGGAACGGCAAGGCTTAGGGCACAGGTGAGGGTACGGAAACGTGGGAGGGTCGGGCTACGTGCTGACGCACGTGTCAGTGCCAGCGTACGGGCCAGGAGTAGGCAACGGCGTAGGATAAAGTATAGGCTGGTGGTGGATTTGCGTTCTGGGCTAGGGTTAGGGTTAGGGAACGGCAAGGCTTAGGGCACAGGAGAGGGTACGGAAACGCGGGAGGGTAAGGCTACGTGCTGATGCACGGGGCAGTGCCAGAGTACAGGCCAGGAGTAGGCAACGGCGTAGGGTATGGTGTAGGGCTGGTGGTGGGTTTCCATTCCGGGCTAGGGTTAGGGTTAGGGAACGGCAAGGCTTAGGGCACAGGTGAGGGTACGGAAACGTGGGAGGGTCAGGCTACGTGCTGATGCACGGGTCAGTGCCAGCGTACGGGTCAGGAGTAGGGTAAGGCGTAAGGTAAAGTGTAGGGCTGGTGGTGGGTTTCTATTCCGGGCTAGGGTTAGGGTTAGGGAACGGCAAGGCTTAGGGCACAGGTGAGGGTACGGAAACGTGGGAGGGTCTGGCTACGTGCTGACGCAAGTTTCAGTGCCAGCGTACGGGCCAGGAATAGGGTACGGCATAAGGTAAGGTGTAGGGCTGGTGGTGGGTTTCCATTCCGGGCTAGGGTTAGGGTTAGGGAATGGCAAGGCTTAGGGCACAGGTGAAGGTATGGAAACGTGGGAGGGTCGGGCTACGTGCAGACGCACGGGTCAGTGCCAGCGTACGGGCCAGGAGTAGGCAACGGCGTAGGATAAAGTGTAGGGCTGGTGGTGGATTTGCGTTCCAGGCTAGGGTTAGGGTTAGGGAACGGCAAGGCTTAGGGCACAGGTGAGGGTACGGAAACGTGGGAGGTTCAGGCTACGTGCTGACGCACGGGTCAGTGCCAGCGTACGGGTCAGGAGTAGGGTACGGCGTAACGTAAGGTGTAGGGCTTGTGGTGGGTTTCTATTCCGGGCTAGGGTTAGGGTTAGGTAACCGCAAGGCTTAGGGCACAGGTCAGGGTACGGAAACGCGGGAGTGTAAGGCTACGTTCTGATGCACGGGTCAGAGCCAGAGTACAGGCCAGGAGTAGGCAACGGGGTAGGGTAATGTGTAGGGCTGGTGGTGGGTTTCTATTCCGGGCTAGGGTTAGGGTTAGGGAACGGAAAGGCTTAGGGCACAGGTGAGGGTACGGAAACGTGGGAGGGTCAGGCTACATGCTGACGCACGGGTCAGTGCCAGCGTACGGGCCAGGAGTAGGCAACGGCGTAAGGTAAGGTGTAGGGCTGGTGGTTGTTTTCCGTTCCAGGCTAGGGTTAGAGTTAGGGAACGGCAAGGCTTAGGGCACAGGTGAGGGTAAGGAAACGTGGGAGGGTCGGGCTACGTGCTGACGCACGGGTCAGTGCCAGCGTACTGGCCAGGAGTAGGCAACGGCGTAGGATAAAGTGTAGGGCTGGTGGTGGATTTGCGTTCCGGGCTAGGGTTAGGGTTAGGGAACGGCAAGGCTTAGGGCACAGGTGAGGGTACGGAAACGTGGGAGGGTCAGGCTACGTGCTGACGCACGGGTCAGTGCCAGCGTACGGGTCAGGAGTAGGGTAAGGCGTAAGGTAAGGTGTAGGGCTGGTGGTGGGTTTCTATTCCGGGCTAGGGTTAGGGTTAGGGAACGGCAAGGCTTAGGGCACAGGTCAGGGTACGGAAACGAGGGAGGGTAAGGCTACGTGCTGATGAACGGGTCAGTGCCAGAGTACAGGCCAGGAGTAGGCAACGGCGTAGGGTAAGGTGTAGGGCTGGTGGTTGGTTTCCGTTCCAGGCTAGGGTTAGGGTTAGGGAACGGCAAGGCTTAGGGCACAGGTGAGGGTACGGAAACGTGGGAGGGTCGGGCTACGTGCTGACGCACGGGTCAGTGCCAGCGTACGGGCCAGGAGTAGGCAACGGCGTAGTATAAAGTGTAGGGCTGGTGGTGGATTTGCGTTCCAGGCTAGGGTTAGGGTTAGGGAACCGCAAGGCTTAGGGCACAGGTGAGGGTACGGAAACGTGGGATGGTCAGGCTACGTGCTGACGCACGGTTCAGTGCCAGCGTACGGGCCAGGAATAGGGTACGGCGTAAGGTAAGGTGTAGGGCTGGTGGTGGGTTTCCGTTCTGGCCTAGGGTTAGGGTTAGGGAACGGCAAGGCTTAGGGCACAGGTGAGGGTACGGAAACGCGGGAGGGTAAGGCTGCGTGCTGATGCACGGTGCAGTGCCAGCGTACGGGCCAGGAGTAGGCAATGGCGTAAGGTAAGGTGTAGGGCTGGTGGTTGGTTTCCGTTCCAGGCTAGGGTTAGGGTTAGGGAACGGCAAGGCTTAGGGCATAGGTGAGGGTACGGAAACGTGGGAGGGTCGGGCTACGTGCTGACGCACGTGTCAGTGCCAGCGTACGGGCCAGGAGTAGGCAACGGCGTAGGATAAAGTGTAGGGCTGGTGGTGGATTTGCGTTCGGGGCTAGGGTTAGGGTTAGGGAACGGCAAGGCTTAGGGCACAGGTGAGGGTACGGAAACGTGGGAGGGTCAGGCTACGTGCTGACGCACAGGTCAGTGCCAGCGTACAGGTCAGGAGTAGGGTACGGCGTAAGGTAACGTGTAGGGCTGGTGGTGGGTTTCTATTCCGGGCTAGGGTTAGGGTTAGGGAACGGCAAGGCTTAGGGCACAGGTGAGGGTACGGAAACGTGGGAGGGTCAGGCTACGTGCTGACGCACGGGTCAGTGCCAGCGTACGGGTCAGGAGTAGGGTATGGCGTAAGGTAAGGTGTAGGGCTGGTGGTGGGTTTCTATTCCGGGCTAGGGTTAGGGTTAGGGAACGGCAAGGCTTAGGGCACAGGTGAGGGTACGGAAACGTGGGAGGGTCAGGCTACGTGCTGACGCACAGGTCAGTGCCAGCGTACAGGTCAGGAGTAGGGTACGGCGTAAGGAAAGGTGTAGGGCTGGTGGTCGGTTTCTATTCCGGGTTAGGGTTAGGGTTAGGGAACGGCAAGGCTTAGGGCACAGGTGAGGGTACGGAAACGTGGGAGTGTCGGTCTACGTGCTGAAGCACGGGTTAATGCGAGCATACGGGACAGGAGTAGGCAACGGCGTAGGATAAATTGTAGGGCTGGTTGTGGATTTGCGTTCAGGGCTAGGGTTAGGGTGAGGGAACGGCAAGGCTTAGGGCACAGGTGAGGGTACGGAAACGTGGGAGGGTCGGGCTACGTGCTGACGCACGGGTCAGTGCCAGCGTACGGGCCAGGATTAGGCAACGGCGTAGGATAAAGTGTAGGGCTGGTGGTGGATTTGCGTTCCGGGCTAGGGTTAGGGTTAGGGAACGGCAAGGCATAGGGCACAGGTGAGGGTACGGAAACGTGGGAGGGTCAGGCTACGTGCTGACGCACAGTTCAGTGCCAGCGTACGGGCCAGGAATAGGGTACGGCGTAAGGTAAGGTGTCAGGCTGGTGGTGGGTTTCCGTTCCGGGCTAGGGTTAGGGTTAGGGAACGACAAGGCTTAGGGCACAGGTGAAGTTACGGAAACGTGGGAGGCTCGGGCTACGTGCTGACGCACGGATCAGTGCCAGCGTACGGGCCAGGAGTAGGCAACGGCGTAGAATAAAGTGTAGGGCTGGTGGTGGATTTGCGTTCAGGGCTAGGGTTATGGTTAGGGAACGGCAAGGCTTAGGGCACAGGTGAGGGTACGGAAACGCGGGAGGGTAAGGCTGCGTGCTGATGCACGGTGCAGTGCCAGCGTACGGGCCAGGAGTAGGCAACGGCATAAGGTAAGGTGTAGGGCTGGTGGTTGGTTTCCGTTCCAGGCTAGGGTTAGGTTTAGGGAAGGGCAAGGCTTAGGGCACAGGTGAGGGTACGGAAACGTGGGAGTGTCGGGCTACGTGCTGACGCACGGGTCAGTGCCAGCGTACGGGCCAGGAGTAGGCAACGGCGTAGGATAAAGTGTAGGGCTGGTGGTGGATTTGCGTTCCAGGCTAGGGTTAGGGTTTGGGAACGGCAAGGCTTAGAGCACAGGTGAGGGTACGGAAACGTGGGAGGGTCAGGCTACGTGCTGACGCACGGGTCAGTGCCAACGTACGGGCCAGGAGTAGGGTACGGCGTAAGATAAGGTGTAGGGCTTGTGGTTGATTTCCGTTCCAGGCTAGGGTTAGGGTTAGGGAACAGCAAGGCTTAGGGCAAAGGAGAGGGTACGGAAACGTGGGAGGTTCGGGCCCCGTTCTGTCGCACGGGTTAGTGCCAGCATACGGGTCAGGAGTAGGCAACGACGCAGGATATAGTGTAGGGCTGGTGGTGGGTTTCCATTCCGGGCTAGAGTTAGGGTTAGGGAACGGCAAGGCTTATTGCACAGGTGAGGGTACGGAAACGTGGGAGGGTCAGGCTACGTGCTGACGCACGGGTCAGTGCCAGCGTGCGGGCCAGGAGTAGGCAACGGCGTAAGGTAAGGTGTAGGGCTGGTGGTGGGTTTCTATTCCGGGCTAGGGTTAGGGTTAGGGAACGGCAAGGCTTAGGGCACAGGTGAGGTTACGGAAACGTGGGAGGGTCGGGCTACGTGCAGACGCACGGGTCAGTGCCAGCGTACGGGCCAGGAGTATGCAACGGCGTAGGATAAAGTGTAGGGCTGGTGGTTGTTTTCCGTTCCGGGCTAGTGTTAGGGTTGGGAACGGCAAGGCTTACGGCACAGGTGAGGTTACGGAAACGTGGGAGGGTCAGGCTACGTGCTGACGCACGGGTTAGTGCCAGCGTACGGGCCAGGAGTAGGCAACGGCGTAAGGTAAGGTGTAGGGCTGGTGGTTGGTTTCCGTTCCAGGCTAGGGTTAGGGTTAGGGAACGGCAAGGCTTAGGGCACAGGTGAGGGTACGGAAACTTGGGAGGGTCGGGCTACGTGCTGACGCACGTGTCAGTGCCAGCGTACGGGCCAGGAGTAGGCAACGGCGTAGGATAAAGTGTAGGGCTGGTGGTGGATTTGCGTTCGGGGCTAGGGTTAGGGTTAGGGAACGGCAAGGCTTAGGGCACAGGTGAGGGTATGGAAACGTGGGAGGGTCAGGCTACGTGCTGACGCACAGGTGAGTGCCAGCGTACAGGTCAGGAGTAGGGTACGGCGTAAGGTAATGTGTAGGGCTGGTGGTGGGTTTCTATTCCGGGCTAGGGTTAGGGTTAGGGAACGGCAAGGCTTAGGGCACAGGTGAGGGTACGGAAATGTGGGAGGGTCAGGCTACGTGCTGACGCACGGGTCAGTGCCAGCGTACGGGTCAGGAGTAGGGTATGGCGTAAGGTAAGGTGTAGGGCTGGTGGTGGGTTTCTATTCCGGGCTAGGGTTAGGGTTAGGGAACGGCAAGGCTTAGGGCACAGGTGAGGGTACGGAAACGTGGGAGGGTCAGGCTACGTGCTGACGCACGGTTCAGTGCCAGCGTACGGGCCAGGAATAGGGTACGGCATAAGGTAAGGTGTCAGGCTGGTGGTGGGTTTCCGTTCCGGGCTAGGGTTAGGGTTAGGGAACGGCAAGGCTTAGGGCACAGGTGAGGGTACGGAAACGTGGGAGGGTCGGGCTACGTGCTGACGCACGGGTCAGTGCCAGCGTACTGGCCAGGAGTAGGCAACGGCGTAGGATAAAGTGTAGGGCTGGTGGTGGATTTGCGTTCCGGGCTAGGGTTAGGGTTAGGGAACGGCAAGGCTTAGGGCACAGGTGAGGATACGGAAACGTGGGAGGGTCAGGCTACGTGCAGACGCACGGGTCAGTGCCAGCGTACGGGTCAGGAGTAGGGTACGGCGTAAGGTAAGGTGTAGGGCTGGTGGTGGGTTTCTATTCCGGGCTTGGGTTAGGGTTAGGGAACGGCAAGGCTTAGGGCACAAGTGAGGGTACGGAAACGTGGGAGGGTCAGGATACGTGCTGACGCACGGTTCAGTGCCAGCGTACGGGCCAGGAATAGGGTACGGCGTAAGGTAAGGTGTAGGGCTGGTGGTGGGTTTCCATTCCGGGCTAGGGTTAGGGTTAGGGAACGGCAAGGCTTAGGGCACAGGTGAGGGTACGGAAACGTGGGAGGGTCAGGCTACGTGCTGATTCACGGGTCCGTGCCAGCGTTCGGGCCAGGAGAGGGCAACGGCGTAAGGTAAGGTGTAGGGCTTGTGGTTGATTTCCGTTCCGGGATAGGGTTAGGGTTAGGGATCGGCAAGGCTTAGGGCAGAGGTGAGGGTATGGAAACGTGGGAGGGTCGGGCTACGTGCCGACGCACGGGTCAGTGCCAGCGTACGGGCCAGGAGTAGGGTACGGCGTAAGGTAAGGTGTAGGGCTTGTGGTTGATTTCCGTTCCAGGCTAGGGTTAGGGTTAGGGAACGGCAAGGCTTAGGGCAAAGGAGAGGGTACGGAAACGTGGGAGGGTCAGGCTACGTGCTGACGCACGGGTCAGTGCCAACGTACGGGCCAGGAGTAGGGTACGGCGTAAGGTAAGGTGTAGGGCTTGTGGTTGATTTCCGTTCCAGGCTAGGGTAAGGGTTAGGGAACGGCAAGGCTTAGGGCAAAGGAGAGGGTACGGAAACGTGGGAGGGTCGGGCTACGTGCTGACGCACGGGTCAGTGCCAGCGTACGGGCCAGGAGTAGGCAACGGCGTAGGATAAAGTGTAGGGCTGGAGGTGGATTTGCATTCGGGGCTAGGGTTAGGGTTAGGGAACGGCAAGGCTTAGGGCACAGGTGAGGGTACGGAAACGTGGGAGGGCCAGGCTACGTGCTGACGCACAGTTCAGTGCCAGTGTACGGGCCAGGAATAGGGTACAGCGTAAGGTAAGGTGTCAGGTTGGTGGTGGGTTTCCGTTCCGGGCTAGGGTTAGGGTTAGGGAACGACAAGGCTTAGGGCACAGGTGAAGTTACGGAAACGTGGGAGGCTCGGGCTACGTGCTGACGCACGGGTCAGTGCCAGCGTACGGGCCAGGAGTAGGCAACGGCGTAGGATAAAGTGTAGGGCTGGTGGTGGATTTGCGTTCTGGGCTAGGGTTAGGGTTAGGGAACGGCAAGGCTTAGGGCACAGGTGAGGGTACGGAAACGTGGGAGGGTCAGGCTACGTGCTGACGCATGGGTTAGTGCCAGCGTACGGGCCAGGAGTAGGCAACGGCGTAAGGTAAGGTGTAGGGCTGGTGGTTGGTTTCCGTTCCAGGCTAGGGTTAGGGTTAGGGAACGGCAAGGCTTAGGGCACAGGTGAGGGTACGGAAACGTGGGAGGGTCGGGCTACGTGCTGACGCACGTGTCAGTGCCAGCGTACGGGCCAGGAGTAGGCAACGGCGTAGGATAAAGTGTAGGGCTGGTGGTGGATTTGCGTTCGGGGCTAGGGTTAGGGTTAGGGAACGGCAAGTCTTAGGGCACAGGTGAGGGTACGGAAACGTGGGAGGGTCAGGCTACGTGCTGACGCACAGGTCAGTGCCAGCGTACAGGTCAGGAGTAGGGTACGGCGTAAGGTAACGTGTAGGGCTGGTGGTGGGTTTCTATTCCGGGCTAGGGTTAGGGTTAGGGAACGGCAAGGCTTAGGGCACAGGTGAGGGTACGGAAACGTGGGAGGGTCAGGCTACGTGCTGACGCACGGGTCAGTGCCAGTACGGGTCAGGAGTAGGGTATGGCGTAAGGTAAGGTGTAGGGCTGGTGGTGGGTTTCTATTCCGGGCTAGGGTTAGGGTTAGGGAACGGCAAGGCTTAGGGCACAGGTGAGGGTACGGAAACGTGGGAGGGTCGGGCTACGTGCTGACGCACGGGTCAGTGCCAGCGTACGGGCGAGGAGTTGCAACGGCGTAGGATAAAGTGTAGGGCTGGTGGTGGATTTGTGTTCCAGGCTAGGGTTAGGGTTAGGGAACGGCAAGGCTTAGGGCACAGGTGAGGGTACGGAAACCTGGGAGGGTCAGGCTACGTGCTGACGCTCGGTTCAGTGCCAGCGTACGGGCCAGGAATAGGGTACGGCGTAAGGTAAGGTGTAGGGCTGGTGGTGGGTTTCCGTTCTGGCCTAGGGTTAGGGTTAGGGAACGGCAAGGCTTAGGGCACAGGTGAGGGTACGGAAACGTGGGAGGGTCAGGCTACGTGCTGACGCACGGGTCAGTGCCAGCGTACGGGCCAGGAGTAGGGTACGGCGTAAGGTAAGGTGTAGGGCTTGTGGTTGATTTCCGTTCCAGGCTAGGGTTAGGGTTCGGGAACGGCAAGGCTTAGGGCAAAGGAGAGGGTACGGAAACGTGGGAGGGTCGGGCTACGTGCTGACGCACGGGTCAGTGCCAGCGTACGGGACAGGAGTAGGCAACGGCATAGGATAAAGTGTAGGGCTGGTGGTGGATTTGCATTCGGGGCTAGGGTTAGGGTTAGGGAACGGCAAGGCTTAGGGCACAGGTGAGGGTACGGAAACGTGGGAGGGTCAGGCTACGTGCTGACGCACAGTTCAGTGCCAGCGTACGGGCCAGGAATAGGGTACGGCGTAATGTAAGGTGTCAGGCTGGTGGTGGGTTTCCGTTCTGGGCTAGGGTTAGGGTTAGGGAACGACAAGGCTTAGGGCACAGGTGAAGTTACGGAAACGTGGGAGGCTCGGGCTAGGTGCTGACGCACGGGTCAGTGCCAGCGTACGGGCCAGGAGTAGGCAACGTCGTAGGATAAAGTGTAGGGCTGGTGGTGGATTTGCGTTCTGGGCTAGGGTTAGGGTTAGGGAACGGCAAGGCTTAGGGCACAGGTGAGGGTACGGAAACGCGGGAGGGTAAGGCTGCGTGCTGATGCACGGTGCAGTGCCAGCGTACGGGCCAGGAGTAGGCAACGGCGTAAGGTAAGGTGTAGGGCTGGTGGTTGGTTTCCGTTCTAGGCTAGGGTTAGGGTTAGGGAACGGCAAGGCTTAGGGCACAGGTGAGGGTACGGAAACGTGGGAGCGTCGGGCTACGTGCTGACGCACGGGTCAGTGCCAGCGTACGGGCCAGGAGTAGGCAACGGCGTAGGATAAAGTGTAGGGCTGGTGGTGGATTTGCGTTCGGGGCTAGGGTTAGGGTTAGGGAACGGCAAGGCTTAGGGCACAGGTGAGGGTACGGAAACGTGGGAGGGTCAGGCTACGTGCTGACGCACAGGTCAGTGCCAGCATACAGGTCAGGAGTAGGGTACGGCGTAAGGTAACGTGTAGGGCTGGTGGTGGGTTTCTATTCCGGGCTAGGGTTAGGGTTAGGGAACGGCAAGGCTTAGGGCACAGGTGAGGGTACGGAAACGTGAGAGGGTCAGGCTACGTGCTGACGCACGGGTCAGTGCCAGCGTACGGGTCAGGAGTAGGGTATGGCGTAAGGTAAGGTGTAGGGCTGGTGGTGGGTTTCTATTCCGGGCTAGGGTTAGGGTTAGGGAACGGCAAGGCTTAGGGCACAGGTGAGGGTACGGAAACGTGGGAGGGTCGGGCTACGTGCTGACGCACGGGTCAGTGGCAGCGTACGGGCCAGGAGTAGGCAACGGCGTAGGATAAAGTGTAGGGCTGGTGGTGGATTTGCGTTCTGGGCTAGGGTTAGGGTTAGGGAACGGCAAGGCTTAGGGCACAGGTGAGGGTACGGAAACGCGGGAGGGTAAGGCTGCGTGCTGATGCACGGTGCAGTGCCAGCGTACGGGCCAGGAGTAGGCAACGGCGTAAGGTAAGGTGTAGGGCTGGTGGTTGGTTTCCATTCCAGGCTAGGGTTAGGGTTAGGGAACGGCAAGGCTTAGGGAACAGGTGAGGGTACGGAAACGTGGGAGGGTCGGGCTACGTGCTGACGCACGGGTCAGTGCCAGCGTACGGGCCAGGAGTAGGCAACGGCGTAGGATAAAGTGTAGGGCTGGTGGTGGATTTGCGTTCCAGGCTAGGGTTAGGGTTAGGGAACGGCAAGGCTTAGAGCACAGGTGAGGGTACGGAAACGTGGGAGGGTCAGGCTACGTGCTGACGCACGGTTCAGTGCCAGCGTACGGGCCAGGAATAGGGTACGGCGTAAGGTAAGGTGTAGGGCTGGTGCTGGGTTTCCGTTCCGGGCCAGGGTTAGGGTTAGGGAACGGCGAGGCTTAGGGCACAGGTGAGGGTAGGGAAACGTGGGAGGGTCAGGCTACGTGCTGACGCACGGGTCAGTGCCAACGTACGGGCCAGGAGTAGGGTACGGCGTAAGATAAGGTGTAGAGCTTGTGGTTGATTTCCGTTCTAGGCTAGGGTTAGGGTTAGGGAACGGCAAGGCTTAGGGCACAGGTGAGGGTACGGAAACGTGGGAGGGTCGGGCCCCGTTCTGTCGCACGGGTTAGTGCCAGCATACGGGCCAGCAGTAGGCAACGACGTAGGATAAAGTGTAGGGCTGGAGGTGGGTTTCCATTCCGGGCTAGAGTTAGGGTTAGGGAACGGCAAGGCTTAGGGCACAGGTGAGGGTACGGAAACGTGGGAGGGTCGGGCTACGTGCTGACGCACGGGTCAGTGCCAGCGTACGGGCCAGGAGTAGGCAACGGCGTAAGGTAAGGTGTAGGGCTGGTGGTGGGTGTCTATTCCGGGCTAGGGTTAGGGTTAGGGAACGGCAAGGCTTAGGGCACAGGTGAGGTTACGGAAACGTGGGAGGGTCGGGCTACGTGCTGACGCACGGGTCAGTGCCAGCGTACAGGCCAGGAGTATGCAACGGCATAGGATAAAGTGTAGGGCTGGTGGTTGTTTTCCGTTCCGGGCTAGTGTTAGGGTTAGGGAACGGCAAGGCTTAGGGCACAGGTGAGGTTACGGAAACGTGGGAGGGTTAGGCTACGTGCTGACGCACGGGTTAGTGCCAGCGTACGGGCCAGGAGTAGGCAACGGCGTAAGGTAAGGTGTAGGGCTGGTGGTTGGTTTCCGTTCCAGGCTAGGGTTAGGGTTAGGGAACGGCAAGGCTTAGGGCACAGGTGAGGGTACGGAAACGTGGGAGGGTCGGGCTACGTGCTGACGCATGTGTCAGTGCCAGCGTACGGGCCAGGAGTAGGTAACGGCGTAGGATAAAGTGTAGGGCTGGTGGTGGATTTGCGTTCGGGGCTAGGGTTAGTGTTAGGGAACGGCAAGGCTTAGGGCACAGGTGAGGGTACGGAAACGTGGGAGGGTCAGGCTACGTGCTGACGCACAGATCAGTGCCAGCGTACAGGTCAGGAGTAGGGTACGGCGTAAGGTAACGTGTAGGGCTGGTGGTGGGTTTCTATTCCGGGCTAGGGTTAGGGTTAGGGAACGGCAAGGCTTAGGGCAAAGGTGAGGGTACGGAAACGCGGGAGGGTAAGGCTGCGTGCGATGCACGGTGCAGTGCCAGCGTACGGGCCAGGAGTAGGCAATGGCGTAAGGTAAGGTGTAGGGCTGGTGGTTGGTTTCCGTTCCAGGCTAGGGTTAGGGTTAGGGAACGGCAAGGCTTAGGGCACAGGTGAGGGTACGGAAACGTGGGAGGGTCGGGCTACGTGCTGATGCACGGGTCAGTGCCAGCGTACGGGCCAGGAGTAGGCAACGGCGTAGGATAAAGTGTAGGGCTGGTGGTGGATTTGCGTTCCGGGCTAGGGTTAGGGTTAGGGAACGGCAAGGCTTAGGGCACAGGTGAGGGTACGGAAACGTGGGAGGGTCAGGCTACGTGCTGACGCACAGTTCAGTGCCAGCGTACGGGCCAGGAATAGGGTACGGCGTAAGGTAAGGTGTCAGGCTGGTGGTGGGTTTCCGTTCCGGGCTAGGGTTAGGGTTAGGGAACGACAAGGCTTAGGGCACAGGTGAAGTTACGGAAACGTGGGAGGCTCGGGCTACGTGCTGACGCACGGATCAGTGCCAGCGTACGGGCCAGTAGTAGGCAACGGCGTAGGATAAAGTGTAGGGCTGGTGGTGGATTTGCGTTCTGGGCTAGGGTTAGGGTTAGGGAACGGCAAGGCTTAGGGCACAGGTGAGGGTACAGAAACGTGGGAGGGTCGGGCTACGTGCTGACGCACGTGTCAGTGCCAGCGTACGGGCCAGGAGTAGGCAACGGCGTAGGATAAAGTGTAGGGCTGGTGGTGGATTTGCGTTCGGGGCTAGGGTTAGGGTTAGGGAACGGCAAGGCTTAGGGCACAGGTGAGGGTACGGAAACGTGGGAGGGTCAGGCTACGTGCTGACGCACAGGTCAGTGCCAGCGTACAGGTCAGGAGTAGGGTACGGCGTAAGGTAACGTGTAGGGCTGGTGGTGGGTTTCTATTCCGGGCTAGGGTTAGGGTTAGGGAACGGCAAGGCTTAGGGCACAGGTGAGGGTACGGAAACGTGGGAGGGTCAGGCTACGTGCTGACGCACGGGTCAGTGCCAGCGTACGGGTCAGGAGTAGGGTATGGCGTAAGGTAAGGTGTAGGGCTGGTGGTGGGTTTGTATTCCGGGCTAGGGTTAGGGTTAGGGAATGGCAAGGCTTAGGGCACAGGTGAGGGTACGGAAACGTGGGAGGGTCGGGCTACGTGCTGACGCACGGGTCAGTGCCAGCGTACGGGCGAGGAGTAGGCAACGGCGTAGGATAAAGTGTAGGGCTGGTGGTGGATTTGCGTTCCGGGCTAGGGTTAGGGTTAGGGAACGGCAAGGCTTAGGGCACAGGTGAGGGTACGGAAACGTGGGAGGGTCAGGCTACGTGCTGACGCACAGTTCAGTGCCAGCGTACGGGCCAGGAATAGGGTACGGCATAAGGTAAGGTGTCAGGCTGGTGGTGGGTTTCCGTTCCGGGCTAGGGTTAGGGTTAGGGAACGACAAGGCTTAGGGCACAGGTGAAGTTACGGAAACGTGGGAGGCTCGGGATACCTGCTGACACACGGGTCAGTGCCAGCGTACGGGCCAGGAGTAGGCAACGGCGTAGGATAAAGTGTAGGGCTGGTGGTGGATTTGCGTTCTGGGCTAGGGTTAGGGTTAGGGAACGGCAAGGCTTAGGGCACAGGTGAGGGTTCGGAAACGCGGGAGGGTAAGGCTGCGTGCTGATGCACGGTGCAGTGCCAGCGTACGGGCCAGGAGTAGGCAACGGCGTAAGGTAAGGTGTAGGGCTGGTGGTTGGTTTCCGTTCCAGGCTAGGGTTAGGGTTAGGGAACGGCAAGGCTTAGGGCACAGGTGAGGGTACGGAAACGTGGGAGCGTCGGGCTACGTGCTGACGCATGGGTCAGTGCCAGCATACGGGCCAGGAGTAGGCAATGGCGTAGGATAAAGTGTAGGGCTGGTGGTGGATTTGCGTTCCAGGCTAGGGTTAGGGTTAGGGAACGGCAAGGCTTAGAGCACAGGTGAGGGTACGGAAACGTGGGAGGGTCAGGCTACGTGCTGACGCACGGTTCAGTGCCAGCGTACGGGCCAGGAATAGGGTACGGCGTAAGGTAAGGTGTAGGGCTGGTGCTGGGTTTCCGTTCCGGGCCAGGGTTAGGGTTAGGGAACGGCAAGGCTTAGGGCACAGGTGAGGGTACGCAAACGTGGGAGGGTCAGGCTACGTGCTGACGCACGGGTCAGTGCCAACGTACGGGCCAGGAGTAGGGTACGGCGTAAGATAAGGTGTAGGGCTTGTGGTTGATTTCCGTTCCAGGCTAGGTTTAGGGTTAGGGAACGGCAAGGCTTAGGGCAAAGGAGAGGGTACGGAAACGTGGGAGGGTCGGGCCCCGTTCTGTCGCACGGGTTAGTGCCAGCATACGGGCCAGGAGGAGGCAACGACGTAGGATAAAGTGTAGGGCTGGTGGTGGGTTTCCATTCCGGGCTAGAGTTAGGGTTAGGGAACGGCAAGGCTTAGGGCACAGGTGAGGGTACGGAAACGTGGGAGGGTCAGGCTACGTGCTGACGCACGGGTCAGTGCCAGCGTACGGGCCAGGAGTAGGCAACGTTATAAGGTAAGGTGTAGGGCTTGTGGTGGGTTTCTATTCCGGGCTAGGGTTAGGGTTAGGGAACGGCAAGGCTTAGGGCACAGGTGAGGTTACGGAAACGTGGGAGGGTCGGGCTACGTGCTGACGCACGGGTCAGTGCCAGCGTACGGGCCAGGAGTATGCAACGGCGTAGGATAAAGTGTAGGGCTGGTGGTTGTTTTCCGTTCCGGGCTAGTGTTAGGGTTAGGGAACGGCAAGGCTTAGGGCACAGGTGAGGTTACGGAAACGTGGGAGGGTCAGGCTACGTGCTGACGCACGGGTTAGTGCCAGCGTACGGGCCAGGAGTAGGCAACGGCGTAAGGTAAGGTGTAGGGCTGGTGGTTGGTTTCCGTTCCAGGCTAGGGTTAGGGTTAGGGAACGGCAAGGCTTAGGGCACAGGTGAGGGTACGGAAACGTGGGAGGGTCGGGCTACGTGCTGACGCACGTGTCAGTGCCAGCGTATGGGCCAGGAGTAGGCAACGGCGTAGGATAAAGTATAGGCTGGTGGTGGATTTGCGTTCTGGGCTAGGGTTAGGGTTAGGGAACGGCAAGGCTTAGGGCACAGGAGAGGGTACGGAAACGCGGGAGGGTAAGGCTACGTGCTGATGCACGGGGCAGTGCCAGAGTACAGGCCAGGAGTAGGCAACCGCGTAGGGTAAGGTGTAGGGCTGGTGGTGGGTTTCCATTCCGGGCTAGGTTTAGGGTTAGGGAACGGCAAGGCTTAGGGCACAGGTGAGGGTACGGAAACGTGGGAGGGTCAGGCTACGTGCTGATGCACGGGTCAGTGCCAGCGTACGGGTCAGGATTAGGGTAAGGCGTAAGGTAAGGTGTAGGGCTGGTGGTGGGTTTCTATTCCGGGCTAGGGTTAGGGTTAGGGAACGGCAAGGCTTAGGGCACAGGTGAGGGTACGGAAACGTGGGAGCGTCTGGCTACGTGCTGACGCAAGGTTCAGTGCCAGCGTACGGGCCAGGAATAGGGTACGGCATAAGGTAAGGTGTAGGGCTGGTGGTGGGTTTCCATTCCGGGCTAGGGTTAGGGTTAGGGAATGGCAAGGCTTAGGGCACAGGTGAAGGTATGGAAACGTGGGAGGGTCGGGCTACGTGCAGACGCACGTGTCAGTGCCAGCGTATGGGCCAGGAGTAGGCAACGGCGTAGGATAAAGTGTAGGGCTGGTGGTGGATTTGCGTTCCAGGCTAGGGTTAGGGTTAGGGAACGGCAAGGCTTAGGGCACAGGTGAGGGTACGGAAACGTGGGAGGTTCAGGCTACGTGCTGACGCACGGGTCAGTGCCAGCGTACGGGTCAGGAGTAGGGTACGGCGTAAGGTAAGGTGTAGGGCTGGTGGTGGGTTTCTATTCCGGGCTAGGGTTAGGGTTAGGGAACCGCAAGGCTTAGGGCACAGGTCAGGGTACGGAAACGCGGGAGGGTAAGGCTACGTTCTGATGCACGGGTCAGAGCCAGAGTACAGGCCAGGAGTAGGCAACGGGGTAGGGTAATGTGTAGGGCTGGTGGTGGGTTTCTATTCCGGGCTAGGGTTAGGGTTAGGGAACGGAAAGGCTTAGGGCACAGGTGAGGTTACGGAAACGTGGGAGGGTCAGGCTACATGCTGACGCACGGGTCAGTGCCAGCGTACGGGCCAGGAGTAGGCAACGGCGTAAGGTAAGGTGTAGGGCTGGTGGTTGGTTTCCGTTCCAGGCTAGGGTTAGAGTTAGGGAACGGCAAGGCTTAGAGCACAGGTGAGGGTACAGAAACGTGGGAGGGTCAGGCTACGTGCTGACGCACGGGTCAGCGCCAGCGTACTGGCCAGGAGTAGGCAACGGCGTAGGATAAAGTGTAGGGCTGGTGGTGGATTTGCGTTCCGGGCTAGGGTTAGGGTTAGGGAACGGCAAGGCTTAGGGCACAGGTGAGGGTACGGAAACGTGGGAGGGTCAGGCTATGTGCTGACGCACGGGTCAGTGCCAGCATACGGGTCAGGAGTAGGGTAAGGCGTAAGGTAAGGTGTAGGGCTGGTGGTGGGTTTCTATTCCGGGCTAGGGTTAGGGTTAGGGAACGGCAAGGCTTAGGGCACAGGTCAGGGTACGGAAACGAGGGAGGGTAAGGCTACGTGCTGATGAACGGGTCAGTGCCAGAGTACAGGCCAGGAGTAGGCAACGGCGTAGGGTAAGGTGTAGGGCTGGTGGTTGGTTTCCGTTCCAGGCTAGGGTTAGGGTTAGGGAACGGCAAGGCTTAGGGCACAGGTGAGGGTACGGAAACGAGGGAGGATCGGGCTACGTGCTGACGCACGGGTCAGTGCCAGCGTACGGGCCAGGAGTAGGCAACGGCGTAGTATAAAGTGTAGGGCTGGTGGTGGATTTGCGTTCCAGGCTAGGGTTAGGGTTAGGGAACCGCAAGGCTTAGGGCACAGGTGAGGGTACGGAAACGTGGGATGGTCAGGCTACGTGCTGACGCACGGTTCAGTGCCGGCGTACGGGCCAGGAATAGGGTACGGCGTAAGGTAAGGTGTAGGGCTGGTGGTGGGTTTCCGTTCTGGCCTAGGGTTAGGGTTAGGGAACGGCAAGGCTTAGGGCACAGGTGAGGGTACGGAAACGTGAGAGGGTCAGGCTACGTGCTGACGCACGGGTCAGTGCCAACGTACGGGCCAGGAGTAGGGTACAGCGTAAGGTAAGGTGTAGGGCTTGTGGTTGATTTCCGTTCCAGGCTAGGGTTAGGGTTAGGGAACGGCAAGGCTTAGGGCAAAGGAGAGGGTAAGGAAACGTGGGAGGGTCGGGCTACGTGCTGACGCACGGGTCAGTGCCAGCGTACGGGCCAGGAGTAGGCAACGGCGTAGGATAAAGTGTAGGGCTGGTGGTGGATTTGCATTCGGGGCTAGGGTTAGGGTTAGGGAACGGCAAGGCTTAGGGCACAGGTGAGGGTACGGAAACGTGGGAGGGTCAGGCTACGTGCCGACGCACAGTTCAGTGCCAGCGTACGGGCCAGGAATAGGGTACGGCGTAAGGTAAGGTGTCAGGCTGGTGGTGGGTTTCCGTTCCGGGCTAGGGTTAGGGTTAGGGAACGACAAGGCTTAGGGCACAGGTGAAGTTACGGAAACGTGGGAGGCTCGGGCTACGTGCTGACGCACGGGTCAGTGCCAGCGTACGGGCCAGGAGTAGGCAACGGCGTAGGATAAAGTGTAGGGCTGGTGGTGGATTTGCGTTCTGGGCTAGGGTTAGGGTTAGGGAACGGCAAGGCTTAGGGCACAGGTGAGGGTACGGAAACGCGGGAGGGTAAGGCTGCGTGCTGATGCACGGTGCAGTGCCAGCGTACGGGCCAGGAGTAGGCAATGGCGTAAGGTAAGGTGTAGGGCTGGTGGTTGGTTTCCGTTCCAGGCTAGGGTTAGGGTTAGGGAACGGCAAGGCTTAGGGCACAGGTGAGGGTACGGAAACGTGGGAGGGTCGGGCTACGTGCTGACGCACGGGTCAGTGCCAGCGTACGGGTCAGGAGTAGGGTATGGCGTAAGGTAAGGTGTAGGGCTGGTGGTGGGTTTCTATTCCGGGCTAGGGTTAGTGTTAGGGAACGGCAAGGCTTAGGGCACAGGTGAGGGTACGGAAACGTGGGAGGGTCAGGCTACGTGCTGACGCACAGGTCAGTGCCAGCGTACAGGTCAGGAGTAGGGTACGGCGTAAGGAAAGGTGTAGGGCTGGTGGTCGGTTTCTATTCCGGGTTAGGGTTAGGGTTAGGGAACGGCAAGGCTTAGGGCACAGGTGAGGGTAAGGAAACGTGGGAGGGTCAGGCTACGTGCTGACGCACGTGTCAGTGCCAGCGTACGGGTCAGGAGTAGGGTACGGCGTAAGGTAAGGTGTAGGGCTGTTGGTGGTTTTCTATTCCGGGCTAGGGTTAGGGTTAGGGAACGGCAAGGCTTAGGGCACAGGTGAGGGTACGGAAACGTGGGATGGTCAGGCTACGTGCTGACGCACGGTTCAGTGCGAGCGTACGGACCAGGAATAGGGTACAGCGTAAGGTAAGGTGTAGGGCTGGTGGTGGGTTTCCGTTCCGGGCTAGGGTTAGGGTTAGGGAACGGCAAGGCTTACGGCACAGGTGAGGGTACGGAAACGTGGGAGTGTCGGTCTACGTGCTGAAGCACGTTTTAATGCCAGCATACGGGACAGGAGTAGGCAACGGCGTAGGATAAATTGTAGGGCTGTTGGTGGATTTGCGTTCAGGGCTAGGGTTAGGGTTAGGGAACGGCAAGGCTTAGGGCACAGGTGAGGGTACGGAAACGTGGGAGGGTCGGGCTACGTGCTGACGCACGGGTCAGTGCCAGCGTACGGGCCAGGAGTAGGCAACGGCGTAGGATAAAGTGTAGGGCTGGTGGTGGATTTGCGTTCCGGGCTAGGGTTAGGGTTAGGGAACGGCAAGGCATAGGGCACAGGTGAGGGTACGGAAACGTGGGAGGGTCAGGCTACGTGCTGACGCACAGTTCAGTGCCAGCGTACGGGCCAGGAATAGGGTACGGCGTAAGGTAAGGTGTCAGGCTGGTGGTGGGTTTCCGTTCCGGGCTAGGGTTAGGGTTAGGGAACGACAAGGCTTAGGGCACAGGTGAAGTTACGGAAACGTGGGAGGCTCGGGCTACGTGCTGACGCACGGGTCAGTGCCAGCGTACGGGCCAGGAGTAGGCAACGGCGTAGGATAAAGTGTAGGGCTGGTGGTGGATTTGCGTTCAGGGCTAGGGTTAGGGTTAGGGAACGGCAAGGCTTAGGGCACAGGTGAGGGTACGGAAACGCGGGAGGTTAAGGCTGCGTGCTGATGCACGGTGCAGTGCCAGCGTACGGGCCAGGAGTAGGCAACGGCATAAGGTAAGGTGTAGGGCTGGTGGTTGGTTTCCGTACCAGGCTAGGGTTAGGGTTAGGGAAGGGCAAGGCTTAGGGCACAGGTGAGGGTACGGAAACGTGGGAGTGTCGGGCTACGTGCTGACGCACGGGTCAGTGCCAGCGTACGGGCCAGGAGTAGGCAACGGCGTAGGATAAAGTGTAGGGCTGGTGGTGGATTTGCATTCCAGGCTAGGGTTAGGGTTTGGGAACGGCAAGGCTTAGAGCACAGGTGAGGGTACGGAAACGTGGGAGGGTCAGGCTACGTGCTGACGCACGGTTCAGTGCCAGCGTACGGGCCAGGAATAGGGTACGGCGCAAGGTAAGTTGTAGGGCTGGTGCTGGGTTTCCTTTCCGGGCCAGGGTTAGGGTTAGGGAACGGTAAGGCTTAGGGCACAGGTGAGGGTACGGAAACGTGGGAGGGTCAGGCTACGTGCTGACGCACGGGTCAGTGCCAATGTACGGGCCAGGAGTAGGGTACGGCGTAAGATAAGGTGTAGGGCTTGTGGTTGATTTCCGTTCCAGGCTAGGGTTAGGGTTAGGGAACGGCAAGGCTTAGGGCAAAGGAGAGGGTACGGAAACGTGGGAGGTTCGGGCCCCGTTCTGTCGCACGGGTTAGTGCCAGCATACGGGTCAGGAGTAGGCAACGACGTAGGATATAGTGTAGGGCTGGTGGTGGGTTTCCATTCCGGGCTAGAGTTAGGGTTAGGGAACGGCAAGGCTTATTGCACAGGTGAGGGTACGGAAACGTGGGAGGGTCAGGCTACGTGCTGACGCACGGGTCAGTGCCAGCGTGCGGGCCAGGAGTAGGCAACAGCGTAAGGTAAGGTGTAGGGCTGGTGGTGGGTTTCTATTCCGGGCTAGGGTTAGGGTTAGGGAACGGCAAGGCTTAGGGCACAGGTGAGGGTACGGAAACGTGGGAGGGTCGGGCTACGTGCTGACGCACGTGTCAGTGCCAGCGTACGGGCCAGGAGTAGGCAACGGCGTAGGATAAAGTGTAGGGCTGGTGGTGGATTTGCGTTCGGGGCTAGGGTTAGGGTTAGGGAACGGCAAGGCTTAGAGCACAGGTGCGGGTACGAAAACGTGGGAGGGTCAGGCTACGTGCTGACGCACAGATCAGTGCCAGCGTACAGGTCAGGAGTAGGGTACGGCGTAAGGTAACGTGTAGGGCTGGTGGTGGGTTTCTATTCCGGGCTAGGGTTAGGGTTAGGGAACGGCAAGGCTTAGGGCACAGGTGAGGGTACGGAAACGTGGGAGGGTCAGGCTACGTGCTGACGCACGGGTCAGTGCCAGCGTACGGGTCAGGAGTAGGGTATGGCGTAAGGTAAGGTGTAGGGCTGGTGGTGGGTTTCTATTCCGGGCTAGGGTTAGGGTTAGGGAACGGCAAGGCTTAGGGCACAGGTGAGGGTACGGAAACGTGGGAGGGTCAGGCTACGTGCTGACGCACAGGTCAGTGCCAGCGTACAGGTCAGGAGTAGGGTACGGCGTAAGGAAAGGTGTAGGGCTGGTGGTCGGTTTCTATTCCGGGTTAGGGTTAGGGTTAGGGAACGGCAAGGCTTAGGGCACAGGTGAGGGTAAGGAAACGTGGGAGGGTCAGGCTACGTGCTGACGCACGTGTCAGTGCCAGCGTACGGGTCAGGAGTAGGGTACGGCGTAAGGTAAGGTGTAGGGCTGGTGGTGGTTTTCTATTCCGGGCTAGGGTTAGGGTTAGGGAACGGCAAGGCTTAGGGCACAGGTGAGGGTACGGAAACGTGGGATGGTCAGGCTACATGCTGACGCACGGTTCAGTGCGAGCGTACGGACCAGGAATAGGGTACAGCGTAAGGTAAGGTGTAGGGCTGGTGGTGGGTTTCCGTTCCGGGCTAGGGTTAGGGTTAGGGAACGGCAAGGCTTACGGCACAGGTGAGGGTACGGAAACGTGGGAGTGTCGGTCTACGTGCTGAAGCACGGGTTAATGCCAGCATACGGGACAGGAGTAGGCAACGGCGTAGGATAAATTGTAGGGCTGGTGGTGGATTTGCGTTCAGGGCTAGGGTTAGGGTGAGGGAACGGCAAGGCTTAGGGCACAGGTGAGGGTACGGAAACGTGGGAGGGTCGGGCTACGTGCTGACGCACGGGTCAGTGCCAGCGTACGGGCCAGGAGTAGGCAACGGCGTAGGATAAAGTGTAGGGCTGGTGGTGGATTTGCGTTCCGGGCTAGGGTTAGGGTTAGGGAACGGCAAGGCATAGGGCACAGGTGAGGGTACGGAAACGTGGGAGGGTCAGGCTACGTGCTGACGCACAGTTCAGTGCCAGCGTACGGGCCAGGAATAGGGTACGGCGTAAGGTAAGGTGTCAGGCTGGTGGTGGGTTTCCGTTCCGGGCTAGGGTTAGGGTTAGGGAACGACAAGGCTTAGGGCACAGGTGAAGTTACGGAAACGTGGGAGGCTCGGGCTACGTGCTGACGCACGGGTCAGTGCCAGCGTACGGGCCAGGAGTAGGCAACGGCGTAGGATAAAGTGTAGGGCTGGTGGTGGATTTGCGTTCAGGGCTAGGGTTAGGGTTAGGGAACGGCAAGGCTTAGGGCACAGGTGAGGGTACGGAAACGCGGGAGGGTAAGGCTGCGTGCTGATGCATGGTGCAGTGCCAGCGTACGGGCCAGGAGTAGGCAACCGCATAAGGTAAGGTGTAGGGCTGGTGGTTGGTTTCCGTTCCAGGCTAGGGTTAGGGTTAGGGAAGGGCAAGGCTTAGGGCACAGGTGAGGGTACGGAAACGTGGGAGTGTCGGGCTACGGGCTGACGCACGGGTCAGTGCCAGTGTACGGGCCAGGAGTAGGCAACGGCGTAGGATAAAGTGTAGGGCTGGTAGTGGATTTGCGTTCCAGGCTAGGGTTAGGGTTTGGGAACGGCAAGGCTTAGAGCACAGGTGAGGGTACGGAAACGTGGGAGGGTCAGGCTACGTGCTGACGCACGGTTCAGTGCCAGCGTACGGGCCAGGAATAGGGTACGGCGCAAGGTAAGTTGTAGGGCTGGTGCTGGGTTTCCTTTCCGGGCCAGGGTTAGGGTTAGGGAACGGCAAGGCTTAGGGCACAGGTGAGGGTACGGAAACGTGGGAGGGTCAGGCTACGTGATGACGAACGGGTCAGTGCCAACGTACGGGCCAGGAGTAGGGTACGGCGTAAGATAAGGTGTAGGGCTTGTGGTTGATTTCCGTTCCAGGCTAGGGTTAGGGTTAGGGAACGGCAAGGCTTAGGGCAAAGGAGAGGGTACGGAAACGTGGGAGGTTCGGGCCCCGTTCTGTCGCACGTGTTAGTGCCAGCATACGGGTCAGGAGTAGGCAACGACGTAGGATATAGTGTAGGGCTGGTGCTGGGTTTCCTTTCCGGGCCAGGGTTAGGGTTAGGGAACGGCAAGGCTTATTGCACAGGTGAGGGTACGGAAACGTGGGAGGGTCAGGCTACGTGCTGACGCACGGGTCAGTGCCAGCGTGCGTGCCAGGAGTAGGCAACGGCGTAAGGTAAGGTGTAGGGCTGGTGGTGGGTTTCTATTCCGGGCTAGGGTTAGGGTTAGGGAACGGCAAGTCTTAGGGCACAGGTGAGGTTACGGAAACGTGGGAGGGTCGGGCTACGTGCTGACGCACGGGTCAGTGCCAGCGTACGGGCCAGGATTATGCAACGGCGTAGGATAAAGTGTAGGGCTGGTGGTTGTTTTCCGTTCCGGGCTAGTGTTAGGGTTAGGGAACGGCAAGGCTTAGGGCACAGGTGAGGTTACGGAAACGTGGGAGGGTCAGGCTACGTGCTGACGCACGGGTTAGTGCCAGCGTACGGGCCAGGAGTAGGCAACGGCGTAAGGTAAGGTGTAGGGCTGGTGGTTGGTTTCCGTTCCAGGCTAGGGTTAGGGTTAGGGAACGGCAAGGCTTAGGGCACAGGTGAGGGTACGGAAACGTGGGAGGGTCGGGCTACGTGCTGACGCACGTGTCAGTGCCAGCGTACGGGCCAGGAGTAGGCAACGGCGTAGGATAAAGTGTAGGGCTGGTGGTGGATTTGCGTTCGGGGCTAGGGTTAGGGTTAGGGAACGGCAAGGCTTAGGGCACAGGTGAGGGTACGGAAACGTGGGAGGGTCAGGCTACGTGCTGACGCACAGGTCAGTGCCAGCGTACAGGTCAGGAGTAGGGTACGGCGTAAGGTAATGTGTAGGGCTGGTGGTGGGTTTCTATTCCGGGCTAGGGTTAGGGTTAGGGAACGGCAAGGCTTAGGGCACAGGTGAGGGTACGGAAATGTGGGAGGGTCAGGCTACGTGCTGACGCACGGGTCAGTGCCAGCGTACGGGTCAGGAGTAGGGTATGGCGTAAGGTAAGGTGTAGGGCTGGTGGTGGGTTTCTATTCCGGGCTAGGGTTAGGGTTAGGGAACGGCAAGTCTTAGGGCACAGGTGAGGGTACGGAAACGTGGGAGGGTCAGGCTACGTGCTGACGCACGGTTCAGTGCCAGCGTACGGGCCAGGAATAGGGTACGGCATAAGGTAAGGTGTCAGGATGGTGGTGGGTTTCCGTTCCGGGCTAGGGTTAGGGTTAGGGAACGGCAAGGCTTAGGGCACAGGTGAGGGTACGGAAACGTGGGAGGGTCGGGCTACGTGCTGACGCACGGGTCAGTGCCAGCGTACTGGCCAGGAGTAGGCAACGGCATAGGATAAAGTGTAGGGCTGGTGGTGGATTTGCGTTCCGGGCTAGGGTTAGGGTTAGGGAACGGCAAGGCTTAGGGCACAGGTGAGGATACGGAAACGTGGGAGGGTCAGGCTACGTGCAGACGCACGGGTCAGTGCCAGCGTACGGGTCAGGAGTAGGGTACGGCGTAAGGTAAGGTGTAGGGCTGGTGGTGGGTTTCTATTCCGGGCTTGGGTTAGGGTTAGGGAACGGTAAGGCGTAGGGCACAAGTGAGGGTACGGAAACGTGGGAGGGTCAGGATACGTGCTGACGCACGGTTCAGTGCCAGCGTACGGGCCAGGAATAGGGTACGGCGTAAGGTAAGGTGTAGGGCTGGTGGTGGGTTTCCATTCCGGGCTAGGGTTAGGGTTAGGGAACGGCAAGGCTTAGGGCACAGGTGAGGGTACGGAAACGTGGGAGCGTCAGGCTACGTGCTGATTCACGGGTCCGTGCCAGCGTTCGGGCCAGGAGTGGGCAACGGCGTAAGGTAAGGTGTAGGGCTTGTGGTTGATTTCCGTTCCGGGATAGGGTTAGGGTTAGGGATCGGCAAGGCTTAGGGCACAGGTGAGGGTATGGAAACGTGGGAGGGTCGGGCTACGTGCCGACGCACGGGTCAGTGCCAGCGTACGGGCGAGGAGTAGGGTACGGCGTAAGGTAAGGTGTAGGGCTTGTGGTTGATTTCCTTTCCAGGCTAGGGTTAGGGTTAGGGAACGGCAAGGCTTAGGGCAAAGGAGAGGGTACGGAAACGTGGGAGGGTCAGGCTACGTGCTGACGCACGGGTCAGTGCCAACGTACGGGCCAGGAGTAGGGTACGGCGTAAGGTAAGGTGTAGGGCTTGTGGTTGATTTCCGTTCCAGGCTAGGGTTAGGGTTAGGGAACGGCAAGGCTTAGGGCAAAGGAGAGGGTACGGAAACGTGGGAGGGTCGGGCTACGTGCTGACGCACGGGTCAGTGCCAGCGTACGGGCCAGGAGTAGGCAACGGCGTAGGATAAAGTGTAGGGCTGGTGGTGGATTTGCATTCGGGGCTAGGGTTAGGGTTAGGGAACGGCAAGGCTTAGGGCACAGGTGAGGGTACGGAAACGTGGGAGGGCCAGGCTACGTGCTGACGCACAGTTCAGTGCCAGCGTACGGGCCAGGAATAGGGTACGGCGTAAGGTAAGGTGTCAGGCTGGTGGTGGGTTTCCGTTCCGGGCTAGGGTTAGGGTTAGGGAACGACAAGGCTTAGGGCACAGGTGAAGTTACGGAAACGTGGGAGGCTCGGGCTACGTGCTGACGCACGGGTCAGTGCCAGCGTACGGGCCAGGAGTAGGCAACGGCGTAGGATAAAGTGTAGGGCTGGTGGTGGATTTGCGTTCTGGGCTAGGGTTAGGGTTAGGGAACGGCAAGGCTTAGGGCACAGGTGAGGGTACGGAAACGTGGGAGGGTCAGGCTACGTGCTGACGCATGGGTTAGTGCCAGCGTACGGGCCAGGAGTAGGCAACGGCGTAAGGTAAGGTGTAGGGCTGGTGGTTGGTTTCCGTTCCAGGCTAGGGTTAGGGTTAGGGAACGGCAAGGCTTAGGGCACAGGTGAGGGTACGGAAACGTGGGAGGGTCGGGCTACGTGCTGACGCACGTGTCAGTGCCAGCGTACGGGCCAGGAGTAGGCAACGGCGTAGGATAAAGTGTAGGGCTGGTGGTGGATTTGCGTTCGGGGCTAGGGTTAGGGTTAGGGAACGGCAAGTCTTAGGGCACAGGTGAGGGTACGGAAACGTGGGAGGGTCAGGCTACGTGCTGACGCACAGGTCAGTGCCAGCGTACAGGTCAGGAGTAGGGTACGGCGTAAGGCAACGTGTAGGGCTGGTGGTGGGTTTCTATTCCGGGCTAGGGTTAGGGTTAGGGAACGGCAAGGCTTAGGGCACAGGTGAGGGTACGGAAACGTGGGAGGTTCAGGCTACGTGCTGACGCACGGGTCAGTGCCAGCGTACGGGTCAGGAGTAGGGTATGGCGTAAGGTAAGGTGTAGGGCTGGTGGTGGGTTTCTATTCCGGGCTAGGGTTAGGGTTAGGGAACGGCAAGGCTTAGGGCACAGGTGAGGGTACGGAAACGTGGGAGGGTCAGGCTACGTGCTGACGCACGGTTCAATGCCAGCGTACGGGCCAGGAATAGGGTACGGCATAAGGTAAGGTGTCAGGCTGGTGGTGGGTTTCTATTCCGGGCTAGGGTTAGGGTTAGGGAACGGCAAGGCTTAGGGCACAGGTGAGGGTACGGAAACGTGGGAGGGTCAGGCTACGTGCTGACGCACGGATCAGTGCCAGCGTACGGGCCAGGAGTAGGCAACGGCGTAGGATAAAGTGTAGGGCTGGTGGTGGATTTGCGTTCCGGGCTAGGGTTAGGGTTAGGGAACGGCAAGGCTTAGGGCACAGGTGAGGGTACGGAAACGTGGGAGGGTCAGGCTACGTGCTGACGCACGGGTCAGTGCCAGCGTACGGGTCAGGAGTAGGGTAAGGCGTAAGGTAAGGTGTAGGGCTGGTGGTGGGTTTCTATTCCGGGCTAGGGTTAGGGTTAGGGAACGGCAAGGCTTAGGGCACAGGTCAGGGTACGGAAACGCGGGAGGGTAAGGCTACGTGCTGATGAACGGGTCAGTGCCAGAGTACAGGCCAGGAGTAGGCAACGGCGTAGGGTAAGGTGTAGGGCTGGTGGTTGGTTTCCATTCCAGGCTAGGGTTAGGGTTAGGGAACGGCAAGGCTTAGGGCACAGGTGAGGGTACGGAAACGTGGGAGGGTCGGGCTACGTGCTGACGCACGGGTCAGTGCCAGCGTACGGGCCAGGAGTAGGCAACGGCGTAGGATAAAGTGTAGGGCTGCTGGTGGATTTGTGTTCCAGGCTAGGGTTAGGGTTAGGGAACGGCAAGGCTTAGGGCACAGGTGAGGGTACGGAAACGAGGGAGGGTCAGGCTACGTGCTGACGCACGGCTCAGTGCCAGCGTACGGGCCAGGAATAGGGTACGGCGTAAGGTAAGGTGTAGGGCTGGTGGTGGGTTTCCGTTCTGGCCTAGGGTTAGGGTTAGGGAACGGCAAGGCTTAGGGCACAGGTGAGGGTACGGAAACGTGGGAGGGTCAGGCTACGTGCTGACGGACGGGTCAGTGCCAACGTACGGGCCAGGAGTAGGGTACGGCGTAAGGTAAGGTGTAGGGCTTGTGGTTGATTTCCGTTCCAGGCTAGGGTTAGGGTTAGGGAACGGCAAGGCTTAGGGCAAAGGAGAGGGTACGGAAACGTGGGAGGGTCGGGCTACGTGCTGACGCACGGGTCAGTGCCAGCGTACGGGCCAGGAGTAGGCAACGGCGTAGGATAAAGTGTAGGGCTGGTGGTGGGTTTGCATTCGGGGCTAGGGTTAGGGTTAGGGAACGGCAAGGCTTAGGGCACAGGTGAGGGTACGGAAACGTGGGAGGGTCAGGCTACGTGCTGACGCACAGTTCAGTGCCAGCGTACGGGCCAGGAATAGGGTACGGCGTAAGGTAAGGTGTCAGGCTGGTGGTGGGTTTCCGTTCCGGGCTAGGGTTAGGGTTAGGGAACGACAAGGCTTAGGGCACAGGTGAAGTTACGGAAACGTGGGAGGCTCGGGCTACGTGCTGACGCACGGGTCAGTGCCAGCGTACGGGCCAGGAGTAGGCAACGGCGTAGGATAAAGTGTAGGGCTGGTAGTGGATTTGCGTTCTGGGCTAGGGTTAGGGTTAGGGAACGGCAAGGCTTAGGGCACAGGTGAGGGTACGGAAACGCGGGAGGGTAAGGCTGCGTGCTGATGCACGGTGCAGTGCCAGCGTACGGGCCAGGAGTAGGCAACGGCGTAAGGTAAGGTGTAGGGCTGGTGGTTGGTTTCCGTTCCAGGCTAGGGTTAGGGTTAGGGAACGGCAAGGCTTAGGGCACAGGTGAGGGTACGGAAACGTGGGAGCGTCGGGCTACGTGCTGACGCACGGGTCTGTGCCAGCGTACGGGCCAGGAGTAGGCAACGGCGTAGGATAAAGTGTAGGGCTGGTGGTGGATTTGCGTTCCAGGCTAGGGTTAGGGTTAGGGAACGGCAAGGCTTAGAGCACAGGTGAGGGTACGGAAACGTGGGAGGGTCAGGCTACGTGCTGATGCACGGTTCAGTGCCAGCGTACGGGCCAGGAATAGGGTACGGCGTAAGGTAAGGTGTAGGGCTGGTGCTGGGTTTCTGTTCCGGGCCAGGGTTAGGGTTAGGGAACGGCAAGGCTTAGGGCACAGGTGAGGGTACGGAAACGTGGGAGGGTCAGGCTACGTGCTGACTCACGGGTCAGTGCCAACGTACGGGCCAGGAGTAGGGTACGGCGTAAGATAAGGTGTAGGGCTTGTGGTTGATTTCCGTTCCAGGCTAGGGTTAGGGTTAGGGAACGGCAAGGCTTAGGGCAAAGGAGAGGGTACGGAAACGTGGGAGGGTCGGGCCCCGTTCTGTCGCACGGGTTAGTGCCAGCATACGGGCCAGGAGTAGGCAACGACGTAGGATAAAGTGTAGGGCTGGTGGTGGGTTTCCATTCCGGGCTAGAGTTAGGGTTAGGGAACGGCAAGGCTTAGGGCACAGGTGAGGGTACGGAAACGTGGGAGGGTCAGGCTACGTGCTGACGCACGGGTCAGTGCCAGCGTACGGGCCAGGAGTAGGCAACGGCGTAAGGTAAGGTGTAGGGCTGGTGGTGGGTTTCTATTCCGGGCTAGGGTTAGGGTTAGGGAACGGCAAGGCTTAGGGCACAGGTGAGGTTACGGAAACGTGGGAGGGTCGGGCTACGTGCTGACGCACGGGTCAGTGCCAGCGTACGGGCCAGGAGTATGCAACGGCGTAGGATAAAGTGTAGGGCTGGTGGTTGTTTTCCGTTCCGGGCTAGTGTTAGGGTTAGGGAACGGCAAGGCTTAGGGCACAGGTGAGGTTACGGAAACGTGGGAGGGTCAGGCTACGTGCTGACGCACGGGTTAGTGCCAGCGTACGGGCCAGGAGTAGGCAACGGCGTAAGGTAAGGTGTAGGGCTGGTGGTTGGTTTCCGTTCCAGGCTAGGGCTAGGGTTACGGAACGGCAAGGCTTAGGGCACAGGTGAGGGTACGGAAACGTGGGAGGGTCGGGCTACGTGCTGACGCACGTGTCAGTGCCAGCGTACGGGCCAGGGGTAGGCAACGGCGTAGGATAAAGTGTAGGGCTGGTGGTGGATTTGCGTTCGGGGCTAGGGTTAGGGTTAGGGAACGGCAAGGCTTAGGGCACAGGTGAGGGTACGGAAACGTGGGAGGGTCAGGCTACGTGCTGACGCACAGGTCAGTGCCAGCGTACAGGTCAGGAGTAGGGTACGGCGTAAGGTAACGTGTAGGGCTGGTGGTGGGTTTCTATTCCGGGCTAGGGTTAGGGTTAGGGAACGGCAAGGCTTAGGGCACAGGTGAGGGTACGGAAACGTGGGTGGTTCAGGCTATGTGCTGACGCACGGGTCAGTGCCAACCTACGGGCCAGGAGTAGGGTACGGCGTAAGATAAGGTGTAGGGCTTGTGGTTGATTTCCGTTCCAGGCTAGGGTTAGGGTTAGGGAACGGCAAGGCTTAGGGCAAAGGAGAGGGTACGGAAACGTGGGAGGGTCGGGCCCCGTTCTGTCGCACGGGTTAGTGCCAGCATACGGGCCAGGAGTAGGCAACGACGTAGGATAAAGTGTAGGGCTGGTGGTGGGTTTCCATTCCGGGCTAGCGTTAGGGTTAGGGAACGGCAAGGCTTAGGGCACAGGTGAGGGTACGGAAACGTGGGAGGGTCAGGCTACGTGCTGACGCACGGGTCAGTGCCAGCGTACGGGCCAGGAGTAGGCAACGGCGTAAGGTAAGGTGTAGGGCTGGTGGTGGGTTTCTATTCCGGGCTAGGGTTAGGGTTAGGGAACGGCAAGGCTTAGGGCACAGGTGAGGTTACGGAAACGTGGGAGGGTCAGGCTACGTGCTGACGCACGGGTTAGTGCCAGCGTACGGGCCAGGAGAAGGCAACGGCGTAAGGTAAGGTGTAGGGCTGGTGGTTGGTTTCCGTTCCAGGCTAGGGCTAGGGTTAGGGAACGGCAAGGCTTAGGGCACAGGTGAGGGTACGGAAACGTGGGAGGGTCGGGCTACGTGCTGACGCACGTGTCAGTGCCAGCGTACGGGCCAGGAGCAGGCAACGGCGTAGGATAAAGTGTAGGGCTGGTGGTGGATTTGCGTTCGGGGCTAGGGTTAGGGTTAGGGAACGGCAAGGCTTAGGGCACAGGTGAGGGTACGGAAACGTGGGAGGGTCAGGCTACGTGCTGACGCACAGGTCAGTGCCAGCGTACAGGTCAGGAGTAGGGTACGGCGTAAGGTAACGTGTATGGCTGGTGGTGGGTTTCTATTCCGGGCTAGGGTTAGGGTTAGGGAACGGCAAGGCTTAGGGCACAGGTGAGGGTACGGAAACGTGGGAGGGTCAGGCTACGTGCTGACGCACGGGTCAATGCCAGCGTATGGGTCAGGAGTAGGGTATGGCGTAAGGTAAGGTGTAGGGCTGGTGGTGGGTTTCTATTCCGGGCTAGGGTTAGGGTTTGGGAACGGCAAGGCTTAGGGCACAGGTGAGGGTACGGAAACGTGGGAGGGTCGGGCTACGTGCTGACGCACGGGTCAGTGCCAGCGTACGGGCCAGGAGTAGGCAACGGCGTAGGATAAAGTGTAGGGCTGGTGGTGGATTTGCGTTCCGTGCTAGGGTTAGGGTTAGGGAACGGCAAGGCTTAGGGCACAGGTGAGGGTACGGAAACGTGGGAGGGTCAGGCTACGTGCTGACGCACATTTCAGTGCCAGCGTACGGGCCAGGAATAGGGTACGGCGTAAGGTAAGGTGTCAGGCTGGTGGTGGGTTTCCGTTCCGGGCTAGGGTTAGGGTTAGGGAACGACAAGGCTTAGGGCACAGGTGAAGTTACGGAAACGTGGGAGGCTCGGGCTACGTGCTGACGCACGGGTCAGTGCCAGCGTACGGGCCAGGAGTAGGCAACGGCGTAGGATAAAGTGTAGGGCTGGTGGTGGATTTGCGTTCTGGGCTAGGATTAGGGTTAGGGAACGGCAAGGCTTAGGGCACAGGTGAGGGTACGGAAACGCGGGAGGGTAAGGCTGCGTGCTGATGCACGGTGCAGTGCCAGCGTACGGGCCAGGAGTAGGCAACGGCGTAAGGTAAGGTGTAGGGCTGGTGGTTGGTTTCCGTTCCAGGCTAGGGTTAGGGTTAGGGAACGGCAAGGCTTAGGGCACAGGTGAGGGTACGGAAACGTGGGAGGGTCGGGCTACGTGCTGACGCACGTGTCAGTGCCAGCGTACGGGCCAGGAGTAGGCAACGGCGTAGGATAAAGTGTAGGGCTGGTGGTGGATTTGCGTTCGGGGCTAGGGTTAGGGTTAGGGAACGGCAAGGCTTAGGGCACAGGTGAGGGTACGGAAACGTGGGAGGGTCAGGCTACGTTCTGACGCACAGGTCAGTGCCAGCGTACAGGTCAGGAGTAGGGTACGGCGTAAGGTAACGTGTAGGGCTGGTGGTGGGTTTCTATTCCGGGCTAGGGTTAGGGTTAGGGAACAGCAAGGCTTAGGGCACAGGTGAGGGTACGGAAACGTGGGAGGGTCAGGATACGTGCTGACGCACGGGTCAGTGCCAGCGTACGGGTCAGGAGTAGGGTATGGCGTAAGGTAAGGTGTAGGGCTGGTGGTGGGTTTCTATTCCGGGCTAGGGTTAGGGTTAGGGAACGGCAAGGCTTAGGGCACAGGTGAGGGTACGGAAACGTGGGAGGGTCGGGCTACGTGCTGACGCACGGGTCAGTGCCAGCGTACGGGCCAGGAGTAGGCAACGGCGTAGGATAAAGTGTAGGGCTGGTGGTGGATTTGCGTTCTGGGCTAGGGTTAGGGTTAGGGAACGGCAAGGCTTAGGGCACAGGTGAGGGTACGGAAACGCGGGAGGGTAAGTCTGCGTGCTGATGCACGGTGCAGTGCCAGCGTACGGGCCAGGAGTAGGCAACGGCGTAAGGTAAGGTGTAGGGCTGGTGGTTGGTTTCCATTCCAGGCTAGGGTTAGGGTTAGGGAACGGCAAGGCTTAGGGCACAGGTGAGGGTACGGAAACGTGGGAGGGTCGGGCTACGTGCTGACGCACGGGTCAGTGCCAGCGTACGGGCCAGGAGTAGGCAACGGCGTAGGAAAAGTGTAGGGCTGGTGGTGGATTTGCGTTCCAGGCTAGGGTTAGGGTTAGGGAACGGCAAGGCTTAGGGCACAGGTGAGGGTACGGAAACGTGGGAGGGTCAGGCTACGTGCTGACGCACAGGTCAGTGCCAGCGTACAGGTCAGGAGTAGGGTACGGCGTAAGGTAACGTGTAGGGCTGGTGGTGGGTTTCTATTCCGGGCTAGGGTTAGGGTTAGGGAACGGCAAGGCTTAGGGCACAGGTGAGGGTACGGAAACGTGGGTGGTTCAGGCTATGTGCTGACGCACGGGTCAGTGCCAACCTACGGGCCAGGAGTAGGGTACGGCGTAAGATAAGGTGTAGGGCTTGTGGTTGATTTCCGTTCCAGGCTAGGGTTAGGGTTAGGGAACGGCAAGGCTTAGGGCAAAGGAGAGGGTACGGAAACGTGGGAGGGTCGGGCCCCGTTCTGTCGCACGGGTTAGTGCCAGCATACGGGCCAGGAGTAGGCAACGACGTAGGATAAAGTGTAGGGCTGGTGGTGGGTTTCCATTCCGGGCTAGCGTTAGGGTTAGGGAACGGCAAGGCTTAGGGCACAGGTGAGGGTACGGAAACGTGGGAGGGTCAGGCTACGTGCTGACGCACGGGTCAGTGCCAGCGTACGGGCCAGGAGTAGGCAACGGCGTAAGGTAAGGTGTAGGGCTGGTGGTGGGTTTCTATTCCGGGCTAGGGTTAGGGTTAGGGAACGGCAAGGCTTAGGGCACAGGTGAGGTTACGGAAACGTGGGAGGGTCAGGCTACGTGCTGACGCACGGGTTAGTGCCAGCGTACGGGCCAGGAGAAGGCAACGGCGTAAGGTAAGGTGTAGGGCTGGTGGTTGGTTTCCGTTCCAGGCTAGGGCTAGGGTTAGGGAACGGCAAGGCTTAGGGCACAGGTGAGGGTACGGAAACGTGGGAGGGTCGGGCTACGTGCTGACGCACGTGTCAGTGCCAGCGTACGGGCCAGGAGCAGGCAACGGCGTAGGATAAAGTGTAGGGCTGGTGGTGGATTTGCGTTCGGGGCTAGGGTTAGGGTTAGGGAACGGCAAGGCTTAGGGCACAGGTGAGGGTACGGAAACGTGGGAGGGTCAGGCTACGTGCTGACGCACAGGTCAGTGCCAGCGTACAGGTCAGGAGTAGGGTACGGCGTAAGGTAACGTGTAGGGCTGGTGGTGGGTTTCTATTCCGGGCTAGGGTTAGGGTTAGGGAACGGCAAGGCTTAGGGCACAGGTGAGGGTACGGAAACGTGGGAGGGTCAGGCTACGTGCTGACGCACGGGTCAATGCCAGCGTATGGGTCAGGAGTAGGGTATGGCGTAAGGTAAGGTGTAGGGCTGGTGGTGGGTTTCTATTCCGGGCTAGGGTTAGGGTTTGGGAACGGCAAGGCTTAGGGCACAGGTGAGGGTACGGAAACGTGGGAGGGTCGGGCTACGTGCTGACGCACGGGTCAGTGCCAGCGTACGGGCCAGGAGTAGGCAACGGCGTAGGATAAAGTGTAGGGCTGGTGGTGGATTTGCGTTCCGTGCTAGGGTTAGGGTTAGGGAACGGCAAGGCTTAGGGCACAGGTGAGGGTACGGAAACGTGGGAGGGTCAGGCTACGTGCTGACGCACATTTCAGTGCCAGCGTACGGGCCAGGAATAGGGTACGGCGTAAGGTAAGGTGTCAGGCTGGTGGTGGGTTTCCGTTCCGGGCTAGGGTTAGGGTTAGGGAACGACAAGGCTTAGGGCACAGGTGAAGTTACGGAAACGTGGGAGGCTCGGGCTACGTGCTGACGCACGGGTCAGTGCCAGCGTACGGGCCAGGAGTAGGCAACGGCGTAGGATAAAGTGTAGGGCTGGTGGTGGATTTGCGTTCTGGGCTAGGATTAGGGTTAGGGAACGGCAAGGCTTAGGGCACAGGTGAGGGTACGGAAACGCGGGAGGGTAAGGCTGCGTGCTGATGCACGGTGCAGTGCCAGCGTACGGGCCAGGAGTAGGCAACGGCGTAAGGTAAGGTGTAGGGCTGGTGGTTGGTTTCCGTTCCAGGCTAGGGTTAGGGTTAGGGAACGGCAAGGCTTAGGGCACAGGTGAGGGTACGGAAACGTGGGAGGGTCGGGCTACGTGCTGACGCACGTGTCAGTGCCAGCGTACGGGCCAGGAGTAGGCAACGGCGTAGGATAAAGTGTAGGGCTGGTGGTGGATTTGCGTTCGGGGCTAGGGTTAGGGTTAGGGAACGGCAAGGCTTAGGGCACAGGTGAGGGTACGGAAACGTGGGAGGGTCAGGCTACGTTCTGACGCACAGGTCAGTGCCAGCGTACAGGTCAGGAGTAGGGTACGGCGTAAGGTAACGTGTAGGGCTGGTGGTGGGTTTCTATTCCGGGCTAGGGTTAGGGTTAGGGAACAGCAAGGCTTAGGGCACAGGTGAGGGTACGGAAACGTGGGAGGGTCAGGATACGTGCTGACGCACGGGTCAGTGCCAGCGTACGGGTCAGGAGTAGGGTATGGCGTAAGGTAAGGTGTAGGGCTGGTGGTGGGTTTCTATTCCGGGCTAGGGTTAGGGTTAGGGAACGGCAAGGCTTAGGGCACAGGTGAGGGTACGGAAACGTGGGAGGGTCGGGCTACGTGCTGACGCACGGGTCAGTGCCAGCGTACGGGCCAGGAGTAGGCAACGGCGTAGGATAAAGTGTAGGGCTGGTGGTGGATTTGCGTTCTGGGCTAGGGTTAGGGTTAGGGAACGGCAAGGCTTAGGGCACAGGTGAGGGTACGGAAACGCGGGAGGGTAAGTCTGCGTGCTGATGCACGGTGCAGTGCCAGCGTACGGGCCAGGAGTAGGCAACGGCGTAAGGTAAGGTGTAGGGCTGGTGGTTGGTTTCCATTCCAGGCTAGGGTTAGGGTTAGGGAACGGCAAGGCTTAGGGCACAGGTGAGGGTACGGAAACGTGGGAGGGTCGGGCTACGTGCTGACGCACGGGTCAGTGCCAGCGTACGGGCCAGGAGTAGGCAACGGCGTAGGAAAAGTGTAGGGCTGGTGGTGGATTTGCGTTCCAGGCTAGGGTTAGGGTTAGGGAACGGCAAGGCTTAGGGCACAGGTGAGGGTACGGAAACGTGGGAGGGTCAGGCTACGTGCTGACGCACGGGTCAGTGCCAGCGTACGGGTCAGGAGTAGGGTAAGGCGTAAGGTAAGGTGTAGGGCTGGTGGTGGGTTTCTATTCCGGGCTAGGGTTAGGGTTAGAGAAAGGCAAGGCTTAGGGCACAGGTCAGGGTACGGAAACGCGGGAGGGTAAGGCTACGTGCTGATGAAAGGGTCAGTGCCAGAGTACAGGCCAGGAGTAGGCAACGGCGTAGGGTAAGGTGTAGGGCTGGTGGTTGGTTTCCGTTCCAGGCTAGGGTTAGGGTTAGGGAACGGCAAGGCTTAGGGCACAGGTGAGGGTACGGAAACGTGGGAGGGTCGGGCTACGTGCTGACGCACGGGTCAGTGCCAGCGTACGGGCCAGGAGTAGGCAACGGCGTAGGATAAAGTGTAGGGCTGGTGGTGGATTTGTGTTCCAGGCTAGGGTTAGGGTTAGGGAACGGCAAGGCTTAGGGCACAGGTGAGGGTACGGAAACGTGGGAGGGTCAGGCTACGTGCTGACGCACGGCTCAGTGCCAGCGTACGGGCCAGGAATAGGGTACGTCGTAAGGTAAGGTGTAGGGCTGGTGGTGGGTTTCCGTTCTGGCCTAGGGTTAGGGTTAGGGAACGGCAAGGCTTAGGGCACAGGTGAGGGTACGGAAACGTGGGAGGGTCAGGCTACGTGCTGACGCACGGGTCAGTGCCAACGTACGGGCCAGGAGTAGGGTACGGCGTAAGGTAAGGTGTAGGGCTTGTGGTTGATTTCCATTCCAGGCTAGGGTTAGGGTTAGGGAACGGCAAGGCTTAGGGCAAAGGAGAGGGTACGGAAACGTGGGAGGGTCGGGCTACGTGCTGACGCACGGGTCAGTGCCAGCGTACGGGCCAGGAGTAGGCAACGGCGTAGGATAAAGTGTAGGGCTGGTGGTGGGTTTGCATTCGGGGCTAGGGTTAGGGTTAGGGAACGGCAAGGCTTAGGGCACAGGTGAGGGTACGGAAACGTGGGAGGGTCAGGCTACGTGCTGACGCACAGTTCAGTGCCAGCGTACGGGCCAGGAATAGGGTACGGCGTAAGGTAAGGTGTCAGGCTGGTGGTGGGTTTCCGTTCCGGGCTAGGGTTAGGGTTAGGGAACGACAAGGCTTAGGGCACAGGTGAAGTTACGGAAACGTGGGAGGCTCGGGCTACGTGCTGACGCACGGGTCAGTGCCAGCGTACGGGCCAGGAGTAGGCAACGGCGTAGGATAAAGTGTAGGGCTGGTGGTGGATTTGCGTTCTGGGCTAGGGTTAGGGTTAGGGAACGGCAAGGCTTAGGGCACAGGTGAGGGTACGGAAACGCGGGAGGGTAAGGCTGCGTGCTGATGCACGGTGCAGTGCCAGTGTACGAGCCAGGAGTAGGCAACGGCGTAAGGTAAGGTGTAGGGCTGGTGGTTGGTTTCCGTTCCAGGCTAGGGTTAGGGTTAGGGAACGGCAAGGCTTAGGGCACAGGTGAGGGTACGGAAACGTGGGAGCGTCGGGCTACGTGCTGACGCACGGGTCAGTGCCAGCGTACGGGCCAGGAGTAGGCAACGGCGTAGGATAAAGTGTAGGGCTGGTGGTGGATTTGCGTTCCAGGCTAGGGTTAGGGTTAGGGAACGGCAAGGCTTAGAGCACAGGTGAGGGTACGGAAACGTGGGAGGGTCAGGCTACGTGCTGATGCACGGTTCAGTGCCAGCGTACGGGCCAGGAATAGGGTACGGCGTAAGGTAAGGTGTAGGGCTGGTGCTGGGTTTCTGTTCCGGGCCAGGGTTAGGGTTAGGGAACGGCAAGGCTTAGGGCACAGGTGAGGGTACGGAAACGTGGGAGGGTCAGGCTACGTGCTGACGCACGGGTCAGTGCCAACGTACGGGCCAGGAGTAGGGTACGGCGTAAGATAAGGTGTAATGCTTGTGGTTGATTTCCGTTCCAGGCTAGGGTTAGGGTTAGGGAACGGCAAGGCTTAGGGCAAAGGAGAGGGTACGGAAACGTGCGAGGGTCGGGCCCCGTTCTGTCGCACGGGTTAGTGCCAGCATACGGGCCAGGAGTAGGCAACGGCGTAAGGTAAGGTGTAGGGCTGGTGGTGGGTTTCTATTCCGGGCTAGGGTTAGGGTTAGGGAACGGCAAGGCTTAGGGCACAGGTGAGGTTACGGAAACGTGGGAGGGTCAGGCTACATGCTGACGCACGGGTCAGTGCCAGCGTACGGGCCAGGAGTATGCAACGGCGTAGGATAAAGTGTAGGGCTGGTGGTTGTTTTCCGTTCCGGGCTAGTGTTAGGGTTAGGGAACGGCAAGGCTTAGGGCACAGGTGAGGTTACGGAAACGTGGGAGGGTCAGGCTACGTGCTGACGCACGGGTTAGTGCCAGCGTACGGGCCAGGAGTAGGCAACGGCGTAAGGTAAGGTGTAGGGCTGGTGGTTGGTTTCCGTTCCAGGCTAGGGCTAGGGTTAGGGAACGGCAAGGCTTAGGGCACAGGTGAGGGTACGGAAACGTGGGAGGGTCGGGCTACGTGCTGACGCACGTGTCAGTGCCAGCGTACGGGCCAGGAGTAGGCAACGGCGTAGGATAAAGTGTAGGGCTGGTGGTGGATTTGCGTTCGGGGCTAGGGTTAGGGTTAGGGAACTGCAAGGCTTAGGGCACAGGTGAGGGTACGGAAACGTGGGAGGGTCAGGCTACGTGCTGACGCACAGGTCAGTGCCAGCGTACAGGTCAGGAGTAGGGTACGGCGTAAGGTAACGTGTAGGGCTGGTGGTGGGTTTCTATTCCGGGCTAGGGTTAGGGTTAGGGAACGGCAAGGCTTAGGGCACAGGTGAGGGTACGGAAACCTGGGAGGTTCAGGCTACGTGCTGACGCACGGGTCAGTGCCAACGTACGGGCCAGGAGTAGGGTACGGCGTAAGATAAGGTGTAGGGCTTGTGGTTGATTTCCGTTCCAGGCTAGGGTTAGGGTTAGGGAACGGCAAGGCTTAGGGCAAAGGAGAGGGTACGGAAACGTGGGAGGGTCGGGCCCCGTTCTGTCGCACGGGTTAGTGCCAGCATACGGGCCAGGAGTAGGCAACGACGTAGGATAAAGTGTAGGGCTGGTGGTGGGTTTCCATTCCGGGCTAGAGTTAGGGTTAGGGAACGGCAAGGCTTAGGGCACAGGTGAGGGTACGGAAACGTGGGAGGGTCAGGCTACGTGCTGACGCACGGGTCAGTGCCAGCGTACGGGCCAGGAGTAGGCAACGGCGTAAGGTAAGGTGTAGGGCTGGTGGTGGGTTTCTATTCCGGGCTAGGGTTAGGGTTAGGGAACGGCAAGGCTTAGGGCACAGGTGAGGTTACGGAAACGTGGGAGGGTCAGGCTACGTGCTGACGCACGGGTTAGTGCCAGCGTACGGGCCAGGAGTAGGCAACGGCGTAAGGTAAGGTGTAGGGCTGGTGGTTGGTTTCCGTTCCAGGCTAGGGCTAGGGTTAGGGAACGGCAAGGCTTAGGGCACAGGTGAGGGTACGGAAACGTGGGAGGGTCGGGCTACGTGCTGACGCACGTGTCAGTGCCAGCGTACGGGCCAGGAGCAGGCAACGGCGTAGGATAAAGTGTAGGGCTGGTGGTGGATTTGCGTTCGGGGCTAGGGTTAGGGTTAGGGAACGGCAAGGCTTAGGGCACAGGTGAGGGTACGGAAACGTGGGAGGGTCAGGCTACGTGCTGACGCACAGGTCAGTGCCAGCGTACAGGTCAGGAGTAGGGTACGGCGTAAGGTAACGTGTAGGGCTGGTGGTGGGTTTCTATTCCGGGCTAGGGTTAGGGTTAGGGAACGGCAAGGCTTAGGGCACAGGTGAGGGTACGGAAACGTGGGAGGGTCAGGCTACGTGCTGACGCACGGGTCAGTGCCAGCGTATGGGTCAGGAGTAGGGTATGGCGTAAGGTAAGGTGTAGGGCTGGTGGTGGGTTTCTATTCCGGGCTAGGGTTAGGGTTTGGGAACGGCAAGGCTTAGGGCACAGGTGAGGGTACGGAAACGTGGGAGGGTCGGGCTACGTGCTGATGCACGGGTCAGTGCCAGCGTACGGGCCAGGAGTAGGCAACGGCGTAGGATAAAGTGTAGGGCTGGTGGTGGATTTGCGTTCCGGGCTAGGGTTAGGGTTAGGGAACGGCAAGGCTTAGGGCACAGGTGAGGGTACGGAAACGTGGGAGGGTCAGGCTACGTGCTGACGCACAGTTCAGTGCCAGCGTACGGGCCAGGAATAGGGTACGGCGTAAGGTAAGGTGTCAGGCTGGTGGTGGGTTTCCGTTCCGGGCTAGGGTTAGGGTTAGGGAACGACAAGGCTTAGGGCACAGGTGAAGTTACGGAAACGTGGGAGGCTCGGGCTACGTGCTGACGCACGGGTCAGTGCCAGCGTACGGGCCAGGAGTAGGCAACGGCGTAGGATAAAGTGTAGGGCTGGTGGTGGATTTGCGTTCTGGGCTAGGGTTAGGGTTAGGGAACGGCAAGGCTTAGGGCACAGGTGAGGGTACGGAAACGCGGGAGGGTAAGGCTGCGTGCTGATGCACGGTGCAGTGCCAGCGTACGGGCCAGGAGTAGGCAACGGCGTAAGGTAAGGTGTAGGGCTGGTGGTTGGTTTCCGTTCCAGGCTAGGGTTAGGGTTAGGGAACGGCAAGGCTTAGGGCACAGGTGAGGGTACGGAAACGTGGGAGGGTCGGGCTACGTGCTGACGCACGTGTCAGTGCCAGCGTACGGGCCAGGAGTAGGCAACGGCGTAGGATAAAGTGTAGGGCTGGTGGTGGATTTGCGTTCGGGGCTAGGGTTAGGGTTAGGGAACGGCAAGGCTTAGGGCACAGGTGAGGGTACGGAAACGTGGGAGGGTCAGGCTACGTTCTGACGCACAGGTCAGTGCCAGCGTACAGGTCAGGAGTAGGGTACGGCGTAAGGTAACGTGTAGGGCTGGTGGTGGGTTTCTATTCCGGGCTAGGGTTAGGGTTAGGGAACAGCAAGGCTTAGGGCACAGGTGAGGGTACGGAAACGTGGGAGGGTCAGGCTACGTGCTGACGCACGGGTCAGTGCCAGCGTACGGTTCAGGAGTAGGATATGGCGTAAGGTAAGGTGTAGGGCTGGTGGTGGGTTTCTATTCCGGGCTAGGGTTAGGGTTAGGGAACGGCAAGGCTTAGGGCACAGGTGAGGGTACGGAAACGTGGGAGGGTCGGGCTACGTGCTGACGCACGGGTCAGTGGCAGCGTACGGGCCAGGAGTAGGCAACGGCGTAGGATAAAGTGTAGGGCTGGTGGTGGATTTGCGTTCTGGGCTAGGGTTAGGGTTAGGGAACGGCAAGGCTTAGGGCACAGGTGAGGGTACGGAAACGCGGGAGGGTAAGGCTGCGTGCTGATGCACGGTGCAGTGCCAGCGTACGGGCCAGGAGTAGGCAACGGCGTAAGGTAAGGTGTAGGGCTGGTGGTTGGTTTCCATTCCAGGCTAGGGTTAGGGTTAGGGAACGGCAAGGCTTAGGGCACAGGTGAGGGTACGGAAACGTGGGAGGGTCGGGCTACGTGCTGACGCACGGGTCAGTGCCAGCGTACGGGCCAGGAGTAGGCAACGGCGTAGGATAAAGTGTAGGGCTGGTGGTGGATTTGCGTTCCAGGCTAGGGTTAGGGTAAGGGAACGGCAAGGCTTAGAGCACAGGTGAGGGTACGGAAACGTGGGAGGGTCAGGCTACGTGCTGACGCACGGTTCAGTACCAGCGTACGGGCCAGGAATAGGGTACGGCGTAAGGTAAGGTGTAGGGCTGGTGCTGGGTTTCCGTTCCGGGCCAGGGTTAGGGTTAGGGAACGGCAAGGCTTAGGGCACAGGTGAGGGTACGGAAACGTGGGAGGGTCAGGCTACGTGCTGACGCACGGGTCAGTGCCAACGTACGGGCCAGGAGTAGGGTACGGCGTAAGATAAGGTGTAGAGCTTGTGGTTGATTTCCGTTCCAGGCTAGGGTTAGGGTTAGGGAACGGCAAGGCTTAGGGCAAAGGAGAGGGTACGGAAACGTGGGAGGGTCGGGCCCCGTTCTGTCGCACGGGTTAGTGCCAGCATACGGGCCAGGAGTAGGCAACGACGTAGGATAAAGTGTAGGGCTGGTGGTGGGTTTCCATTCCGGGCTAGAGTTAGGGTTAGGGAACGGCAAGGCTTAGGGCACAGGTGAGGGTACAGAAACGTGGGAGGGTCAGGCTACGTGCTGACGCACAGGTCAGTGCCAGCGTACAGGTCAGGAGTAGGGTACGGCGTAAGGTAACGTGTAGGGCTGGTGGTGGGTTTCTATTCCGGGCTAGGGTTAGGGTTAGGGAACGGCAAGGCTTAGGGCACAGGTGAGGGTACGGAAACGTGGGAGGTTCAGGCTACGTGCTGACGCACGGGTCAGTGCCAACGTACGGGCCAGGAGTAGGGTACGGCGTAAGATAAGGTGTAGGGCTTGTGGTTGATTTCCGTTCCAGGCTAGGGTTAGGGTTAGGGAACGGCAAGGCTTAGGGCAAAGGAGAGGGTACGGAAACGTGGGAGGGTCGGGCCCCGTTCTGTCGCACGGGTTAGTGCCAGCATACGGGCCAGGAGTAGGCAACGACATAGGATAAAGTGTAGGGCTGGTGGTGGGTTTCCATTCCGGGCTAGAGTTAGGGTTAGGGAACGGCAAGGCTTAGGGCACAGGTGAGGGTACGGAAACGTGGGAGGGTCAGGCTACGTGCTGACGCACGGGTCAGTGCCAGCGTACGGGCCAGGAGTAGGCAACGGCGTAAGGTAAGGTGTAGGGCTGGTGGTGGGTTTCTATTCCGGGCTAGGGTTAGGGTTAGGGAACGGCAAGGCTTAGGGCACAGGTGAGGTTACGGAAACGTGGGAGGGTCAGGCTACGTGCTGACGCACGGGTTAGTGCCAGCGTACGGGCCAGGAGTAGGCAACGGCGTAAGGTAAGGTGTAGGGCTGGTGGTTGGTTTCCGTTCCAGGCTAGGGCTAGGGTTAGGGAACGGCAAGGCTTAGGGCACAGGTGAGGGTACGGAAACGTGGGAGGGTCGGGCTACGTGCTGACGCACGTGTCAGTGCCAGCGTACGGGCCAGGAGTAGGCAACGGCGTAGGATAAAGTGTAGGGCTGGTGGTGGATTTGCGTTCGGGGCTAGGGTTAGGGTTAGGGAACGGCAAGGCTTAGGGCACAGGTGAGGGTACGGAAACGTGGGAGGGTCAGGCTACGTGCTGACGCACAGGTCAGTGCCAGCGTACAGGTCAGGAGTAGGGTACGGCGTAAGGTAACGTGTAGGGCTGGTGGTGGGTTTCTATTCCGGGCTAGGGTTAGGGTTAGGGAACGGCAAGGCTTAGGGCACAGGTGAGGGTACGGAAACGTGGGTGGTTCAGGCTACGTGCTGACGCACGGGTCAGTGCCAACCTACTGGCCAGGAGTAGGGTACGGCGTAAGATAAGGTGTAGGGCTTGTGGTTGATTTCCGTTCCAGGCTAGGGTTAGGGTTAGGGAACGGCAAGGCTTAGGGCAAAGGAGAGGGTACGGAAACGTGGGAGGGTCGGGCCCCGTTCTGTCGCACGGGTTAGTGCCAGCATACGGGCCAGGAGTAGGCAACGACGTAGGATAAAGTGTAGGGCTGGTGGTGGGTTTCCATTCCGGGCTAGAGTTAGGGTTAGGGAACGGCAAGGCTTAGGGCACAGGTGAGGGTACGGAAACGTGGGAGGGTCAGGCTACGTGCTGACGCACGGGTCAGTGCCAGCGTACGGGCCAGGAGTAGGCAACGGCGTAAGGTAAGGTGTAGGGCTGGTGGTGGGTTTCTATTCCGGGCTAGGGTTAGGGTTAGGGAACGGCAAGGCTTAGGGCACAGGTGAGGTTACGGAAACGTGGGAGGGTCAGGCTACGTGCTGACGCACGGGTTAGTGCCAGCGTACGGGCCAGGAGAAGGCAACGGCGTAAGGTAAGGTGTAGGGCTGGTGGTTGGTTTCCGTTCCAGGCTAGGGCTAGGGTTAGGGAACGGCAAGGCTTAGGGCACAGGTGAGGGTACGGAAACGTGGGAGGGTCGGGCTACGTGGTGACGCACGTGTCAGTGCCAGCGTACGGGCCAGGAGCAGGCAACGGCGTAGGATAAAGTGTAGGGCTGGTGGTGGATTTGCGTTCCGGGCTAGGGTTAGGGTTAGGGAACGGCAAGGCTTAGGGCACAGGTGAGGGTACGGAAACGTGGGAGGGTCAGGCTACGTGCTGACGCACGGGTCAGTGCCAGCGTACGGGTCAGGAGTAGGGTAAGGCGTAAGGTAAGGTGTAGGGCTGGTGGTGGGTTTCTATTCCGGGCTAGGGTTAGGGTTAGGGAACGGCAAGGCTTAGGGCACAGGTCAGGGTACGGAAACGCGGGAGGGTAAGGCTACGTGCTGATGAACGGGTCAGTGCCAGAGTACAGGCCAGGAGTAGGCAACGGCGTAGGGTAAGGTGTAGGGCTGGTGGTTGGTTTACATTCCAGGCTAGGGTTAGGGTTAGGGAACGGCAAGGCTTAGGGCACAGGTGAGGGTACGGAAACGTGGGAGGGTCGGGCTACGTGCTGACGCACGGGTCAGTGCCAGCGTACGGGCCAGGAGTAGGCAACGGCGTAGGATAAAGTGTAGGGCTGGTGGTGGATTTGTGTTCCAGGCTAGGGTTAGGGTTAGGGAACGGCAAGGCTTAGGGCACAGGTGAGGGTACGGAAACGAGGGAGGGTCAGGCTACATGCTGACGCACGGCTCAGTGCCAGCGTACGGGCCAGGAATAGGGTACGGCGTAAGGTAAGGTGTAGGGCTGGTGGTGGGTTTCCGTTCTGGCCTAGGTTTAGGGTTAGGGAACGGCAAGGCTTAGGGCACAGGTGAGGGTACGGAAACGTGGGAGGGTCAGGCTACGTGCTGACGGACGGGTCAGTGCCAACGTACGGGCCAGGAGTAGGGTACGGCGTAAGGTAAGGTGTAGGGCTTGTGGTTGATTTCCGTTCCAGGCTAGGGTTAGGGTTAGGGAACGGCAAGGCTTAGGGCAAAGGAGAGGGTACGGAAACGTGGGAGGGTCGGGCTACGTGCTGACGCACGGGTCAGTGCCAGCGTACGGGCCAGGAGTAGGCAACGGCGTAGGATAAAGTGTAGGGCTGGTGGTGGGTTTGCATTCGGGGCTAGGGTTAGGGTTAGGGAACGGCAAGACTTAGGGCACAGGTGAGGGTACGGAAACGTGGGAGGGTCAGGCTACGTGCTGACGCACAGTTCAGTGCCAGCGTACGGGCCAGGAATAGGGTACGGCGTAAGGTAAGGTGTCAGGCTGGTGGTGGGTTTCCGTTCCGGGCTAGGGTTAGGGTTAGGGAACGACAAGGCTTAGGGCACAGGTGAAGTTACGGAAACGTGGGAGGCTCGGGCTACGTGCTGACGCACGGGTCAGTGCCAGCGTACGGGCCAGGAGTAGGCAACGGCGTAGGATAAAGTGTAGGGCTGGTGGTGGATTTGCGTTCTGGGCTAGGGTTAGGGTTAGGGAACGGCAAGGCTTAGGGCACAGGTGAGGGTACGGAAACGCGGGAGGGTAAGGCTGCGTGCTGATGCACGGTGCAGTGCCAGCGTACGGGCCAGGAGTAGGCAACGGCGTAAGGTAAGGTGTAGGGCTGGTGGTTGGTTTCCGTTCCAGGCTAGGGTTAGGGTTAGGGAACGGCAAGGCTTAGGGCACAGGTGAGGGTACGGAAACGTGGGAGCGTCGGGCTACGTGCTGACGCACGGGTCTGTGCCAGCGTACGGGCCAGGAGTAGGCAACGGCGTAGGATAAAGTGTAGGGCTGGTGGTGGATTTGCGTTCCAGGCTAGGGTTAGGGTTAGGGAACGGCAAGGCTTAGAGCACAGGTGAGGGTACGGAAACGTGGGAGGGTCAGGCTACGTGCTGATGCACGGTTCAGTGCCAGCGTACGGGCCAGGAATAGGGTACGGCGTAAGGTAAGGTGTAGGGCTGGTGCTGGGTTTCTGTTCCGGGCCAGGGTTAGGGTTAGGGAACGGCAAGGCTTAGGGCACAGTTGAGGGTACGGAAACGTGGGAGGGTCAGGCTACGTGCTGACTCACGGGTCAGTGCCAACGTACGGGCCAGGAGTAGGGTACGGCGTAACATAAGGTGTAGGGCTTGTGGTTGATTTCCGTTCCAGGCTAGGGTTAGGGTTAGGGAACGGCAAGGCTTAGGGCAAAGGAGAGGGTACGGAAACGTGGGAGGGTCGGGCCCCGTTCTGTCGCACGGGTTAGTGCCAGCATACGGGCCAGGAGTAGGCAACGACGTAGGATAAAGTGTAGGGCTGGTGGTGGGTTTCCATTCCGGGCTAGAGTTAGGGTTAGGGAACGGCAAGGCTTAGGGCACAGGTGAGGGTACGGAAACGTGGGAGGGTCAGGCTACGTGCTGACGCACGGGTCAGTGCCAGCGTACGGGCCAGGAGTAGGCAACGGCGTAAGGTAAGGTGTAGGGCTGGTGGTGGGTTTCTATTCCGGGCTAGGGTTTGGGTTAGGGAACGGCAAGGCTTAGGGCACAGGTGAGGTTACGGAAACGTGGGAGGGTCGGGCTACGTGCTGACGCACGGGTCAGTGCCAGCGTACGGGCCAGGAGTATGCAACGGCGTAGGATAAAGTGTAGGGCTGGTGGTTGTTTTCCGTTCCGGGCTAGTGTTAGGGTTAGGGAACGGCAAGGCTTAGGGCACAGGTGAGGTTACGGAAACGAGGGAGGGTCAGGCTACGTGCTGACGCACGGGTTAGTGCCAGCGTACGGGCCAGGAGTAGGCAACGGCGTAAGGTAAGGTGTAGGGCTGGTGGTTGGTTTCCGTTCCAGGCTAGGGCTAGGGTTACGGAACGGCAAGGCTTAGGGCACAGGTGAGGGTACGGAAACGTGGGAGGGTCGGGCTACGTGCTGACGCACGTGTCAGTGCCAGCGTACGGGCCAGGAGTAGGCAACGGCGTAGGATAAAGTGTAGGGCTGGTGGTGGATTTGCGTTCGGGGCTAGGGTTAGGGTTAGGGAACGGCAAGGCTTAGGGCACAGGTGAGGGTACGGAAACGTGGGAGGGTCAGGCTACGTGCTGACGCACAGGTCAGTGCCAGCGTACAGGTCAGGAGTAGGTTACGGCGTAAGGTAACGTGTAGGGCTGGTGGTGGGTTTCTATTCCGGGCTAGGGTTAGGGTTAGGGAACGGCAAGGCTTAGGGCACAGGTGAGGGTACGGAAACGTGGGTGGTTCAGGCTACGTGCTGACGCACGGGTCAGTGCTAACCTACGGGCCAGGAGTAGGGTACGGCGTAAGATAAGGTGTAGGGCTTGTGGTTGATTTCCGTTCCAGGCTAGGGTTAGGGTTAGGGAACGGCAAGGCTTAGGGCAAAGGAGAGGGTACGGAAACGTGGGAGGGTCGGGCCCCGTTCTGTCGCACGGGTTAGTGCCAGCATACGGGCCAGGAGTAGGCAACGACGTAGGATAAAGTGTAGGGCTGGTGGTGGGTTTCCATTCCGGGCTAGAGTTAGGGTTAGGGAACGGCAAGGCTTAGGGCACAGGTGAGGGTACGGAAACGTGGGAGGGTCAGGCTACGTGCTGACGCACGGGTCAGTGCCAGCGTACGGGCCAGGAGTAGGCAACGGCGTAAGGTAAGGTGTAGGGCTGGTGGTGGGTTTCTATTCCGGGCTAGGGTTAGGGTTAGGGAACGGCAAGGCTTAGGGCACAGGTGAGGTTACGGAAACGTGGGAGGGTCAGGCTACGTGCTGACGCACGGGTTAGTGCCAGCGTACGGGCCAGGAGAAGGCAACGGCGTAAGGTAAGGTGTAGGGCTGGTGGTTGGTTTCCGTTCCAGGCTAGGGCTAGGGTTAGGGAACGGCAAGGCTTAGGGCACAGGTGAGGGTACGGAAACGTGGGAGGGTCGGGCTACGTGCTGACGCACGTGTCAGTGCCAGCGTACGGGCCAGGAGCAGGCAACGGCGTAGGATAAAGTGTAGGGCTGGTGGTGGATTTGCGTTCGGGGCTAGGGTTAGGGTTAGGGAACGGCAAGGCTTAGGGCACAGGTGAGGGTACGGAAACGTGGGAGGGTCAGGCTACGTGCTGACGCACAGGTCAGTGCCAGCGTACAGGTCAGGAGTAGGGTACGGCGTAAGGTAACGTGTAGGGCTGGTGGTGGGTTTCTATTCCGGGCTAGGGTTAGGGTTAGGGAACGGCAAGGCTTAGGGCACAGGTGAGGGTACGGAAACGTGGGAGGGTCAGGCTACGTGCTGACGCACGGGTCAGTGCCAGCGTATGGGTCAGGAGTAGGGTATGGCGTAAGGTAAGGTGTAGGGCTGGTGGTGGGTTTCTATTCCGGGCTAGGGTTAGGGTTTGGGAACGGCAAGGCTTAGGGCACAGGTGAGGGTACGGAAACGTGGGAGGGTCGGGCTACGTGCTGACGCACGGGTCAGTGCCAGCGTACGGGCCAGGAGTAGGCAACGGCGTAGGATAAAGTGTAGGGCTGGTGGTGGATTTGCGTTCCGTGCTAGGGTTAGGGTTAGGGAACGGCAAGGCTTAGGGCACAGGTGAGGGTACGGAAACGTGGGAGGGTCAGGCTACGTGCTGACGCACATTTCAGTGCCAGCGTACGGGCCAGGAATAGGGTACGGCGTAAGGTAAGGTGTCAGGCTGGTGGTGTGTTTCCGTTCCGGGCTAGGGTTAGGGTTAGGGAACGACAAGGCTTAGGGCACAGGTGAAGTTACGGAAACGTGGGAGGCTCGGGCTACGTGCTGACGCACGGGTCAGTGCCAGCGTACGGGCCAGGAGTAGGCAACGGCGTAGGATAAAGTGTAGGGCTGGTGGTGGATTTGCGTTCTGGGCTAGGGTTAGGGTTAGGGAACGGCAAGGCTTAGGGCACAGGTGAGGGTACGGAAACGCGGGAGGGTAAGGCTGCGTGCTGATGCACGGTGCAGTGCCAGCGTACGGGCCAGGAGTAGGCAACGGCGTAAGGTAAGGTGTAGGGCTGGTGGTTGGTTTCCGTTCCAGGCTAGGGTTAGGGTTAGGGAACGGCAAGGCTTAGGGCACAGGTGAGGGTACGGAAACGTGGGAGGGTCGGGCTACGTGCTGACGCACGTGTCAGTGCCAGCGTACGGGCCAGGAGTAGGCAACGGCGTAGGATAAAGTGTAGGGCTGGTGGTGGATTTGCGTTCGGGGCTAGGGTTAGGGTTAGGGAACGGCAAGGCTTAGGGCACAGGTGAGGGTACGGAAACGTGGGAGGGTCAGGCTACGTTCTGACGCACAGGTCAGTGCCAGCGTACAGGTCAGGAGTAGGGTACGGCGTAAGGTAACGTGTAGGGCTGGTGGTGGGTTTCTATTCCGGGCTAGGGTTAGGGTTAGGGAACAGCAAGGCTTAGGGCACAGGTGAGGGTACGGAAACGTGGGAGGGTCAGGATACGTGCTGACGCACGGGTCAGTGCCAGCGTACGGGTCAGGAGTAGGGTATGGCGTAAGGTAAGGTGTAGGGCTGGTGGTGGGTTTCTATTCCGGGCTAGGGTTAGGGTTAGGGAACGGCAAGGCTTAGGGCACAGGTGAGGGTACGGAAACGTGGGAGGGTCGGGCTACGTGCTGACGCACGGGTCAGTGCCAGCGTACGGGCCAGGAGTAGGCAACGGCGTAGGATAAAGTGTAGGGCTGGTGGTGGATTTGCGTTCTGGGCTAGGGTTAGGGTTAGGGAACGGCAAGGCTTAGGGCACAGGTGAGGGTACGTAAACGCGGGAGGGTAAGTCTGCGTGCTGATGCACGGTGCAGTGCCAGCGTACGGGCCAGGAGTAGGCAACGGCGTAAGGTAAGGTGTAGGGCTGGTGGTGGGTTTCCATTCCAGGCTAGGGTTAGGGTTAGGGAACGGCAAGGCTTAGGGCACAGGTGAGGGTACGGAAACGTGGGAGGGTCGGGCTACGTGCTGACGCACGGGTCACTGCCAGCGTACGGGCCAGGAGTAGGCAACGGCGTAGGAAAAGTGTAGGGCTGGTGGTGGATTTGCGTTCCAGGCTAGGGTTAGGGTTAGGGAACGGCAAGGCTTAGGGCACAGGTGAGGGTACGGAAACGTGGGAGGGTCAGGCTACGTGCTGACGCACGGGTCAGTGCCAGCGTACGGGTCAGGAGTAGGGTAAGGCGTAAGGTAAGGTGTAGGGCTGGTGGTGGGTTTCTATTCCGGGCTAGGGTTAGGGTTAGGGAACGGCAAGGCTTAGGGCACAGGTCAGGGTACGGAAACGCGGGAGGGTAAGGCTACGTGCTGATGAAAGTGTCAGTGCCAGAGTACAGGCCAGGAGTAGGCAACGGCGTAGGGTAAGGTGTAGGGCTGGTGGTTGGTTTCCGTTCCAGGCTAGGGTTAGGGTTAGGGAACGGCAAGGCTTAGGGCACAGGTGAGGGTACGGAAACGTGGGAGGGTCGGGCTACGTGCTGACGCACGGGTCAGTGCCAGCGTACGGGCCAGGAGTAGGCAACGGCGTAGGATAAAGTGTAGGGCTGGTGGTGGATTTGTGTTCCAGGCTAGGGTTAGGGTTAGGGAACGGCAAGGCTTAGGGCACAGGTGAGGGTACGGAAACGTGGGAGGGTCAGGCTACGTGCTGACGCACGGCTCAGTGCCAGCGTACGGGCCAGGAATAGGGTACGGCGTAAGGTAAGGTGTAGGGCTGGTGGTGGGTTTCCGTTCTGGCCTAGGGTTAGGGTTAGGGAACGGCAAGGCTTAGGGCACAGGTGAGGGTACGGAAACGTGGGAGGGTCAGGCTACGTGCTGACGCACGGGTCAGTGCCAACGTACGGGCCAGGAGTAGGGTACGGCGTAAGGTAAGGTGTAGGGCTTGTGGTTGATTTCCGTTCCAGGCTAGGGTTAGGGTTAGGGAACGGCAAGGCTTAGGGCAAAGGAGAGGGTACGGAAACGTGGGAGGGTCGGGCTACGTGCTGACGCACGGGTCAGTGCCAGCGTACGGGCCAGGAGTAGGCAACGGCGTAGGATAAAGTGTAGGGCTGGTGGTGGGTTTGCATTCGGGGCTAGGGTTAGGGTTAGGGAACGGCAAGGCTTAGGGCACAGGTGAGGGTACGGAAACGTGGGAGGGTCAGGCTACGTGCTGACGCACAGTTCAGTGCCAGCGTACGGGCCAGGAATAGGGTACGGCGTAAGGTAAGGTGTCAGGCTGGTGGTGGGTTTCCGTTCCGGGCTAGGGTTAAGGTTAGGGAACGACAAGGCTTAGGGCACAGGTGAAGTTACGGAAACGTGGGAGGCTCGGGCTACGTGCTGACGCACGGGTCAGTGCCAGCGTACGGGCCAGGAGTAGGCAACGGCGTAGGATAAAGTGTAGGGCTGGTGGTGGATTTGCGTTCTGGGCTAGGGTTAGGGTTAGGGAACGGCAAGGCTTAGGGCACAGGTGAGGGTACGGAAACGCGGGAGGGTAAGGCTGCGTGCTGATGCACGGTGCAGTGCCAGTGTACGGGCCAGGAGTAGGCAACGGCGTAAGGTAAGGTGTAGGGCTGGTGGTTGGTTTCCGTTCCAGGCTAGGGTTAGGGTTAGGGAACGGCAAGGCTTAGGGCACAGGTGAGGGTACGGAAACGTGGGAGCGTCGGGCTACGTGCTGACGCACGGGTCAGTGCCAGCGTACGGGCCAGGAGTAGGCAACGGCGTAGGATAAAGTGTAGGGCTGGTGGTGGATTTGCGTTCCAGGCTAGGGTTAGGGTTAGGGAACGGCAAGGCTTAGAGCACAGGTGAGGGTACGGAAACGTGGGAGGGTCAGGCTACGTGCTGATGCACGGTTCAGTGCCAGCGTACGGGCCAGGAATAGGGTACGGCGTAAGGTAAGGTGTAGGGCTGGTGCTGGGTTTCTGTTCCGGGCCAGGGTTAGGGTTAGGGAACGGCAAGGCTTAGGGCACAGGTGAGGGTACGGAAACGTGGGAGGGTCAGGCTACGTGCTGACGCACGGGTCAGTGCCAACGTACGGGCCAGGAGTAGGGTACGGCGTAAGATAAGGTGTAATGCTTGTGGTTGATTTCCGTTCCAGGCTAGGGTTAGGGTTAGGGAACGGCAAGGCTTAGGGCAAAGGAGAGGGTACGGAAACGTGCGAGGGTCGGGCCCCGTTCTGTCGCACGGGTTAGTGCCAGCATACGGGCCAGGTGTAGGCAACGACGTAGGATAAAGTGTAGGGCTGGTGGTGGGTTTCCATTCCGGGCTAGAGTTAGGGTTAGGGAACGGCAAGGCTTAGGGCACAGGTGAGGGTACGGAAACGTGGGAGGGTCAGGCTACGTGCTGACGCACGGGTCAGTGCCAGCGTACGGGCCAGGAGTAGGCAACGGCGTAAGGTAAGGTGTAGGGCTGGTGGTGGGTTTCTATTCCGGGCTAGGGTTTGGGTTAGGGAACGGCAAGGCTTAGGGCACAGGTGAGGTTACAGAAACGTGGGAGGGTCGGGCTACGTGCTGACGCACGTGTCAGTGCCAGCGTACGGGCCAGGAGTAGGCAACGGCGTAGGATAAAGTGTAGGGCTGGTGGTGGATTTGCGTTCGGGGCTAGGGTTAGGGTTAGGGAACGGCAAGGCTTAGGGCACAGGTGAGGGTACGGAAACGTGGGAGGGTCAGGCTACGTGCTGACGCACAGGTCAGTGCCAGCGTACAGGTCAGGAGTAGGGTACGGCGTAAGGTAACGTGTAGGGCTGGTGGTGGGTTTCTATTCCGGGCTAGGGTTAGGGTTAGGGAACGGCAAGGCTTAGGGCACAGGTGAGGGTACGGAAACGTGGGTGGTTCAGGCTACGTGCTGACGCACGGGTCAGTGCTAACCTACGGGCCAGGAGTAGGGTACGGCGTAAGATAAGGTGTAGGGCTTGTGGTTGATTTCCGTTCCAGGCTAGGGTTAGGGTTAGGGAACGGCAAGGCTTAGGGCAAAGGAGAGGGTACGGAAACGTGGGAGGGTCGGGCCCCGTTCTGTCGCACGGGTTAGTGCCAGCATACGGGCCAGGAGTAGGCAACGACGTAGGATAAAGTGTAGGGCTGGTGGTGGGTTTCCATTCCGGGCTAGAGTTAGGGTTAGGGAACGGCAAGGCTTAGGGCACAGGTGAGGGTACGGAAACGTGGGAGGGTCAGGCTACGTGCTGACGCACGGGTCAGTGCCAGCGTACGGGCCAGGAGTAGGCAACGGCGTAAGGTAAGGTGTAGGGCTGGTGGTGGGTTTCTATTCCGGGCTAGGGTTAGGGTTAGGGAACGGCAAGGCTTAGGGCACAGGTGAGGTTACGGAAACGTGGGAGGGTCAGGCTACGTGCTGACGCACGGGTTAGTGCCAGCGTACGGGCCAGGAGAAGGCAACGGCGTAAGGTAAGGTGTAGGGCTGGTGGTTGGTTTCCGTTCCAGGCTAGGGCTAGGGTTAGGGAACGGCAAGGCTTAGGGCACAGGTGAGGGTACGGAAACGTGGGATGGTCGGGCTACGTGCTGACGCACGTGTCAGTGCCAGCGTACGGGCCAGGAGCAGGCAACGGCGTAGGATAAAGTGTAGGGCTGGTGGTGGATTTGCGTTCGGGGCTAGGGTTAGGGTTAGGGATCGGCAAGGCTTAGGGCACAGGTGAGGGTACGGAAACGTGGGAGGGTCAGGCTACGTGCTGACGCACAGGTCAGTGCCAGCGTACAGGTCAGGAGTAGGGTACGGCGTAAGGTAACGTGTAGGGCTGGTGGTGGGTTTCTATTCCGGGCTAGGGTTAGGGTTAGGGAACGGCAAGGCTTAGGGCACAGGTGAGGGTACGGAAACGTGGGAGGGTCAGGCTACGTGCTGACGCACGGGTCAGTGCCAGCGTATGGGTCAGGAGTAGGGTATGGCGTAAGGTAAGGTGTAGGGCTGGTGGTGGGTTTCTATTCCGGGCTAGGGTTAGGGTTTGGGAACGGCAAGGCTTAGGGCACAGGTGAGGGTACGGAAACGTGGGAGGGTCGGGCTACGTGCTGACGCACGGGTCAGTGCCAGCGTACGGGCCAGGAGTAGGCAACGGCGTAGGATAAAGTGTAGGGCTGGTGGTGGATTTGCGTTCCGTGCTAGGGTTAGGGTTAGGGAACGGCAAGGCTTAGGGCACAGGTGAGGGTACGGAAACGTGGGAGGGTCAGGCTACGTGCTGACGCACATTTCAGTGCCAGCGTACGGGCCAGGAATAGGGTACGGCGTAAGGTAAGGTGTCAGGCTGGTGGTGGGTTTCCGTTCCGGGCTAGGGTTAGGGTTAGGGAACGACAAGGCTTAGGGCACAGGTGAAGTTACGGAAACGTGGGAGGCTCGGGCTACGTGCTGACGCACGGGTCAGTGCCAGCGTACGGGCCAGGAGTAGGCAACGGCGTAGGATAAAGTGTAGGGCTGGTGGTGGATTTGCGTTCTGGGCTAGGGTTAGGGTTAGGGAACGGCAAGGCTTAGGGCACAGGTGAGGGTACGGAAACGCGGGAGGGTAAGGCTGCGTGCTGATGCACGGTGCAGTGCCAGCGTACGGGCCAGGAGTAGGCAACGGCGTAAGGTAAGGTGTAGGGCTGGTGGTTGGTTTCCGTTCCAGGCTAGGGTTAGGGTTAGGGAACGGCAAGGCTTAGGGCACAGGTGAGGGTACGGAAACGTGGGAGGGTCGGGCTACGTGCTGACGCACGTGTCAGTGCCAGCGTACGGGCCAGGAGTAGGCAACGGCGTAGGATAAAGTGTAGGGCTGGTGGTGGATTTGCGTTCGGGGCTAGGGTTAGGGTTAGGGAACGGCAAGGCTTAGGGCACAGGTGAGGGTACGGAAACGTGGGAGGGTCAGGCTACGTTCTGACGCACAGGTCAGTGCCAGCGTACAGGTCAGGAGTAGGGTACGGCGTAAGGTAACGTGTAGGGCTGGTGGTGGGTTTCTATTCCGGGCTAGGGTTAGGGTTAGGGAACAGCAAGGCTTAGGGCACAGGTGAGGGTACGGAAACGTGGGAGGGTCAGGCTACGTGCTGACGCACGGGTCAGTGCCAGCGTACGGTTCAGGAGTAGGGTATGGCGTAAGGTAAGGTGTAGGGCTGGTGGTGGGTTTCTATTCCGGGCTAGGGTTAGGGTTAGGGAACGGCAAGGCTTAGGGCACAGGTGAGGGTACGGAAACGTGGGAGGGTCGGGCTACGTGCTGACGCACGGGTCAGTGGCAGCGTACGGGCCAGGAGTAGGCAACGGCGTAGGATAAAGTGTAGGGCTGGTGGTGGATTTGCGTTCTGGGCTAGGGTTAGGGTTAGGGAACGGCAAGGCTTAGGGCACAGGTGAGGGTACGGAAACGCGGGAGGGTAAGTCTGCGTGCTGATGCACGGTGCAGTGCCAGCGTACGGGCCAGGAGTAGGCAACGGCGTAAGGTAAGGTGTAGGGCTGGTGGTTGGTTTCCATTCCAGGCTAGGGTTAGGGTTAGGGAACGGCAAGGCTTAGGGCACAGGTGAGGGTACGGAAACGTGGGAGGGTCGGGCTACGTGCTGACGCACGGGTCAGTGCCAGCGTACAGGCCAGGAGTAGGCAACGGCGTAGGAAAAGTGTAGGGCTGGTGGTGGATTTGCGTTCCAGGCTAGGGTTAGGGTTAGGGAACGGCAAGGCTTAGGGCACAGGTGAGGGTACGGAAACGTGGGAGGGTCAGGCTACGTGCTGACGCACGGGTCAGTGCCAGCGTACGGGTCAGGAGTAGGGTAAGGCGTAAGGTAAGGTGTAGGGCTGGTGGTGGGTTTCTATTCCGGGCTAGGGTTAGGGTTAGGGAACGGCAAGGCTTAGGGCACAGGTCAGGGTACGGAAACGCGGGAGGGTAAGGCTACGTGCTGATGAAAGGGTCAGTGCCAGAGTACAGGCCAGGAGTAGGCAACGGCGTAGGGTAAGGTGTAGGGCTGGTGGTTGGTTTCCGTTCCAGGCTAGGGTTAGGGTTAGGGAACGGCAAGGCTTAGGGCACAGGTGAGGGTACGGAAACGTGGGAGGGTCGGGCTACGTGCTGACGCACGGGTCAGTGCCAGCGTACGGGCCAGGAGTAGGCAACGGCGTAGGATAAACTGTAGGGCTGGTGGTGGATTTGTGTTCCAGGCTAGGGTTAGGGTTAGGGAACGGCAAGGCTTAGGGCACAGGTGAGGGTACGGAAACGTGGGAGGGTCAGGCTACGTGCTGACGCACGGCTCAGTGCCAGCGTACGGGCCAGGAATAGGGTACGGCGTAAGGTAAGGTGTAGGGCTGGTGGTGGGTTTCCGTTCTGGCCTAGGGTTAGCGTTAGGGAACGGCAAGGCTTAGGGCACAGGTGAGGGTACGGAAACGTGGGAGGGTCAGGCTACGTGCTGACGCACGGGTCAGTGCCAACGTACGGGCCAGGAGTAGGGTACGGCGTAAGGTATGGTGTAGGGCTTGTGGTTGATTTCCGTTCCAGGCTAGGGTTAGGGTTAGGGAACGGCAAGGCTTAGGGCAAAGGAGAGGGTACGGAAACGTGGGAGGGTCGGGCTACGTGCTGACGCACGGGTCAGTGCCAGCGTACGGGCCAGGAGTAGGCAACGGCGTAGGATAAAGTGTAGGGCTGGTGGTGGGTTTGCATTCGGGGCTAGGGTTAGGGTTAGGGAACGGCAAGGCTTAGGGCACAGGTGAGGGTACGGAAACGTGGGAGGGTCAGGCTACGTGCTGACGCACAGTTCAGTGCCAGCGTACGGGCCAGGAATAGGGTACGGCGTAAGGTAAGGTGTCAGGCTGGTGGTGGGTTTCCGTTCCGGGCTAGGGTTAGGGTTAGGGAACGACAAGGCTTAGGGCACAGGTGAAGTTACGGAAACGTGGGAGGCTCGGGCTACGTGCTGACGCACGGGTCAGTGCCAGCGTACGGGCCAGGAGTAGGCAACGGCGTAGGATAAAGTGTAGGGCTGGTGGTGGATTTGCGTTCTGGGCTAGGGTTAGGGTTAGGGAACGGCAAGGCTTAGGGCACAGGTGAGGGTACGGAAACGCGGGAGGGTAAGGCTGCGTGCTGATGCACGGTGCAGTGCCAGTGTACGGGCCAGGAGTAGGCAACGGCGTAAGGTAAGGTGTAGGGCTGGTGGTTGGTTTCCGTTCCAGGCTAGGGTTAGGGTTAGGGAACGGCAAGGCTTAGGGCACAGGTGAGGGTACGGAAACGTGGGAGCGTCGGGCTACGTGCTGACGCACGGGTCAGTGCCAGCGTACGGGCCAGGAGTAGGCAACGGCGTAGGATAAAGTGTAGGGCTGGTGGTGGATTTGCGTTCCAGGCTAGGGTTAGGGTTAGGGAACGGCAAGGCTTAGAGCACAGGTGAGGGTACGGAAACGTGGGAGGGTCAGGCTACGTGCTGATGCACGGTTCAGTGCCAGCGTACGGGCCAGGAATAGGGTACGGCGTAAGGTAAGGTGTAGGGCTGGTGCTGGGTTTCTGTTCCGGGCCAGGGTTAGGGTTAGGGAACGGCAAGGCTTAGGGCACAGGTGAGGGTACGGAAACGTGGGAGCGTCAGGCTACGTGCTGACGCACGGGTCAGTGCCAACGTACGGGCCAGGAGTAGGGTACGGCGTACGATAAGGTGTAATGCTTGTGGTTGATTTCCGTTCCAGGCTAGGGTTAGGGTTAGGGAACGGCAAGGCTTAGGGCAAAGGAGAGGGTACGGAAACGTGCGAGGGTCGGGCCCCGTTCTGTCGCACGGGTTAGTGCCAGCATACGGGCCAGGAGTAGGCAACGACGTAGGATAAAGTGTAGGGCTGGTGGTGGGTTTCCATTCCGGGCTAGAGTTAGGGTTAGGGAACGGCAAGGCTTAGGGCACAGGTGAGGGTACGGAAACGTGGGAGGGTCAGGCTACGTGCTGACGCACGGGTCAGTGCCAGCGTACGGGCCAGGAGTAGGCAACGGCGTAAGGTAAGGTGTAGGGCTGGTGGTGGGTTTCTAATCCGGGCTAGGGTAAGGGTTAGGGAACGGCAAGGCTTAGGGCACAGGTGAGGTTACGGAAACGTGGGAGGGTCGGGCTACGTGCTGACGCACGGGTCAGTGCCAGCGTACGGGCCAGGAGTATGCAACGGCGTAGGATAAAGTGTAGGGCTGGTGGTTGTTTTCCGTTCCGGGCTAGTGTTAGGGTTAGGGAACGGCAAGGCTTAGGGCACAGGTGAGGTTACGGAAACGTGGGAGGGTCAGGCTACGTGCTGACGCACGGGTTAGTGCCAGCGTACGGGCCAGGAGTAGGCAACGGCGTAAGGTAAGGTGTAGGGCTGGTGGTTGGTTTCCGTTCCAGGCTAGGGCTAGGGTTAGGGAACGGCAAGGCTTAGGGCACAGGTGAGGGTACGGAAACGTGGGAGGGTCGGGCTACGTGCTGACGCACGTGTCAGTGCCAGCATACGGGCCAGGAGTAGGCAACGGCGTAGGATAAAGTGTAGGGCTGGTGGTGGATTTGCGTTCGGGGCTAGGGTTAGGGTTAGGGAACTGCAAGGCTTAGGGCACAGGTGAGGGTACGGAAACGTGGGAGGGTCAGGCTACGTGCTGACGCACAGGTCAGTGCCAGCGTACAGGTCAGGAGTAGGGTACGGCGTAAGGTAACGTGTAGGGCTGGTGGTGGGTTTCTATTCCGGGCTAGGGTTAGGGTTAGGGAACGGCAAGGCTTAGGGCACAGGTGAGGGTACGGAAACGTGGGAGCGTCGGGCTACGTGCTGACGCACGGGTCAGTGCCAGCGTACGGGCCAGGAGTAGGCAACGGCGTAGGATAAAGTGTAGGGCTGGTGGTGGATTTGCGTTCCAGGCTAGGGTTAGGGTTAGGGAACGGCAAGGCTTAGAGCACAGGTGAGGGTACGGAAACGTGGGAGGGTCAGGCTACGTGCTGATGCACGGTTCAGTGCCAGCGTACGGGCCAGGAATAGGGTACGGCGTAAGGTAAGGTGTAGGGCTGGTGCTGGGTTTCTGTTCCGGGCCAGGGTTAGGGTTAGGGAACGGCAAGGCTTAGGGCACAGGTGAGGGTACGGAAACGTGGGAGGGTCAGGCTACGTGCTGACGCACGGGTCAGTGCCAACGTACGGGCCAGGAGTAGGGTACGGCGTAAGATAAGGTGTAATGCTTGTGGTTGATTTCCGTTCCAGGCTAGGGTTAGGGTTAGGGAACGGCAAGGCTTAGGGCAAAGGAGAGGGTACGGAAACGTGCGAGGGTCGGGCCCCGTTCTGTCGCACGGGTTAGTGCCAGCATACGGGCCAGGAGTAGGCAACGGCGTAAGGTAAGGTGTAGGGCTGGTGGTGGGTTTCTATTCCGGGCTAGGGTTAGGGTTAGGGAACGGCAAGGCTTAGGGCACAGGTGAGGTTACGGAAACGTGGGAGGGTCAGGCTACATGCTGACGCACGGGTCAGTGCCAGCGTACGGGCCAGGAGTATGCAACGGCGTAGGATAAAGTGTAGGGCTGGTGGTTGTTTTCCGTTCCGGGCTAGTGTTAGGGTTAGGGAACGGCAAGGCTTAGGGCACAGGTGAGGTTACGGAAACGTGGGAGGGTCAGGCTACGTGCTGACGCACGGGTTAGTGCCAGCGTACGGGCCAGGAGTAGGCAACGGCGTAAGGTAAGGTGTAGGGCTGGTGGTTGGTTTCCGTTCCAGGCTAGGGCTAGGGTTAGGGAACGGCAAGGCTTAGGGCACAGGTGAGGGTACGGAAACGTGGGAGGGTCGGGCTACGTGCTGACGCACGTGTCAGTGCCAGCGTACGGGCCAGGAGTAGGCAACGGCGTAGGATAAAGTGTAGGGCTGGTGGTGGATTTGCGTTCGGGGCTAGGGTTAGGGTTAGGGAACTGCAAGGCTTAGGGCACAGGTGAGGGTACGGAAACGTGGGAGGGTCAGGCTACGTGCTGACGCACAGGTCAGTGCCAGCGTACAGGTCAGGAGTAGGGTACGGCGTAAGGTAACGTGTAGGGCTGGTGGTGGGTTTCTATTCCGGGCTAGGGTTAGGGTTAGGGAACGGCAAGGCTTAGGGCACAGGTGAGGGTACGGAAACCTGGGAGGTTCAGGCTACGTGCTGACGCACGGGTCAGTGCCAACGTACGGGCCAGGAGTAGGGTACGGCGTAAGATAAGGTGTAGGGCTTGTGGTTGATTTCCGTTCCAGGCTAGGGTTAGGGTTAGGGAACGGCAAGGCTTAGGGCAAAGGAGAGGGTACGGAAACGTGGGAGGGTCGGGCCCCGTTCTGTCGCACGGGTTAGTGCCAGCATACGGGCCAGGAGTAGGCAACGACGTAGGATAAAGTGTAGGGCTGGTGGTGGGTTTCCATTCCGGGCTAGAGTTAGGGTTAGGGAACGGCAAGGCTTAGGGCACAGGTGAGGGTACGGAAACGTGGGAGGGTCAGGCTACGTGCTGACGCACGGGTCAGTGCCAGCGTACGGGCCAGGAGTAGGCAACGGCGTAAGGTAAGGTGTAGGGCTGGTGGTGGGTTTCTATTCCGGGCTAGGGTTAGGGTTAGGGAACGGCAAGGCTTAGGGCACAGGTGAGGTTACGGAAACGTGGGAGGGTCAGGCTACGTGCTGACGCACGGGTTAGTGCCAGCGTACGGGCCAGGAGTAGGCAACGGCGTAAGGTAAGGTGTAGGGCTGGTGGTTGGTTTCCGTTCCAGGCTAGGGCTAGGGTTAGGGAACGGCAAGGCTTAGGGCACAGGTGAGGGTACGGAAACGTGGGAGGGTCGGGCTACGTGCTGACGCACGTGTCAGTGCCAGCGTACGGGCCAGGAGCAGGCAACGGCGTAGGATAAAGTGTAGGGCTGGTGGTGGATTTGCGTTCGGGGCTAGGGTTAGGGTTAGGGAACGGCAAGGCTTAGGGCACAGGTGAGGGTACGGAAACGTGGGAGGGTCAGGCTACGTGCTGACGCACAGGTCAGTGCCAGCGTACAGGTCAGGAGTAGGGTACGGCGTAAGGTAACGTGTAGGGCTGGTGGTGGGTTTCTATTCCGGGCTAGGGTTAGGGTTAGGGAACGGCAAGGCTTAGGGCACAGGTGAGGGTACGGAAACGTGGGAGGGTCAGGCTACGTGCTGACGCACGGGTCAGTGCCAGCGTATGGGTCAGGAGTAGGGTATGGCGTAAGGTAAGGTGTAGGGCTGGTGGTGGGTTTCTATTCCGGGCTAGGGTTAGGGTTTGGGAACGGCAAGGCTTAGGGCACAGGTGAGGGTACGGAAACGTGGGAGGGTCGGGCTACGTGCTGATGCACGGGTCAGTGCCAGCGTACGGGCCAGGAGTAGGCAACGGCGTAGGATAAAGTGTAGGGCTGGTGGTGGATTTGCGTTCCGGGCTAGGGTTAGGGTTAGGGAACGGCAAGGCTTAGGGCACAGGTGAGGGTACGGAAACGTGGGAGGGTCAGGCTACGTGCTGACGCACAGTTCAGTGCCAGCGTACGGGCCAGGAATAGGGTACGGCGTAAGGTAAGGTGTCAGGCTGGTGGTGGGTTTCCGTTCCGGGCTAGGGTTAGGGTTAGGGAACGACAAGGCTTAGGGCACAGGTGAAGTTACGGAAACGTGGGAGGCTCGGGCTACGTGCTGACGCACGGGTCAGTGCCAGCGTACGGGCCAGGAGTAGGCAACGGCGTAGGATAAAGTGTAGGGCTGGTGGTGGATTTGCGTTCTGGGCTAGGGTTAGGGTTAGGGAACGGCAAGGCTTAGGGCACAGGTGAGGGTACGGAAACGCGGGAGGGTAAGGCTGCGTGCTGATGCACGGTGCAGTGCCAGCGTACGGGCCAGGAGTAGGCAACGGCGTAAGGTAAGGTGTAGGGCTGGTGGTTGGTTTCCGTTCCAGGCTAGGGTTAGGGTTAGGGAACGGCAAGGCTTAGGGCACAGGTGAGGGTACGGAAACGTGGGAGGGTCGGGCTACGTGCTGACGCACGTGTCAGTGCCAGCGTACGGGCCAGGAGTAGGCAACGGCGTAGGATAAAGTGTAGGGCTGGTGGTGGATTTGCGTTCGGGGCTAGGGTTAGGGTTAGGGAACGGCAAGGCTTAGGGCACAGGTGAGGGTACGGAAACGTGGGAGGGTCAGGCTACGTTCTGACGCACAGGTCAGTGCCAGCGTACAGGTCAGGAGTAGGGTACGGCGTAAGGTAACGTGTAGGGCTGGTGGTGGGTTTCTATTCCGGGCTAGGGTTAGGGTTAGGGAACAGCAAGGCTTAGGGCACAGGTGAGGGTACGGAAACGTGGGAGGGTCAGGCTACGTGCTGACGCACGGGTCAGTGCCAGCGTACGGTTCAGGAGTAGGATATGGCGTAAGGTAAGGTGTAGGGCTGGTGGTGGGTTTCTATTCCGGGCTAGGGTTAGGGTTAGGGAACGGCAAGGCTTAGGGCACAGGTGAGGGTACGGAAACGTGGGAGGGTCGGGCTACGTGCTGACGCACGGGTCAGTGGCAGCGTACGGGCCAGGAGTAGGCAACGGCGTAGGATAAAGTGTAGGGCTGGTGGTGGATTTGCGTTCTGGGCTAGGGTTAGGGTTAGGGAACGGCAAGGCTTAGGGCACAGGTGAGGGTACGGAAACGCGGGAGGGTAAGGCTGCGTGCTGATGCACGGTGCAGTGCCAGCGTACGGGCCAGGAGTAGGCAACGGCGTAAGGTAAGGTGTAGGGCTGGTGGTTGGTTTCCATTCCAGGCTAGGGTTAGGGTTAGGGAACGGCAAGGCTTAGGGCACAGGTGAGGGTACGGAAACGTGGGAGGGTCGGGCTACGTGCTGACGCACGGGTCAGTGCCAGCGTACGGGCCAGGAGTAGGCAACGGCGTAGGATAAAGTGTAGGGCTGGTGGTGGATTTGCGTTCCAGGCTAGGGTTAGGGTAAGGGAACGGCAAGGCTTAGAGCACAGGTGAGGGTACGGAAACGTGGGAGGGTCAGGCTACGTGCTGACGCACGGTTCAGTACCAGCGTACGGGCCAGGAATAGGGTACGGCGTAAGGTAAGGTGTAGGGCTGGTGCTGGGTTTCCGTTCCGGGCCAGGGTTAGGGTTAGGGAACGGCAAGGCTTAGGGCACAGGTGAGGGTACGGAAACGTGGGAGGGTCAGGCTACGTGCTGACGCACGGGTCAGTGCCAACGTACGGGCCAGGAGTAGGGTACGGCGTAAGATAAGGTGTAGAGCTTGTGGTTGATTTCCGTTCCAGGCTAGGGTTAGGGTTAGGGAACGGCAAGGCTTAGGGCAAAGGAGAGGGTACGGAAACGTGGGAGGGTCGGGCCCCGTTCTGTCGCACGGGTTAGTGCCAGCATACGGGCCAGGAGTAGGCAACGACGTAGGATAAAGTGTAGGGCTGGTGGTGGGTTTCCATTCCGGGCTAGAGTTAGGGTTAGGGAACGGCAAGGCTTAGGGCACAGGTGAGGGTACAGAAACGTGGGAGGGTCAGGCTACGTGCTGACGCACAGGTCAGTGCCAGCGTACAGGTCAGGAGTAGGGTACGGCGTAAGGTAACGTGTAGGGCTGGTGGTGGGTTTCTATTCCGGGCTAGGGTTAGGGTTAGGGAACGGCAAGGCTTAGGGCACAGGTGAGGGTACGGAAACGTGGGAGGTTCAGGCTACGTGCTGACGCACGGGTCAGTGCCAACGTACGGGCCAGGAGTAGGGTACGGCGTAAGATAAGGTGTAGGGCTTGTGGTTGATTTCCGTTCCAGGCTAGGGTTAGGGTTAGGGAACGGCAAGGCTTAGGGCAAAGGAGAGGGTACGGAAACGTGGGAGGGTCGGGCCCCGTTCTGTCGCACGGGTTAGTGCCAGCATACGGGCCAGGAGTAGGCAACGACATAGGATAAAGTGTAGGGCTGGTGGTGGGTTTCCATTCCGGGCTAGAGTTAGGGTTAGGGAACGGCAAGGCTTAGGGCACAGGTGAGGGTACGGAAACGTGGGAGGGTCAGGCTACGTGCTGACGCACGGGTCAGTGCCAGCGTACGGGCCAGGAGTAGGCAACGGCGTAAGGTAAGGTGTAGGGCTGGTGGTGGGTTTCTATTCCGGGCTAGGGTTAGGGTTAGGGAACGGCAAGGCTTAGGGCACAGGTGAGGTTACGGAAACGTGGGAGGGTCAGGCTACGTGCTGACGCACGGGTTAGTGCCAGCGTACGGGCCAGGAGTAGGCAACGGCGTAAGGTAAGGTGTAGGGCTGGTGGTTGGTTTCCGTTCCAGGCTAGGGCTAGGGTTAGGGAACGGCAAGGCTTAGGGCACAGGTGAGGGTACGGAAACGTGGGAGGGTCGGGCTACGTGCTGACGCACGTGTCAGTGCCAGCGTACGGGCCAGGAGTAGGCAACGGCGTAGGATAAAGTGTAGGGCTGGTGGTGGATTTGCGTTCGGGGCTAGGGTTAGGGTTAGGGAACGGCAAGGCTTAGGGCACAGGTGAGGGTACGGAAACGTGGGAGGGTCAGGCTACGTGCTGACGCACAGGTCAGTGCCAGCGTACAGGTCAGGAGTAGGGTACGGCGTAAGGTAACGTGTAGGGCTGGTGGTGGGTTTCTATTCCGGGCTAGGGTTAGGGTTAGGGAACGGCAAGGCTTAGGGCACAGGTGAGGGTACGGAAACGTGGGTGGTTCAGGCTACGTGCTGACGCACGGGTCAGTGCCAACCTACTGGCCAGGAGTAGGGTACGGCGTAAGATAAGGTGTAGGGCTTGTGGTTGATTTCCGTTCCAGGCTAGGGTTAGGGTTAGGGAACGGCAAGGCTTAGGGCAAAGGAGAGGGTACGGAAACGTGGGAGGGTCGGGCCCCGTTCTGTCGCACGGGTTAGTGCCAGCATACGGGCCAGGAGTAGGCAACGACGTAGGATAAAGTGTAGGGCTGGTGGTGGGTTTCCATTCCGGGCTAGAGTTAGGGTTAGGGAACGGCAAGGCTTAGGGCACAGGTGAGGGTACGGAAACGTGGGAGGGTCAGGCTACGTGCTGACGCACGGGTCAGTGCCAGCGTACGGGCCAGGAGTAGGCAACGGCGTAAGGTAAGGTGTAGGGCTGGTGGTGGGTTTCTATTCCGGGCTAGGGTTAGGGTTAGGGAACGGCAAGGCTTAGGGCACAGGTGAGGTTACGGAAACGTGGGAGGGTCAGGCTACGTGCTGACGCACGGGTTAGTGCCAGCGTACGGGCCAGGAGAAGGCAACGGCGTAAGGTAAGGTGTAGGGCTGGTGGTTGGTTTCCGTTCCAGGCTAGGGCTAGGGTTAGGGAACGGCAAGGCTTAGGGCACAGGTGAGGGTACGGAAACGTGGGAGGGTCGGGCTACGTGGTGACGCACGTGTCAGTGCCAGCGTACGGGCCAGGAGCAGGCAACGGCGTAGGATAAAGTGTAGGGCTGGTGGTGGATTTGCGTTCCGGGCTAGGGTTAGGGTTAGGGAACGGCAAGGCTTAGGGCACAGGTGAGGGTACGGAAACGTGGGAGGGTCAGGCTACGTGCTGACGCACGGGTCAGTGCCAGCGTACGGGTCAGGAGTAGGGTAAGGCGTAAGGTAAGGTGTAGGGCTGGTGGTGGGTTTCTATTCCGGGCTAGGGTTAGGGTTAGGGAACGGCAAGGCTTAGGGCACAGGTCAGGGTACGGAAACGCGGGAGGGTAAGGCTACGTGCTGATGAACGGGTCAGTGCCAGAGTACAGGCCAGGAGTAGGCAACGGCGTAGGGTAAGGTGTAGGGCTGGTGGTTGGTTTACATTCCAGGCTAGGGTTAGGGTTAGGGAACGGCAAGGCTTAGGGCACAGGTGAGGGTACGGAAACGTGGGAGGGTCGGGCTACGTGCTGACGCACGGGTCAGTGCCAGCGTACGGGCCAGGAGTAGGCAACGGCGTAGGATAAAGTGTAGGGCTGGTGGTGGATTTGTGTTCCAGGCTAGGGTTAGGGTTAGGGAACGGCAAGGCTTAGGGCACAGGTGAGGGTACGGAAACGAGGGAGGGTCAGGCTACATGCTGACGCACGGCTCAGTGCCAGCGTACGGGCCAGGAATAGGGTACGGCGTAAGGTAAGGTGTAGGGCTGGTGGTGGGTTTCCGTTCTGGCCTAGGTTTAGGGTTAGGGAACGGCAAGGCTTAGGGCACAGGTGAGGGTACGGAAACGTGGGAGGGTCAGGCTACGTGCTGACGGACGGGTCAGTGCCAACGTACGGGCCAGGAGTAGGGTACGGCGTAAGGTAAGGTGTAGGGCTTGTGGTTGATTTCCGTTCCAGGCTAGGGTTAGGGTTAGGGAACGGCAAGGCTTAGGGCAAAGGAGAGGGTACGGAAACGTGGGAGGGTCGGGCTACGTGCTGACGCACGGGTCAGTGCCAGCGTACGGGCCAGGAGTAGGCAACGGCGTAGGATAAAGTGTAGGGCTGGTGGTGGGTTTGCATTCGGGGCTAGGGTTAGGGTTAGGGAACGGCAAGACTTAGGGCACAGGTGAGGGTACGGAAACGTGGGAGGGTCAGGCTACGTGCTGACGCACAGTTCAGTGCCAGCGTACGGGCCAGGAATAGGGTACGGCGTAAGGTAAGGTGTCAGGCTGGTGGTGGGTTTCCGTTCCGGGCTAGGGTTAGGGTTAGGGAACGACAAGGCTTAGGGCACAGGTGAAGTTACGGAAACGTGGGAGGCTCGGGCTACGTGCTGACGCACGGGTCAGTGCCAGCGTACGGGCCAGGAGTAGGCAACGGCGTAGGATAAAGTGTAGGGCTGGTGGTGGATTTGCGTTCTGGGCTAGGGTTAGGGTTAGGGAACGGCAAGGCTTAGGGCACAGGTGAGGGTACGGAAACGCGGGAGGGTAAGGCTGCGTGCTGATGCACGGTGCAGTGCCAGCGTACGGGCCAGGAGTAGGCAACGGCGTAAGGTAAGGTGTAGGGCTGGTGGTTGGTTTCCGTTCCAGGCTAGGGTTAGGGTTAGGGAACGGCAAGGCTTAGGGCACAGGTGAGGGTACGGAAACGTGGGAGCGTCGGGCTACGTGCTGACGCACGGGTCTGTGCCAGCGTACGGGCCAGGAGTAGGCAACGGCGTAGGATAAAGTGTAGGGCTGGTGGTGGATTTGCGTTCCAGGCTAGGGTTAGGGTTAGGGAACGGCAAGGCTTAGAGCACAGGTGAGGGTACGGAAACGTGGGAGGGTCAGGCTACGTGCTGATGCACGGTTCAGTGCCAGCGTACGGGCCAGGAATAGGGTACGGCGTAAGGTAAGGTGTAGGGCTGGTGCTGGGTTTCTGTTCCGGGCCAGGGTTAGGGTTAGGGAACGGCAAGGCTTAGGGCACAGTTGAGGGTACGGAAACGTGGGAGGGTCAGGCTACGTGCTGACTCACGGGTCAGTGCCAACGTACGGGCCAGGAGTAGGGTACGGCGTAACATAAGGTGTAGGGCTTGTGGTTGATTTCCGTTCCAGGCTAGGGTTAGGGTTAGGGAACGGCAAGGCTTAGGGCAAAGGAGAGGGTACGGAAACGTGGGAGGGTCGGGCCCCGTTCTGTCGCACGGGTTAGTGCCAGCATACGGGCCAGGAGTAGGCAACGACGTAGGATAAAGTGTAGGGCTGGTGGTGGGTTTCCATTCCGGGCTAGAGTTAGGGTTAGGGAACGGCAAGGCTTAGGGCACAGGTGAGGGTACGGAAACGTGGGAGGGTCAGGCTACGTGCTGACGCACGGGTCAGTGCCAGCGTACGGGCCAGGAGTAGGCAACGGCGTAAGGTAAGGTGTAGGGCTGGTGGTGGGTTTCTATTCCGGGCTAGGGTTTGGGTTAGGGAACGGCAAGGCTTAGGGCACAGGTGAGGTTACGGAAACGTGGGAGGGTCGGGCTACGTGCTGACGCACGGGTCAGTGCCAGCGTACGGGCCAGGAGTATGCAACGGCGTAGGATAAAGTGTAGGGCTGGTGGTTGTTTTCCGTTCCGGGCTAGTGTTAGGGTTAGGGAACGGCAAGGCTTAGGGCACAGGTGAGGTTACGGAAACGAGGGAGGGTCAGGCTACGTGCTGACGCACGGGTTAGTGCCAGCGTACGGGCCAGGAGTAGGCAACGGCGTAAGGTAAGGTGTAGGGCTGGTGGTTGGTTTCCGTTCCAGGCTAGGGCTAGGGTTACGGAACGGCAAGGCTTAGGGCACAGGTGAGGGTACGGAAACGTGGGAGGGTCGGGCTACGTGCTGACGCACGTGTCAGTGCCAGCGTACGGGCCAGGAGTAGGCAACGGCGTAGGATAAAGTGTAGGGCTGGTGGTGGATTTGCGTTCGGGGCTAGGGTTAGGGTTAGGGAACGGCAAGGCTTAGGGCACAGGTGAGGGTACGGAAACGTGGGAGGGTCAGGCTACGTGCTGACGCACAGGTCAGTGCCAGCGTACAGGTCAGGAGTAGGTTACGGCGTAAGGTAACGTGTAGGGCTGGTGGTGGGTTTCTATTCCGGGCTAGGGTTAGGGTTAGGGAACGGCAAGGCTTAGGGCACAGGTGAGGGTACGGAAACGTGGGTGGTTCAGGCTACGTGCTGACGCACGGTTCAGTGCTAACCTACGGGCCAGGAGTAGGGTACGGCGTAAGATAAGGTGTAGGGCTTGTGGTTGATTTCCGTTCCAGGCTAGGGTTAGGGTTAGGGAACGGCAAGGCTTAGGGCAAAGGAGAGGGTACGGAAACGTGGGAGGGTCGGGCCCCGTTCTGTCGCACGGGTTAGTGCCAGCATACGGGCCAGGAGTAGGCAACGACGTAGGATAAAGTGTAGGGCTGGTGGTGGGTTTCCATTCCGGGCTAGAGTTAGGGTTAGGGAACGGCAAGGCTTAGGGCACAGGTGAGGGTACGGAAACGTGGGAGGGTCAGGCTACGTGCTGACGCACGGGTCAGTGCCAGCGTACGGGCCAGGAGTAGGCAACGGCGTAAGGTAAGGTGTAGGGCTGGTGGTGGGTTTCTATTCCGGGCTAGGGTTAGGGTTAGGGAACGGCAAGGCTTAGGGCACAGGTGAGGTTACGGAAACGTGGGAGGGTCAGGCTACGTGCTGACGCACGGGTTAGTGCCAGCGTACGGGCCAGGAGAAGGCAACGGCGTAAGGTAAGGTGTAGGGCTGGTGGTTGGTTTCCGTTCCAGGCTAGGGCTAGGGTTAGGGAACGGCAAGGCTTAGGGCACAGGTGAGGGTACGGAAACGTGGGAGGGTCGGGCTACGTGCTGACGCACGTGTCAGTGCCAGCGTACGGGCCAGGAGCAGGCAACGGCGTAGGATAAAGTGTAGGGCTGGTGGTGGATTTGCGTTCGGGGCTAGGGTTAGGGTTAGGGAACGGCAAGGCTTAGGGCACAGGTGAGGGTACGGAAACGTGGGAGGGTCAGGCTACGTGCTGACGCACAGGTCAGTGCCAGCGTACAGGTCAGGAGTAGGGTACGGCGTAAGGTAACGTGTAGGGCTGGTGGTGGGTTTCTATTCCGGGCTAGGGTTAGGGTTAGGGAACGGCAAGGCTTAGGGCACAGGTGAGGGTACGGAAACGTGGGAGGGTCAGGCTACGTGCTGACGCACGGGTCAGTGCCAGCGTATGGGTCAGGAGTAGGGTATGGCGTAAGGTAAGGTGTAGGGCTGGTGGTGGGTTTCTATTCCGGGCTAGGGTTAGGGTTTGGGAACGGCAAGGCTTAGGGCACAGGTGAGGGTACGGAAACGTGGGAGGGTCGGGCTACGTGCTGACGCACGGGTCAGTGCCAGCGTACGGGCCAGGAGTAGGCAACGGCGTAGGATAAAGTGTAGGGCTGGTGGTGGATTTGCGTTCCGTGCTAGGGTTAGGGTTAGGGAACGGCAAGGCTTAGGGCACAGGTGAGGGTACGGAAACGTGGGAGGGTCAGGCTACGTGCTGACGCACATTTCAGTGCCAGCGTACGGGCCAGGAATAGGGTACGGCGTAAGGTAAGGTGTCAGGCTGGTGGTGTGTTTCCGTTCCGGGCTAGGGTTAGGGTTAGGGAACGACAAGGCTTAGGGCACAGGTGAAGTTACGGAAACGTGGGAGGCTCGGGCTACGTGCTGACGCACGGGTCAGTGCCAGCGTACGGGCCAGGAGTAGGCAACGGCGTAGGATAAAGTGTAGGGCTGGTGGTGGATTTGCGTTCTGGGCTAGGGTTAGGGTTAGGGAACGGCAAGGCTTAGGGCACAGGTGAGGGTACGGAAACGCGGGAGGGTAAGGCTGCGTGCTGATGCACGGTGCAGTGCCAGCGTACGGGCCAGGAGTAGGCAACGGCGTAAGGTAAGGTGTAGGGCTGGTGGTTGGTTTCCGTTCCAGGCTAGGGTTAGGGTTAGGGAACGGCAAGGCTTAGGGCACAGGTGAGGGTACGGAAACGTGGGAGGGTCGGGCTACGTGCTGACGCACGTGTCAGTGCCAGCGTACGGGCCAGGAGTAGGCAACGGCGTAGGATAAAGTGTAGGGCTGGTGGTGGATTTGCGTTCGGGGCTAGGGTTAGGGTTAGGGAACGGCAAGGCTTAGGGCACAGGTGAGGGTACGGAAACGTGGGAGGGTCAGGCTACGTTCTGACGCACAGGTCAGTGCCAGCGTACAGGTCAGGAGTAGGGTACGGCGTAAGGTAACGTGTAGGGCTGGTGGTGGGTTTCTATTCCGGGCTAGGGTTAGGGTTAGGGAACAGCAAGGCTTAGGGCACAGGTGAGGGTACGGAAACGTGGGAGGGTCAGGATACGTGCTGACGCACGGGTCAGTGCCAGCGTACGGGTCAGGAGTAGGGTATGGCGTAAGGTAAGGTGTAGGGCTGGTGGTGGGTTTCTATTCCGGGCTAGGGTTAGGGTTAGGGAACGGCAAGGCTTAGGGCACAGGTGAGGGTACGGAAACGTGGGAGGGTCGGGCTACGTGCTGACGCACGGGTCAGTGCCAGCGTACGGGCCAGGAGTAGGCAACGGCGTAGGATAAAGTGTAGGGCTGGTGGTGGATTTGCGTTCTGGGCTAGGGTTAGGGTTAGGGAACGGCAAGGCTTAGGGCACAGGTGAGGGTACGTAAACGCGGGAGGGTAAGTCTGCGTGCTGATGCACGGTGCAGTGCCAGCGTACGGGCCAGGAGTAGGCAACGGCGTAAGGTAAGGTGTAGGGCTGGTGGTGGGTTTCCATTCCAGGCTAGGGTTAGGGTTAGGGAACGGCAAGGCTTAGGGCACAGGTGAGGGTACGGAAACGTGGGAGGGTCGGGCTACGTGCTGACGCACGGGTCACTGCCAGCGTACGGGCCAGGAGTAGGCAACGGCGTAGGAAAAGTGTAGGGCTGGTGGTGGATTTGCGTTCCAGGCTAGGGTTAGGGTTAGGGAACGGCAAGGCTTAGGGCACAGGTGAGGGTACGGAAACGTGGGAGGGTCAGGCTACGTGCTGACGCACGGGTCAGTGCCAGCGTACGGGTCAGGAGTAGGGTAAGGCGTAAGGTAAGGTGTAGGGCTGGTGGTGGGTTTCTATTCCGGGCTAGGGTTAGGGTTAGGGAACGGCAAGGCTTAGGGCACAGGTCAGGGTACGGAAACGCGGGAGGGTAAGGCTACGTGCTGATGAAAGTGTCAGTGCCAGAGTACAGGCCAGGAGTAGGCAACGGCGTAGGGTAAGGTGTAGGGCTGGTGGTTGGTTTCCGTTCCAGGCTAGGGTTAGGGTTAGGGAACGGCAAGGCTTAGGGCACAGGTGAGGGTACGGAAACGTGGGAGGGTCGGGCTACGTGCTGACGCACGGGTCAGTGCCAGCGTACGGGCCAGGAGTAGGCAACGGCGTAGGATAAAGTGTAGGGCTGGTGGTGGATTTGTGTTCCAGGCTAGGGTTAGGGTTAGGGAACGGCAAGGCTTAGGGCACAGGTGAGGGTACGGAAACGTGGGAGGGTCAGGCTACGTGCTGACGCACGGCTCAGTGCCAGCGTACGGGCCAGGAATAGGGTACGGCGTAAGGTAAGGTGTAGGGCTGGTGGTGGGTTTCCGTTCTGGCCTAGGGTTAGGGTTAGGGAACGGCAAGGCTTAGGGCACAGGTGAGGGTACGGAAACGTGGGAGGGTCAGGCTACGTGCTGACGCACGGGTCAGTGCCAACGTACGGGCCAGGAGTAGGGTACGGCGTAAGGTAAGGTGTAGGGCTTGTGGTTGATTTCCGTTCCAGGCTAGGGTTAGGGTTAGGGAACGGCAAGGCTTAGGGCAAAGGAGAGGGTACGGAAACGTGGGAGGGTCGGGCTACGTGCTGACGCACGGGTCAGTGCCAGCGTACGGGCCAGGAGTAGGCAACGGCGTAGGATAAAGTGTAGGGCTGGTGGTGGGTTTGCATTCGGGGCTAGGGTTAGGGTTAGGGAACGGCAAGGCTTAGGGCACAGGTGAGGGTACGGAAACGTGGGAGGGTCAGGCTACGTGCTGACGCACAGTTCAGTGCCAGCGTACGGGCCAGGAATAGGGTACGGCGTAAGGTAAGGTGTCAGGCTGGTGGTGGGTTTCCGTTCCGGGCTAGGGTTAAGGTTAGGGAACGACAAGGCTTAGGGCACAGGTGAAGTTACGGAAACGTGGGAGGCTCGGGCTACGTGCTGACGCACGGGTCAGTGCCAGCGTACGGGCCAGGAGTAGGCAACGGCGTAGGATAAAGTGTAGGGCTGGTGGTGGATTTGCGTTCTGGGCTAGGGTTAGGGTTAGGGAACGGCAAGGCTTAGGGCACAGGTGAGGGTACGGAAACGCGGGAGGGTAAGGCTGCGTGCTGATGCACGGTGCAGTGCCAGTGTACGGGCCAGGAGTAGGCAACGGCGTAAGGTAAGGTGTAGGGCTGGTGGTTGGTTTCCGTTCCAGGCTAGGGTTAGGGTTAGGGAACGGCAAGGCTTAGGGCACAGGTGAGGGTACGGAAACGTGGGAGCGTCGGGCTACGTGCTGACGCACGGGTCAGTGCCAGCGTACGGGCCAGGAGTAGGCAACGGCGTAGGATAAAGTGTAGGGCTGGTGGTGGATTTGCGTTCCAGGCTAGGGTTAGGGTTAGGGAACGGCAAGGCTTAGAGCACAGGTGAGGGTACGGAAACGTGGGAGGGTCAGGCTACGTGCTGATGCACGGTTCAGTGCCAGCGTACGGGCCAGGAATAGGGTACGGCGTAAGGTAAGGTGTAGGGCTGGTGCTGGGTTTCTGTTCCGGGCCAGGGTTAGGGTTAGGGAACGGCAAGGCTTAGGGCACAGGTGAGGGTACGGAAACGTGGGAGGGTCAGGCTACGTGCTGACGCACGGGTCAGTGCCAACGTACGGGCCAGGAGTAGGGTACGGCGTAAGATAAGGTGTAATGCTTGTGGTTGATTTCCGTTCCAGGCTAGGGTTAGGGTTAGGGAACGGCAAGGCTTAGGGCAAAGGAGAGGGTACGGAAACGTGCGAGGGTCGGGCCCCGTTCTGTCGCACGGGTTAGTGCCAGCATACGGGCCAGGAGTAGGCAACGACGTAGGATAAAGTGTAGGGCTGGTGGTGGGTTTCCATTCCGGGCTAGAGTTAGGGTTAGGGAACGGCAAGGCTTAGGGCACAGGTGAGGGTACGGAAACGTGGGAGGGTCAGGCTACGTGCTGACGCACGGGTCAGTGCCAGCGTACGGGCCAGGAGTAGGCAACGGCGTAAGGTAAGGTGTAGGGCTGGTGGTGGGTTTCTATTCCGGGCTAGGGTTTGGGTTAGGGAACGGCAAGGCTTAGGGCACAGGTGAGGTTACAGAAACGTGGGAGGGTCGGGCTACGTGCTGACGCACGTGTCAGTGCCAGCGTACGGGCCAGGAGTAGGCAACGGCGTAGGATAAAGTGTAGGGCTGGTGGTGGATTTGCGTTCGGGGCTAGGGTTAGGGTTAGGGAACGGCAAGGCTTAGGGCACAGGTGAGGGTACGGAAACGTGGGAGGGTCAGGCTACGTGCTGACGCACAGGTCAGTGCCAGCGTACAGGTCAGGAGTAGGGTACGGCGTAAGGTAACGTGTAGGGCTGGTGGTGGGTTTCTATTCCGGGCTAGGGTTAGGGTTAGGGAACGGCAAGGCTTAGGGCACAGGTGAGGGTACGGAAACGTGGGTGGTTCAGGCTACGTGCTGACGCACGGGTCAGTGCTAACCTACGGGCCAGGAGTAGGGTACGGCGTAAGATAAGGTGTAGGGCTTGTGGTTGATTTCCGTTCCAGGCTAGGGTTAGGGTTAGGGAACGGCAAGGCTTAGGGCAAAGGAGAGGGTACGGAAACGTGGGAGGGTCGGGCCCCGTTCTGTCGCACGGGTTAGTGCCAGCATACGGGCCAGGAGTAGGCAACGACGTAGGATAAAGTGTAGGGCTGGTGGTGGGTTTCCATTCCGGGCTAGAGTTAGGGTTAGGGAACGGCAAGGCTTAGGGCACAGGTGAGGGTACGGAAACGTGGGAGGGTCAGGCTACGTGCTGACGCACGGGTCAGTGCCAGCGTACGGGCCAGGAGTAGGCAACGGCGTAAGGTAAGGTGTAGGGCTGGTGGTGGGTTTCTATTCCGGGCTAGGGTTAGGGTTAGGGAACGGCAAGGCTTAGGGCACAGGTGAGGTTACGGAAACGTGGGAGGGTCAGGCTACGTGCTGACGCACGGGTTAGTGCCAGCGTACGGGCCAGGAGAAGGCAACGGCGTAAGGTAAGGTGTAGGGCTGGTGGTTGGTTTCCGTTCCAGGCTAGGGCTAGGGTTAGGGAACGGCAAGGCTTAGGGCACAGGTGAGGGTACGGAAACGTGGGATGGTCGGGCTACGTGCTGACGCACGTGTCAGTGCCAGCGTACGGGCCAGGAGCAGGCAACGGCGTAGGATAAAGTGTAGGGCTGGTGGTGGATTTGCGTTCGGGGCTAGGGTTAGGGTTAGGGATCGGCAAGGCTTAGGGCACAGGTGAGGGTACGGAAACGTGGGAGGGTCAGGCTACGTGCTGACGCACAGGTCAGTGCCAGCGTACAGGTCAGGAGTAGGGTACGGCGTAAGGTAACGTGTAGGGCTGGTGGTGGGTTTCTATTCCGGGCTAGGGTTAGGGTTAGGGAACGGCAAGGCTTAGGGCACAGGTGAGGGTACGGAAACGTGGGAGGGTCAGGCTACGTGCTGACGCACGGGTCAGTGCCAGCGTATGGGTCAGGAGTAGGGTATGGCGTAAGGTAAGGTGTAGGGCTGGTGGTGGGTTTCTATTCCGGGCTAGGGTTAGGGTTTGGGAACGGCAAGGCTTAGGGCACAGGTGAGGGTACGGAAACGTGGGAGGGTCGGGCTACGTGCTGACGCACGGGTCAGTGCCAGCGTACGGGCCAGGAGTAGGCAACGGCGTAGGATAAAGTGTAGGGCTGGTGGTGGATTTGCGTTCCGTGCTAGGGTTAGGGTTAGGGAACGGCAAGGCTTAGGGCACAGGTGAGGGTACGGAAACGTGGGAGGGTCAGGCTACGTGCTGACGCACATTTCAGTGCCAGCGTACGGGCCAGGAATAGGGTACGGCGTAAGGTAAGGTGTCAGGCTGGTGGTGGGTTTCCGTTCCGGGCTAGGGTTAGGGTTAGGGAACGACAAGGCTTAGGGCACAGGTGAAGTTACGGAAACGTGGGAGGCTCGGGCTACGTGCTGACGCACGGGTCAGTGCCAGCGTACGGGCCAGGAGTAGGCAACGGCGTAGGATAAAGTGTAGGGCTGGTGGTGGATTTGCGTTCTGGGCTAGGGTTAGGGTTAGGGAACGGCAAGGCTTAGGGCACAGGTGAGGGTACGGAAACGCGGGAGGGTAAGGCTGCGTGCTGATGCACGGTGCAGTGCCAGCGTACGGGCCAGGAGTAGGCAACGGCGTAAGGTAAGGTGTAGGGCTGGTGGTTGGTTTCCGTTCCAGGCTAGGGTTAGGGTTAGGGAACGGCAAGGCTTAGGGCACAGGTGAGGGTACGGAAACGTGGGAGGGTCGGGCTACGTGCTGACGCACGTGTCAGTGCCAGCGTACGGGCCAGGAGTAGGCAACGGCGTAGGATAAAGTGTAGGGCTGGTGGTGGATTTGCGTTCGGGGCTAGGGTTAGGGTTAGGGAACGGCAAGGCTTAGGGCACAGGTGAGGGTACGGAAACGTGGGAGGGTCAGGCTACGTTCTGACGCACAGGTCAGTGCCAGCGTACAGGTCAGGAGTAGGGTACGGCGTAAGGTAACGTGTAGGGCTGGTGGTGGGTTTCTATTCCGGGCTAGGGTTAGGGTTAGGGAACAGCAAGGCTTAGGGCACAGGTGAGGGTACGGAAACGTGGGAGGGTCAGGCTACGTGCTGACGCACGGGTCAGTGCCAGCGTACGGTTCAGGAGTAGGGTATGGCGTAAGGTAAGGTGTAGGGCTGGTGGTGGGTTTCTATTCCGGGCTAGGGTTAGGGTTAGGGAACGGCAAGGCTTAGGGCACAGGTGAGGGTACGGAAACGTGGGAGGGTCGGGCTACGTGCTGACGCACGGGTCAGTGGCAGCGTACGGGCCAGGAGTAGGCAACGGCGTAGGATAAAGTGTAGGGCTGGTGGTGGATTTGCGTTCTGGGCTAGGGTTAGGGTTAGGGAACGGCAAGGCTTAGGGCACAGGTGAGGGTACGGAAACGCGGGAGGGTAAGTCTGCGTGCTGATGCACGGTGCAGTGCCAGCGTACGGGCCAGGAGTAGGCAACGGCGTAAGGTAAGGTGTAGGGCTGGTGGTTGGTTTCCATTCCAGGCTAGGGTTAGGGTTAGGGAACGGCAAGGCTTAGGGCACAGGTGAGGGTACGGAAACGTGGGAGGGTCGGGCTACGTGCTGACGCACGGGTCAGTGCCAGCGTACAGGCCAGGAGTAGGCAACGGCGTAGGAAAAGTGTAGGGCTGGTGGTGGATTTGCGTTCCAGGCTAGGGTTAGGGTTAGGGAACGGCAAGGCTTAGGGCACAGGTGAGGGTACGGAAACGTGGGAGGGTCAGGCTACGTGCTGACGCACGGGTCAGTGCCAGCGTACGGGTCAGGAGTAGGGTAAGGCGTAAGGTAAGGTGTAGGGCTGGTGGTGGGTTTCTATTCCGGGCTAGGGTTAGGGTTAGGGAACGGCAAGGCTTAGGGCACAGGTCAGGGTTCGGAAACGCGGGAGGGTAAGGCTACGTGCTGATGAAAGGGTCAGTGCCAGAGTACAGGCCAGGAGTAGGCAACGGCGTAGGGTAAGGTGTAGGGCTGGTGGTTGGTTTCCGTTCCAGGCTAGGGTTAGTGTTAGGGAACGGCAAGGCTTAGGGCACAGGTGAGGGTACGGAAACGTGGGAGGGTCGGGCTACGTGCTGACGCACGGGTCAGTGCCAGCGTACGGGCCAGGAGTAGGCAACGGCGTAGGATAAACTGTAGGGCTGGTGGTGGATTTGTGTTCCAGGCTAGGGTTAGGGTTAGGGAACGGCAAGGCTTAGGGCACAGGTGAGGGTACGGAAACGTGGGAGGGTCAGGCTACGTGCTGACGCACGGCTCAGTGCCAGCGTACGGGCCAGGAATAGGGTACGGCGTAAGGTAAGGTGTAGGGCTGGTGGTGGGTTTCCGTTCTGGCCTAGGGTTAGCGTTAGGGAACGGCAAGGCTTAGGGCACAGGTGAGGGTACGGAAACGTGGGAGGGTCAGGCTACGTGCTGACGCACGGGTCAGTGCCAACGTACGGGCCAGGAGTAGGGTACGGCGTAAGGTATGGTGTAGGGCTTGTGGTTGATTTCCGTTCCAGGCTAGGGTTAGGGTTAGGGAACGGCAAGGCTTAGGGCAAAGGAGAGGGTACGGAAACGTGGGAGGGTCGGGCTACGTGCTGACGCACGGGTCAGTGCCAGCGTACGGGCCAGGAGTAGGCAACGGCGTAGGATAAAGTGTAGGGCTGGTGGTGGGTTTGCATTCGGGGCTAGGGTTAGGGTTAGGGAACGGCAAGGCTTAGGGCACAGGTGAGGGTACGGAAACGTGGGAGGGTCAGGCTACGTGCTGACGCACAGTTCAGTGCCAGCGTACGGGCCAGGAATAGGGTACGGCGTAAGGTAAGGTGTCAGGCTGGTGGTGGGTTTCCGTTCCGGGCTAGGGTTAGGGTTAGGGAACGACAAGGCTTAGGGCACAGGTGAAGTTACGGAAACGTGGGAGGCTCGGGCTACGTGCTGACGCACGGGTCAGTGCCAGCGTACGGGCCAGGAGTAGGCAACGGCGTAGGATAAAGTGTAGGGCTGGTGGTGGATTTGCGTTCTGGGCTAGGGTTAGGGTTAGGGAACGGCAAGGCTTAGGGCACAGGTGAGGGTACGGAAACGCGGGAGGGTAAGGCTGCGTGCTGATGCACGGTGCAGTGCCAGTGTACGGGCCAGGAGTAGGCAACGGCGTAAGGTAAGGTGTAGGGCTGGTGGTTGGTTTCCGTTCCAGGCTAGGGTTAGGGTTAGGGAACGGCAAGGCTTAGGGCACAGGTGAGGGTACGGAAACGTGGGAGCGTCGGGCTACGTGCTGACGCACGGGTCAGTGCCAGCGTACGGGCCAGGAGTAGGCAACGGCGTAGGATAAAGTGTAGGGCTGGTGGTGGATTTGCGTTCCAGGCTAGGGTTAGGGTTAGGGAACGGCAAGGCTTAGAGCACAGGTGAGGGTACGGAAACGTGGGAGGGTCAGGCTACGTGCTGATGCACGGTTCAGTGCCAGCGTACGGGCCAGGAATAGGGTACGGCGTAAGGTAAGGTGTAGGGCTGGTGCTGGGTTTCTGTTCCGGGCCAGGGTTAGGGTTAGGGAACGGCAAGGCTTAGGGCACAGGTGAGGGTACGGAAACGTGGGAGCGTCAGGCTACGTGCTGACGCACGGGTCAGTGCCAACGTACGGGCCAGGAGTAGGGTACGGCGTACGATAAGGTGTAATGCTTGTGGTTGATTTCCGTTCCAGGCTAGGGTTAGGGTTAGGGAACGGCAAGGCTTAGGGCAAAGGAGAGGGTACGGAAACGTGCGAGGGTCGGGCCCCGTTCTGTCGCACGGGTTAGTGCCAGCATACGGGCCAGGAGTAGGCAACGACGTAGGATAAAGTGTAGGGCTGGTGGTGGGTTTCCATTCCGGGCTAGAGTTAGGGTTAGGGAACGGCAAGGCTTAGGGCACAGGTGAGGGTACGGAAACGTGGGAGGGTCAGGCTACGTGCTGACGCACGGGTCAGTGCCAGCGTACGGGCCAGGAGTAGGCAACGGCGTAAGGTAAGGTGTAGGGCTGGTGGTGGGTTTCTAATCCGGGCTAGGGTAAGGGTTAGGGAACGGCAAGGCTTAGGGCACAGGTGAGGTTACGGAAACGTGGGAGGGTCGGGCTACGTGCTGACGCACGGGTCAGTGCCAGCGTACGGGCCAGGAGTATGCAACGGCGTAGGATAAAGTGTAGGGCTGGTGGTTGTTTTCCGTTCCGGGCTAGTGTTAGGGTTAGGGAACGGCAAGGCTTAGGGCACAGGTGAGGTTACGGAAACGTGGGAGGGTCAGGCTACGTGCTGACGCACGGGTTAGTGCCAGCGTACGGGCCAGGAGTAGGCAACGGCGTAAGGTAAGGTGTAGGGCTGGTGGTTGGTTTCCGTTCCAGGCTAGGGCTAGGGTTAGGGAACGGCAAGGCTTAGGGCACAGGTGAGGGTACGGAAACGTGGGAGGGTCGGGCTACGTGCTGACGCACGTGTCAGTGCCAGCATACGGGCCAGGAGTAGGCAACGGCGTAGGATAAAGTGTAGGGCTGGTGGTGGATTTGCGTTCGGGGCTAGGGTTAGGGTTAGGGAACTGCAAGGCTTAGGGCACAGGTGAGGGTACGGAAACGTGGGAGGGTCAGGCTACGTGCTGACGCACAGGTCAGTGCCAGCGTACAGGTCAGGAGTAGGGTACGGCGTAAGGTAACGTGTAGGGCTGGTGGTGGGTTTCTATTCCGGGCTAGGGTTAGGGTTAGGGAACGGCAAGGCTTAGGGCACAGGTGAGGGTACGGAAACCTGGGAGGTTCAGGCTACGTGCTGACGCACGGGTCAGTGCCAACGTACGGGCCAGGAGTAGGGTACGGCGTAAGATAAGGTGTAGGGCTTGTGGTTGATTTCCATTCCAGGCTAGGGTTAGGGTTAGGGAACGGCAAGGCTTAGGGCAAAGGAGAGGGTACGGAAACGTGGGAGGGTCGGGCCCCGTTCTGTCGCACGGGTTAGTGCCAGCATACGGGCCAGGAGTAGGCAACGACGTAGGATAAAGTGTAGGGCTGGTGGTGGGTTTCCATTCCGGGCTAGAGTTAGGGTTAGGGAACGGCAAGGCTTAGGGCACAGGTGAGGGTACGGAAACGTGGGAGGGTCAGGCTACGTGCTGACGCATGGGTCAGTGCCAGCGTACGGGCCAGGAGTAGGCAACGGCGTAAGGTAAGGTGTAGGGCTGGTGGTGGGTTTCTATTCCGGGCTAGGGTTAGGGTTAGGGAACGGCAAGGCTTAGGGCACAGGTGAGGTTACGGAAACGTGGGAGGGTCAGGCTACGTGCTGACGCACGTGTTAGTGCCAGCGTACGGGCCAGGAGTAGGCAACGGCGTAAGGTAAGGTGTAGGGCTGGTGGTTGGTTTCCGTTCCAGGCTAGGGCTAGGGTTAGGGAACGGCAAGGCTTAGGGCACAGGTGAGGGTACGGAAACGTGGGAGGGTCGGGCTACGTGCTGACGCACGTGTCAGTGCCAGCGTACGGGCCAGGAGCAGGCAACGGCGTAGGATAAAGTGTAGGGCTGGTGGTGGATTTGCGTTCGGGGCTAGGGTTAGGGTTAGGGAACGGCAAGGCTTAGGGCACAGGTGAGGGTACGGAAACGTGGGAGGGTCAGGCTACGTGCTGACGCACAGGTCAGTGCCAGCGTACAGGTCAGGAGTAGGGTACGGCGTAAGGTAACGTGTAGGGCTGGTGGTGGGTTTCTATTCCGGGCTAGGGTTAGGGTTAGGGAACGGCAAGGCTTAGGGCACAGGTGAGGGTACGGAAACGTGGGAGGGTCAGGCTACGTGCTGACGCACGGGTCAGTGCCAGCGTATGGGTCAGGAGTAGGGTATGGCGTAAGGTAAGGTGTAGGGCTGGTGGTGGGTTTCTATTCCGGGCTAGGGTTAGGGTTTGGGAACGGCAAGGCTTAGGGCACAGGTGAGGGTACGGAAACGTGGGAGGGTCGGGCTACGTGCTGACGCACGGGTCAGTGCCAGCGTACGGGCCAGGAGTAGGCAACGGCGTAGGATAAAGTGTAGGGCTGGTGGTGGATTTGCGTTCCGGGCTAGGGTTAGGGTTAGGGAACGGCAAGGCTTAGGGCACAGGTGCGGGTACGGAAACGTGGGAGGGTCAGGCTACGTGCTGACGCACAGTTCAGTGCCAGCGTACGGGCCAGGAATAGGGTACGGCGTAAGGTAAGGTGTCAGGCTGGTGGTGGGTTTCCGTTCCGGGCTAGGGTTAGGGTTAGGGAACGACAAGGCTTAGGGCACAGGTGAAGTTACGGAAACGTGGGAGGCTCGGGCTACGTGCTGACGCACGTGTCAGTGCCAGCGTACGGGCCAGGAGTAGGCAACGGCGTAGGATAAAGTGTAGGGCTGGTGGTGGATTTGCGTTCTGGGCTAGGGTTAGGGTTAGGGAACGGCAAGGCTTAGGGCACAGGTGAGGGTACGGAAACGCGGGAGGGTAAGGCTGCGTGCTGATGCACGGTGCAGTGCCAGCGTACGGGCCAGGAGTAGGCAACGGCGTAAGGTAAGGTGTAGGGCTGGTGGTTGGTTTCCGTTCCAGGCTAGGGTTAGGGTTAGGGAACGGCAAGGCTTAGGGCACAGGTGAGGGTACGGAAACGTGGGAGGGTCGGGCTACGTGCTGACGCACGTGTCAGTGCCAGCGTACGGGCCAGGAGTAGGCAACGGCGTAAGATAAAGTGTAGGGCTGGTGGTGGATTTGCGTTCGGGGCTAGGGTTAGGGTTAGGGAACGGCAAGGCTTAGGGCACAGGTGAGGGTACGGAAACGTGGGAGGGTCAGGCTACGTTCTGACGCACAGGTCAGTGCCAGCGTACAGGTCAGGAGTAGGGTACGGCGTAAGGTAACGTGTAGGGCTGGTGGTGGGTTTCTATTCCGGGCTAGGGTTAGGGTTAGGTAACAGCAAGGCTTAGGGCACAGGTGAGGGTACGGAAACGTGGGAGGGTCAGGCTACGTGCTGACGCACGGGTCAGTGCCAGCGTACGGTTCAGGAGTAGGATATGGCGTAAGGTAAGGTGTAGGGCTGGTGGTGGGTTTCTATTCCGGGCTAGGGTTAGGGTTAGGGAACGGCAAGGCTTAGGGCACAGGTGAGGGTACGGAAACGTGGGAGGGTCGGGCTACGTGCTGACGCACGGGTCAGTGCCAGCGTACGGGCCAGGTGTAGGCAACGGCGTAGGATAAAGTGTAGGGCTGGTGGTGGATTTGCGTTCTGGGCTAGGGTTAGGGTTAGGGAACGGCAAGGCTTAGGGCACAGGTGAGGGTACGGAAACGCGGGAGGGTAAGGCTGCGTGCTGATGCACGGTGCAGTGCCAGCGTACGGGCCAGGAGTAGGCAACGGCGTAAGGTAAGGTGTAGGGCTGGTGGTTGGTTTCCATTCCAGGCTAGGGTTAGGGTTAGGGAACGGCAAGGCTTAGGGCTCAGGTGAGGGTACGGAAACGTGGGAGGGTCGGGCTACGTGCTGACGCACGGGTCAGTGCCAGCGTACGGGCCAGGTGTAGGCAACGGCGTAGGATAAAGTGTAGGGCTGGTGGTGGATTTGCGTTCCAGGCTAGGGTTAGGGTAAGGGAACGGCAAGGCTTAGAGCACAGGTGAGGGTACGGAAACGTGGGAGGGTCAGGCTACGTGCTGACGCACGGTTCAGTACCAGCGTACGGGCCAGGAATAGGGTACGGCGTAAGGTAAGGTGTAGGGCTGGTGCTGGGTTTCCGTTCCGGGCCAGGGTTAGGGTTAGGGAACGGCAAGGCTTAGGGCACAGGTGAGGGTACGGAAACGTGGGAGGGTCAGGCTACGTGCTGACGCACGGGTCAGTGCCAACGTACGGGCCAGGAGTAGGGTACGGCGTAAGATAAGGTGTAGAGCTTGTGGTTGATTTCCGTTCCAGGCTAGGGTTAGGGTTAGGGAACGGCAAGGCTTAGGGCAAAGGAGAGGGTACGGAAACGTGGGAGGGTCGGGCCCCGTTCTGTCGCACGGGTTAGTGCCAGCATACGGGCCAGGAGTAGGCAACGACGTAGGATAAAGTGTAGGGCTGGTGGTGGGTTTCCATTCCGGGCTAGAGTTAGGGTTAGGGAACGGCAAGGCTTAGGGCACAGGTGAGGGTACAGAAAAGTGGGAGGGTCAGGCTACGTGCTGACGCACAGGTCAGTGCCAGCGTACAGGTCAGGAGTAGGGTACGGCGTAAGGTAACGTGTAGGGCTGGTGGTGGGTTTCTATTCCGGGCTAGGGTTAGGGTTAGGGAACGGCAAGGCTTAGGGCACAGGTGAGGGTACGGAAACGTGGGAGGTTCAGGCTACGTGCTGACGCACGGGTCAGTGCCAACGTACGGGCCAGGAGTAGGGTACGGCGTAAGATAAGGTGTAGGGCTTGTGGTTGATTTCCGTTCCAGGCTGGGGTTAGGGTTAGGGAACGGCAAGGCTTAGGGCAAAGGAGAGGGTACGGAAACGTGGGAGGGTCGGGCCCCGTTCTGTCGCACGGGTTAGTGCCAGCATACGGGCCAGGAGTAGGCAACGACGTAGGATAAAGTGTAGGGCTGGTGGTGGGTTTCCATTCCGGGCTAGAGTTAGGGTTAGGGAACGGCAAGGCTTAGGGCACAGGTGAGGGTACGGAAACGTGGGAGGGTCAGGCTACGTGCTGACGCACGGGTCAGTGCCAGCGTACGGGCCAGGAGTAGGCAACGGCGTAAGGTAAGGTGTAGGGCTGGTGGTGGGTTTCTATTCCGGGCTAGGGTTAGGGTTAGGGAACGGCAAGGCTTAGGGCACAGGTGAGGTTACGGAAACGTGGGAGGGTCAGGCTACGTGCTGACGCACGGGTTAGTGCCAGCGTACGGGCCAGGAGTAGGCAACGGCGTAAGGTAAGGTGTAGGGCTGGTGGTTGGTTTCCGTTCCAGGCTAGGGCTAGGGTTAGGGAACGGCAAGGCTTAGGGCACAGGTGAGGGTACGGAAACGTGGGAGGGTCGGGCTACGTGCTGACGCACGTGTCAGTGCCAGCGTACGGGCCAGGAGTAGGCAACGGCGTAGGATAAAGTGTAGGGCTGGTGGTGGATTTGCGTTCGGGGCTAGGGTTAGGGTTAGGGAACGGCAAGGCTTAGGGCACAGGTGAGGGTACGGAAACGTGGGAGGGTCAGGCTACGTGCTGACGCACAGGTCAGTGCCAGCGTACAGGTCAGGAGTAGGGTACGGCGTAAGGTAACGTGTAGGGCTGGTGGTGGGTTTCTATTCCGGGCTAGGGTTAGGGTTAGGGAACGGCAAGGCTTAGGGCACAGGTGAGGGTACGGAAACGTGGGTGGTTCAGGCTACGTGCTGACGCACGGGTCAGTGCCAACCTACTGGCCAGGAGTAGGGTACGGCGTAAGATAAGGTGTAGGGCTTGTGGTTGATTTCCGTTCCAGGCTAGGGTTAGGGTTAGGGAACGGCAAGGCTTAGGGCAAAGGAGAGGGTACGGAAACGTGGGAGGGTCGGGCCCCGTTCTGTCGCACGGGTTAGTGCCAGCATACGGGCCAGGAGTAGGCAACGACGTAGGATAAAGTGTAGGGCTGGTGGTGGGTTTCCATTCCGGGCTAGAGTTAGGGTTAGGGAACGGCAAGGCTTAGGGCACAGGTGAGGGTACGGAAACGTGGGAGGGTCAGGCTACGTGCTGACGCACGGGTCAGTGCCAGCGTACGGGCCAGGAGTAGGCAACGGCGTAAGGTAAGGTGTAGGGCTGGTGGTGGGTTTCTATTCCGGGCTAGGGTTAGGGTTAGGGAACGGCAAGGCTTAGGGCACAGGTGAGGTTACGGAAACGTGGGAGGGTCAGGCTACGTGCTGACGCACGGGTTAGTGCCAGCGTACGGGCCAGGAGAAGGCAACGGCGTAAGGTAAGGTGTAGGGCTGGTGGTTGGTTTCCGTTCCAGGCTAGGGCTAGGGTTAGGGAACGGCAAGGCTTAGGGCACAGGTGAGGGTACGGAAACGTGGGAGGGTCGGGCTACGTGCTGACGCACGTGTCAGTGCCAGCGTACGGGCCAGGAGCAGGCAACGGCGTAGGATAAAGTGTAGGGCTGGTGGTGGATTTGCGTTCCGGGCTAGGGTTAGGGTTAGGGAACGGCAAGGCTTAGGGCACAGGTGAGGGTACGGAAACGTGGGAGGGTCAGGCTACGTGCTGACGCACGGGTCAGTGCCAGCGTACGGGTCAGGAGTAGGGTAAGGCGTAAGGTAAGGTGTAGGGCTGCTGGTGGGTTTCTATTCCGGGCTAGGGTTAGGGTTAGGGAACGGCAAGGCTTAGGGCACAGGTCAGGGTACGGAAACGCGGGAGGGTAAGGCTACGTGCTGATGAACGGGTCAGTGCCAGAGTACAGGCCAGGAGTAGGCAACGGCGTAGGGTAAGGTGTAGGGCTGGTGGTTGGTTTCCATTCCAGGCTAGGGTTAGGGTTAGGGAACGGCAAGGCTTAGGGCACAGGTGAGGGTACGGAAACGTGGGAGGGTCGGGCTACGTGCTGACGCACGGGTCAGTGCCAGCGTACGGGCCAGGAGTAGGCAACGGCGTAGGATAAAGTGTAGGGCTGGTGGTGGATTTGTGTTCCAGGCTAGGGTTAGGGTTAGGGAACGGCAAGGCTTAGGGCACAGGTGAGGGTACGGAAACGAGGGAGGGTCAGGCTACGTGCTGACGCACGGCTCAGTGCCAGCGTACGGGCCAGGAATAGGGTACGGCGTAAGGTAAGGTGTAGGGCTGGTGGTGGGTTTCCGTTCTGGCCTAGGGTTAGGGTTAGGGAACGGCAAGGCTTAGGGCACAGGTGAGGGTACGGAAACGTGGGAGGGTCAGGCTACGTGCTGACGGACGGGTCAGTGCCAACGTACGGGCCAGGAGTAGGGTACGGCGTAAGGTAAGGTGTAGGGCTTGTGGTTGATTTCCGTTCCAGGCTAGGGTTAGGCTTAGGGAACGGCAAGGCTTAGGGCAAAGGAGAGGGTACGGAAACGTGGGAGGGTCGGGGTACGTGCTGACGCACGGGTCAGTGCCAGCGTACGGGCCAGGAGTAGGCAACGGCGTAGGATAAAGTGTAGGGCTGGTGGTGGGTTTGCATTCGGGGCTAGGGTTAGGGTTAGGGAACGGCAAGGCTTAGGGCACAGGTGAGGGTACGGAAACGTGGGAGGGTCAGGCTACGTGCTGACGCACGGGTCAGTGCCAGCGTACGGGCCAGGAGTAGGCAACGGCGTAGGATAAAGTGTAGGGCTGGTGGTGGATTTGCGTTCCAGGCTAGGGTTAGGGTAAGGGAACGGCAAGGCTTAGAGCACAGGTGAGGGTACGGAAACGTGGGAGGGTCAGGCTACGTGCTGACGCACGGTTCAGTACCAGCGTACGGGCCAGGAATAGGGTACGGCGTAAGGTAAGGTGTAGGGCTGGTGCTGGGTTTCCGTTCCGGGCCAGGGTTAGGGTTAGGGAACGGCAAGGCTTAGGGCACAGGTGAGGGTACGGAAACGTGGGAGGGTCAGGCTACGTGCTGACGCACGGGTCAGTGCCAAAGTACGGGCCAGGAGTAGGGTACGGCGTAAGATAAGGTGTAGAGCTTGTGGTTGATTTCCGTTCCAGGCTAGGGTTAGGGTTAGGGAACGGCAAGGCTTAGGGCAAAGGAGAGGGTACGGAAACGTGGGAGGGTCGGGCCCCGTTCTGTCGCACGGGTTAGTGCCAGCATACGGGCCAGGAGTAGGCAACGACGTAGGATAAAGTGTAGGGCTGGTGGTGGGTTTCCATTCCGGGCTAGAGTTAGGGTTAGGGAACGGCAAGGCTTAGGGCACAGGTGAGGGTACAGAAACGTGGGAGGGTCAGGCTACATGCTGACGCACAGGTCAGTGCCAGCGTACAGGTCAGGAGTAGGGTACGGCGTAAGGTAACGTGTAGGGCTGGTGGTGGGTTTCTATTCCGGGCTAGGGTTAGGGTTAGGGAACGGCAAGGCTTAGGGCACAGGTGAGGGTACGGAAACGTGGGAGGTTCAGGCTACGTGCTGACGCACGGGTCAGTGCCAACGTACGGGCCAGGAGTAGGGTACGGCGTAAGATAAGGTGTAGGGCTTGTGGTTGATTTCCGTTCCAGGCTGGGGTTAGGGTTAGGGAACGGCAAGGCTTAGGGCAAAGGAGAGGGTACGGAAACGTGGGAGGGTCGGGCCCCGTTCTGTCGCACGGGTTAGTGCCAGCATACGGGCCAGGAGTAGGCAACGACGTAGGATAAAGTGTAGGGCTGGTGGTGGGTTTCCATTCCGGGCTAGAGTTAGGGTTAGGGAACGGCAAGGCTTAGGGCACAGGTGAGGGTACGGAAACGTGGGAGGGTCAGGCTACGTGCTGACGCACGGGTCAGTGCCAGCGTACGGGCCAGGAGTAGGCAACGGCGTAAGGTAAGGTGTAGGGCTGGTGGTGGGTTTCTATTCCGGGCTAGGGTTAGGGTTAGGGAACGGCAAGGCTTAGGGCACAGGTGAGGTTACGGAAACGTGGGAGGGTCAGGCTACGTGCTGACGCACGGGTTAGTGCCAGCGTACGGGCCAGGAGTAGGCAACGGCGTAAGGTAAGGTGTAGGGCTGGTGGTTGGTTTCCGTTCCAGGCTAGGGCTAGGGTTAGGGAACGGCAAGGCTTAGGGCACAGGTGAGGGTACGGAAACGTGGGAGGGTCGGGCTACGTGCTGACGCACGTGTCAGTGCCAGCGTACGGGCCAGGAGTAGGCAACGGCGTAGGATAAAGTGTAGGGCTGGTGGTGGATTTGCGTTCGGGGCTAGGGTTAGGGTTAGGGAACGGCAAGGCTTAGGGCACAGGTGAGGGTACGGAAACGTGGGAGGGTCAGGCTACGTGCTGACGCACAGGTCAGTGCCAGCGTACAGGTCAGGAGTAGGGTACGGCGTAAGGTAACGTGTAGGGCAGGTGGTGGGTTTCTATTCCGGGCTAGGGTTAGGGTTAGGGAACGGCAAGGCTTAGGGCACAGGTGAGGGTACGGAAACGTGGGTGGTTCAGGCTACGTGCTGACGCACGGGTCAGTGCCAACCTACTGGCCAGGAGTAGGGTACGGCGTAAGATAAGGTGTAGGGCTTGTGGTTGATTTCCGTTCCAGGCTAGGGTTAGGGTTAGGGAACGGCAAGGCTTAGGGCAAAGGAGAGGGTACGGAAACGTGGGAGGGTCGGGCCCCGTTCTGTCGCACGGGTTAGTGCCAGCATACGGGCCAGGAGTAGGCAACGACGTAGGATAAAGTGTAGGGCTGGTGGTGGGTTTCCATTCCGGGCTAGAGTTAGGGTTAGGGAACGGCAAGGCTTAGGGCACAGGTGAGGGTACGGAAACGTGGGAGGGTCAGGCTACGTGCTGACGCACGGGTCAGTGCCAGCGTACGGGCCAGGAGTAGGCAACGGCGTAAGGTAAGGTGTAGGGCTGGTGGTGGGTTTCTATTCCGGGCTAGGGTTAGGGTTAGGGAACGGCAAGGCTTAGGGCACAGGTGAGGTTACGGAAACGTGGGAGGGTCAGGCTACGTGCTGACGCACGGGTTAGTGCCAGCGTACGGGCCAGGAGAAGGCAACGGCGTAAGGTAAGGTGTAGGGCTGGTGGTTGGTTTCCGTTCCAGGCTAGGGCTAGGGTTAGGGAACGGCAAGGCTTAGGGCACAGGTGAGGGTACGGAAACGTGGGAGGGTCGGGCTACGTGCTGACGCACGTGTCAGTGCCAGCGTACGGGCCAGGAGCAGGCAACGGCGTAGGATAAAGTGTAGGGCTGGTGGTGGATTTGCGTTCCGGGCTAGGGTTAGGGTTTGGGAACGGCAAGGCTTAGGGCACAGGTGAGGGTACGGAAACGTGGGAGGGTCAGGCTACGTGCTGACGCACGGGTCAGTGCCAGCGTACGGGTCAGGAGTAGGGTAAGGCGTAAGGTAAGGTGTAGGGCTGGTGGTGGGTTTCTATTCCGGGCTAGGGTTAGGGTTAGGGAACGGCAAGGCTTAGGGCACAGGTCAGGGTACGGAAACGCGGGAGGGTAAGGCTACGTGCTGATGAACGGGTCAGTGCCAGAGTACAGGCCAGGAGTAGGCAACGGCGTAGGGTAAGGTGTAGGGCTGGTGGTTGGTTTCCATTCCAGGCTAGGGTTAGGGTTAGGGAACGGCAAGGCTTAGGGCACAGGTGAGGGTACGGAAACGTGGGAGGGTCGGGCTACGTGCTGACGCACGGGTCAGTGCCAGCGTACGGGCCAGGAGTAGGCAACGGCGTAGGATAAAGTGTAGGGCTGGTGGTGGATTTGTGTTCCAGGCTAGGGTTAGGGTTAGGGAACGGCAAGGCTTAGGGCACAGGTGAGGGTACGGAAACGAGGGAGGGTCAGGCTACGTGCTGACGCACGGCTCAGTGCCAGCGTACGGGCCAGGAATAGGGTACGGCGTAAGGTAAGGTGTAGGGCTGGTGGTGGGTTTCCGTTCTGGCCTAGGGTTAGGGTTAGCGAACGGCAAGGCTTAGGGCACAGGTGAGGGTACGGAAACGTGGGAGGGTCAGGCTACGTGCTGACGCACGGGTCAGTGCCAACGTACGGGCCAGGAGTAGGGTACGGCGTAAGGTAAGGTGTAGGGCTTGTGGTTGATTTCCGTTCCAGGCTAGGGTTAGGGTTAGGGAACGGCAAGGCTTAGGGCAAAGGAGAGGGTACGGAAACGTGGGAGGGTCGGGCTACGTGCTGACGCACGGGTCAGTGCCAGCGTACGGGCCAGGAGTAGGCAACGGCGTAGGATAAAGTGTAGGGCTGGTGGTGGGTTTGCATTCGGGGCTAGGGTTAGGGTTAGGGAACGGCAAGGCTTAGGGCACAGGTGAGGGTACGGAAACGTGGGAGGGTCAGGCTACGTGCTGACGCACAGTTCAGTGCCAGCGTACGGGCCAGGAATAGGGTACGGCGTAAGGTAAGGTGTCAGGCTGGTGGTGGGTTTCCGTTCCGGGCTAGGGTTAGGGTTAGGGAACGACAAGGCTTAGGGCACAGGTGAAGTTACGGAAACGTGGGAGGCTCGGGCTACGTGCTGACGCACGGGTCAGTGCCAGCGTACGGGCCAGGAGTAGGCAACGGCGTAGGATAAAGTGTAGGGCTGGTGGTGGATTTGCGTTCTGGGCTAGGGTTAGGGTTAGGGAACGGCAAGGCTTAGGGCACAGGTGAGGGTACGGAAACGCGGGAGGGTAAGGCTGCGTGCTGATGCACGGTGCAGTGCCAGCGTACGGGCCAGGAGTAGGCAACGGCGTAAGGTAAGGTGTAGGGCTGGTGGTTGGTTTCCGTTCCAGGCTAGGGTTAGGGTTAGGGAACGGCAAGGCTTAGGGCACAGGTGAGGGTACGGAAACGTGGGAGCGTCGGGCTACGTGCTGACGCACGGGTCTGTGCCAGCGTACGGGCCAGGAGTAGGCAACGGCGTAGGATAAAGTGTAGGGCTGGTGGTGGATTTGCGTTCCAGGCTAGGGTTAGGGTTAGGGAACGGCAAGGCTTAGAGCACAGGTGAGGGTACGGAAACGTGGGAGGGTCAGGCTACGTGCTGATGCACGGTTCAGTGCCAGCGTACGGGCCAGGAATAGGGTACGGCGTAAGGTAAGGTGTAGGGCTGGTGCTGGGTTTCTGTTCCGGGCCAGGGTTAGGGTTAGGGAACGGCAAGGCTTAGGGCACAGGTGAGGGTACGGAAACGTGGGAGGGTCAGGCTACGTGCTGACTCACGGGTCAGTGCCAACGTACGGGCCAGGAGTAGGGTACGGCGTAAGATAAGGTGTAGGGCTTGTGGTTGATTTCCGTTCCAGGCTAGGGTTAGGGTTAGGGAACGGCAAGGCTTAGGGCAAAGGAGAGGGTACGGAAACGTGGGAGGGTCGGGCCCCGTTCTGTCGCACGGGTTAGTGCCAGCATACGGGCCAGGAGTAGGCAACGACGTAGGATAAAGTGTAGGGCTGGTGGTGGGTTTCCATTCCGGGCTAGAGTTAGGGTTAGGGAACGGCAAGGCTTAGGGCACAGGTGAGGGTACGGAAACGTGGGAGGGTCAGGCTACGTGCTGACGCACGGGTCAGTGCCAGCGTACGGGCCAGGAGTAGGCAACGGCGTAAGGTAAGGTGTAGGGCTGGTGGTGGGTTTCTATTCCGGGCTAGGGTTTGGGTTAGGGAACGGCAAGGCTTAGGGCACAGGTGAGGTTACGGAAACGTGGGAGGGTCGGGCTACGTGCTGACGCACGGGTCAGTGCCAGCGTACGGGCCAGGAGTATGCAACGGCGTAGGATAAAGTGTAGGGCTGGTGGTTGTTTTCCGTTCCGGGCTAGTGTTAGGGTTAGGGAACGGCAAGGCTTAGGGCACAGGTGAGGTTACGGAAACGTGGGAGGGTCAGGCTACGTGCTGACGCACGGGTTAGTGCCAGCGTACGGGCCAGGAGTAGGCAACGGCGTAAGGTAAGGTGTAGGGCTGGTGGTTGGTTTCCGTTCCAGGCTAGGGCTAGGGTTACGGAACGGCAAGGCTTAGGGCACAGGTGAGGGTACGGAAACGTGGGAGGGTCGGGCTACGTGCTGACGCACGTGTCAGTGCCAGCGTACGGGCCAGGAGTAGGCAACGGCGTAGGATAAAGTGTAGGGCTGGTGGTGGATTTGCGTTCGGGGCTAGGGTTAGGGTTAGGGAACGGCAAGGCTTAGGGCACAGGTGAGGGTACGGAAACGTGGGAGGGTCAGGCTACGTGCTGACGCACAGGTCAGTGCCAGCGTACAGGTCAGGAGTAGGGTACGGCGTAAGGTAACGTGTAGGGCTGGTGGTGGGTTTCTATTCCGGGCTAGGGTTAGGGTTAGGGAACGGCAAGGCTTAGGGCACAGGTGAGGGTACGGAAACGTGGGTGGTTCAGGCTACGTGCTGACGCACGGGTCAGTGCTAACCTACGGGCCAGGAGTAGGGTACGGCGTAAGATAAGGTGTAGGGCTTGTGGTTGATTTCCGTTCCAGGCTAGGGTTAGGGTTAGGGAACGGCAAGGCTTAGGGCAAAGGAGAGGGTACGGAAACGTGGGAGGGTCGGGCCCCGTTCTGTCGCACGGGTTAGTGCCAGCATACGGGCCAGGAGTAGGCAACGACGTAGGATAAAGTGTAGGGCTGGTGGTGGGTTTCCATTCCGGGCTAGAGTTAGGGTTAGGGAACGGCAAGGCTTAGGGCACAGGTGAGGGTACGGAAACGTGGGAGGGTCAGGCTACGTGCTGACGCACGGGTCAGTGCCAGCGTACGGGCCAGGAGTAGGCAACGGCGTAAGGTAAGGTGTAGGGCTGGTGGTGGGTTTCTATTCCGGGCTAGGGTTAGGGTTAGGGAACGGCAAGGCTTAGGGCACAGGTGAGGTTACGGAAACGTGGGAGGGTCAGGCTACGTGCTGACGCACGGGTTAGTGCCAGCGTACGGGCCAGGAGAAGGCAACGGCGTAAGGTAAGGTGTAGGGCTGGTGGTTGGTTTCCGTTCCAGGCTAGGGCTAGGGTTAGGGAACGGCAAGGCTTAGGGCACAGGTGAGGGTACGGAAACGTGGGAGGGTCGGGCTACGTGCTGACGCACGTGTCAGTGCCAGCGTACGGGCCAGGAGCAGGCAACGGCGTAGGATAAAGTGTAGGGCTGGTGGTGGATTTGCGTTCCAGGCTAGGGTTAGGGTTAGGGAACGGCAAGGCTTAGGGCACAGGTGAGGGTACGGAAACGTGGGAGGGTCAGGCTACGTGCTGACGCACGGTTCAGTGCCAGCGTACGGGCCATGAATAGGGTACGGCGTAAGGTAAGGTGTAGGGCTGGTGGTGGTTTTCCGTTCTGGCCTAGGGTTAGGGTTAGGGAACGGCAAGGCTTAGGGCACAGGTGAGGGTACGGAAACGTGGGAGGGTCAGGCTACGTGCTAACGCACGGGTCAGTGCCAACGTACGGGCCAGGAGTAGGGTACGGCGTAAGGTAAGGTGTAGGGCTTGTGGTTGATTTCCGTTCCAGGCTAGGGTTAGGGTTAGGGAACGGCAAGGCTTAGGGCAAAGGAGAGGGTACGGAAACGTGGGAGGGTCGGGCTACGTGCTGACGCACGGGTCAGTGCCAGCGTACGGGCCAGGAGTAGGCAACGGCGTAGGATAAAGTGTAGGGCTGGTGGTGGATTTGCATTCGGGGCTAGGGTTAGGGTTAGGGAACGGCAAGGCTTAGGGCACAGGTGAGGGTACGGAAACGTGGGAGGGTCAGGCTACGTGCTGACGCACAGTTCAGTGCCAGCGTACGAGCCAGGAATAGGGTACGGCGTAAGGTAAGGTGTCAGGCTGGTGGTGGGTTTCCGTTCCGGGCTAGGGTTAGGGTTAGGGAACGACAAGGCTTAGGGCACAGGTGAAGTTACGGAAACGTGGGAGGCTCGGGCTACGTGCTGACGCACGGGTCAGTGCCAGCATACGGGCCAGGAGTAGGCAACGTCGTAGGATAAAGTGTAGGGCTGGTGGTGGATTTGCGTTCTGGGCTAGGGTTAGGGTTAGGGAACCGCAAGGCTTAGGGCACAGGTGAGGGTACGGAAACGCGGGAGGGTAAGGCTGCGTGCTGATGCACGGTGCAGTGCCAGCGTACGGGCCAGGAGTAGGCAACAGCGTAAGGTAAGGTGTAGGGCTTGTGGTTGGTTTCCGTTCCAGGCTAGGGTTAGGGTTAGGGAACGGCAAGGCTTAGGGCACAGGTGAGGGTACGGAAACGTGGGAGCGTCGGGCCCCGTTCTGTCGCACGGGTTAGTGCCAGCATACGGGCCAGGAGTAGGCAACGACGTAGGATAAAGTGTAGGGCTGGTGGTGGGTTTCCATTCCGGGCTAGAGTAAGGGTTAGGGAACGGCAAGGCTTAGGGCACAGGTGAGGGTACGGAAACGTGGGAGGGTCAGGCTACGTGCTGACGCACGGGTCAGTGCCAGCGTACGGGCCAGGAGTAGGCAACGGCGTAAGGTAAGGTGTAGGGCTGGTGGTTGTTTTCCGTTCCAGGCTAGGGTTAGGGTTAGGGAACGCCAAGGCTTAGGGCACAGGTGAGTGTACGGAAACGCGGGAGGGTAAGGCTGCGTGCTGATGCACGGTGCAGTGCCAGCGTACGGGCCAGGAGTAGGCAACGGCGTAAGGTAAGGTGTAGGGCTTGTGGTAGGATTCCGTTCCAGGCTAGGGTTAGGGTTAGGGAACGGCAAGGCTTAGGGCAAAGGAGAGGGTACGGAAACGTGGGAGCGTCGGGCCCCGTTCTGTCGCACGGGTTAGTGCCAGCATACGGGCCAGGAGTAGGCAACGACGTAGGATAAAGTGTAGGGCTGGTGGTGGTTTTCCATTCCGGGCTAGAGTTAGGGTTAGGGAACGGCAAGGCTTAGGGCACAGGTGAGGGTACGGAAACGTGGGAGGGTCAGGCTACGTGCTGACGCAGGGGTCAGTGCCAGCGTACGGGCCAGGAGTAGGCAACGGCGTAAGGTAAGGTGTAGGGCTGGTGGTGGGTTTCTATTCCGGGCTAGGGTTAGGGTTAGGGAACGGCAAGGCTTAGGGCACAGGTGAGGTTACGGAAACGTGGGAGGGTCGGGCTACGTGCTGACACACGGGTCAGTGCCAGCGTACGGGCCAGGAGTATGCAACGGCGTAGGATAAAGTGTAGGGCTGGTGGTTGTTTTCCGTTCCGGGCTAGTGTTAGGGTTAGGGAACGGCAAGGCTTAGGGCACAGGTGAGGTTACGGAAACGTGGGAGGGTCAGGCTACGTGCTGACGCACGGGTTAGTGCCAGCGTACGGGCCAGGAGTAGGCAACGGCGTAAGGTAAGGTGTAGGGCTGGTGGTTGGTTTCCGTTCCAGGCTAGGGTTAGGGTTAGGGAAAGGCAAGGCTTAGGGCATAGGTGAGGGTACGGAAACGTGGGAGGGTCGGGCTACGTGCTGACACACGTGTCAGTGCCAGCGTACGGGCCAGGAGTAGGCAACGGCGTAGGATAAAGTGTAGGGCGGGTGGTGGATTTGCGTTCGGGGCTAGGGTTAGGGTTAGGGAACGGCAAGGCTTAGGGCACAGGTGAGGGTACGGAAACGTGGGAGGGTCAGGCTACGTGCTGACGCACAGGTCAGTGCCACCGTACAGGTCAGGAGTAGGGTACGGCGTAAGGTAACGTGTAGGGCTGGTGGTGGGTTTCTATTCCGGGCTAGGGTTAGGGTTAGAAAACGGCAAGGCTTAGGGCACAGGTGAGGGTACGGAAACGTGGGAGGGTCAGGCTACGTGCTGACGCACGGGTCAGTGCCAGCGTACGGGTCAGGAGTAGGGTATGGCGTAAGGTAAGGTGTAGGGCTGGTGGTGGGTTTCTATTCCGGGCTAGGGTTAGGGTTAGGGAACGGCAAAGCTTAGGGCACAGGTGAGGGTACGGAAACGTGGGAGGGTCAGGCTACGTGCTGACGCACGGTTCAGTGCCAGCGTACGGGCCAGGAATAGGGTACGGCATAAGGTAAGGTGTCAGGCTGGTGGTGGGTTTCCGTTCCGGGCTAGGGTTAGGGTTAGGGAACGGCAAGGCTTAGCGCACAGGTGAAGGTACGGAAACGTGGGAGGCTCGTGCTACGTGCTGACGCACGGGTCAGTGCCAGCGTACGGGCCAGGAGTAGGCAACGGCATAGGATAAAGTATAGGCTGGTGGTGGATTTGCGTTCTGGGCTAGGGTTAGGGTTAGGGAACGGCAAGGCTTAGGGCACAGGAGAGGGTACGGAAACGCGGGAGGGTAAGGCTACGTGCTGATGCACGGGGCAGTGCCAGAGAACAGGCCAGGAGTAGGCAACGGCGTAGGGTAAGGTGTAGGGCTGGTGGTGGGTTTCCATTCCGGGCTACGGTTAGGGTTAGGGAACGGCAAGGTTAGGGCACAGGTGAGGGTACGGAAACGTGGGAGGGTCAGGCTACGTGCTGACGCACGGGTCAGTGCCAGCGTACGGGCCAGGAGTAGGCAACGGCGTAAGGTAAGGTGTAGGGCTGGTGGTTGTTTTCCGTTCCAGTCTAGGGTTAGGGTTAGGGAACGGCAAGGCTTAGGGCACAGGTGAGGGTACGGAAACGTGGGAGGGTCGGGCTACGTGCTGAGGCACGGGTCAGTGCCAGCGTACGGGCCAGGAGAAGGCAAGGGCGTAGGATAAAGTGTAGGGCTGGTGGTGGATTTGCGTTCCGGGCTAGGGTTAGGGTTAGGGAACGGCAAGGCTTAGGGCACAGGTGAGGATACGGAAACGTGGGAGGGTCAGGCTACGTGCAGACGCACGGGTCAGTGCCAGCGTACGGGTCAGGAGTAGGGTACGGCGTAAGGTAAGGTGTAGGGCTGGTGGTGGGTTTCTATTCGGGGCTAGGGTTAGGGTTAGGGAACGGCAAGGCTTAGGGCACAAGTGAGGGTACGGAAACGTGGGAGGGTCAGGCTACATGCTGACGCACGGTTCAGTGCCAGCGTACGTGGCAGGAATAGGGTACGGCATAAGGTAAGGTGTAGGGCTGGTGGTGGGTTTCCATTCCGGGCTAGGGTTAGGGTTAGGGAACGGCAAGGCTTAGGGCACAGGTGAGGGTACGGAAACGTGGGAGGGTCAGGCTACGTGCTGATTCACGGGTCCGTGCCAGCGTTCGGGCCAGGATTGGGCAACGGCGTAAGGTAAGGTGTAGGGCTTGTGGTTGATTTCCGTTCCGGGATAGGGTTAGGGTTAGGGATCGGCAAGGCTTAGGGCACAGGTGAGGGTATGGAAACGTGGGAGGGTCGGGCTACGTGCAGACGCACGGGTCAGTGCCAGCGTACGGGCCAGGAGTAGGCAACGGCGTAGGATAAAGTGTAGGGCTGGTGGTGGATTTGCGTTCCAGCCTAGGGTTAGGGTTAGGGAACGGCAAGGCTTAGGGCACAGGTGAGGGTACGGAAACGTGGGAGGTTCAGGCTACGTGCTGACGCACGGGTCAGTGCCAGCGTACGGGTCAGGAGTAGGGTACGGCGTAAGGTAAGGTGTAGGGCTGGTGGTGGGTTTCTATTCCGGGCTAGGGTTAGGGTTAGGGAACCGCAAGGCTTAGGGCAGAGGTCAGGGTACGGAAACGCGGGAGGGTAAGGCTACGTTCTGATGCACGGGTCAGAGCCAGAGTACAGGCCAGGAGTAGGCAACGGGGTAGGGTAAGGTGTAGGGCTGGTGGTGGGTTTCTATTCCGGGCTAGGGTTAGGGTTAGGGAACGGCAAGGCTTAGGGCACAGGTGAGGGTACGGAAACGTGGGAGGGTCAGGCTACATGCTGACGCACGGGTCAGTGCCAGCGTACGGGCCAGGAGTAGGCAACGGCGTAAGGTTAGGTGTAGGGCTGGTGGTTGGTTTCCGTTCCAGGCTAGGGTTAGAGTTAGGGAACGGCAAGGCTTAGGGCACAGGTGAGGGTACGGAAACGTGGGAGGGTCGGGCTACGTGCTGACGCACGGGTCAGTGCCAGCGTACTGGCCAGGAGTAGGCAACGGCGTAGGATAAAGTGTAGGGCTGGTGGTGGATTTGCGTTCCGGGCTAGGGTTAGGGTTAGGGAACGGCAAGGCTTAGGGCACAGTTGAGGGTACGGAAACGTGGGAGGGTCAGGCTACGTGCTGACGCACGGGTCAGTGCCAGCGTACGGGTCAGGAGTAGGGTAAGGCGTAAGGTAAGGTGTAGGGCTGGTGGTGGGTTTCTATTCCGGGCTAGGGTTAGGGTTAGGGAACGGCAAGGCTTAGGGCACAGGTCAGGGTACGGAAACGCGGGAGGGTAAGGCTACGTGCTGATGAACGGGTCAGTGCCAGAGTACAGGCCAGGAGTAGGCAACGGCGTAGGGTAAGGTGTAGGGCTGGTGGTTGGTTTCCGTTCCAGGCTAGGGTTAGGGTTAGGGAACGGCAAGGCTTAGGGCACAGGTGAGGGTACGGAAACGTGGGAGGGTCGGGCTACGTGCTGACGCACGGGTCAGTGCCAGCGTACGGGCCAGGAGTAGGCAACGGCGTAGGATAAAGTGTAGGGCTGGTGGTGGATTTGCATTCTGGGCTAGGGTTAGGGTTAGGGAACGGCAAGGCTTAGGGCACAGGTGAGGGTACGGAAACGTGGGAGGGTCAGGCTACGTGCTGACGCACAGTTCAGTGCCAGCGTACGGGCCAGGAATAGGGTACGGCGTAAGGTAAGGTGTCAGGCTGGTGGTGGGTTTCCGTTCCGGGCTAGGGTTAGGGTTAGGGAACGACAAGGCTTAGGGCACAGGTGAAGTTACGGAAACGTGGGAGGCTCGGGCTACGTGCTGACGCACGGGTCAGTGCCAGCGTACGGGCCAGGAGTAGGCAACGGCGTAGGATAAAGTGTAGGGCTGGTGGTGGATTTGCGTTCTGGGATAGGGTTAGGGTTAGGGAACGGCAAGGCTTAGGGCACAGGTGAGGGTACGGAAACGCGGGAGGGTAAGGCTGCGTGCTGATGCACGGTGCAGTGCCAGCGTACGGGCCAGGAGTAGGCAACGGCGTAAGGTAAGGTGTAGGGCTTGTGGTTGGTTTCCGTTCCAGGCTAGGGTTAGGGTTAGGGAACGGCAAGGCTTAGGGCACAGGTGAGGGTACGGAAACGTGGGAGCGTCGGGCTACGTGCTGACGCACGGGTCAGTGCCAGCATACGGGCCAGGAGTAGGCAATGGCGTAGGATAAAGTGTAGGGCTGGTGGTGGATTTGCGTTCCAGGCTAGGGTTAGGGTTAGGGAACGGCAAGTCTTAGAGCACAGGTGAGGGTACGGAAACGTGGCAGGGTCAGGCTACGTGCTGACGCACGGTTCAGTGCCAGCGTACGGGCCAGGAATAGGGTACGGCGTAAGGTAAGGTGTAGGGCTGGTGCTGGGTTTCCGTTCCGGGCCAGGGTTAGGGTTAGGGAACGGCAAGGCTTAGGGCACAGGTGAGGGTACGGAAACGTGGGAGGGTCAGGCTACGTGCTGACGCACGGGTCAGTGCCAACGTACGGGCCAGGAGTAGGGTACGGCGTAAGATAAGGTGTAGGGCTTGTGGTTGATTTCCGTTCCAGGCTAGGGTTAGGGTTAGGGAATGGCAAGTCTTAGGGCAAAGGAGAGGGTACGGAAACGTGGGAGGGTCGGGCCCCGTTCTGTCGCACGGGTTAGTGCCAGCATACGGGCCAGGAGTAGGCAACGACGTAGGATAAAGTGTAGGGCTGGTGGTGGTTTTCCATTCCGGGCTAGAGTTAGGGTTAGGGAACGGCAAGGCTTAGGGCACAGGTGAGGGTACGGAAACGTGGGAGGGTCAGGCTACGTGCTGACGCACGGGTCAGTGCCAGCGTACGGGCCAGGAGTAGGCAACGGCGTAAGGTAAGGTGTAGGGCTGGTGGTGGGTTTCTATTCCGGGCTAGGGTTAGGGTTAGAGAACGGCAAGGCTTAGGGCACAGGTGAGGTTACGGAAACGTGGGAGGGTCGGGCTACGTGCTGACGCACGGGTCAGTGCCAGCGTACGGGCCAGGAGTATGCAACGGCGTAGGATAAAGTGTAGGGCTGGTGGTTGTTTTCCGTTCCGGGCTAGTGTTAGGGTTAGGGAACGGCAAGGCTTAGGGCACAGGTGAGGTTACGGAAACGTGGGAGGGTCAGGCTACGTGCTGACGCACGGGTTAGTGCCAGCGTACGGGCCAGGAGTAGGCAACGGCGTAAGGTAAGGTGTAGGGCTGATGGTTGGTTTCCGTTCCAGGCTAGGGTTAGGGTTAGGGAACGGCAAGGCTTAGGGCACAGGTGAGGGTACGGAAACGTGGGAGGGTCGGGCTACGTGCTGACGCACGTGTCAGTGCCAGCGTACGGGCCAGGAGTAGGCAACGGCGTAGGATAAAGTGTAGGGCTGGTGGTGGATTTGCGTTCGGGGCTAGGGTTAGGGTTAGGGAACGGCAAGGCTTAGGGCACAGGTGAGGGTACGGAAACGTGGGAGGGTCAGGCTACGTGCTGACGCACAGGTCAGTGCCAGCGTACAGGTCAGGAGTAGGGTACGGCGTAAGGTAACGTGTAGGGCTGGTGGTGGGTTTCTATTCCGGGCTAGGGTTAGGGTTAGGGAACGGCAAGGCTTAGGGCACAGGTGAGGGTACGGAAACGTGGGAGGGTCAGGCTACGTGCTGACGCACGGGTCAGTGCCAGCGTACGGGTCAGGAGTAGGGTATGGCGTAAGGTAATGTGTAGGGCTGGTGGTGGGTTTCTATTCCGGGCTAGGGTTAGGGTTAGGGAACGGCAAGGCTTAGGGCACAGGTGAGGGTACGGAAACGTGGGAGGTTCGGGCTACGTGCTGACGCACGGGTCAGTGCCAGCGTACGGGCCAGGAGTAGGCAACGGCGTAGGATAAAGTGTAGGGCTGGTGGTGGATTTGCGTTCCGGGCTAGGGTTAGGGTTAGGGAACGGCAAGGCTTAGGGCACAGGTGAGGGTACGGAAACGTGGGAGGGTCAGGCTACGTGCTGACGCACGGTTCAGTGCCAGCGTACGGGCCAGGAATAGGGTACGGCATAAGGTAAGGTGTCAGGCTGGTGGTGGGTTTCCGTTCCGGGCTAGGGTTAGGGTTAGGGAACGGCAAGGCTTAGTGAACAGGTGAAGGTACGGAAACGTGGGAGGCTCGTGCTACGTGATGACGCACGGGTCAGTGCCAGGGTACGGGCCAGGAGTAGGCAACGGCGTAGGATAAAGTATAGGCTGGTGGTGGATTTGCGTTCTGGGCTAGGGTTAGGGTTAGGGAACGGCAAGGCTTAGGGCACAGGAGAGGCTACGGAAACGCGGGAGGGTAAGGCTACGTGCTGATGCACGGGGCAGTGCCAGAGTACAGGCCAGGAGTAGGCAACGGCGTAGGGTAAGGTGTAGGGCTGGTGGTGGGTTTCCATTCCGAGCTAGGGTTAGGGTTAGGGAACGGCAAGGCTTAGGGCACAGGTGAGGGTACGGAAACGTGGGAGGGTTGGGCTACGTGCTGACGCACGGGTCAGTGCCAGCGTACTGGCCAGGAGAAGGCAAGGGCGTAGGATAAAGTGTAGGGCTGGTGGTGGATTTGCGTTCCGGGCTAGGGTTAGGGTTAGGGAACGGCAAGGCTTAGGGCACAGGTGAGGATACGGAAACGTGGGAGGGTCAGGCTACGTGCAGACGCACGGGTCAGTGCCAGCGTACGGGTCAGGAGTAGGGTACGGCGTAAGGTAAGGTGTAGGGCTGGTGGTGGGTTTCTATTCCGGGCTAGGGTTAGGGTTAGGGAACGGCAAGGCTTAGGGCACAGGTGAGTGTACGGAAACGTGGGAGGGTCAGGCTACATGCTGACGCACGGGTCAGTGCCAGCGTACGGGCCAGGAGTAGGCAATGGCGTAAGGTAAGGTGTAGGGCTGGTGGTTGGTTTCCGTTCCAGGCTAGGGTTAGAGTTAGGGAACGGCAAGGCTTAGGGCACAGGTGAGGGTACGGAAACGTGGGAGGGTCGGGCTACGTGCTGACGCACGGGTCAGTGCCAGCGTACTGGCCAGGAGTAGGCAACGGCGTAGGATAAAGTGTAGGGCTGGTGGTGGATTTGCGTTCCGGGCTAGGGTTAGGGTTAGGGAACGGCAAGGCTTAGGGCACAGGTGAGGGTACGGAAACGTGGGAGGGTCAGGCTACGTGCTGACGCACGGGTCAGTGCCAGCGTACGGGTCAGGAGTAGGGTAAGGCGTAAGGTAAGGTGTAGGGCTGGTGGTGGGTTTCTATTCCGGGCTAGGGTTAGGGTTAGGGAACGGCAAGGCTTAGGGCACAGGTCAGGGTACGGAAACGCGGGAGGGTAAGGCTACGTGCTGATGAACGGGTCAGTGCCAGAGTACAGGCCAGGAGTAGGCAACGGCGTAGGGTAAGGTGTAGGGCTGGTGGTTGGTTTCCGTTCCAGGCTAGGGTTAGGGTTAGGGAACGGCAAGGCTTAGGGCACAGGTGAGGGTACGGAAACGTGGGAGGGTCGGGCTACGTGCTGACGCACACTTCAGTGCCAGCGTACGGGCCAGGAATAGGGTACGGCGTAAGGTAAGGTGTCAGGCTGGTGGTGGGTTTCCGTTCCGGGCTAGGGTTAGGGTTAGGGAACCACAAGGCTTAGGGCACAGGTGAAGTTATGGAAACGTGGGAGGCTCGGGCTACGTGCTGACGCACGGGTCAGTGCCAGCGTACGGGCCAGGAGTAGGCAACGGCGTAGGATAAAGTGTAGGGCTGGTGGTGGATTTGCGTTCTGGGCTAGGGTTAGGGTTAGGGAACGGCAAGGCTTAGGGCACAGGTGAGGGTACGGAAACGCGGGAGGGTAAGGCTGCGTGCTGTTGCACGGTGCAGTGCCAGCGTACGGGCCAGGAGTAGGCAACGGCGTAAGGTAAGGTGTAGGGCTGGTGGTTGGTTTCCATTCCAGGCTAGGGTTAGGGTTAGGGAACGGCAAGGCTTAGGGCACAGGTGAGGGTACGGAAACGTGGGAGGGTCAGGCTACCTGCTGACGCACGGGTCAGTGCCAACGTACGGGCCAGGAGTAGGGTACGGCGTAAGATAAGGTTTAGAGCTTGTGGTTGATTTCCGTTCCAGGCTAGGGTTAGGGTTAGGGAACGGCAAGTCTTAGGGCAAAGGAGAGGGTACGGAAACGTGGGAGGGTCGGGCCCCGTTCTGTCGCACGTGTTAGTGCCAGCATACGGGCCAGGAGTAGGCAACGATGTAGGATAAAGTGTAGGGCTGGTGGTGGGTTTCCATTCCGGGCTAGAGTTAGGGTTAGGGAACGGCAAGGCTTAGGGCACAGGTGAGGGTACGGAAACGTGGGAGGGTCAGGCTACGTGCTGACGCACGGGTCAGTGCCAGCGTACGGGCCAGGAGTAGGCAACGGCGTAAGGTAAGGTGTAGGGCTGGTGGTGGGTTTCTATTCCGGGCTAGGGATATGGTTAGGGAACGGCAAGGCTTAGGGCACAGGTGAGGTTACGGAAACGTGGGAGGGTCGGGCTACGTGCTGACGCACGGGTCAGTGCCAGCGTACGGGCCAGGAGTATGCAACGGCGTACGATAAAGTGTAGTGCTGGTGGTTGTTTTCCGTTCCGGGCTAGTGTTAGGGTTAGGGAACGGCAAGGCTTAGGGCACAGGTGAGGTTACAGAAACGTGGGAGGGTCAGGCTACGTGCTGACGCACGGGTTAGTGCCAGCGTACGGGCCAGGAGTAGGCAACGGCGTAAGGTAAGGTGTAGGGCTGGTGGTTGGTTTCCGTTCCAGGCTAGGGTTAGGGTTAGGGAACGGCAAGGCTTAGGGCACAGGTGAGGGTACGGAAACGTGGGAGGGTCGGGCTACGTGCTGACGCACGTGTCAGTGCCAGCATACGGGCCAGGAGTAGGCAACGGCATAGGATAAAGTGTAGGGTTGGTGGTGGATTTGCGTTCGGGGCTAGGGTTAGGGTTAGGGAACGGCAAGGCTTAGGGCACAGGTGAGGGTACGGAAACGTGGGAGGGTCAGGCTACGTGCTGACGCACAGGTCAGTGCCAGCGTACAGGTCAGGAGTAGGGTACGGCGTAAGGTAACGTGTAGGGCTGGTGGTGGGTTTCTATTCCGGGCTAGTGTTAGGGTTAGGGAACGGCAAGGCTTAGGGCACAGGTGAGGGTACGGAAACGTGGGAGGGTCAGGCTACGTGCTGACGCACGGGTCAGTGCCAGCGTACGGGTCAGGAGTAGGGTATGGCGTAAGGTAAGGTGTAGGGCTGGTGGTGGGTTTCTATTCCGGGCTAGGGTTAGGGTTAGGGAACGGCAAGGCTTAGGGCACAGGTGAGGGTACGGAAACGTGGGAGGGTCGGGCTTCGTGCTGACGCACGGGTCTGTGCCAGCGTACGGGCCAGGAGTAGGCAACGGCGTAGGATAAAGTGTAGGGCTGGTGGTTGTTTTCCGTTCCGGGCTAGTGTTAGGGTTAGAGAACGGCAAGGCTTAGGGCACAGGTGAGGTTACGGAAACGTGGCAGGGACAGGCTACGTGCTGACGCACGGGTTAGTGCCAGCGTACGGGCCAGGAGTAGGCAACGGCGTAAGGTAAGGTGTAGGGCTGGTGGTTGGTTTCCGTTCCAGGCTAGGGTTAGGGTTAGGGAACGGCAAGGCTTAGGGCACAGGTGAGGGTACGGAAACGTGGGAGGGTCGGGCTACGTGCTGACGCACGTGTCAGTGCCAGCGTACGGGCCAGGAGTAGGCAACGGCGTAGGATAAAGTGTAGGGCTGGTGGTGGATTTGCGTTCGGGGCTAGGGTTAGGGTTAGGGAACGGCAAGGCTTAGGGCACAGGTGAGGGTACGGAAACGTGGGAGGGTCAGGCTACGTGCTGACGCACGGGTCAGTGCCAGCGTACGGGTCAGGAGTAGGGTATGGCGTAAGGTAAGGTGTAGGGCTGGTGGTGGGTTTCTATTCCGGGCTAGGGTTAGGGTTAGGGAACGGCAAGGCTTAGGGCACAGGTGAGGGTACGGAAACGTGGGAGGGTCGGGCTTCGTGCTGACGCACGGGTCTGTGCCAGCGTACGGGCCAGGAGTAGGCAACGGCGTAGGATAAAGTGTAGGGCTGGTGGTGGATTTGCTTTCCGGGCTAGGGTTAGGGTTAGGGAACGGCAAGGCTTAGGGCACAGGTGAGGGTACGGAAACGTGGGAGGGTCAGGCTACGTGCTGACGCACGGTTCAGTGCCAGCGTACGGGCCAGGAATATGGTACGGCATAAGGTTAGGTGTCAGGCTGGTGGTGGGTTTCCGTTCCGGGCTAGGGTTAGGGTTAGGGAACGGCAAGGCTTAGGGCACAGGTGAAGGTACGGAAACGTGGGAGGCTCGTGCTACGTGCTGACGCACAGGTCAGTGCCAGCGTACGGGCCAGGAGTAGGCAACGGCGTAGGATAAAGTATAGGCCGGTGGTGGATTTGCGTTCTGGGCTAGGGTTAGGGTTAGGGAACGGCAAGGCTTAGGGCACAGGTCAGGGTACGGAAACGCGGGAGGGTAAGGCTACGTGCTGATGAACGGGTCAGTGCCAGACTACAGGCCAGGAGTAGGCAACGGCGTAGTGTAAGGTGTAGGGCTGGTGGTTGGTTTCCGTTCCAGGCTAGGGTTAGGGTTAGGGAACGGCAAGGCTTAGGGCACAGGTGAGGGTACGGAAACGTGGGAGGGTCGGGCTACGTGCTGACGCACGGGTCAGTGCCAGCGTACCGGCCAGGAGTAGGCAACGGCGTAGGATAAAGTGTAGGGCTGGTGGTGGATTTGCGTTCCAGGCTAGGGTTAGGGTTAGGGAACGGCAAGGCTTAGGGCACAGGTGAGGGTACGGAAACGTGGGTGGGTCAGGCTACGTGCTGACGCACGGTTCAGTGCCAGCGTACGGGCCAGGAATAGGGTACGGCGTAAGGTAAGGTGTAGGGCTGGTGGTGGTTTTCCGTTCTGGCCTAGGGTTAGGGTTAGGGAACGGCAAGGCTTAGGGCACAGGTGAGGGTACGGAAACGTGGGAGGGTCAGGCTACGTGCTGACGCACGGGTCAGTGCCAACGTACGGGCCAGGAGTAGGGTAAGGCGTAAGGTAAGGTGTAGGGCTGGTGGTGGGTTTCTATTCCGGGCTAGGGTTAGGGTTAGGGAACGGCAAGGCTTAGGGCACAGGTCAGGGTACGGAAACGCGGGAGGGTAAGGCTACGTGCTGATGAACGGGTCAGTGCCAGAGTACAGGCCAGGAGTAGGCAACGGCGTAGGGTAAGGTGTAGGGCTGGTGGTTGGTTTCCGTTCCAGGCTAGGGTTAGGGTTAGGGAACGGCAAGGCTTAGGGCACAGGTGAGGGTACGGAAACGTGGGAGGGTCGGGCTACGTGCTGACGCACGGTTCAGTGCCAGCGTACGGGCCAGGAGTAGGCAACGGCGTAGGATAAAGTGTAGGGCTGGTGGTGGATTTGCGTTCCAGGCTAGGGTTAGGGTTAGGGAACGGCAAGGCTTAGGGCACAGGTGAGGGTACGGAAACGTGGGAGGGTCAGGCTACGTGCTGACGCACGGTTCAGTGCCAGCGTACGGGCCAGGAATAGGGTACGGCGTAAGGTAAGGTGTAGGGCTGGTGGTGGTTTTCCGTTCTGGCCTAGGGTTAGGGTTAGGGAACGGCAAGGCTTAGGGCACAGGTGAGGGTACGGAAACGTGGGAGGGTCAGGCTACGTGCTGACGCACAGTTCAGTGCCAGCGTACGGGCCAGGAATAGGGTACGGCGTAAGGTAAGGTGTCAGGCTGGTGGTGGGTTTCCGTTCCGGGCTAGGGTTAGGGTTAGGGAACGACAAGGCTTAGGGCACAGGTGAAGTTACGGAAACGTGGGAGGCTCGGGCTACGTGCTGACGCACGGGTCAGTGCCAGCGTACGGGCCAGGAGTAGGCAACGGCGTAGGATAAAGTGTAGGGCTGGTGGTGGATTTGCGTTCTGGGCTAGGGTTAGGGTTAGGGAACGGCAAGGCTTAGGGCACAGGTGAGGGTACGGAAACGCGGGAGGGTAAGGCTGCGTGCTGATGCACGGTGCAGTGCCAGCGTACGGGCCAGGAGTAGGCAACGGCGTAAGGTAAGGTGTAGGGCTGGTGGTTGGTTTCCGTTCCAGGCTAGGGTTAGGGTTAGGGAACGGCAAGGCTTAGGGCACAGGTGAGGGTACGGAAACGTGGGAGCGTCGGGCTACGTGCTGACGCACGGGTCAGTGCCAGCATACGGGCCAGGAGTAGGCAATGGCGTAGGATAAAGTGTAGGGCTGGTGGTGGATTTGCGTTCCAGGCTAGGGTTAGGGTTAGGGAACGGCAAGGCTTAGAGCACAGGTGAGGGTACGGAAACGTGGGAGGGTCAGGCTACGTGCTGACGCACAGTTCAGTGCCAGCGTACGGGCCAGGAATAGGGTACGGCGTAAGGTAAGGTGTAGGGCTGGTGCTGGGTTTCCGTTCCGGGCCAGGGTTAGGGTTAGGGAACGGCAAGGCTTAGGGCACAGGTGAGGGTACGGAAACGTGGGAGGGTCAGGCTACGTGCTGACGCACGGGTCAGTGCCAACGTACGGGCCAGGAGTAGGGTACGGCGTAAGATAAGGTGTAGGGCTTGTGGTTGATTTCCGTTCCAGGCTAGGGTTAGGGTTAGGGAACGGCAAGGCTTAGGGCAAAGGAGAGGGTAAGGAAACGTGGGAGGGTCGGGCCCCGTTCTGTCGCACGGGTTAGTGCCAGCATACGGGCCAGGAGTAGGCAACGACGTAGGATAAAGTGTAGGGCTGGTGGTGGGTTTCCATTCCGGGCTAGAGTTAGGGTTAGGGAACGGCAAGGCTTAGGGCACAGGTGAGGGTACGGAAACGTGGGAGGGTCAGGCTACGTGCTGACGCACGGGTCAGTGCCAGCGTACGGGCCAGGAGTAGGCAACGGCGTAAGGTAAGGTGTAGGGCTGGTGGTGGGTTTCTATTCCGGGCTAGGGTTAGGGTTAGGGAACGGCAAGGCTTAGGGCTCAGGTGAGGTTACGGAAACGTGGGAGGGTCGGGCTACGTGCTGACGCACGGGTCAGTGCCAGCGTACGGGCCAGGAGTAGGCAACGGCGTAGGATAAAGTGTAGGGCTGGTGGTTGTTTTCCGTTCCGGGCTAGTGTTAGGGTTAGGGAAGGGCAAGGCTTAGGGCACAGGTGAGGTTACGGAAACGTGGGAGGGTCAGGCTACGTGCTGACGCACGGGTTAGTGCCAGCATACGGGCCAGGAGTAGGCAACCGCGTAAGGTAAGGTGTAGGGCTGGTGGTTGGTTTCCGTTCCAGGCTAGGGTTAGGGTTAGGGAACGGCAAGGCTTAGGGCACAGGTGAGGGTACGGAAACGTGGGAGGGTCGGGCTACGTGCTGACGCACGTGTCAGTGCCAGCGTACGGGCCAGGAGTAGGCAACGGCGTAGGATAAAGTGTAGGGCTGGTGGTGGATTTGCGTTCGGGGCTAGGGTTAGGGTTAGGGAACGGCAAGGCTTAGGGCACAGGTGAGGTTACGGAAACGTGGGAGGGTCAGGCTACGTGCTGACGCACAGGTCAGTGCCAGCGTACAGGTCAGGAGTAGGGTACGGCGTAAGGTAACGTGTAGGGCTGTTGGTGGGTTTCTATTCCGGGCTAGGGTTAGGGTTAGGGAACGGCAAGGCTTAGGGCACAGGTGAGGGTACGGAAACGTGGGAGGGTCAGGCTACGTGCTGACGCACGGGTCAGTGCCAGCGTACGGGTCAGGAGTAGGGTATGGCGTAAGGTAAGGTGTAGGGCTGGTGGTGGGTTTCTATTCCGGGCTAGGGTTAGGGTTAGGGAACGGCAAGGCTTAGGGCACAGGTGAGGGTACGGAAACGTGGGAGGGTCGGGCTACGTGCTGACGCACGGGTCAGTGCCAGCGTACGGGCCAGGAGTAGGCAACGGCGTAGGATAAAGTGTAGGGCTGGTGGTGGATTTGCGTTCCGGGCTAGGGTTAGGGTTAGGGAACGGCAAGGCTTACGGCACAGGTGAGGGTACGGAAACGTGGGAGGGTCAGGCTACGTGCTGACGCACGGTTCAATGCCAGCGTACGGGCCAGGAATAGGGTACGGCATAAGGTAAGGTGTCAGGCTGGTGGTGGGTTTCCGTTCCGGGCTAGGGTTAGGGTTAGGGAACGGCAAGGCTTAGCGCACAGGTGAAGGTACGGAAACGTGGGAGGCTCGTGCTACGTGCTGACGCACGGGTCAGTGCCAGCGTACGGGCCAGGAGTAGGCAACGGCGTAGGATAAAGTATAGGCTGGTGGTGGATTTGCGTTCTGGGCTAGGGTTAGGGTTAGGGAACGGCAAGGCTTAGGGCACAGGAGAGGGTACGGAAACGCGGGAGGGTAAGGCTACGTGCTGATGCACGGGGCAGTGCCAGAGTACAGGCCAGGAGTAGGCAACGGCGTAGGGTAAGGTGTAGGGCTGGTGGTGGGTTTCCATTCCGGGCTAGGGTTAGGGTTAGGGAACGGCAAGGCTTAGGGCACAGGTGAGGGTACGGAAACGTGGGAGGGTCAGGCTACGTGCTGACGCACGGGTCAGTGCGAGCGTACGGGCCAGGAGTAGGCAACGGCGTAGGATAAAGTGTAGGGCTGGTGGTGGATTTGCGTTCCGGGCTAGGGTTAGGGTTAGGGAACGGCAAGGCTTAGGGCACAGGTGAGGGTACGGAAACGTGGGAGGGTCAGGCTACGTGCTGACGCACGGGTCAGTGCCAGCGTATGGGTCAGGAGTAGGGTAAGGCGTAAGGTATGTTGTAGGGCTGGTGGTGGGTTTCTATTCCGGGCTAGGGTTAGGGTTAGGGAACGGCAAGGCTTAGGGCACAGGTCAGGGTACGGAAACGCGGGAGGGTAAGGCTACGTGCTGACGAACGGGTCAGTGCCAGAGTACAGGCCAGGAGTAGGCAACGGCGTAGGGTAAGGTGTAGGGCTGGTGGTTGGTTTCCGTTCCAGGCTAGGGTTAGGGTTAGGGAACGGCAAGGCTTAGGGCACAGGTGAGGGTACGGAAACGTGGGAGGGTCGGGCTACGTGCTGACGCACGGGTCAGTGCCAGCGTACGGGCCAGGAGTAGGCAACGGCGTAGGATAAAGTGTAGGGCTGGTGGTGGATTTGCGTTCCAGGCTAGGGTTAGGGTTAGGGAACGGCAAGGCTTAGAGCACAGTTGAGGGTACGGAAACGTGGGAGGGTCAGGCTACGTGCTGACGCACGGTTCAGTGCCAGCGTACGGGCCAGGAATAGGGTACGGCGTAAGGTAAGGTGTAGGGCTGGTGCTGGGTTTCCGTTCCGGGCCAGGGTTAGGGTTAGGGAACGGCAAGGCTTAGGGCACAGGTGAGGGTACGGAAACGTGGGAGGGTCAGGCTACGTGCTGACGCACGGGTCAGTGCCAACGTACGGGCCAGGAGTAGGGTACGGAGTAAGATAAGATGTAGAGCTTGTGGTTGATTTCCGTTCCAGGCTAGGGTTAGGGTTAGGGAACGGCAAGGCTTAGGGCACAGGTGAGGGTACGGAAACCTGGGAGGGTCAGGCTACGTGCTGACGCTCGGTTCAGTGCAAGCGTACGGGCCAGGAATAGGGTACGGCGTAAGGTAAGGTGTAGGGCTGGTGGTGGGTTTCCGTTCTGGCCTAGGGTTAGGGTTAGGGAACGGCAAGGCTTAGGGCACAGGTGAGGGTACGGAAACGTGGGAGGGTCAGGCTACGTGCTGACGCACGGGTCAGTGCCAGCGTACGGGCCAGGAGTAGGGTACGGCGTAAGGTAAGGTGTAGGGCTTGTGGTTGATTTCCGTTCCAGGCTAGGGTTAGTGTTAGGGAACGGCAATGCTTAGGGCAAAGGAGAGGGTACGGAAACGTGGGAGGGTCGGGCTACGTGCTGACGCACGGGTCAGTGCCAGCGTACGGGACAGGAGTAGGCAACGGCGTAGGATAAAGTGTAGGGCTGGTGGTGGATTAGCGTTCTGGGCTAGGGTTAGGGTTAGGGAACGGCAAGGCTTAGGGCACAGGTGAGGGTACGGAAACGTGGGAGGGTCAGGCTACGTGCTGACGCACAGTTCAGTGCCAGCGTACGGGCCAGGAATAGGGTACGGCGTAAGGTAAGGTGTCAGGCTGGTGGTGGGTTTCCGTTCCGGGCTAGGGTTAGGGTTAGGGAACGACAAGGCTTAGGGCACAGGTGAAGTTACGGAAACGTGGGAGGCTCGGGCTACGTGCTGACGCACGGGTCAGTGCCAGCGTACGGGCCAGGAGTAGGCAACGGCGTAGGATAAAGTGTAGGGCTGGTGGTGGATTTGCGTTCTGGGCTAGGGTTAGGGTTAGGGAACGGCAAGGCTTAGGGCACAGGTGAGGGTACGGAAACGCGGGAGGGTAAGGCTGCGTGCTGATGCACGGTGCAGTGCCAGCGTACGGGCCAGGAGTAGGCAACGGCGTAAGGTAAGGTGTAGGGCTGGTGGTTGGTTTCCGTTCCAGGCTAGGGTTAGGGTTAGGGAACGGCAAGGCTTAGGGCACAGGTGAGGGTACGGAAACGTGGGAGCGTCGGGCTACGTGCTGACGCACGGGTCAGTGCCAGCATACGGGCCAGGAGTAGGCAATGGCGTAGGATAAAGTGTAGGGCTGGTGGTGGATTTGCGTTCCAGGCTAGGGTTAGGGTTAGGGAACGGCAAGGCTTAGAGCACAGGTGAGGGTACGGAAACGTGGGAGGGTCAGGCTACGTGCTGACGCACAGTTCAGTGCCAGCGTACGGGCCAGGAATAGGGTACGGCGTAAGGTAAGGTGTAGGGCTGGTGCTGGGTTTCCGTTCCGGGCCAGGGTTAGGGTTAGGGAACGGCAAGGCTTAGGGCACAGGTGAGGGTACGGAAACGTGGGAGGGTCAGGCTACGTGCTGACGCACGGGTCAGTGCCAACGTACGGGCCAGGAGTAGGGTACGGCGTAAGATAAGGTGTAGGGCTTGTGGTTGATTTCCGTTCCAGGCTAGGGTTAGGGTTAGGGAACGGCAAGGCTTAGGGCAAAGGAGAGGGTAAGGAAACGTGGGAGGGTCGGGCCCCGTTCTGTCGCACGGGTTAGTGCCAGCATACGGGCCAGGAGTAGGCAACGACGTAGGATAAAGTGTAGGGCTGGTGGTGGGTTTCCATTCCGGGCTAGAGTTAGGGTTAGGGAACGGCAAGGCTTAGGGCACAGGTGAGGGTACGGAAACGTGGGAGGGTCAGGCTACGTGCTGACGCACGGGTCAGTGCCAGCGTACGGGCCAGGAGTAGGCAACGGCGTAAGGTAAGGTGTAGGGCTGGTGGTGGGTTTCTATTCCGGGCTAGGGTTAGGGTTAGGGAACGGCAAGGCTTAGGGCTCAGGTGAGGTTACGGAAACGTGGGAGGGTCGGGCTACGTGCTGACGCACGGGTCAGTGCCAGCGTACGGGCCAGGAGTAGGCAACGGCGTAGGATAAAGTGTAGGGCTGGTGGTTGTTTTCCGTTCCGGGCTAGTGTTAGGGTTAGGGAAGGGCAAGGCTTAGGGCACAGGTGAGGTTACGGAAACGTGGGAGGGTCAGGCTACGTGCTGACGCACGGGTTAGTGCCAGCATACGGGCCAGGAGTAGGCAACCGCGTAAGGTAAGGTGTAGGGCTGGTGGTTGGTTTCCGTTCCAGGCTAGGGTTAGGGTTAGGGAACGGCAAGGCTTAGGGCACAGGTGAGGGTACGGAAACGTGGGAGGGTCGGGCTACGTGCTGACGCACGTGTCAGTGCCAGCGTACGGGCCAGGAGTAGGCAACGGCGTAGGATAAAGTGTAGGGCTGGTGGTGGATTTGCGTTCGGGGCTAGGGTTAGGGTTAGGGAACGGCAAGGCTTAGGGCACAGGTGAGGTTACGGAAACGTGGGAGGGTCAGGCTACGTGCTGACGCACAGGTCAGTGCCAGCGTACAGGTCAGGAGTAGGGTACGGCGTAAGGTAACGTGTAGGGCTGTTGGTGGGTTTCTATTCCGGGCTAGGGTTAGGGTTAGGGAACGGCAAGGCTTAGGGCACAGGTGAGGGTACGGAAACGTGGGAGGGTCAGGCTACGTGCTGACGCACGGGTCAGTGCCAGCGTACGGGTCAGGAGTAGGGTATGGCGTAAGGTAAGGTGTAGGGCTGGTGGTGGGTTTCTATTCCGGGCTAGGGTTAGGGTTAGGGAACGGCAAGGCTTAGGGCACAGGTGAGGGTACGGAAACGTGGGAGGGTCGGGCTACGTGCTGACGCACGGGTCAGTGCCAGCGTACGGGCCAGGAGTAGGCAACGGCGTAGGATAAAGTGTAGGGCTGGTGGTGGATTTGCGTTCCGGGCTAGGGTTAAGGTTAGGGAACGGCAAGGCTTACGGCACAGGTGAGGGTACGGAAACGTGGGAGGGTCAGGCTACGTGCTGACGCACGGTTCAATGCCAGCGTACGGGCCAGGAATAGGGTACGGCATAAGGTAAGGTGTCAGGCTGGTGGTGGGTTTCCGTTCCGGGCTAGGGTTAGGGTTAGGGAACGGCAAGGCTTAGCGCACAGGTGAAGGTACGGAAACGTGGGAGGCTCGTGCTACGTGCTGACGCACGGGTCAGTGCCAGCGTACGGGCCAGGAGTAGGCAACGGCGTAGGATAAAGTATAGGCTGGTGGTGGATTTGCGTTCTGGGCTAGGGTTAGGGTTAGGGAACGGCAAGGCTTAGGGCACAGGAGAGGGTACGGAAACGCGGGAGGGTAAGGCTACGTGCTGATGCACGGGGCAGTGCCAGAGTACAGGCCAGGAGTAGGCAACGGCGTAGGGTAAGGTGTAGGGCTGGTGGTGGGTTTCCATTCCGGGCTAGGGTTAGGGTTAGGGAACGGCAAGGCTTAGGGCACAGGTGAGGGTACGGAAACGTGGGAGGGTCAGGCTACGTGCTGACGCACGGGTCAGTGCGAGCGTACGGGCCAGGAGTAGGCAACGGCGTAGGATAAAGTGTAGGGCTGGTGGTGGATTTGCGTTCCGGGCTAGGGTTAGGGTTAGGGAACGGCAAGGCTTAGGGCACAGGTGAGGGTACGGAAACGTGGGAGGGTCAGGCTACGTGCTGACGCACGGGTCAGTGCCAGCGTATGGGTCAGGAGTAGGGTAAGGCGTAAGGTATGTTGTAGGGCTGGTGGTGGGTTTCTATTCCGGGCTAGGGTTAGGGTTAGGGAACGGCAAGGCTTAGGGCACAGGTCAGGGTACGGAAACGCGGGAGGGTCAGGCTACGTGCTGATGAACGGGTCAGTGCCAGAGTACAGGCCAGGAGTAGGCAACGGCGTAGGGTAAGGTGTAGGGCTGGTGGTTGGTTTCCGTTCCAGGCTAGGGTTAGGGTTAGGGAACGGCAAGGCTTAGGGCACAGGTGAGGGTACGGAAACGTGGGAGGGTCGGGCTACGTGCTGACGCACGGGTCAGTGCCAGCGTACGGGCCAGGAGTAGGCAACGGCGTAGGATAAAGTGTAGGGCTGGTGGTGGATTTGCGTTCCAGGCTAGGGTTAGGGTTAGGGAACGGCAAGGCTTAGAGCACAGTTGAGGGTACGGAAACGTGGGAGGGTCAGGCTACGTGCTGACGCACGGTTCAGTGCCAGCGTACGGGCCAGGAATAGGGTACGGCGTAAGGTAAGGTGTAGGGCTGGTGCTGGGTTTCCGTTCCGGGCCAGGGTTAGGGTTAGGGAACGGCAAGGCTTAGGGCACAGGTGAGGGTACGGAAACGTGGGAGGGTCAGGCTACGTGCTGACGCACGGGTCAGTGCCAACGTACGGGCCAGGAGTAGGGTACGGAGTAAGATAAGATGTAGAGCTTGTGGTTGATTTCCGTTCCAGGCTAGGGTTAGGGTTAGGGAACGGCAAGGCTTAGGGCACAGGTGAGGGTACGGAAACCTGGGAGGGTCAGGCTACGTGCTGACGCTCGGTTCAGTGCAAGCGTACGGGCCAGGAATAGGGTACGGCGTAAGGTAAGGTGTAGGGCTGGTGGTGGGTTTCCGTTCTGGCCTAGGGTTAGGGTTAGGGAACGGCAAGGCTTAGGGCACAGGTGAGGGTACGGAAACGTGGGAGGGTCAGGCTACGTGCTGACGCACGGGTCAGTGCCAGCGTACGGGCCAGGAGTAGGGTACGGCGTAAGGTAAGGTGTAGGGCTTGTGGTTGATTTCCGTTCCAGGCTAGGGTTAGTGTTAGGGAACGGCAATGCTTAGGGCAAAGGAGAGGGTACGGAAACGTGGGAGGGTCGGGCTACGTGCTGACGCACGGGTCAGTGCCAGCGTACGGGACAGGAGTAGGCAACGGCGTAGGATAAAGTGTAGGGCTGGTGGTGGATTAGCGTTCTGGGCTAGGGTTAGGGTTAGGGAACGGCAAGGCTTAGGGCACAGGTGAGGGTACGGAAACGCGGGAGGGTAAGGCTGCGTGCTGATGCACGGTGCAGTGCCAGCGTACGGGCCAGGAGTAGGCAACGGCGTAAGGTAAGGTGTAGGGCTGGTGGTTGGTTTCCGTTCCAGGCTAGGGTTAGGGTTAGGGAACGGCAAGGCTTAGGGCACAGGTGAGGGTACGGAAACGTGGGAGCGTCGGGCTACGTGCTGACGCACGGGTCAGTGCCAGCGTACGGGCCAGGAGTAGGCAACGGCGTAGGATAAAGTGTAGGGCTGGTGGTGGATTTGCGTTCCAGGCTAGGGTTAGGGTTAGGGAACGGCAAGGCTTAGAGCACAGGTGAGGGTACGGAAACGTGGGAGGGTCAGGCTACGTGCTGATGCACGGTTCAGTGCCAGCGTATGGGCCAGGAATAGGGTACGGCGTAAGGTAAGGTGTAGGGCTGGTGCTGGGTTTCCGTTCCGGGCCAGGGTTAGGGTTAGGGAACGGCAAGGCTTAGGGCACAGGTGAGGGTACGGAAACGTGGGAGGGTCAGGCTATGTGCTGACGCACGGGTCAGTGCCAACGTACGGGCCAGGAGTAGGGTACGGCGTAAGATAAGTTGTAGGGCTTGTGGTTGATTTCCGTTCCAGGCTAGGGTTAGGGTTAGGGAACGGCAAGGCTTAGGGCAAAGGAGAGGGTACGGAAACGTGGGAGGGTCGGGCCCCGTTCTGTCGCACGGGTTAGTGCCAGCATACGGGCCAGGAGTAGGCAACGACGTAGGATAAAGTGTAGGGCTGGTGGTGGGTTTCCATTCCGGGCTAGAGTTAGGGTTAGGGAACGGCAAGGCTTAGGGCACAGGTGAGGGTACGGAAACGTGGGAGGGTCAGGCTACGTGCTGACGCACGGGTCAGTGCCAGCGTACGGGCCAGGAGTAGGCAACGGCGTAAGGTAAGGTGTAGGGCTGGTGGTGGGTTTCTATTCCGGGCTTGGGTTAGGGTTAGGGAACGGCAAGGCTTAGGGCACAGGTGAGGTTACGGAAACGTGGGAGGGTCGGGCTACGTGCTGACGCACGGGTCAGTGCCAGCGTACGGGCCAGGAGTATGCAACGGCGTAGGATAAAGTGTAGGGCTGGTGGTTGTTTTCCGTTCCGGGCTAGTGTTAGGGTTAGGGAACGGCAAGGCTTAGGGCACAGGTGAGGTTACGGAAACGTGGGAGGGTCAGGCTACGTGCTGACGCACGGGTTAGTGCCAGCGTACGGGCCAGGAGTAGGCAACGGCGTAAGGTAAAGTGTAGGGCTGGTGGTTGGTTTCCGTTCCAGGCTAGGGTTAGGGTTAGGGAACGGCAAGGCTTAGGACACAGGTGAGGGTACGGAAACGTGGGAGGGTCGGGCTACGTGCTGACGCACGTGTCAGTGCCAGCGTACGGGCCAGGAGTAGGCAACGGCGTAGGATAAAGTGTAGGGCTGGTGGTGGATTTGCGTTCGGGGCTAGGGTTAGGGTTAGGGAACGGTAAGGCTTAGGGCACAGGTGAGGGTACGGAAACGTGGGAGGGTCAGGCTACGTGCTGACGCACAGGTCAGTGCCAGCATACAGGTCAGGAGTAGGGTACGGCATAAGGTAACGTGTAGTGCTGGTGGTGGGATTCTATTCCGGGCTAGGGTTAGGGTTAGGGAACGGCAAGGCTTAGGGCACAGGTGAGGGTACGGAAACGTGGGAGGGTCAGGCTACGTGCTGACGCACGGGTCAGTGCCAGCGTACGGGTCAGGAGTAGGGTATGGCGTAAGGTAAGGTGTAGGGCTGGTGGTGGGTTTCTATTCCGGGCTAGGGTTAGGGTTAGGGAACGGCAAGGCTTAGGGCACAGGTGAGGGTACGGAAACGTGGGAGGGTCGGGCTACGTGCTGACGCACGGGTCAGTGCCAGCGTACGGGCCAGGAGTAGGCAACGGCGTAGGATAAAGTATAGGCTGGTGGTGGATTTGCGTTCTGGGCTAGGGTTAGGGTTAGGGAACGGCAAGGCTTAGGGCACAGGAGAGGGTACGGAAACGCGGGAGGGTAAGGCTACGTGCTGATGCACGGGGCAGTGCCAGAGTACAGGCCAGGAGTAGGCAACGGCGTAGGGTAAGGTGTAGGGCTGGTGGTGGGTTTCCATTCCGGGCTAGGGTTAGGGTTAGGGAACGGCAAGGCTTAGGGCACAGGTGAGGGTACGGAAACGTGGGAGGGTCAGGCTACGTGCTGACGCACGGGTCAGTGCCAGCGTACGGGCCAGGAGTAGGCAACGGCGTAGGATAAAGTGTAGGGCTGGTGGTGGATTTGCGTTCCGGGCTAGGGTTAGGGTTAGGGAACGGCAAGGCTTAGGGCACAGGTGAGGGTACGGAAACGTGGGAGGGTCAGGCTACGTGCTGACGCACGGGTCAGTGCCAGCGTACGGGTCAGGAGTAGGGTAAGGCGTAAGGTAAGTTTTAGGGCTGGTGGTGGGTTTCTATTCCGGTCTAGGGTTAGGGTTAGGGAACGGCAAGGCTTAGGGCACAGGTCAGGGTACGGAAACGCGGGAGGGTAAGGCTACGTGCTGATGAACGGGTCAGTGCCAGAGTACAGGCCAGGAGTAGGCAACGGCGTAGGGTAAGGTGTAGGGCTGGTGGTTGGTTTCCGTTCCAGGCTAGGGTTAGGGTTAGGGAAAGGCAAGGCTTAGGGCACAGGTGAGGGTACGGAAACGTGGGAGGGTCGGGCTACGTGCTGACGCACGGGTCAGTGCCAGCGTACGGGCCAGGAGTAGGCAACGGCGTAGGATAAAGTGTAGGGCTGGTGGTGGATTTGTGTTCCAGGCTAGGGTTAGGGTTAGGGAACGGCAAGGCTTAGGGCACAGGTGAGGGTACGGAAACCTGGGAGGGTCAGGCTACGTGCTGACGCTCGGTTCAGTGCCAGCGTACGGGCCAGGAATAGGGTACGGCGTAAGGTAAGGTGTAGGGCTGGTGGTGGGTTTCCGTTCTGGCCTAGGGTTAGGGTTAGGGAACGGCAAGGCTTAGGGCACAGGTGAGGGTACGGAAACGTGGGAGGGTCAGGCTACGTGCTGACGCACGGGTCAGTGCCAGCGTACGGGCCAGGAGTAGGGTACGGCGTAAAGTAAGGTGTAGGGCTTGTGGTTGATTTCCGTTCCAGGCTAGGGTTAGGGTTAGGGAACGGCAAGGCTTAGGGCAAAGGAGAGGGTACGGAAACGTGGGAGGGTCGGGCTACGTGCTGACGCACGGGTCAGTGCCAGCGTACGGGACAGGAGTAGGCAACGGCGTAGGATAAAGTGTAGGGCTGGTGGTGGATTAGCGTTCTGGGCTAGGGTTAGGGTTAGGGAACGGCAAGGCTTAGGGCACAGGTGAGGGTACGGAAACGCGGGAGGGTAAGGCTGCGTGCTGATGCACGGTGCAGTGCCAGCGTACGGGCCAGGAGTAGGCAACGGCGTAAGGTAAGGTGTAGGGCTGGTGGTTGGTTTCCGTTCCAGGCTAGGGTTAGGGTTAGGGAACGGCAAGGCTTAGGGCACAGGTGAGGGTACGGAAACGTGGGAGCGTCGGGCTACGTGCTGACGCACGGGTCAGTGCCAGCGTACGGGCCAGGAGTAGGCAACGGCGTAGGATAAAGTGTAGGGCTGGTGGTGGATTTGCGTTCCAGGCTAGGGTTATGGTTAGGGAACGGCAAGGCTTAGAGAACAGGTGAGGGTACGGAAACGTGGGAGGGTCAGGCTACGTGCTGATGCACGGTTCAGTGCCAGCGTACGGGCCAGGAATAGGGTACGGCGTAAGGTAAGGTGTAGGGCTGGTGCTGGGTTTCCGTTCCGGGCCAGGGTTAGGGTTAGGGAACGGCAAGGCTTAGGGCACAGGTGAGGGAACGGAAACGTGGGAGGGTCAGGCTATGTGCTGACGCACGGGTCAGTGCCAACGTACGGGCCAGGAGTAGGGTACGGCGTAAGATAAGTTGTAGGGCTTGTGGTTGATTTCCGTTCCAGTCTAGGGTTAGGGTTAGGGAACGGCAAGGCTTAGGGCAAAGGAGAGGGTACGGAAACGTGGGAGGGTCGGGCCCCGTTCTGTCGCACGGGTTAGTGCCAGCATACGGGCCAGGAGTAGGCAACGACGTAGGATAAAGTGTAGGGCTGGTGGTGGGTTTCCATTCCGGGCTAGAGTTAGGGTTAGGGAACGGCAAGGCTTAGGGCACAGGTGAGGGTACGGAAACGTGGGAGGGTCAGGCTACGTGCTGACGCACGGGTCAGTGCCAGCGTACGGGCCAGGAGTAGGCAACGGCGTAAGGTAAGGTGTAGGGCTGGTGGTGGGTTTCTATTCCGGGCTAGGGTTAGGGTTAGGGAACGGCAAGGCTTAGGGCACAGGTGAGGTTACGGAAACGTGGGAGGGTCGGGCTACGTGCTGACGCACGGGTCAGTGCCAGCGTACGGGCCAGGAGTATGCAACGGCGTAGGATAAAGTGTAGGGCTGGTGGTTGTTTTCCGTTCCGGGCTAGTGTTAGGGTTAGGGAACGGCAAGGCTTAGGGCACAGGTGAGGTTACGGAAACGTGGGAGGGTCAGGCTACGTGCTGACGCACGGGTTAGTGCCAGCGTACGGGCCAGGAGTAGGCAACGGCGTAAGGTAAGGTGTAGGGCTGGTGGTTGGTTTCCGTTCCAGGCTAGGGTTAGGGTTAGGGAACGGCAAGGCTTAGGACACAGGTGAGGGTACGGAAACGTGGGAGGGTCGGGCTACGTGCTGACGCACGTGTCAGTGCCAGCGTACGGGCCAGGAGTAGGCAACGGCGTAGGATAAAGTGTAGGGCTGGTGGTGGATTTGCGTTCGGGGCTAGGGTTAGGGTTAGGGAACGGCAAGGCTTAGGGCACAGGTGAGGGTACGGAAACGTGGGAGGGTCAGGCTACGTGCTGACGCACAGGTCAGTGCCAGCATACAGGTCAGGAGTAGGGTACGGCATAAGGTAACGTGTAGTGCTGGTGGTGGGTTTCTATTCCGGGCTAGGGTTAGGGTTAGGGAACGGCAAGGCTTAGGGCACAGGTGAGGGTACGGAAACGTGGGAGGGTCAGGCTACGTGCTGACGCACGGGTCAGTGCCAGCGTACGGGTCAGGAGTAGGGTATGGCGTAAGGTAAGGTGTAGGGCTGGTGGTGGGTTTCTATTCCGGGCTAGGGTTAGGGTTAGGGAACGGCAAGGCTTAGGGCACAGGTGAGGGTACGGAAACGTGGGAGGGTCGGGCTACGTGCTGACGCACGTGTCAGTGCCAGCGTACGGGCCAGGAGTAGGCAACGGCGTAGGATAAAGTGTAGGGCTGGTGGTGGATTTGCGTTCTGGGCTAGGGTTAGGGTTAGGGAACGGCAAGGCTTAGGGCACAGGTGAGGGTACGGAAACGCGGGAGGGTAAGGCTGCGTGCTGATGCACGGTGCAGTGCCAGCGTACGGGCCAGGAGTAGGCAACGGCGTAAGGTAAGGTGTAGGGCTGGTGGTTGGTTTCCATTCCAGGCTAGGGTTAGGGTTAGGGAACGGCAAGGCTTAGGGCACAGGTGAGGGTACGGAAACGTGGGAGGGTCGGGCTACGTGCTGACGCACGGGTCAGTGCCAGCGTACGGGCCAGGAGTAGGCAACGGCGTAGGATAAAGTGTAGGGCTGGTGGTGGATTTGCGTTCCAGGCTAGGGTTAGGGTTAGGGAACGGCAAGGCTTAGAGCACAGTTGAGGGTACGGAAACGTGGGAGGGTCAGGCTACGTGCTGACGCACGTTTCAGTGCCAGCGTACGGGCCAGGAATAGGGTACGGCGTAAGGTAAGGTGTAGGGCTGGTGCTGGGTTTCCGTTCCGGGCCAGGGTTAGGGTTAGGGAACGGCAAGGCTTAGGGCACAGGTGAGGGTACGGAAACGTGGGAGGGTCAGGCTACGTGCTGACGCACAGGTCAGTGCCAGCATACAGGTCAGGAGTAGGGTACGGCATAAGGTAACGTGTAGGGCTGGTGGTGGGTTTCTATTCCGGGCTAGGGTTAGGGTTAGGGAACGGCAAGGCTTAGGGCACAAGTGAGGGTACGGAAACGTGGGAGGGTCAGGCTACGTGCTGACGCACGGGTCAGTGCCAGCGTACGGGTCAGGAGTAGGGTATGGCGTAATGTAAGGTGTAGGGCTGGTGGTGGGTTTCTATTCCGGGCTAGGGTTAGGGTTAGGGAACGGCAAGGCTTAGGGCACAGGTGTGGGTACCGAAACGTGGGAGGGTCGGGCTACGTGCTGACGCACGGGTCAGTGCCAGCGTACGGGCCAGGAGTAGGCAACGGCGTAGGATAAAGTGTAGGGCTGGTGGTGGATTTGCGTTCTGGGCTAGGGTTAGGGTTAGGGAACGGCAAGGGTTAGGGCACAGGTGAGGGTACGGAAACGCGGGAGGGTAAGGCTGCGTGCTGATGCACGGTGCAGTGCAAGCGTACGGGCCAGGAGTAGGCAACGGCGTAAGGTAAGGTGTAGGGCTGGTGGTTGGTTTCCATTCCAGGCTAGGGTTAGGGTTAGGGAACGGCAAGGCTTAGGGCACAGGTGAGGGTACGGAAACGTGGGAGGGTCGGGCTACGTGCTGACGCACGGGTCAGTGCCAGCGTACGGGCCAGGAGTAGGCAACGGCGTAGGATAAAGTGTAGGGCTGGTGGTGGATTTGCGTTCCAGGCTAGGGTTAGGGTTAGGGAACGGCAAGGCTTAGAGCACAGTTGAGGGTACGGAAACGTGGGAGGGTCAGGCTACGTGCTGACGCACGGTTCAGTGCCAGCGTACGGGCCAGGAATAGGGTACGGCGTAAGGTAAGGTGTAGGGCTGGTGCTGGGTTTCCGTTCCGGGCCAGGGTTAGGGTTAGGGAACGGCAAGGCTTAGGGCACAGGTGAGGGTACGGAAACGTGGGAGGGTCAGGCTACGTGCTGACGCACGGGTCAGTGCCAACGTACGGGCCAGGAGTAGGGTACGGAGTAAGATAAGATGTAGAGCTTGTGGTTGATTTCCGTTCCAGGCTAGGGTTAGGGTTAGGGAACGGCAAGGCTTAGGGCAAAGGAGAGGGTACGGAAACGTGGGAGGGTCGGGCCCCGTTCTGTCGCACGGGTTAGTGCGAGCATACGGGCCAGCAGTAGGCAACGACGTAGGATAAAGTGTAGGGCTGGAGGTGGTTTTCCATTCCGGGCTAGAGTTAGGGTTAGGGAACGGCAAGGCTTAGGGCACAGGTGAGGGTACGGAAACGTGGGAGGGTCAGGCTACGTGCTGACGCACGTGTCAGTGCCAGCGTACGGGCCAGGAGTAGGCAACGGCGTAAGGTAAGGTGTAGGGCTGGTGGTGGGTTTCTATTCCGGGCTAGGGTTAGGGTTAGGGAACGGCAAGGCTTAGGGCACAGGTGAGGTTACGGAAACGTGGGAGGGTCGGGCTACGTGCTGACGCACGGGTCAGTGCCAGCGTACGGGCCAGGAGTATGCAACGGCATATGATAAAGTGTAGGGCTGGTGGTTGTTTTCCGTTCCGGGCTAGTGTTAGGGTTAGGGAACGGCAAGGCTTAGGGCACAGGTGAGGTTACGGAAACGTGGGAGGGTTAGGCTACGTGCTGACGCACGGGTTAGTGCCAGCGTACGGGCCAGGAGTAGGCAACGGCGTAAGGTAAGGTGTAGGGCTGGTGGTTGGTTTCCGTTCCAGTCTAGGGTTAGGGTTAGGGAACGGCAAGGCTTACGGCACAGGTGAGGGTACGGAAACGTGGGAGGGTCGGGCTACGTGCTGACGCACGTGTCAGTGCCAGCGTACGGGCCAGGAGTAGGCAACGGCGTAGGATAAAGTGTAGGGCTGGTGGTGGATTTGCGTTCGGGGCTAGGGTTAGGGTTAGGGAACGGCAAGGCTTAGGGCACAGGTGAGGGTACGGAAACGTGGGAGGGTCAGGCTACGTGCTGACGCACAGGTCAGTGCCAGCGTACAGGTCAGGAGTAGGGTACGGCGTAAGGTAACGTGTAGGGCTTGTGGTGGGTTTCTATTCCGGGCTAGGGTTAGGGTTAGGGAACGGCAAGGCTTAGGGCAAAGGTGAGGGTACGGAAACGTGGGAGGGTCAGGCTACGTGCTGACGCACGGGTCAGTGCCAACGTACGGGCCAGGAGTAGGGTACAGCGTAAGGTAAGGTGTAGGGCTTGTGGTTGATTTCCGTTCCAGGCTAGGGTTAGGGTTAGGGAACGGCAAGGCTTAGGGCAAAGGAGAGGGTACGGAAACGTGGGAGGGTCGGGCTACGTGCTGACGCACGGGTCAGTGCCAGCGTACGGGCCAGGAGTAGGCAACGGCGTAGGATAAAGTGTAGGGCTGGTGGTGGATTTGCATTCGGGGCTAGGGTTAGGGTTAGGGAACGGCAAGGCTTAGGGCACAGGTGAGGGTACGGAAACGTGGGAGGGTCAGGCTACGTGCCGACGCACAGTTCAGTGCCAGCGTACGGGCCAGGAATAGGGTACGGCGTAAGGTAAGGTGTCAGGCTGGTGGTGGGTTTCCGTTCCGGGCTAGGGTTAGGGTTAGGGAACGACAAGGCTTAGGGCACAGGTGAAGTTACGGAAACGTGGGAGGCTCGGGCTACGTGCTGATGCACGGGTCAGTGCCAGCGTACGGGCCAGGAGTAGGCAACGGCGTAGGATAAAGTGTAGGGCTGGTGGTGGATTTGCGTTCTGGGCTAGGGTTAGGGATAGGGAACGGCAAGGCTTAGGGCACAGGTGAGGGTACGGAAACGCGGGAGGGTAAGGCTGCGTGCTGATGCACGGTGCAGTGCCAGCGTACGGGCCAGGAGTAGGCAACGGCGTAAGGTAAGGTGTAGGGCTGGTGGTTGGTTTCCGTTCCAGGCTAGGGTTAGGGTTAGGGAACGGCAAGGCTTAGGGCACAGGTGAGGGTACGGAAACGTGGGAGGGTCGGGCTACGTGCTGACGCACATGTCAGTGCCAGCGTATGGGCCAGGAGTAGGCAACGGCGTAGGATAAAGTGTAGGGCTCGTGGTGGATTTGCGTTCGGGGCTAGGGTTAGGGTTAGGGAACGGCAAGGCTTAGGGCACAGGTGAGGGTACGGAAACGTGGGAGGGTCAGGCTACGTGCTGACGCACAGGTCAGTGCCAGCGTACAGGTCAGGAGTAGGGTACGGCGTAAGGTAACGTGTAGGGCTGGTGGTGGGTTTCTATTCCGGGCTAGGGTTAGGGTTAGGGAACGGCAAGGCTTAGGGCACAGGTGAGGGTACGGAAACGTGGGAGGGTCAGGCTACGTGCTGACGCACGGGTCAGTGCCAGCGTACGGGTCAGGAGTAGGGTATGGCGTAAGGTAAGGTGTAGGGCTGGTGGTGGGTTTCTATTCCGGGCTAGGGTTAGGGTTAGGGAACGGCAAGGCTTAGGGCACAGGTGAGGGTACGGAAACGTGGGAGGGTCAGGCTACGTGCTGACGCACAGGTCAGTGCCAGCGTACAGGTCAGGAGTAGGGTACGGCGTAAGGAAAGGTGTAGGGCTGGTGGTCGGTTTCTATTCCGTGTTAGGGTTAGGGTTAGGGAACGGCAAGGCTTAGGGCACAGGTGAGGGTAAGGAAACGTGGGAGGGTCAGGCTACGTGCTGACGCACGTGTCAGTGCCAGCGTACGGGTCAGGAGTAGGGTACGGCGTAAGGTAAGGTGTAGGGCTGGTGGTGGTTTTCTATTCCGGGCTAGGGTTAGGGTTAGGGAACGGCAAGGCTTAGGGCACAGGTGAGGGTACGGAAACGTGGGATGGTCAGGCTACGTGCTGACGCACGGCTCAGTGCCAGCGTACGGACCAGGAATAGGGTACAGCGTAAGGTAAGGTGTAGGGCTAGTGGTGGGTTTCCGTTCCGGGCTAGGGTTAGGGTTAGGGAACGGCAAGGCTTACGGCACAGGTGAGGGTACGGAAACGTGGGAGTGTCGGTCTACGTGCTGAAGCACGGGTTAATGCCAGCATACGGGACAGGAGTAGGCAACGGCGTAGGATAAATTGTAGGGCTGGTGGTGGATTTGCGTTCAGGGCTAGGGTTAGGGTGAGAGAACGGCAAGGCTTAGGGCACAGGTGAGGGTACGGAAACGTGGGAGGGTCAGGCTACGTGCTGACGCACGGGTCAGTGCCAGCGTACGGGCCAGGAGTAGGCAACGGCGTAGGATAAAGTGTAGGGCTGGTGGTGGATTTGCGTTCCGGGCTAGGGTTAGGGTTAGGGAACGGCAAGGCTTAGGGCACAGGTGAGGGTACGGAAACGTGGGAGGGTCAGGCTACGTGCTGACGCACAGTTCAGTGCCAGCGTACGGGCCAGGAATATGGTACGGCGTAAGGTAAGGTGTCAGGCTGGTGGTGGGTTTCCGTTCCGGGCTAGGGTTAGGGTTAGGGAACGACAAGGCTTAGGGCACAGGTGAAGTTACGGAAACGTGGGAGGCTCGGGCTACGTGCTGACGCACGGATCAGTGCCAGCGTACGGGCCAGGAGTAGGCAACGGCATAGGATAAAGTGTAGGGCTGGTGGTGGATTTGCGTTCTGGGCTAGGGTTAGGGTTAGGGAACGGCAAGGCTTAGGGCACAGGTGAGGGTACGGAAACGTGGGAGGGTCGGGCTACGTGCTGACGCACGTGTCAGTGCCAGCGTACGGGCCAGGAGTAGGCAACGGCGTAGGATAAAGTGTAGGGCTGGTGGTGGATTTGCGTTCGGGGCTAGGGTTAGGGTTAGGGAACGGCAAGGCTTAGGGCACAGGTGAGGGTACGGAAACGTGGGAGGGTCAGGCTACGTGCTGACGCACAGGTCAGTGCCAGCGTACAGGTCAGGAGTAGGGTACGGCGTAAGGTAACGTGTAGGGCTGGTGGTGGGTTTCTATTCCGGGCTAGGGTTAGGGTTAGGGAACGGCAAGGCTTAGGGCACAGGTGAGGGTACGGAAACGTGGGAGGGTCAGGCTACGTGCTGACGCACGGGTCAGTGCCAGCGTACGGGTCAGGAGTAGGGTACGGCGTAAGGTAACGTGTTGGGCTGGTGGTGGGTTTGTATTCCGGGCTAGGGTTAGGGTTAGGGAATGGCAAGGCTTAGGGCACAGGTGAGGGTACGGAAACGTGGGAGGGTCGGGCTACATGCTGACGCACGGGTCAGTGCCAGCGTACGGGCCAGGAGTAGGCAACGGCGTAGGATAAAGTGTAGGGCTGGTGGTGGATTTGCGTTCCGGGCTAGGGTTAGGGTTAGGGAACGGCAAGGCTTAGGGCACAGGTGAGGGTACGGAAACGTGGGAGGGTCAGGCTACGTGCTGACACACAGTTCAGTGCCAGCGTACGGGCCAGGAGTAGGCAACGGTATAAGGTAAGGTGTAGGGCTGGTGGTGGGTTTCTATTCCGGGCTAGGGTTAGGGTTAGGGAACGGCAAGGCTTAGGGCACAGGTGAGGTTACGGAAACGTGGGAGGGTCGGGCTACGTGCTGACGCACGGGTCTGTGCCAGCGTACGGGCCAGGAGTATGCAACGGCGTAGGATAAAGTGTAGGGCTGGTGGTTGTTTTCCGTTCCGGGCTAGTGTTAGGGTTAGGGAACGGCAAGGCTTAGGGCACAGGTGAGGTTACAGAAACGTGGGAGGGTCAGGCTTCGTGCTGACGCACGGGTTAGTGCCAGCGTACGGGCCAGGAGTAGGCAACGGCGTAAGGTAAGGTGTAGGGCTGGTGGTTGGTTTCCGTTCCAGGCTAGGGTTAGGGTTAGGGAACGGCAAGGCTTAGGGCACAGGTGAGGGTACGGAAACGTGGGAGGGTCGGGCTACGTGCTGATGCACGTGTCAGTGCCAGCGTACGGGCCAGGAGTAGGCAACGGCGTAGGATAAAGTGTAGGGCTGGTGGTGGATTTGCGTTCGGGGCTAGGGTTAGGGTTAGGGAACGGCAAGGCTTAGGGCACAGGTGAGGGTACGGAAACGTGGGAGGGTCAGGCTACGTGCTGACGCACAGGTCAGTGCCAGCGTACAGGTCAGGAGTAGGGTACGGCGTAAGGTAACGTGTAGGGCTGGTGGTGGGTTTCTATTCCGGGCTAGGGTTAGGGTTAGGGAACGGCAAGGCTTAGGGCACAGGTGAGGGTACGGAAACGTGGGAGGGTCGGGCTACGTGCTGACGCACGTGTCAGTGCCAGCGTACGGGCCAGGAGTAGGCAACGGCGTAGGATAAAGTGTAGGGCTGGTGGTGGATTTGCGTTCGAGGCTAGGGTTAGGGTTAGGGAACGGCAAGGCTTAGGGCACAGGTGAGGGTACGGAAACGTGGGAGGGTCAGGCTACGTGCTGACGCACAGGTCAGTGCCAGCATACAGGTCAGGAGTAGGGTACGGCGTAAGGTAACGTGTAGGGCTGGTGGTGGGTTTCTATTCCGGGCTAGGGTTAGGGTTAGGGAACGGCAAGGCTTAGGGCACAGGTGAGGGTACGGAAACGTGGGAGGGTCAGGCTACGTGCTGACGCACGGGTCAGTGCCAGCGTACGGGTCAGGAGTAGGGTACGGCGTAAGGTAACGTGTAGGGCTGGTGGTGGGTTTGTATTCCGGGCTAGGGTTAGGGTTAGGGAATGGCAAGGCTTAGGGCACAGGTGAGGGTACGGAAACGTGGGAGGGTCGGGCTACATGCTGACGCACGGGTCAGTGCCAGCGTACGGGCCAGGAGTAGGCAACGGCGTAGGTTAAAGTGTAGGGCTGGTGGTGGATTTGCGTTCCGGGCTAGGGTTAGGGTTAGGGAACGGCAAGGCTTAGGGCACAGGTGAGGGTACGGAAACGTGGGAGGGTCAGGCTACGTGCTGACGCACAGTTCAGTGCCAGCGTACGGGCCAGGAGTAGGCAACGGTATAAGGTAAGGTGTAGGGCTGGTGGTGGGTTTCTATTCCGGGCTAGGGTTAGGGTTAGGGAACGGCAAGGCTTAGGGCACAGGTGAGGTTACGGAAACGTGGGAGGGTCGGGCTACGTGCTGACGCACGGGTCTGTGCCAGCGTACGGGCCAGGAGTATGCAACGGCGTAGGATAAAGTGTAGGGCTGGTGGTTGTTTTCCGTTCCGGGCTAGTGTTAGGGTTAGGGAACGGCAAGGCTTAGGGCACAGGTGAGGTTACGGAAACGTGGGAGGGTCAGGCTACGTGCTGACGCACGGGTTAGTGCCAGCGTACGGGCCAGGAGTAGGCAACGGCGTAAGGTAAGGTGTAGGGCTGGTGGTTGGTTTCCGTTCCAGGCTAGGGTTAGGGTTAGGGAACGGCAAGGCTTAGGGCACAGGTGAGGGTACGGAAACGTGGGAGGGTCGGGCTACGTGCTGACGCACGTGTCAGTGCCAGCGTACGGGCCAGGAGTAGGCAACGGCGTAGGATAAAGTGTAGGGCTGGTGGTGGATTTGCGTTCGGGGCTAGGGTTAGGGTTAGGGAACGGCAAGGCTTAGGGCACAGGTGAGGGTACGGAAACGTGGGAGGGTCAGGCTACGTGCTGACGCACAGGTCAGTGCCAGCGTACAGGTCAGGAGTAGGGTACGGCGTAAGGTAACGTGTAGGGCTGGTGGTGGGTTTCTATTCCGGGCTAGGGTTAGGGTTAGGGAACGGCAAGGCTTAGGGCACAGGTGAGGGTACGGAAACGTGGGAGGGTCAGGCTACGTGCTGACGCACGGGTCAGTGCCAGCGTACGGGTCAGGAGTAGGGTATGGCGTAAGGTAAGGTGTAGGGCTGGTGGTGGGTTTCTATTCCGGGCTAGTGTTAGGGTTAGGGAACGGCAAGGCTTAGGGCACAGGTGAGGGTACGGAAACGTGGGAGGGTCGGGCTACGTGCTGACGCACGGGTCAGTGCCAGCGTACGGGCCAGGAGTAGGCAACGGCGTAGGATAAAGTGTAGGGCTGGTGGTGGATTTGCGTTCCGGGCTAGGGTTAGGGTTAGGGAACGGCAAGGCTTAGGGCACAGGTGAGGGTACGGAAACGTTGGAGGGTCAGGCTACGTGCTGACGCACGGTTCAGTGCCAGCGTACGGGCCAGGAATAGGGTACGGCATAAGGTAAGGTGTCAGGCTGGTGGTGGGTTTCCGTTCCGGGCTAGGGTTAGGGTTAGGGAACGGCAAGGCTTAGGGCACAGGTGAAGGTACGGAAACGTGGGAGGCTCGTGCTACGTGCTGACGCACGGGTCAGTGCCAGCGTACGGGCCAGGAGTAGGCAACGGCGTAGGATAAAGTATAGGCTGGTGGTGGATTTGCGTTCTGGGCTACGGTTAGGGTTAGGGAACGGCAAGGCTTAGGGCACAGGAGAGGGTACGGAAACGCGGGAGGGTAAGGCTACGTGCTGATGCACGGGGCAGTGCCAGAGTACAGGCCAGTAGTAGGCAACGGCGTAGGGTAAGGTGTAGGGCTGGTGGTGGGTTTCCATTCCGGGCTAGGGTTAGAGTTAGGGAACGGCAAGGCTTAGGGCACAGGTGAGGGTACGGAAACGTGGGAGGGTCAGGCTACGTGCTGACGCACGGGTCAGTGCCAGCGTACGGGTCAGGAGTAGGGTAAGGCGTAAGGTAAGGTGTAGGGCTGGTGGTGGGTTTCTATTCCGGGCTAGGGTTAGGGTTAGGGAACGGCAAGGCTTAGGGCACAGGTGAGGGTACGGAAACGTGGGAGGGTCTGGCTACGTGCTGACGCAAGGTTCAATGCCAGCGTACGGGCCAGGAATAGGGTACGGCATAAGGTAAGGTGTAGGGCTGGTGGTGGGTTTCCATTCCGGGCTAGGGTTAGGGTTAGGGAATGGCAAGGCTTAGGGCACAGGTGAAGGTATGGAAACGTGGGAGGGTCGGGCTACGTGCAGACGCACGGGTCAGTGCCAGCGTACGGGCCAGGAGTAGGCAACGGCGTAGGATAAAGTGTAGGGCTGGTGGTGGATTTGCGTTCCAGGCTAGGGTTAGGGTTAGGGAACGGCAAGGCTTAGGGCACAGGTGAGTGTACGGAAACGTGGGAGGTTCAGGCTACGTGCTGACGCACGGGTCAGTGCCAGCGTACGGGTCAGGAGTAGGGTACGGCGTAAGGTAAGGTGTAGGGCAGGTGGTGGGTTTCTATTCCGGGCTAGGGTTAGGGTTAGGGAACGGCAAGGCTTAGGGCACAGGTCAGGGTACGGAAACGCGGGAGGGTAAGGCTACGTGCTGATGAACGGGTCAGTGCCAGAGTACAGGCCAGGAGTAGGCAACGGCGTAGGGTAAGGTGTAGGGCTGGTGGTTGGTTTCCGTTCCAGGCTAGGTTTAGGGTTAGGGAACGGCAAGGCTTAGGGCACAGGTGAGGGTACGGAAACGTGGGAGGGTCGGGCTACGTGCTGACGCACGGGTCAGTGCCAGCGTACGGGCCAGGAGTAGGCAACGGCGTAGTATAAAGTGTAGGGCTGGTGGTGGATTTGCGTTCCAGGCTAGGGTTAGGGTTAGGGAACCGCAAGGCTTAGGGCACAGGTGAGGGTACGGAAACGTGGGAGGGTCAGGCTACGTGCTGACGCACGGTTCAGTGCCAGCGTACGGGCCAGGAATAGGGTACGGCGTAAGGTAAGGTGTAGGGCTGGTGGTGGGTTTCCGTTCTGGCCTATGGTTAGGGTTAGGGAACGGCAAGGCTTAGGGCACAGGTGAGGGTACGGAAACGTGGGAGGGTCAGGCTACGTGCTGACGCACGGGTCAGTGCCAACGTACGGGCCAGGAGTAGGGTACAGCGTAAGGTAAGGTGTAGGGCTTGTGGTTGATTTCCGTTCCAGGCTAGGGTTAGGGTTAGGGAACGGCAAGGCTTAGGGCAAAGGAGAGGGTACGGAAACGTGGGAGGGTCGGGCTACGTGCTGACGCACGGGTCAGTGCCAGCGTACGGGCCAGGAGTAGGCAACGGCGTAGGATAAAGTGTAGGGCTGGTGGTGGATATGCATTCGGGGCTAGGGTTAGGGTTAGGGAACGGCAAGGCTTAGGGCACAGGTGAGGGTACGGAAACGTGGGAGGGTCAGGCTACGTGCCGACGCACAGTTCAGTGCCAGCGTACGGGCCAGGAATAGGGTACGGCGTAAGGTAAGGTGTCAGGCTGGTGGTGGGTTTCCGTTCCGGGCTAGGGTTAGGGTTAGGGAACGACAAGGCTTAGGGCACAGGTGAAGTTACGGAAACGTGGGAGGCTCGGGCTACGTGCTGACGCAAGGGTCAGTGCCAGCGTACGGGCCAGGAGTAGGCAACGGCGTAGGATAAAGTGTAGGGCTGGTGGTGGATTTGCGTTCTGGGCTAGGGTTAGGGTTAGGGAACGGCAAGGCTTAGGGCACAGGTGAGGGTACGGAAACGCGGGAGGGTAAGGCTGCGTGCTGATGCACGGTGCAGTGCCAGCGTACGGGCCAGGAGTAGGCAACGGCGTAAGGTAAGGTGTAGGGCTGGTGGTTGGTTTCCGTTCCAGGCTAGGGTTAGGGTTAGGGAACGGCAAGGCTTAGGGCACAGGTGAGGGTACGGAAACGTGGGAGGGTCGGGCTACGTGCTGACGCACGTGTCAGTGCCAGCGTATGTGCCAGGAGTAGGCAACGGCGTAGGATAAAGTGTAGGGCTCGTGGTGGATTTGCGTTCGGGGCTAGGGTTAGGGTTAGGGAACGGCAAGGCTTAGGGCACAGGTGAGGGTACGGAAACGTGGGAGGGTCAGGCTACGTGCTGACGCACAGGTCAGTGCCAGCGTACAGGTCAGGAGTAGGGTACGGAGTAAGGTAACGTGTAGGGCTGGTGGTGGGTTTCTATTCCGGGCTAGGGTTAGGGTTAGGGAACGGCAAGGCTTAGGGCACAGGTGAGGGTACGGAAACGTGGGAGGGTCAGGCTACGTGCTGACGCACAGTTCAGTGCCAGCGTACGGGCCAGGAGTAGGCAACGGTATAAGGTAAGGTGTAGGGCTGGTGGTGGGTTTCTATTCCGGGCTAGGGTTAGGGTTAGGGAACGGCAAGGCTTAGGGCACAGGTGAGGTTACGGAAACGTGGGAGGGTCGGTCTACGTGCTGACGCACGGGTCAGTGCCAGCGTACGGGCCAGGAGTATGCAACGGCGTAGGATAAAGTGTAGGGCTGGTGGTTGTTTTCCGTTCCGGGGTAGTGTTAGGGTTAGGGAAGGGCAAGGCTTAGGGCACAGGTGAGGTTACGGAAACGTGGGAGGGTCAGGCTACGTGCTGACGCACGGGTTAGTGCCAGCGTACGGGCCAGGAGTAGGCAACGGCGTAAGGTAAGGTGTAGGGCTGGTGGTTGGTTTCCGTTCCAGGCTAGGGTTAGGGTTAGGGAACGGCAAGGCTTAGGGCACAGGTGAGGGTACGGAAACGTGGGAGGGTCGGGCTACGTGCTGACGCACGTGTCAGTGCCAGCGTACGGGCCAGGAGTAGGCAACGGCGTAGGATAAAGTGTAGGGCTGGTGGTGGATTTGCGTTCGGGGCTAGGGTTAGGGTTAGGGAACGGCAAGGCTTAGGGCACAGGTGAGGGTACGGAAACGTGGGAGGGTCAGGCTACGTGCTGACGCACATGTCAGTGCCAGCGTACAGGTCAGGAGTAGGGTACGGCGTAAGGTAACGTGTAGGGCTGGTGGTGGGTTTCTCTTCCGGGCTAGGGTTAGGGTTAGGGAACGGCAAGGCTTAGGGCACAGGTGAGGGTACGGAAACGTGGGAGGGTCAGGCTACGTGCTGACGCACGGGTCAGTGCCAGCGTACGGGTCAGGAGTAGGGTATGGCGTAAGGTAAGGTGTAGGGCTGGTGGTGGGTTTCTATTCCGGGCTAGGGTTAGGGTTAGGGAACGGCAAGGCTTAGGGCACAGGTGAGGGTACGGAAACGTGGGAGGGTCGGGCTACGTGCTGACGCACGGGTCAGTGCCAGTGTACGGGCCAGGAGTAGGCAACGGCGTAGGATAAAGTGTAGGGCTGGTGGTGGATTTGCGTTCCGGGCTAGGGTTAGGGTTAGGGAACGGCAAGGCTTAGGGCACAGGTGAGGGTACGGAAACGTGGGAGGGTCAGGCTACGTGCTGACGCACGGTTCAGTGCCAGCGTACGGGCCAGGAATAGGGTACGGCATAAGGTAAGGTGTCAGTCTGGTGGTGGGTTTCCGTTCCGGGCTAGGGTTAGGGTTAGGGAACGGCAAGGCTTAGCGCACAGGTGAAGGTACGGAAACGTGGGAGGCTCGTGCTACGTGCTGACGCACGGGTCAGTGCCAGCGTACGGGCCAGGAGTAGGCAACGGCGTAGGATAAAGTATAGGCTGGTGGTGGATTTGCGTTCTGGGCTAGGGTTAGGGTTAGGGAACGGCAAGGCTTAGGGCACAGGAGAGGGTACGGAAACGCGGGAGGGTAAGGCTACGTGCTGATGAACGGGTCACTGCCAGAGTACAGGCCAGGAGTAGGCAACGGCGTAGGGTAAGGTGTAGGGCTGGTGGTAGGTTTCCGTTCCAGGCTAGGGTTAGGGATAGGGAACGGCAAGGCTTAGGGCACAGGTGAGGGTACGGAAACGTGGGAGGGTCGGGCTACGTGCTGACGCACGGATCAGTGCCAGCGTACGGGCCAGGAGTAGGCAACGGCGTAGGATAATGTGTAGGGCTGGTGGTGGATTTGTGTTCCAGGCTAGGGTTAGGGTTAGGGAACGGCAAGGCTTAGGGCACAGGTGAGGGTACGGAAACCTGGGAGGGTCAGGCTACGTGCTGACGCTCGGTTCAGTGCCAGCGTACGGGCCAGGAATAGGGTACGGCGTAAGGTAAGGTGTAGGGCTGGTGGTGGGTTTCCGTTCTGGCCTAGGGTTAGGGTTAGGGAACGGCAAGGCTTAGGGCACAGGTGAGGGTACGGAAACGTGGGAGGGTCAGGCTACGTGCTGACGCACGGGTCAGTGCCAACGTACGGGCCAGGAGTAGGGTACGGCGTAAGGTAAGGTGTAGGGCTTGTGGTTGATTTCCGTTCCAGGCTAGGGTTAGGGTTAGGGAACGGCAAGGCTTAGGGCAAAGGAGAGGGTACGGAAACGTGGGAGGGTCGGGCTACGTGCTGAGGCACGGGTCAGTGCCAGCGTACGGGCCAGGAGTAGGCAACGGCGTAGGATAAAGTGTAGGGCTGGTGGTGGATTTGCATTCGGGGCTAGGGTTAGGGTTAGGGAACGGCAAGGCTTAGGGCACAGGTGAGGGTACGGGAACGTGGGAGGGTCAGGCTACGTGCTGACGCACAGTTCAGTGCCAGCGTACGGGCCAGGAATAGGGTACGGCGTAAGGTAAGGTTTCAGGCTGGTGGTGGGTTTCCGTTCTGGGCTAGGGTTAGGGTTAGGGAACGACAAGGCTTAGGGCACAGGTGAAGTTACGGAAACGTGGGAGGCTCGGGCTAGGTGCTGACGCACGGGTCAGTGCCAGCGTACGGGCCAGGAGTAGGCAACGTCGTAGGATAAAGTGTAGGGCTGGTGGTGGATTTGCGTTCTGGGCTAGGGTTAGGGTTAGGCAACGGCAAGGCTTAGGGCACAGGTGAGGGTACGGAAACGCGGGAGGGTAAGGCTGCGTGCTGATGCACGGTGCAGTGCCAGCGTACGGGCCAGGAGTAGGCAACGGCGTAAGGTAAGGTGTAGGGCTGTTGGTTGGTTTCCGTTCCAGGCTAGGGTTAGGGTTAGGGAACGGCAAGGCTTAGGGCACAGGTGAGGGTACGGAAACGTGGGAGCGTCGGGCTACGTGCTGACGCACGGGTCAGTGCCAGCGTACGGGCCAGGAGTAGGCAACGGCGTAGGATAAAGTGTAGGGCTGGTGGTGGATTTGCGTTCCAGACTAGGGTTAGGGTTAGGGAACGGCAAGGCTTAGAGCACAGGTGAGGGTACGGAAACGTGGGAGGGTCAGGCTACGTGCTGATGCACGGTTCAGTGCCAGCGTACGGGCCAGGAATAGGGTACGGTGTAAGGTAAGGTGTAGGGCTGGTGCTGGGTTTCCGTTCCGGGCCAGGGTTAGGGTTAGGGAACGGCAAGGCTTAGGGCACAGGTGAGGGTACGGAAACGTGGGAGGGTCAGGCTACGTGCTGACGCACGGGTCAGTGCCAACGTACGGGCCAGGAGTAGGGTACGGCGTAAGATAAGGTGTAGGGCTTGTGGTTGATTTCCGTTCCAGGCTAGGGTTAGGGTTAGGGAACGGCAAGGCTTAGGGCAAAGGAGAGGGTACGGAAACGTGGGAGGGTCGGGCCCCGTTCTGTCGCACGGGTTAGTGCCAGCATACGGGCCAGGAGTAGGCAACGGCGTAAGGTAAGGTGTAGGGCTGGTGGTTGGTTTCCGTTCCAGGCTAGGGTTAGGGTTAGGGAACGGCAAGGCTTAGGGCACAGGTGAGGGTACGGAAACGTGGGAGGGTCGGGCTACGTGCTGACGCACGTGTCAGTGCCAGCGTACGGGCCAGGAGTAGGCAACGGCGTAGGATAAAGTGTAGGGCTGGTGGTGGATTTGCGTTCGGGGCTAGGGTTAGGTTTAGGGAACGGCAAGGCTTAGGGCACAGGTGAGGGTACGGAAACGTGGGAGGGTCAGGCTACGTGCTGACGCACAGGTCAGTGCCAGCGTACAGGTCAGGAGTAGGGTACGGCGTAAGGTAAGGTGTAGGGCTGGTGGTGGGTTTCTATTCCGGGCTAGGGTTAGGGTTAGGGAACAGCAAGGCTTAGGGCACAGGTGAGGGTACGGAAACGTGGGAGGGTCAGGCTACGTGCTGACGCACGGGTCAGTGCCAGCGTACGGGTCAGGAGTAGGGTATGGCGTAAGGTAAGGTGTAGGGCTGGTGGTGGGTTTCTATTCCGGGCTAGGGTTAGGGTTAGGGAACAGCAAGGCTTAGGGCACAGGTGAGGGTACGGAAACGTGGGAGGGTCGGGCTACGTGCTGACGCACGGGTCAGTGCCAGCGTACGGGCCAGGAGTAGGCAACGGCGTAGGATAAAGTGTAGGGCTGGTGGTGGATTTGCGTTCCGGGCTAGGGTTAGGGTTAGGGAACGGCAAGGCTTAGGGCACAGGTGAGGGTACGGAAACGTGGGAGGGTCAGGCTACGTGCTGACGCACGGGTCAGTGCCAACGTACGGGCCAGGAGTAGGGTACGGCGTAAGGTAAGGTGTAGGGCTTGTGGTTGATTTCCGTTCCAGGCTAGGGTTAGGGTTAGGGAACGGCAAGGCTTAGGGCAAAGGAGAGGGTACGGAAACGTGGGAGGGTCGGGCTACGTGCTGAGGCACGGGTCAGTGCCAGCGTATGTGCCAGGAGTAGGCAACGGCGTAGGATAAAGTGTAGGGCTCGTGGTGGATTTGCGTTCGGGGCTAGGGTTAGGGTTAGGGAACGGCAAGGCTTAGGGCACAGGTGAGGGTACGGAAACGTGGGAGGGTCAGGCTACGTGCTGACGCACAGGTCAGTGCCAGCGTACAGGTCAGGAGTAGGGTACGGAGTAAGGTAACGTGTAGGGCTGGTGGTGGGTTTCTATTCCGGGCTAGGGTTAGGGTTAGGGAACGGCAAGGCTTAGGGCACAGGTGAGGGTACGGAAACGTGGGAGGGTCAGGCTACGTGCTGACGCACAGTTCAGTGCCAGCGTACGGGCCAGGAGTAGGCAACGGTATAAGGTAAGGTGTAGGGCTGGTGGTGGGTTTCTATTCCGGGCTAGGGTTAGGGTTAGGGAACGGCAAGGCTTAGGGCACAGGTGAGGTTACGGAAACGTGGGAGGGTCGGTCTACGTGCTGACGCACGGGTCAGTGCCAGCGTACGGGCCAGGAGTATGCAACGGCGTAGGATAAAGTGTAGGGCTGGTGGTTGTTTTCCGTTCCGGGGTAGTGTTAGGGTTAGGGAAGGGCAAGGCTTAGGGCACAGGTGAGGTTACGGAAACGTGGGAGGGTCAGGCTACGTGCTGACGCACGGGTTAGTGCCAGCGTACGGGCCAGGAGTAGGCAACGGCGTAAGGTAAGGTGTAGGGCTGGTGGTTGATTTCCGTTCCAGGCTAGGGTTAGGGTTAGGGAACGGCAAGGCTTAGGGCACAGGTGAGGGTACGGAAACGTGGGAGGGTCGGGCTACGTGCTGACGCACGTGTCAGTGCCAGCGTACGGGCCAGGAGTAGGCAACGGCGTAGGATAAAGTGTAGGGCTGGTGGTGGATTTGCGTTCGGGGCTAGGGTTAGGGTTAGGGAACGGCAAGGCTTAGGGCACAGGTGAGGGTACGGAAACGTGGGAGGGTCAGGCTACGTGCTGACGCACATGTCAGTGCCAGCGTACAGGTCAGGAGTAGGGTACGGCGTAAGGTAACGTGTAGGGCTGGTGGTGGGTTTCTCTTCCGGGCTAGGGTTAGGGTTAGGGAACGGCAAGGCTTAGGGCACAGGTGAGGGTACGGAAACGTGGGAGGGTCAGGCTACGTGCTGACGCACGGGTCAGTGCCAGCGTACGGGTCAGGAGTAGGGTATGGCGTAAGGTAAGGTGTAGGGCTGGTGGTGGGTTTCTATTCCGGGCTAGGGTTAGGGTTAGGGAACGGCAAGGCTTAGGGCACAGGTGAGGGTACGGAAACGTGGGAGGGTCGGGCTACGTGCTGACGCACGGGTCAGTGCCAGTGTACGGGCCAGGAGTAGGCAACGGCGTAGGATAAAGTGTAGGGCTGGTGGTGGATTTGCGTTCCGGGCTAGGGTTAGGGTTAGGGAACGGCAAGGCTTAGGGCACAGGTGAGGGTACGGAAACGTGGGAGGGTCAGGCTACGTGCTGACGCACGGTTCAGTGCCAGCGTACGGGCCAGGAATAGGGTACGGCATAAGGTAAGGTGTCAGTCTGGTGGTGGGTTTCCGTTCCGGGCTAGGGTTAGGGTTAGGGAACGGCAAGGCTTAGCGCACAGGTGAAGGTACGGAAACGTGGGAGGCTCGTGCTACGTGCTGACGCACGGGTCAGTGCCAGCGTACGGGCCAGGAGTAGGCAACGGCGTAGGATAAAGTATAGGCTGGTGGTGGATTTGCGTTCTGGGCTAGGGTTAGGGTTAGGGAACGGCAAGGCTTAGGGCACAGGAGAGGGTACGGAAACGCGGGAGGGTAAGGCTACGTGCTGATGAACGGGTCACTGCCAGAGTACAGGCCAGGAGTAGGCAACGGCGTAGGGTAAGGTGTAGGGCTGGTGGTAGGTTTCCGTTCCAGGCTAGGGTTAGGGATAGGGAACGGCAAGGCTTAGGGCACAGGTGAGGGTACGGAAACGTGGGAGGGTCGGGCTACGTGCTGACGCACGGATCAGTGCCAGCGTACGGGCCAGGAGTAGGCAACGGCGTAGGATAATGTGTAGGGCTGGTGGTGGATTTGTGTTCCAGGCTAGGGTTAGGGTTAGGGAACGGCAAGGCTTAGGGCACAGGTGAGGGTACGGAAACCTGGGAGGGTCAGGCTACGTGCTGACGCTCGGTTCAGTGCCAGCGTACGGGCCAGGAATAGGGTACGGCGTAAGGTAAGGTGTAGGGCTGGTGGTGGGTTTCCATTCCGGGCTAGGGTTAGGGTTAGGGAACGGCAAGGCTTAGGGCACAGGTGAGGGTACGGAAACGTGGGAGCGTCAGGCTACGTGCTGATTCACGGGTCCGTGCCAGCGTTCGGGCCAGGAGTGGGCAACGGCGTAAGGTAAGGTGTAGGGCTTGTGGTTGATTTCCGTTCCGGGATAGGGTTAGGGTTAGGGATCGGCAAGGCTTAGGGCACAGGTGAGGGTATGGAAACGTGGGAGGGTCGGGCTACGTGCCGACGCACGGGTCAGTGCCAGCGTACGGGCGAGGAGTAGGGTACGGCGTAAGGTAAGGTGTAGGGCTTGTGGTTGATTTCCTTTCCAGGCTAGGGTTAGGGTTAGGGAACGGCAAGGCTTAGGGCAAAGGAGAGGGTACGGAAACGTGGGAGGGTCAGGCTACGTGCTGACGCACGGGTCAGTGCCAACGTACGGGCCAGGAGTAGGGTACGGCGTAAGGTAAGGTGTAGGGCTTGTGGTTGATTTCCGTTCCAGGCTAGGGTTAGGGTTAGGGAACGGCAAGGCTTAGGGCAAAGGAGAGGGTACGGAAACGTGGGAGGGTCGGGCTACGTGCTGACGCACGGGTCAGTGCCAGCGTACGGGCCAGGAGTAGGCAACGGCGTAGGATAAAGTGTAGGGCTGGTGGTGGATTTGCATTCGGGGCTAGGGTTAGGGTTAGGGAACGGCAAGGCTTAGGGCACAGGTGAGGGTACGGAAACGTGGGAGGGCCAGGCTACGTGCTGACGCACAGTTCAGTGCCAGCGTACGGGCCAGGAATAGGGTACGGCGTAAGGTAAGGTGTCAGGCTGGTGGTGGGTTTCCGTTCCGGGCTAGGGTTAGGGTTAGGGAACGACAAGGCTTAGGGCACAGGTGAAGTTACGGAAACGTGGGAGGCTCGGGCTACGTGCTGACGCACGGGTCAGTGCCAGCGTACGGGCCAGGAGTAGGCAACGGCGTAGGATAAAGTGTAGGGCTGGTGGTGGATTTGCGTTCTGGGCTAGGGTTAGGGTTAGGGAACGGCAAGGCTTAGGGCACAGGTGAGGGTACGGAAACGTGGGAGGGTCAGGCTACGTGCTGACGCATGGGTTAGTGCCAGCGTACGGGCCAGGAGTAGGCAACGGCGTAAGGTAAGGTGTAGGGCTGGTGGTTGGTTTCCGTTCCAGGCTAGGGTTAGGGTTAGGGAACGGCAAGGCTTAGGGCACAGGTGAGGGTACGGAAACGTGGGAGGGTCGGGCTACGTGCTGACGCACGTGTCAGTGCCAGCGTACGGGCCAGGAGTAGGCAACGGCGTAGGATAAAGTGTAGGGCTGGTGGTGGATTTGCGTTCGGGGCTAGGGTTAGGGTTAGGGAACGGCAAGTCTTAGGGCACAGGTGAGGGTACGGAAACGTGGGAGGGTCAGGCTACGTGCTGACGCACAGGTCAGTGCCAGCGTACAGGTCAGGAGTAGGGTACGGCGTAAGGCAACGTGTAGGGCTGGTGGTGGGTTTCTATTCCGGGCTAGGGTTAGGGTTAGGGAACGGCAAGGCTTAGGGCACAGGTGAGGGTACGGAAACGTGGGAGGTTCAGGCTACGTGCTGACGCACGGGTCAGTGCCAGCGTACGGGTCAGGAGTAGGGTATGGCGTAAGGTAAGGTGTAGGGCTGGTGGTGGGTTTCTATTCCGGGCTAGGGTTAGGGTTAGGGAACGGCAAGGCTTAGGGCACAGGTGAGGGTACGGAAACGTGGGAGGGTCGGGCTACGTGCTGACGCACGGGTCAGTGCCAGCGTACGGGCGAGGAGTAGGCAACGGCGTAGGATAAAGTGTAGGGCTGGTGGTGGATTTGCGTTCCGGGCTAGGGTTAGGGTTAGGGAACGGCAAGGCTTAGGGCACAGGTGAGGGTACGGAAACGTGGGAGGGTCAGGCTACGTGCTGACGCACGGTTCAATGCCAGCGTACGGGCCAGGAATAGGGTACGGCATAAGGTAAGGTGTCAGGCTGGTGGTGGGTTTCTATTCCGGGCTAGGGTTAGGGTTAGGGAACGGCAAGGCTTAGGGCACAGGTGAGGGTACGGAAACGTGGGAGGGTCAGGCTACGTGCTGACGCACGGATCAGTGCCAGCGTACGGGCCAGGAGTAGGCAACGGCGTAGGATAAAGTGTAGGGCTGGTGGTGGATTTGCGTTCCGGGCTAGGGTTAGGGTTAGGGAACGGCAAGGCTTAGGGCACAGGTGAGGGTACGGAAACGTGGGAGGGTCAGGCTACGTGCTGACGCACGGGTCAGTGCCAGCGTACGGGTCAGGAGTAGGGTAAGGCGTAAGGTAAGGTGTAGGGCTGGTGGTGGGTTTCTATTCCGGGCTAGGGTTAGGGTTAGGGAACGGCAAGGCTTAGGGCACAGGTCAGGGTACGGAAACGCGGGAGGGTAAGGCTACGTGCTGATGAACGGGTCAGTGCCAGAGTACAGGCCAGGAGTAGGCAACGGCGTAGGGTAAGGTGTAGGGCTGGTGGGTGGTTTCCATTCCAGGCTAGGGTTAGGGTTAGGGAACGGCAAGGCTTAGGGCACAGGTGAGGGTACGGAAACGTGGGAGGGTCGGGCTACGTGCTGACGCACGGGTCAGTGCCAGCGTACGGGCCAGGAGTAGGCAACGGCGTAGGATAAAGTGTAGGGCTGGTGGTGGATTTGTGTTCCAGGCTAGGGTTAGGGTTAGGGAACGGCAAGGCTTAGGGCACAGGTGAGGGTACGGAAACGAGGGAGGGTCAGGCTACGTGCTGACGCACGGCTCAGTGCCAGCGTACGGGCCAGGAATAGGGTACGGCGTAAGGTAAGGTGTAGGGCTGGTGGTGGGTTTCCGTTCTGGCCTAGGGTTAGGGTTAGGGAACGGCAAGGCTTAGGGCACAGGTGAGGGTACGGAAACGTGGGAGGGTCAGGCTACGTGCTGACGGACGGGTCAGTGCCAACGTACGGGCCAGGAGTAGGGTACGGCGTAAGGTAAGGTGTAGGGCTTGTGGTTGATTTCCGTTCCAGGCTAGGGTTAGGGTTAGGGAACGGCAAGGCTTAGGGCAAAGGAGAGGGTACGGAAACGTGGGAGGGTCGGGCTACGTGCTGACGCACGGGTCAGTGCCAGCGTACGGGCCAGGAGTAGGCAACGGCGTAGGATAAAGTGTAGGGCTGGTGGTGGGTTTGCATTCGGGGCTAGGGTTAGGGTTAGGGAACGGCAAGGCTTAGGGCACAGGTGAGGGTACGGAAACGTGGGAGGGTCAGGCTACGTGCTGACGCACAGTTCAGTGCCAGCGTACGGGCCAGGAATAGGGTACGGCGTAAGGTAAGGTGTCAGGCTGGTGGTGGGTTTCCGTTCCGGGCTAGGGTTAGGGTTAGGGAACGACAAGGCTTAGGGCACAGGTGAAGTTACGGAAACGTGGGAGGCTCGGGCTACGTGCTGACGCACGGGTCAGTGCCAGCGTACGGGCCAGGAGTAGGCAACGGCGTAGGATAAAGTGTAGGGCTGGTAGTGGATTTGCGTTCTGGGCTAGGGTTAGGGTTAGGGAACGGCAAGGCTTAGGGCACAGGTGAGGGTACGGAAACGCGGGAGGGTAAGGCTGCGTGCTGATGCACGGTGCAGTGCCAGCGTACGGGCCAGGAGTAGGCAACGGCGTAAGGTAAGGTGTAGGGCTGGTGGTTGGTTTCCGTTCCAGGCTAGGGTTAGGGTTAGGGAACGGCAAGGCTTAGGGCACAGGTGAGGGTACGGAAACGTGGGAGCGTCGGGCTACGTGCTGACGCACGGGTCTGTGCCAGCGTACGGGCCAGGAGTAGGCAACGGCGTAGGATAAAGTGTAGGGCTGGTGGTGGATTTGCGTTCCAGGCTAGGGTTAGGGTTAGGGAACGGCAAGGCTTAGAGCACAGGTGAGGGTACGGAAACGTGGGAGGGTCAGGCTACGTGCTGATGCACGGTTCAGTGCCAGCGTACGGGCCAGGAATAGGGTACGGCGTAAGGTAAGGTGTAGGGCTGGTGCTGGGTTTCTGTTCCGGGCCAGGGTTAGGGTTAGGGAACGGCAAGGCTTAGGGCACAGGTGAGGGTACGGAAACGTGGGAGGGTCAGGCTACGTGCTGACTCACGGGTCAGTGCCAACGTACGGGCCAGGAGTAGGGTACGGCGTAAGATAAGGTGTAGGGCTTGTGGTTGATTTCCGTTCCAGGCTAGGGTTAGGGTTAGGGAACGGCAAGGCTTAGGGCAAAGGAGAGGGTACGGAAACGTGGGAGGGTCGGGCCCCGTTCTGTCGCACGGGTTAGTGCCAGCATACGGGCCAGGAGTAGGCAACGACGTAGGATAAAGTGTAGGGCTGGTGGTGGGTTTCCATTCCGGGCTAGAGTTAGGGTTAGGGAACGGCAAGGCTTAGGGCACAGGTGAGGGTACGGAAACGTGGGAGGGTCAGGCTACGTGCTGACGCACGGGTCAGTGCCAGCGTACGGGCCAGGAGTAGGCAACGGCGTAAGGTAAGGTGTAGGGCTGGTGGTGGGTTTCTATTCCGGGCTAGGGTTAGGGTTAGGGAACGGCAAGGCTTAGGGCACAGGTGAGGTTACGGAAACGTGGGAGGGTCGGGCTACGTGCTGACGCACGGGTCAGTGCCAGCGTACGGGCCAGGAGTATGCAACGGCGTAGGATAAAGTGTAGGGCTGGTGGTTGTTTTCCGTTCCGGGCTAGTGTTAGGGTTAGGGAACGGCAAGGCTTAGGGCACAGGTGAGGTTACGGAAACGTGGGAGGGTCAGGCTACGTGCTGACGCACGGGTTAGTGCCAGCGTACGGGCCAGGAGTAGGCAACGGCGTAAGGTAAGGTGTAGGGCTGGTGGTTGGTTTCCGTTCCAGGCTAGGGCTAGGGTTACGGAACGGCAAGGCTTAGGGCACAGGTGAGGGTACGGAAACGTGGGAGGGTCGGGCTACGTGCTGACGCACGTGTCAGTGCCAGCGTACGGGCCAGGGGTAGGCAACGGCGTAGGATAAAGTGTAGGGCTGGTGGTGGATTTGCGTTCGGGGCTAGGGTTAGGGTTAGGGAACGGCAAGGCTTAGGGCACAGGTGAGGGTACGGAAACGTGGGAGGGTCAGGCTACGTGCTGACGCACAGGTCAGTGCCAGCGTACAGGTCAGGAGTAGGGTACGGCGTAAGGTAACGTGTAGGGCTGGTGGTGGGTTTCTATTCCGGGCTAGGGTTAGGGTTAGGGAACGGCAAGGCTTAGGGCACAGGTGAGGGTACGGAAACGTGGGTGGTTCAGGCTATGTGCTGACGCACGGGTCAGTGCCAACCTACGGGCCAGGAGTAGGGTACGGCGTAAGATAAGGTGTAGGGCTTGTGGTTGATTTCCGTTCCAGGCTAGGGTTAGGGTTAGGGAACGGCAAGGCTTAGGGCAAAGGAGAGGGTACGGAAACGTGGGAGGGTCGGGCCCCGTTCTGTCGCACGGGTTAGTGCCAGCATACGGGCCAGGAGTAGGCAACGACGTAGGATAAAGTGTAGGGCTGGTGGTGGGTTTCCATTCCGGGCTAGCGTTAGGGTTAGGGAACGGCAAGGCTTAGGGCACAGGTGAGGGTACGGAAACGTGGGAGGGTCAGGCTACGTGCTGACGCACGGGTCAGTGCCAGCGTACGGGCCAGGAGTAGGCAACGGCGTAAGGTAAGGTGTAGGGCTGGTGGTGGGTTTCTATTCCGGGCTAGGGTTAGGGTTAGGGAACGGCAAGGCTTAGGGCACAGGTGAGGTTACGGAAACGTGGGAGGGTCAGGCTACGTGCTGACGCACGGGTTAGTGCCAGCGTACGGGCCAGGAGAAGGCAACGGCGTAAGGTAAGGTGTAGGGCTGGTGGTTGGTTTCCGTTCCAGGCTAGGGCTAGGGTTAGGGAACGGCAAGGCTTAGGGCACAGGTGAGGGTACGGAAACGTGGGAGGGTCGGGCTACGTGCTGACGCACGTGTCAGTGCCAGCGTACGGGCCAGGAGCAGGCAACGGCGTAGGATAAAGTGTAGGGCTGGTGGTGGATTTGCGTTCGGGGCTAGGGTTAGGGTTAGGGAACGGCAAGGCTTAGGGCACAGGTGAGGGTACGGAAACGTGGGAGGGTCAGGCTACGTGCTGACGCACAGGTCAGTGCCAGCGTACAGGTCAGGAGTAGGGTACGGCGTAAGGTAACGTGTAGGGCTGGTGGTGGGTTTCTATTCCGGGCTAGGGTTAGGGTTAGGGAACGGCAAGGCTTAGGGCACAGGTGAGGGTACGGAAACGTGGGAGGGTCAGGCTACGTGCTGACGCACAGTTCAGTGCCAGCGTACGGGCCAGGAATAGGGTACGGCGTAAGGTAAGGTGTCAGGCTGGTGGTGGGTTTCCGTTCCGGCCTAGGGTTAGGGTTAGGGAACGACAAGGCTTAGGGCACCGGTGAAGTTACGGAAACGTGGGAGGCTCGGGCTACGTGCTGACGCACGGGTCAGTGCCAGCGTACGGGCCAGGAGTAGGCAACGGCGTAGGATAAAGTGTAGGGCTGGTGGTGGATTTGCGTTCTGGGCTAGGGTTAGGGTTAGGGAACGGCAAGGCTTAGGGCACAGGTGAGGGTACGGAAACGCGGGAGGGTAAGGCTGCGTGCTGATGCACGGTGCAGTGCCAGTGTACGGGCCAGGAGTAGGCAACGGCGTAAGGTAAGGTGTAGGGCTGGTGGTTGGTTTCCGTTCCAGGCTAGGGTTAGGGTTAGGGAACGGCAAGGCTTAGGGCACAGGTGAGGGTACGGAAACGTGGGAGCGTCGGGCTACGTGCTGACGCACGGGTCAGTGCCAGCGTACGGGCCAGGAGTAGGCAACGGCGTAGGATAAAGTGTAGGGCTGGTGGTGGATTTGCGTTCCAGGCTAGGGTTAGGGTTAGGGAACGGCAAGGCTTAGAGCACAGGTGAGGGTACGGAAACGTGGGAGGGTCAGGCTACGTGCTGATGCACGGTTCAGTGCCAGCGTACGGGCCAGGAATAGGGTACGGCGTAAGGTAAGGTGTAGGGCTGGTGCTGGGTTTCTGTTCCGGGCCAGGGTTAGGGTTAGGGAACGGCAAGGCTTAGGGCACAGGTGAGGGTACGGAAACGTGGGAGCGTCAGGCTACGTGCTGACGCACGGGTCAGTGCCAACGTACGGGCCAGGAGTAGGGTACGGCGTAAGATAAGGTGTAATGCTTGTGGTTGATTTCCGTTCCAGGCTAGGGTTAGGGTTAGGGAACGGCAAGGCTTAGGGCAAAGGAGAGGGTACGGAAACGTGCGAGGGTCGGGCCCCGTTCTGTCGCACGGGTTAGTGCCAGCATACGGGCCAGGAGTAGGCAACGACGTAGGATAAAGTGTAGGGCTGGTGGTGGGTTTCCATTCCGGGCTAGAGTTAGGGTTAGGGAACGGCAAGGCTTAGGGCACAGGTGAGGGTACGGAAACGTGGGAGGGTCAGGCTACGTGCTGACGCACGGGTCAGTGCCAGCGTACGGGCCAGGAGTAGGCAACGGCGTAAGGTAAGGTGTAGGGCTGGTGGTGGGTTTCTAATCCGGGCTAGGGTTAGGGTTAGGGAACGGCAAGGCTTAGGGCACAGGTGAGGTTACGGAAACGTGGGAGGGTCGGGCTACGTGCTGACGCACGGGTCAGTGCCAGCGTACGGGCCAGGAGTATGCAACGGCGTAGGATAAAGTGTAGGGCTGGTGGTTGTTTTCCGTTCCGGGCTAGTGTTAGGGTTAGGGAACGGCAAGGCTTAGGGCACAGGTGAGGTTACGGAAACGTGGGAGGGTCAGGCTACGTGCTGACGCACGGGTTAGTGCCAGCGTACGGGCCAGGAGTAGGCAACGGCGTAAGGTAAGGTGTAGGGCTGGTGGTTGGTTTCCGTTCCAGGCTAGGGCTAGGGTTAGGGAACGGCAAGGCTTAGGGCACAGGTGAGGGTACGGAAACGTGGGAGGGTCGGGCTACGTGCTGACGCACGTGTCAGTGCCAGCATACGGGCCAGGAGTAGGCAACGGCGTAGGATAAAGTGTAGGGCTGGTGGTGGATTTGCGTTCGGGGCTAGGGTTAGGGTTAGGGAACTGCAAGGCTTAGGGCACAGGTGAGGGTACGGAAACGTGGGAGGGTCAGGCTACGTGCTGACGCACAGGTCAGTGCCAGCGTACAGGTCAGGAGTAGGGTACGGCGTAAGGTAACGTGTAGGGCTGGTGGTGGGTTTCTATTCCGGGCTAGGGTTAGGGTTAGGGAACGGCAAGGCTTAGGGCACAGGTGAGGGTACGGAAACCTGGGAGGTTCAGGCTACGTGCTGACGCACGGGTCAGTGCCAACGTACGGGCCAGGAGTAGGGTACGGCGTAAGATAAGGTGTAGGGCTTGTGGTTGATTTCCATTCCAGGCTAGGGTTAGGGTTAGGGAACGGCAAGGCTTAGGGCAAAGGAGAGGGTACGGAAACGTGGGAGGGTCGGGCCCCGTTCTGTCGCACGGGTTAGTGCCAGCATACGGGCCAGGAGTAGGCAACGACGTAGGATAAAGTGTAGGGCTGGTGGTGGGTTTCCATTCCGGGCTAGAGTTAGGGTTAGGGAACGGCAAGGCTTAGGGCACAGGTGAGGGTAGGGAAACGTGGGAGGGTCAGGCTACGTGCTGACGCATGGGTCAGTGCCAGCGTACGGGCCAGGAGTAGGCAACGGCGTAAGGTAAGGTGTAGGGCTGGTGGTGGGTTTCTATTCCGGGCTAGGGTTAGGGTTAGGGAACGGCAAGGCTTAGGGCACAGGTGAGGTTACGGAAACGTGGGAGGGTCAGGCTACGTGCTGACGCACGTGTTAGTGCCAGCGTACGGGCCAGGAGTAGGCAACGGCGTAAGGTAAGGTGTAGGGCTGGTGGTTGGTTTCCGTTCCAGGCTAGGGCTAGGGTTAGGGAACGGCAAGGCTTAGGGCACAGGTGAGGGTACGGAAACGTGGGAGGGTCGGGCTACGTGCTGACGCACGTGTCAGTGCCAGCGTACGGGCCAGGAGCAGGCAACGGCGTAGGATAAAGTGTAGGGCTGGTGGTGGATTTGCGTTCGGGGCTAGGGTTAGGGTTAGGGAACGGCAAGGCTTAGGGCACAGGTGAGGGTACGGAAACGTGGGAGGGTCAGGCTACGTGCTGACGCACAGGTCAGTGCCAGCGTACAGGTCAGGAGTAGGGTACGGCGTAAGGTAACGTGTAGGGCTGGTGGTGGGTTTCTATTCCGGGCTAGGGTTAGGGTTAGGGAACGGCAAGGCTTAGGGCACAGGTGAGGGTACGGAAACGTGGGAGGGTCAGGCTACGTGCTGACGCACGGGTCAGTGCCAGCGTATGGGTCAGGAGTAGGGTATGGCGTAAGGTAAGGTGTAGGGCTGGTGGTGGGTTTCTATTCCGGGCTAGGGTTAGGGTTTGGGAACGGCAAGGCTTAGGGCACAGGTGAGGGTACGGAAACGTGGGAGGGTCGGGCTACGTGCTGACGCACGGGTCAGTGCCAGCGTACGGGCCAGGAGTAGGCAACGGCGTAGGATAAAGTGTAGGGCTGGTGGTGGATTTGCGTTCCGGGCTAGGGTTAGGGTTAGGGAACGGCAAGGCTTAGGGCACAGGTGCGGGTACGGAAACGTGGGAGGGTCAGGCTACGTGCTGACGCACAGTTCAGTGCCAGCGTACGGGCCAGGAATAGGGTACGGCGTAAGGTAAGGTGTCAGGCTGGTGGTGGGTTTCCGTTCCGGGCTAGGGTTAGGGTTAGGGAACGACAAGGCTTAGGGCACAGGTGAAGTTACGGAAACGTGGGAGGCTCGGGCTACGTGCTGACGCACGTGTCAGTGCCAGCGTACGGGCCAGGAGTAGGCAACGGCGTAGGATAAAGTGTAGGGCTGGTGGTGGATTTGCGTTCTGGGCTAGGGTTAGGGTTAGGGAACGGCAAGGCTTAGGGCACAGGTGAGGGTACGGAAACGCGGGAGGGTAAGGCTGCGTGCTGATGCACGGTGCAGTGCCAGCGTACGGGCCAGGAGTAGGCAACGGCGTAAGGTAAGGTGTAGGGCTGGTGGTTGGTTTCCGTTCCAGGCTAGGGTTAGGGTTAGGGAACGGCAAGGCTTAGGGCACAGGTGAGGGTACGGAAACGTGGGAGGGTCGGGCTACGTGCTGACGCACGTGTCAGTGCCAGCGTACGGGCCAGGAGTAGGCAACGGCGTAAGATAAAGTGTAGGGCTGGTGGTGGATTTGCGTTCGGGGCTAGGGTTAGGGTTAGGGAACGGCAAGGCTTAGGGCACAGGTGAGGGTACGGAAACGTGGGAGGGTCAGGCTACGTTCTGACGCACAGGTCAGTGCCAGCGTACAGGTCAGGAGTAGGGTACGGCGTAAGGTAACGTGTAGGGCTGGTGGTGGGTTTCTATTCCGGGCTAGGGTTAGGGTTAGGTAACAGCAAGGCTTAGGGCACAGGTGAGGGTACGGAAACGTGGGAGGGTCAGGCTACGTGCTGACGCATGGGTCAGTGCCAGCGTACGGTTCAGGAGTAGGATATGGCGTAAGGTAAGGTGTAGGGCTGGTGGTGGGTTTCTATTCCGGGCTAGGGTTAGGGTTAGGGAACGGCAAGGCTTAGGGCACAGGTGAGGGTACGGAAACGTGGGAGGGTCGGGCTACGTGCTGACGCACGGGTCAGTGCCAGCGTACGGGCCAGGTGTAGGCAACGGCGTAGGATAAAGTGTAGGGCTGGTGGTGGATTTGCGTTCTGGGCTAGGGTTAGGGTTAGGGAACGGCAAGGCTTAGGGCACAGGTGAGGGTACGGAAACGCGGGAGGGTAAGGCTGCGTGCTGATGCACGGTGCAGTGCCAGCGTACGGGCCAGGAGTAGGCAACGGCGTAAGGTAAGGTGTAGGGCTGGTGGTTGGTTTCCATTCCAGGCTAGGGTTAGGGTTAGGGAACGGCAAGGCTTAGGGCACAGGTGAGGGTACGGAAACGTGGGAGGGTCGGGCTACGTGCTGACGCACGGGTCAGTGCCAGCGTACGGGCCAGGAGTAGGCAACGGCGTAGGATAAAGTGTAGGGCTGGTGGTGGATTTGCGTTCCAGGCTAGGGTTAGGGTAAGGGAACGGCAAGGCTTAGAGCACAGGTGAGGGTACGGAAACGTGGGAGGGTCAGGCTACGTGCTGACGCACGGTTCAGTACCAGCGTACGGGCCAGGAATAGGGTACGGCGTAAGGTAAGGTGTAGGGCTGGTGCTGGGTTTCCGTTCCGGGCCAGGGTTAGGGTTAGGGAACGGCAAGGCTTAGGGCACAGGTGAGGGTACGGAAACGTGGGAGGGTCAGGCTACGTGCTGACGCACGGGTCAGTGCCAACGTACGGGCCAGGAGTAGGGTACGGCGTAAGATAAGGTGTAGAGCTTGTGGTTGATTTCCGTTCCAGGCTAGGGTTAGGGTTAGGGAACGGCAAGGCTTAGGGCAAAGGAGAGGGTACGGAAACGTGGGAGGGTCGGGCCCCGTTCTGTCGCACGGGTTAGTGCCAGCATACGGGCCAGGAGTAGGCAACGACGTAGGATAAAGTGTAGGGCTGGTGGTGGGTTTCCATTCCGGGCTAGAGTTAGGGTTAGGGAACGGCAAGGCTTAGGGCACAGGTGAGGGTACAGAAACGTGGGAGGGTCAGGCTACGTGCTGACGCACAGGTCAGTGCCAGCGTACAGGTCAGGAGTAGGGTACGGCGTAAGGTAACGTGTAGGGCTGGTGGTGGGTTTCTATTCCGGGCTAGGGTTAGGGTTAGGGAACGGCAAGGCTTAGGGCACAGGTGAGGGTACGGAAACGTGGGAGGTTCAGGCTACGTGCTGACGCACGGGTCAGTGCCAACGTACGGGCCAGGAGTAGGGTACGGCGTAAGATAAGGTGTAGGGCTTGTGGTTGATTTCCGTTCCAGGCTGGGGTTAGGGTTAGGGAACGGCAAGGCTTAGGGCAAAGGAGAGGGTACGGAAACGTGGGAGGGTCGGGCCCCGTTCTGTCGCACGGGTTAGTGCCAGCATACGGGCCAGGAGTAGGCAACGACGTAGGATAAAGTGTAGGGCTGGTGGTGGGTTTCCATTCCGGGCTAGAGTTAGGGTTAGGGAACGGCAAGGCTTAGGGCACAGGTGAGGGTACGGAAACGTGGGAGGGTCAGGCTACGTGCTGACGCACGGGTCAGTGCCAGCGTACGGGCCAGGAGTAGGCAACGGCGTAAGGTAAGGTGTAGGGCTGGTGGTGGGTTTCTATTCCGGGCTAGGGTTAGGGTTAGGGAACGGCAAGGCTTAGGGCACAGGTGAGGTTACGGAAACGTGGGAGGGTCAGGCTACGTGCTGACGCACGGGTTAGTGCCAGCGTACGGGCCAGGAGTAGGCAACGGCGTAAGGTAAGGTGTAGGGCTGGTGGTTGGTTTCCGTTCCAGGCTAGGGCTAGGGTTAGGGAACGGCAAGGCTTAGGGCACAGGTGAGGGTACGGAAACGTGGGAGGGTCGGGCTACGTGCTGACGCACGTGTCAGTGCCAGCGTACGGGCCAGGAGTAGGCAACGGCGTAGGATAAAGTGTAGGGCTGGTGGTGGATTTGCGTTCGGGGCTAGGGTTAGGGTTAGGGAACGGCAAGGCTTAGGGCACAGGTGAGGGTACGGAAACGTGGGAGGGTCAGGCTACGTGCTGACGCACAGGTCAGTGCCAGCGTACAGGTCAGGAGTAGGGTACGGCGTAAGGTAACGTGTAGGGCTGGTGGTGGGTTTCTATTCCGGGCTAGGGTTAGGGTTAGGGAACGGCAAGGCTTAGGGCACAGGTGAGGGTACGGAAACGTGGGTGGTTCAGGCTACGTGCTGACGCACGGGTCAGTGCCAACCTACTGGCCAGGAGTAGGGTACGGCGTAAGATAAGGTGTAGGGCTTGTGGTTGATTTCCGTTCCAGGCTAGGGTTAGGGTTAGGGAACGGCAAGGCTTAGGGCAAAGGAGAGGGTACGGAAACGTGGGAGGGTCGGGCCCCGTTCTGTCGCACGGGTTAGTGCCAGCATACGGGCCAGGAGTAGGCAACGACGTAGGATAAAGTGTAGGGCTGGTGGTGGGTTTCCATTCCGGGCTAGAGTTAGGGTTAGGGAACGGCAAGGCTTAGGGCACAGGTGAGGGTACGGAAACGTGGGAGGGTCAGGCTACGTGCTGACGCACGGGTCAGTGCCAGCGTACGGGCCAGGAGTAGGCAACGGCGTAAGGTAAGGTGTAGGGCTGGTGGTGGGTTTCTATTCCGGGCTAGGGTTAGGGTTAGGGAACGGCAAGGCTTAGGGCACAGGTGAGGTTACGGAAACGTGGGAGGGTCAGGCTACGTGCTGACGCACGGGTTAGTGCCAGCGTACGGGCCAGGAGAAGGCAACGGCGTAAGGTAAGGTGTAGGGCTGGTGGTTGGTTTCCGTTCCAGGCTAGGGCTAGGGTTAGGGAACGGCAAGGCTTAGGGCACAGGTGAGGGTACGGAAACGTGGGAGGGTCGGGCTACGTGCTGACGCACGTGTCAGTGCCAGCGTACGGGCCAGGAGCAGGCAACGGCGTAGGATAAAGTGTAGGGCTGGTGGTGGATTTGCGTTCCGGGCTAGGGTTAGGGTTAGGGAACGGCAAGGCTTAGGGCACAGGTGAGGGTACGGAAACGTGGGAGGGTCAGGCTACGTGCTGACGCACGGGTCAGTGCCAGCGTACGGGTCAGGAGTAGGGTAAGGCGTAAGGTAAGGTGTAGGGCTGGTGGTGGGTTTCTATTCCGGGCTAGGGTTAGGGTTAGGGAACGGCAAGGCTTAGGGCACAGGTCAGGGTACGGAAACGCGGGAGGGTAAGGCTACGTGCTGATGAACGGGTCAGTGCCAGAGTACAGGCCAGGAGTAGGCAACGGCGTAGGGTAAGGTGTAGGGCTGGTGGTTGGTTTCCATTCCAGGCTAGGGTTAGGGTTAGGGAACGGCAAGGCTTAGGGCACAGGTGAGGGTACGGAAACGTGGGAGGGTCGGGCTACGTGCTGACGCACGGGTCAGTGCCAGCGTACGGGCCAGGAGTAGGCAACGGCGTAGGATAAAGTGTAGGGCTGGTGGTGGATTTGTGTTCCAGGCTAGGGTTAGGGTTAGGGAACGGCAAGGCTTAGGGCACAGGTGAGGGTACGGAAACGAGGGAGGGTCAGGCTACGTGCTGACGCACGGCTCAGTGCCAGCGTACGGGCCAGGAATAGGGTACGGCGTAAGGTAAGGTGTAGGGCTGGTGGTGGGTTTCCGTTCTGGCCTAGGGTTAGGGTTAGGGAACGGCAAGGCTTAGGGCACAGGTGAGGGTACGGAAACGTGGGAGGGTCAGGCTACGTGCTGACGGACGGGTCAGTGCCAACGTACGGGCCAGGAGTAGGGTACGGCGTAAGGTAAGGTGTAGGGCTTGTGGTTGATTTCCGTTCCAGGCTAGGGTTAGGCTTAGGGAACGGCAAGGCTTAGGGCAAAGGAGAGGGTACGGAAACGTGGGAGGGTCGGGGTACGTGCTGACGCACGGGTCAGTGCCAGCGTACGGGCCAGGAGTAGGCAACGGCGTAGGATAAAGTGTAGGGCTGGTGGTGGGTTTGCATTCGGGGCTAGGGTTAGGGTTAGGGAACGGCAAGGCTTAGGGCACAGGTGAGGGTACGGAAACGTGGGAGGGTCAGGCTACGTGCTGACGCACGGGTCAGTGCCAGCATACGGGCCAGGAGTAGGCAACGGCGTAGGATAAAGTGTAGGGCTGGTGGTGGATTTGCGTTCCAGGCTAGGGTTAGGGTAAGGGAACGGCAAGGCTTAGAGCACAGGTGAGGGTACGGAAACGTGGGAGGGTCAGGCTACGTGCTGACGCACGGTTCAGTACCAGCGTACGGGCCAGGAATAGGGTACGGCGTAAGGTAAGGTGTAGGGCTGGTGCTGGGTTTCCGTTCCGGGCCAGGGTTAGGGTTAGGGAACGGCAAGGCTTAGGGCACAGGTGAGGGTACGGAAACGTGGGAGGGTCAGGCTACGTGCTGACGCACGGGTCAGTGCCAACGTACGGGCCAGGAGTAGGGTACGGCGTAAGATAAGGTGTAGAGCTTGTGGTTGATTTCCGTTCCAGGCTAGGGTTAGGGTTAGGGAACGGCAAGGCTTAGGGCAAAGGAGAGGGTACGGAAACGTGGGAGGGTCGGGCCCCGTTCTGTCGCACGGGTTAGTGCCAGCATACGGGCCAGGAGTAGGCAACGACGTAGGATAAAGTGTAGGGCTGGTGGTGGGTTTCCATTCCGGGCTAGAGTTAGGGTTAGGGAACGGCAAGGCTTAGGGCACAGGTGAGGGTACAGAAACGTGGGAGGGTCAGGCTACGTGCTGACGCACAGGTCAGTGCCAGCGTACAGGTCAGGAGTAGGGTACGGCGTAAGGTAACGTGTAGGGCTGGTGGTGGGTTTCTATTCCGGGCTAGGGTTAGGGTTAGGGAACGGCAAGGCTTAGGGCACAGGTGAGGGTACGGAAACGTGGGAGGTTCAGGCTACGTGCTGACGCACGGGTCAGTGCCAACGTACGGGCCAGGAGTAGGGTACGGCGTAAGATAAGGTGTAGGGCTTGTGGTTGATTTCCGTTCCAGGCTGGGGTTAGGGTTAGGGAACGGCAAGGCTTAGGGCAAAGGAGAGGGTACGGAAACGTGGGAGGGTCGGGCCCCGTTCTGTCGCACGGGTTAGTGCCAGCATACGGGCCAGGAGTAGGCAACGACGTAGGATAAAGTGTAGGGCTGGTGGTGGGTTTCCATTCCGGGCTAGAGTTAGGGTTAGGGAACGGCAAGGCTTAGGGCACAGGTGAGGGTACGGAAACGTGGGAGGGTCAGGCTACGTGCTGACGCACGGGTCAGTGCCAGCGTACGGGCCAGGAGTAGGCAACGGCGTAAGGTAAGGTGTAGGGCTGGTGGTGGGTTTCTATTCCGGGCTAGGGTTAGGGTTAGGGAACGGCAAGGCTTAGGGCACAGGTGAGGTTACGGAAACGTGGGAGGGTCAGGCTACGTGCTGACGCACGGGTTAGTGCCAGCGTACGGGCCAGGAGTAGGCAACGGCGTAAGGTAAGGTGTAGGGCTGGTGGTTGGTTTCCGTTCCAGGCTAGGGCTAGGGTTAGGGAACGGCAAGGCTTAGGGCACAGGTGAGGGTACGGAAACGTGGGAGGGTCGGGCTACGTGCTGACGCACGTGTCAGTGCCAGCGTACGGGCCAGGAGTAGGCAACGGCGTAGGATAAAGTGTAGGGCTGGTGGTGGATTTGCGTTCGGGGCTAGGGTTAGGGTTAGGGAACGGCAAGGCTTAGGGCACAGGTGAGGGTACGGAAACGTGGGAGGGTCAGGCTACGTGCTGACGCACAGGTCAGTGCCAGCGTACAGGTCAGGAGTAGGGTACGGCGTAAGGTAACGTGTAGGGCTGGTGGTGGGTTTCTATTCCGGGCTAGGGTTAGGGTTAGGGAACGGCAAGGCTTAGGGCACAGGTGAGGGTACGGAAACGTGGGTGGTTCAGGCTACGTGCTGACGCACGGGTCAGTGCCAACCTACTGGCCAGGAGTAGGGTACGGCGTAAGATAAGGTGTAGGGCTTGTGGTTGATTTCCGTTCCAGGCTAGGGTTAGGGTTAGGGAACGGCAAGGCTTAGGGCAAAGGAGAGGGTACGGAAACGTGGGAGGGTCGGGCCCCGTTCTGTCGCACGGGTTAGTGCCAGCATACGGGCCAGGAGTAGGCAACGACGTAGGATAAAGTGTAGGGCTGGTGGTGGGTTTCCATTCCGGGCTAGAGTTAGGGTTAGGGAACGGCAAGGCTTAGGGCACAGGTGAGGGTACGGAAACGTGGGAGGGTCAGGCTACGTGCTGACGCACGGGTCAGTGCCAGCGTACGGGCCAGGAGTAGGCAACGGCGTAAGGTAAGGTGTAGGGCTGGTGGTGGGTTTCTATTCCGGGCTAGGGTTAGGGTTAGGGAACGGCAAGGCTTAGGGCACAGGTGAGGTTACGGAAACGTGGGAGGGTCAGGCTACGTGCTGACGCACGGGTTAGTGCCAGCGTACGGGCCAGGAGAAGGCAACGGCGTAAGGTAAGGTGTAGGGCTGGTGGTTGGTTTCCGTTCCAGGCTAGGGCTAGGGTTAGGGAACGGCAAGGCTTAGGGCACAGGTGAGGGTACGGAAACGTGGGAGGGTCGGGCTACGTGCTGACGCACGTGTCAGTGCCAGCGTACGGGCCAGGAGCAGGCAACGGCGTAGGATAAAGTGTAGGGCTGGTGGTGGATTTGCGTTCCGGGCTAGGGTTAGGGTTAGGGAACGGCAAGGCTTAGGGCACAGGTGAGGGTACGGAAACGTGGGAGGGTCAGGCTACGTGCTGACGCACGGGTCAGTGCCAGCGTACGGGTCAGGAGTAGGGTAAGGCGTAAGGTAAGGTGTAGGGCTGGTGGTGGGTTTCTATTCCGGGCTAGGGTTAGGGTTAGGGAACGGCAAGGCTTAGGGCACAGGTCAGGGTACGGAAACGCGGGAGGGTAAGGCTACGTGCTGATGAACGGGTCAGTGCCAGAGTACAGGCCAGGAGTAGGCAACGGCGTAGGGTAAGGTGTAGGGCTGGTGGTTGGTTTCCATTCCAGGCTAGGGTTAGGGTTAGGGAACGGCAAGGCTTAGGGCACAGGTGAGGGTACGGAAACGTGGGAGGGTCGGGCTACGTGCTGACGCACGGGTCAGTGCCAGCGTACGGGCCAGGAGTAGGCAACGGCGTAGGATAAAGTGTAGGGCTGGTGGTGGATTTGTGTTCCAGGCTAGGGTTAGGGTTAGGGAACGGCAAGGCTTAGGGCACAGGTGAGGGTACGGAAACGAGGGAGGGTCAGGCTACGTGCTGACGCACGGCTCAGTGCCAGCGTACGGGCCAGGAATAGGGTACGGCGTAAGGTAAGGTGTAGGGCTGGTGGTGGGTTTCCGTTCTGGCCTAGGGTTAGCGTTAGGGAACGGCAAGGCTTAGGGCACAGGTGAGGGTACGGAAACGTGGGAGGGTCAGGCTACGTGCTGACGGACGGGTCAGTGCCAACGTACGGGCCAGGAGTAGGGTACGGCGTAAGGTAAGGTGTAGGGCTTGTGGTTGATTTCCGTTCCAGGCTAGGGTTAGGGTTAGGGAACGGCAAGGCTTAGGGCAAAGGAGAGGGTACGGAAACGTGGGAGGGTCGGGCTACGTGCTGACGCACGGGTCAGTGCCAGCGTACGGGCCAGGAGTAGGCAACGGCGTAGGATAAAGTGTAGGGCTGGTGGTGGGTTTGCATTCGGGGCTAGGGTTAGGGTTAGGGAACGGCAAGGCTTAGGGCACAGGTGAGGGTACGGAAACGTGGGAGGGTCAGGCTACGTGCTGACGCACAGTTCAGTGCCAGCGTACGGGCCAGGAATAGGGTACGGCGTAAGGTAAGGTGTCAGGCTGGTGGTGGGTTTCCGTTCCGGGCTAGGGTTAGGGTTAGGGAACGACAAGGCTTAGGGCACAGGTGAAGTTACGGAAACGTGGGAGGCTCGGGCTACGTGCTGACGCACGGGTCAGTGCCAGCGTACGGGCCAGGAGTAGGCAACGGCGTAGGATAAAGTGTAGGGCTGGTGGTGGATTTGCGTTCTGGGCTAGGGTTAGGGTTAGGGAACGGCAAGGCTTAGGGCACAGGTGAGGGTACGGAAACGCGGGAGGGTAAGGCTGCGTGCTGATGCACGGTGCAGTGCCAGCGTACGGGCCAGGAGTAGGCAACGGCGTAAGGTAAGGTGTAGGGCTGGTGGTTGGTTTCCGTTCCAGGCTAGGGTTAGGGTTAGGGAACGGCAAGGCTTAGGGCACAGGTGAGGGTACGGAAACGTGGGAGCGTCGGGCTACGTGCTGACGCACGGGTCTGTGCCAGCGTACGGGCCAGGAGTAGGCAACGGCGTAGGATAAAGTGTAGGGCTGGTGGTGGATTTGCGTTCCAGGCTAGGGTTAGGGTTAGGGAACGGCAAGGCTTAGAGCACAGGTGAGGGTACGGAAACGTGGGAGGGTCAGGCTACGTGCTGATGCACGGTTCAGTGCCAGCGTACGGGCCAGGAATAGGGTACGGCGTAAGGTAAGGTGTAGGGCTGGTGCTGGGTTTCTGTTCCGGGCCAGGGTTAGGGTTAGGGAACGGCAAGGCTTAGGGCACAGGTGAGGGTACGGAAACGTGGGAGGGTCAGGCTACGTGCTGACTCACGGGTCAGTGCCAACGTACGGGCCAGGAGTAGGGTACGGCGTAAGATAAGGTGTAGGGCTTGTGGTTGATTTCCGTTCCAGGCTAGGGTTAGGGTTAGGGAACGGCAAGGCTTAGGGCAAAGGAGAGGGTACGGAAACGTGGGAGGGTCGGGCCCCGTTCTGTCGCACGGGTTAGTGCCAGCATACGGGCCAGGAGTAGGCAACGACGTAGGATAAAGTGTAGGGCTGGTGGTGGGTTTCCATTCCGGGCTAGAGTTAGGGTTAGGGAACGGCAAGGCTTAGGGCACAGGTGAGGGTACGGAAACGTGGGAGGGTCAGGCTACGTGCTGACGCACGGGTCAGTGCCAGCGTACGGGCCAGGAGTAGGCAACGGCGTAAGGTAAGGTGTAGGGCTGGTGGTGGGTTTCTATTCCGGGCTAGGGTTTGGGTTAGGGAACGGCAAGGCTTAGGGCACAGGTGAGGTTACGGAAACGTGGGAGGGTCGGGCTACGTGCTGACGCACGGGTCAGTGCCAGCGTACGGGCCAGGAGTATGCAACGGCGTAGGATAAAGTGTAGGGCTGGTGGTTGTTTTCCGTTCCGGGCTAGTGTTAGGGTTAGGGAACGGCAAGGCTTAGGGCACAGGTGAGGTTACGGAAACGTGGGAGGGTCAGGCTACGTGCTGACGCACGGGTTAGTGCCAGCGTACGGGCCAGGAGTAGGCAACGGCGTAAGGTAAGGTGTAGGGCTGGTGGTTGGTTTCCGTTCCAGGCTAGGGCTAGGGTTACGGAACGGCAAGGCTTAGGGCACAGGTGAGGGTACGGAAACGTGGGAGGGTCGGGCTACGTGCTGACGCACGTGTCAGTGCCAGCGTACGGGCCAGGAGTAGGCAACGGCGTAGGATAAAGTGTAGGGCTGGTGGTGGATTTGCGTTCGGGGCTAGGGTTAGGGTTAGGGAACGGCAAGGCTTAGGGCACAGGTGAGGGTACGGAAACGTGGGAGGGTCAGGCTACGTGCTGACGCACAGGTCAGTGCCAGCGTACAGGTCAGGAGTAGGGTACGGCGTAAGGTAACGTGTAGGGCTGGTGGTGGGTTTCTATTCCGGGCTAGGGTTAGGGTTAGGGAACGGCAAGGCTTAGGGCACAGGTGAGGGTACGGAAACGTGGGTGGTTCAGGCTACGTGCTGACGCACGGGTCAGTGCTAACCTACGGGCCAGGAGTAGGGTACGGCGTAAGATAAGGTGTAGGGCTTGTGGTTGATTTCCGTTCCAGGCTAGGGTTAGGGTTAGGGAACGGCAAGGCTTAGGGCAAAGGAGAGGGTACGGAAACGTGGGAGGGTCGGGCCCCGTTCTGTCGCACGGGTTAGTGCCAGCATACGGGCCAGGAGTAGGCAACGACGTAGGATAAAGTGTAGGGCTGGTGGTGGGTTTCCATTCCGGGCTAGAGTTAGGGTTAGGGAACGGCAAGGCTTAGGGCACAGGTGAGGGTACGGAAACGTGGGAGGGTCAGGCTACGTGCTGACGCACGGGTCAGTGCCAGCGTACGGGCCAGGAGTAGGCAACGGCGTAAGGTAAGGTGTAGGGCTGGTGGTGGGTTTCTATTCCGGGCTAGGGTTAGGGTTAGGGAACGGCAAGGCTTAGGGCACAGGTGAGGTTACGGAAACGTGGGAGGGTCAGGCTACGTGCTGACGCACGGGTTAGTGCCAGCGTACGGGCCAGGAGAAGGCAACGGCGTAAGGTAAGGTGTAGGGCTGGTGGTTGGTTTCCGTTCCAGGCTAGGGCTAGGGTTAGGGAACGGCAAGGCTTAGGGCACAGGTGAGGGTACGGAAACGTGGGAGGGTCGGGCTACGTGCTGACGCACGTGTCAGTGCCAGCGTACGGGCCAGGAGCAGGCAACGGCGTAGGATAAAGTGTAGGGCTGGTGGTGGATTTGCGTTCGGGGCTAGGGTTAGGGTTAGGGATCGGCAAGGCTTAGGGCACAGGTGAGGGTACGGAAACGTGGGAGGGTCAGGCTACGTGCTGACGCACAGGTCAGTGCCAGCGTACAGGTCAGGAGTAGGGTACGGCGTAAGGTAACGTGTAGGGCTGGTGGTGGGTTTCTATTCCGGGCTAGGGTTAGGGTTAGGGAACGGCAAGGCTTAGGGCACAGGTGAGGGTACGGAAACGTGGGAGGGTCAGGCTACGTGCTGACGCACGGGTCAGTGCCAGCGTATGGGTCAGGAGTAGGGTATGGCGTAAGGTAAGGTGTAGGGCTGGTGGTGGGTTTCTATTCCGGGCTAGGGTTAGGGTTTGGGAACGGCAAGGCTTAGGGCACAGGTGAGGGTACGGAAACGTGGGAGGGTCGGGCTACGTGCTGACGCACGGGTCAGTGCCAGCGTACGGGCCAGGAGTAGGCAACGGCGTAGGATAAAGTGTAGGGCTGGTGGTGGATTTGCGTTCCGTGCTAGGGTTAGGGTTAGGGAACGGCAAGGCTTAGGGCACAGGTGAGGGTACGGAAACGTGGGAGGGTCAGGCTACGTGCTGACGCACATTTCAGTGCCAGCGTACGGGCCAGGAATAGGGTACGGCGTAAGGTAAGGTGTCAGGCTGGTGGTGGGTTTCCGTTCCGGGCTAGGGTTAGGGTTAGGGAACGACAAGGCTTAGGGCACAGGTGAAGTTACGGAAACGTGGGAGGCTCGGGCTACGTGCTGACGCACGGGTCAGTGCCAGCGTACGGGCCAGGAGTAGGCAACGGCGTAGGATAAAGTGTAGGGCTGGTGGTGGATTTGCGTTCTGGGCTAGGGTTAGGGTTAGGGAACGGCAAGGCTTAGGGCACAGGTGAGGGTACGGAAACGCGGGAGGGTAAGGCTGCGTGCTGATGCACGGTGCAGTGCCAGCGTACGGGCCAGGAGTAGGCAACGGCGTAAGGTAAGGTGTAGGGCTGGTGGTTGGTTTCCGTTCCAGGCTAGGGTTAGGGTTAGGGAACGGCAAGGCTTAGGGCACAGGTGAGGGTACGGAAACGTGGGAGGGTCGGGCTACGTGCTGACGCACGTGTCAGTGCCAGCGTACGGGCCAGGAGTAGGCAACGGCGTAGGATAAAGTGTAGGGCTGGTGGTGGATTTGCGTTCGGGGCTAGGGTTAGGGTTAGGGAACGGCAAGGCTTAGGGCACAGGTGAGGGTACGGAAACGTGGGAGGGTCAGGCTACGTTCTGACGCACAGGTCAGTGCCAGCGTACAGGTCAGGAGTAGGGTACGGCGTAAGGTAACGTGTAGGGCTGGTGGTGGGTTTCTATTCTGGGCTAGGGTTAGGGTTAGGGAACAGCAAGGCTTAGGGCACAGGTGAGGGTACGGAAACGTGGGAGGGTCAGGATACGTGCTGACGCACGGGTCAGTGCCAGCGTACGGGTCAGGAGTAGGGTATGGCGTAAGGTAAGGTGTAGGGCTGGTGGTGGGTTTCTATTCCGGGCTAGGGTTAGGGTTAGGGAACGGCAAGGCTTAGGGCACAGGTGAGGGTACGGAAACGTGGGAGGGTCGGGCTACGTGCTGACGCACGGGTCAGTGCCAGCGTACGGGCCAGGAGTAGGCAACGGCGTAGGATAAAGTGTAGGGCTGGTGGTGGATTTGCGTTCTGGGCTAGGGTTAGGGTTAGGGAACGGCAAGGCTTAGGGCACAGGTGAGGGTACGGAAACGCGGGAGGGTAAGTCTGCGTGCTGATGCACGGTGCAGTGCCAGCGTACGGGCCAGGAGTAGGCAACGGCGTAAGGTAAGGTGTAGGGCTGGTGGTTGGTTTCCATTCCAGGCTAGGGTTAGGGTTAGGGAACGGCAAGGCTTAGGGCACAGGTGAGGGTACGGAAACGTGGGAGGGTCGGGCTACGTGCTGACGCACGGGTCAGTGCCAGCGTACGGGCCAGGAGTAGGCAACGGCGTAGGAAAAGTGTAGGGCTGGTGGTGGATTTGCGTTCCAGGCTAGGGTTAGGGTTAGGGAACGGCAAGGCTTAGGGCACAGGTGAGGGTACGGAAACGTGGGAGGGTCAGGCTACGTGCTGACGCACGGGTCAGTGCCAGCGTACGGGTCAGGAGTAGGGTAAGGCGTAAGGTAAGGTGTAGGGCTGGTGGTGGGTTTCTATTCCGGGCTAGGGTTAGGGTTAGGGAACGGCAAGGCTTAGGGCACAGGTCAGGGTACGGAAACGCGGGAGGGTAAGGCTACGTGCTGATGAAAGGGTCAGTGCCAGAGTACAGGCCAGGAGTAGGCAACGGCGTAGGGTAAGGTGTAGGGCTGGTGGTTGGTTTCCGTTCCAGGCTAGGGTTAGGGTTAGGGAACGGCAAGGCTTAGGGCACAGGTGAGGGTACGGAAACGTGGGAGGGTCGGGCTACGTGCTGACGCACGGGTCAGTGCCAGCGTACGGGCCAGGAGTAGGCAACGGCGTAGGATAAAGTGTAGGGCTGGTGGTGGATTTGTGTTCCAGGCTAGGGTTAGGGTTAGGGAACGGCAAGGCTTAGGGCACAGGTGAGGGTACGGAAACGTGGGAGGGTCAGGCTACGTGCTGACGCACGGCTCAGTGCCAGCGTACGGGCCAGGAATAGGGTACGGCGTAAGGTAAGGTGTAGGGCTGGTGGTGGGTTTCCGTTCTGGCCTAGGGTTAGCGTTAGGGAACGGCAAGGCTTAGGGCACAGGTGAGGGTACGGAAACGTGGGAGGGTCAGGCTACGTGCTGACGCACAGGTCAGTGCCAACGTACGGGCCAGGAGTAGGGTACGGCGTAAGGTAAGGTGTAGGGCTTGTGGTTGATTTCCGTTCCAGGCTAGGGTTAGGGTTAGGGAACGGCAAGGCTTAGGGCAAAGGAGAGGGTACGGAAACGTGGGAGGGTCGGGCTACGTGCTGACGCACGGGTCAGTGCCAGCGTACGGGCCAGGAGTAGGCAACGGCGTAGGATAAAGTGTAGGGCTGGTGGTGGGTTTGCATTCGGGGCTAGGGTTAGGGTTAGGGAACGGCAAGGCTTAGGGCACAGGTGAGGGTACGGAAACGTGGGAGGGTCAGGCTACGTGCTGACGCACAGTTCAGTGCCAGCGTACGGGCCAGGAATAGGGTACGGCGTAAGGTAAGGTGTCAGGCTGGTGGTGGGTTTCCGTTCCGGGCTAGGGTTAGGGTTAGGGAACGACAAGGCTTAGGGCACAGGTGAAGTTACGGAAACGAGGGAGGCTCGGGCTACGTGCTGACGCACGGGTCAGTGCCAGCGTACGGGCCAGGAGTAGGCAACGGCGTAGGATAAAGTGTAGGGCTGGTGGTGGATTTGCGTTCTGGGCTAGGGTTAGGGTTAGGGAACGGCAAGGCTTAGGGCACAGGTGAGGGTACGGAAACGCGGGAGGGTAAGGCTGCGTGCTGATGCACGGTGCAGTGCCAGTGTACGGGCCAGGAGTAGGCAACGGCGTAAGGTAAGGTGTAGGGCTGGTGGTTGGTTTCCGTTCCAGGCTAGGGTTAGGGTTAGGGAACGGCAAGGCTTAGGGCACAGGTGAGGGTACGGAAACGTGGGAGCGTCGGGCTACGTGCTGACGCACGGGTCAGTGCCAGCGTACGGGCCAGGAGTAGGCAACGGCGTAGGATAAAGTGTAGGGCTGGTGGTGGATTTGCGTTCCAGGCTAGGGTTAGGGTTAGGGAACGGCAAGGCTTAGAGCACAGGTGAGGGTACGGAAACGTGGGAGGGTCAGGCTACGTGCTGATGCACGGTTCAGTGCCAGCGTACGGGCCAGGAATAGGGTACGGCGTAAGGTAAGGTGTAGGGCTGGTGCTGGGTTTCTGTTCCGGGCCAGGGTTAGGGTTAGGGAACGGCAAGGCTTAGGGCACAGGTGAGGGTACGGAAACGTGGGAGGGTCAGGCTACGTGCTGACGCACGGGTCAGTGCCAACGTACGGGCCAGGAGTAGGGTACGGCGTAAGATAAGGTGTAATGCTTGTGGTTGATTTCCGTTCCAGGCTAGGGTTAGGGTTAGGGAACGGCAAGGCTTAGGGCAAAGGAGAGGGTACGGAAACGTGCGAGGGTCGGGCCCCGTTCTGTCGCACGGGTTAGTGCCAGCATACGGGCCAGGAGTAGGCAACGACGTAGGATAAAGTGTAGGGCTGGTGGTGGGTTTCCATTCCGGGCTAGAGTTAGGGTTAGGGAACGGCAAGGCTTAGGGCACAGGTGAGGGTACGGAAACGTGGGAGGGTCAGGCTACGTGCTGACGCACGGGTCAGTGCCAGCGTACGGGCCAGGAGTAGGCAACGGCGTAAGGTAAGGTGTAGGGCTGGTGGTGGGTTTCTATTCCGGGCTAGGGTTAGGGTTAGGGAACGGCAAGGCTTAGGGCACAGGTGAGGTTACGGAAACGTGGGAGGGTCGGGCTACGTGCTGACGCACGGGTCAGTGCCAGCGTACGGGCCAGGAGTATGCAACGGCGTAGGATAAAGTGTAGGGCTGGTGGTTGTTTTCCGTTCCGGGCTAGTGTTAGGGTTAGGGAACGGCAAGGCTTAGGGCACAGGTGAGGTTACGGAAACGTGGGAGGGTCAGGCTACGTGCTGACGCACGGGTTAGTGCCAGCGTACGGGCCAGGAGTAGGCAACGGCGTAAGGTAAGGTGTAGGGCTGGTGGTTGGTTTCCGTTCCAGGCTAGGGCTAGGGTTAGGGAACGGCAAGGCTTAGGGCACAGGTGAGGGTACGGAAACGTGGGAGGGTCGGGCTACGTGCTGACGCACGTGTCAGTGCCAGCATACGGGCCAGGAGTAGGCAACGGCGTAGGATAAAGTGTAGGGCTGGTGGTGGATTTGCGTTCGGGGCTAGGGTTAGGGTTAGGGAACTGCAAGGCTTAGGGCACAGGTGAGGGTACGGAAACGTGGGAGGGTCAGGCTACGTGCTGACGCACAGGTCAGTGCCAGCGTACAGGTCAGGAGTAGGGTACGGCGTAAGGTAACGTGTAGGGCTGGTGGTGGGTTTCTATTCCGGGCTAGGGTTAGGGTTAGGGAACGGCAAGGCTTAGGGCACAGGTGAGGGTACGGAAACCTGGGAGGTTCAGGCTACGTGCTGACGCACGGGTCAGTGCCAACGTACGGGCCAGGAGTAGGGTACGGCGTAAGATAAGGTGTAGGGCTTGTGGTTGATTTCCATTCCAGGCTAGGGTTAGGGTTAGGGAACGGCAAGGCTTAGGGCAAAGGAGAGGGTACGGAAACGTGGGAGGGTCGGGCCCCGTTCTGTCGCACGGGTTAGTGCCAGCATACGGGCCAGGAGTAGGCAACGACGTAGGATAAAGTGTAGGGCTGGTGGTGGGTTTCCATTCCGGGCTAGAGTTAGGGTTAGGGAACGGCAAGGCTTAGGGCACAGGTGAGGGTACGGAAACGTGGGAGGGTCAGGCTACGTGCTGACGCACGGGTCAGTGCCAGCGTACGGGCCAGGAGTAGGCAACGGCGTAAGGTAAGGTGTAGGGCTGGTGGTGGGTTTCTATTCCGGGCTAGGGTTAGGGTTAGGGAACGGCAAGGCTTAGGGCACAGGTGAGGTTACGGAAACGTGGGAGGGTCAGGCTACGTGCTGACGCACGGGTTAGTGCCAGCGTACGGGCCAGGAGTAGGCAACGGCGTAAGGTAAGGTGTAGGGCTGGTGGTTGGTTTCCGTTCCAGGCTAGGGCTAGGGTTAGGGAACGGCAAGGCTTAGGGCACAGGTGAGGGTACGGAAACGTGGGAGGGTCGGGCTACGTGCTGACGCACGTGTCAGTGCCAGCGTACGGGCCAGGAGCAGGCAACGGCGTAGGATAAAGTGTAGGGCTGGTGGTGGATTTGCGTTCGGGGCTAGGGTTAGGGTTAGGGAACGGCAAGGCTTAGGGCACAGGTGAGGGTACGGAAACGTGGGAGGGTCAGGCTACGTGCTGACGCACAGGTCAGTGCCAGCGTACAGGTCAGGAGTAGGGTACGGCGTAAGGTAACGTGTAGGGCTGGTGGTGGGTTTCTATTCAGGGCTAGGGTTAGGGTTAGGGAACGGCAAGGCTTAGGGCACAGGTGAGGGTACGGAAACGTGGGAGGGTCAGGCTACGTGCTGACGCACGGGTCAGTGCCAGCGTATGGGTCAGGAGTAGGGTATGGCGTAAGGTAAGGTGTAGGGCTGGTGGTGGGTTTCTATTCCGGGCTAGGGTTAGGGTTTGGGAACGGCAAGGCTTAGGGCACAGGTGAGGGTACGGAAACGTGGGAGGGTCGGGCTACGTGCTGACGCACGGGTCAGTGCCAGCGTACGGGCCAGGAGTAGGCAACGGCGTAGGATAAAGTGTAGGGCTGGTGGTGGATTTGCGTTCCGGGCTAGGGTTAGGGTTAGGGAACGGCAAGGCTTAGGGCACAGGTGAGGGTACGGAAACGTGGGAGGGTCAGGCTACGTGCTGACGCACAGTTCAGTGCCAGCGTACGGGCCAGGAATAGGGTACGGCGTAAGGTAAGGTGTCAGGCTGGTGGTGGGTTTCCGTTCCGGGCTAGGGTTAGGGTTAGGGAACGACAAGGCTTAGGGCACAGGTGAAGTTACGGAAACGTGGGAGGCTCGGGCTACGTGCTGACGCACGGGTCAGTGCCAGCGTACGGGCCAGGAGTAGGCAACGGCATAGGATAAAGTGTAGGGCTGGTGGTGGATTTGCGTTCTGGGCTAGGGTTAGGGTTAGGGAACGGCAAGGCTTAGGGCACAGGTGAGGGTACGGAAACGCGGGAGGGTAAGGCTGCGTGCTGATGCACGGTGCAGTGCCAGTGTACGGGCCAGGAGTAGGCAACGGCGTAAGGTAAGGTGTAGGGCTGGTGGTTGGTTTCCGTTCCAGGCTAGGGTTAGGGTTAGGGAACGGCAAGGCTTAGGGCACAGGTGAGGGTACGGAAACGTGGGAGCGTCGGGCTACGTGCTGACGCACGGGTCAGTGCCAGCGTACGGGCCAGGAGTAGGCAACGGCGTAGGATAAAGTGTAGGGCTGGTGGTGGATTTGCGTTCCAGGCTAGGGTTAGGGTTAGGGAACGGCAAGGCTTAGAGCACAGGTGAGGGTACGGAAACGTGGGAGGGTCAGGCTACGTGCTGATGCACGGTTCAGTGCCAGCGTACGGGCCAGGAATAGGGTACGGCGTAAGGTAAGGTGTAGGGCTGGTGCTGGGTTTCTGTTCCGGGCCAGGGTTAGGGTTAGGGAACGGCAAGGCTTAGGGCACAGGTGAGGGTACGGAAACGTGGGAGGGTCAGGCTACGTGCTGACGCACGGGTCAGTGCCAACGTACGGGCCAGGAGTAGGGTACGGCGTAAGATAAGGTGTAATGCTTGTGGTTGATTTCCGTTCCAGGCTAGGGTTAGGGTTAGGGAACGGCAAGGCTTAGGGCAAAGGAGAGGGTACGGAAACGTGCGAGGGTCGGGCCCCGTTCTGTCGCACGGGTTAGTGCCAGCATACGGGCCAGGAGTAGGCAACGACGTAGGATAAAGTGTAGGGCTGGTGGTGGGTTTCCATTCCGGGCTAGAGTTAGGGTTAGGGAACGGCAAGGCTTAGGGCACAGGTGAGGGTACGGAAACGTGGGAGGGTCAGGCTACGTGCTGACGCACGGGTCAGTGCCAGCGTACGGGCCAGGAGTAGGCAACGGCGTAAGGTAAGGTGTAGGGCTGGTGGTGGGTTTCTATTCCGGGCTAGGGTTAGGGTTAGGGAACGGCAAGGCTTAGGGCACAGGTGAGGTTACGGAAACGTGGGAGGGTCGGGCTACGTGCTGACGCACGGGTCAGTGCCAGCGTACGGGCCAGGAGTATGCAACGGCGTAGGATAAAGTGTAGGGCTGGTGGTTGTTTTCCGTTCCGGGCTAGTGTTAGGGTTAGGGAACGGCAAGGCTTAGGGCACAGGTGAGGTTACGGAAACGTGGGAGGGTCAGGCTACGTGCTGACGCACGGGTTAGTGCCAGCGTACGGGCCAGGAGTAGGCAACGGCGTAAGGTAAGGTGTAGGGCTGGTGGTTGGTTTCCGTTCCAGGCTAGGGCTAGGGTTAGGGAACGGCAAGGCTTAGGGCACAGGTGAGGGTACGGAAACGTGGGAGGGTCGGGCTACGTGCTGACGCACGTGTCAGTGCCAGCATACGGGCCAGGAGTAGGCAACGGCGTAGGATAAAGTGTAGGGCTGGTGGTGGATTTGCGTTCGGGGCTAGGGTTAGGGTTAGGGAACTGCAAGGCTTAGGGCACAGGTGAGGGTACGGAAACGTGGGAGGGTCAGGCTACGTGCTGACGCACAGGTCAGTGCCAGCGTACAGGTCAGGAGTAGGGTACGGCGTAAGGTAACGTGTAGGGCTGGTGGTGGGTTTCTATTCCGGGCTAGGGTTAGGGTTAGGGAACGGCAAGGCTTAGGGCACAGGTGAGGGTACGGAAACCTGGGAGGTTCAGGCTACGTGCTGACGCACGGGTCAGTGCCAACGTACGGGCCAGGAGTAGGGTACGGCGTAAGATAAGGTGTAGGGCTTGTGGTTGATTTCCATTCCAGGCTAGGGTTAGGGTTAGGGAACGGCAAGGCTTAGGGCAAAGGAGAGGGTACGGAAACGTGGGAGGGTCGGGCCCCGTTCTGTCGCACGGGTTAGTGCCAGCATACGGGCCAGGAGTAGGCAACGACGTAGGATAAAGTGTAGGGCTGGTGGTGGGTTTCCATTCCGGGCTAGAGTTAGGGTTAGGGAACGGCAAGGCTTAGGGCACAGGTGAGGGTACGGAAACGTGGGAGGGTCAGGCTACGTGCTGACGCACGGGTCAGTGCCAGCGTACGGGCCAGGAGTAGGCAACGGCGTAAGGTAAGGTGTAGGGCTGGTGGTGGGTTTCTATTCCGGGCTAGGGTTAGGGTTAGGGAACGGCAAGGCTTAGGGCACAGGTGAGGTTACGGAAACGTGGGAGGGTCAGGCTACGTGCTGACGCACGGGTTAGTGCCAGCGTACGGGCCAGGAGTAGGCAACGGCGTAAGGTAAGGTGTAGGGCTGGTGGTTGGTTTCCGTTCCAGGCTAGGGCTAGGGTTAGGGAACGGCAAGGCTTAGGGCACAGGTGAGGGTACGGAAACGTGGGAGGGTCGGGCTACGTGCTGACGCACGTGTCAGTGCCAGCGTACGGGCCAGGAGCAGGCAACGGCGTAGGATAAAGTGTAGGGCTGGTGGTGGATTTGCGTTCGGGGCTAGGGTTAGGGTTAGGGAACGGCAAGGCTTAGGGCACAGGTGAGGGTACGGAAACGTGGGAGGGTCAGGCTACGTGCTGACGCACAGGTCAGTGCCAGCGTACAGGTCAGGAGTAGGGTACGGCGTAAGGTAACGTGTAGGGCTGGTGGTGGGTTTCTATTCCGGGCTAGGGTTAGGGTTAGGGAACGGCAAGGCTTACGGCACAGGTGAGGGTACGGAAACGTGGGAGGGTCAGGCTACGTGCTGACGCACGGGTCAGTGCCAGCGTATGGGTCAGGAGTAGGGTATGGCGTAAGGTAAGGTGTAGGGCTGGTGGTGGGTTTCTATTCCGGGCTAGGGTTAGGGTTTGGGAACGGCAAGGCTTAGGGCACAGGTGAGGGTACGGAAACGTGGGAGGGTCGGGCTACGTGCTGACGCACGGGTCAGTGCCAGCGTACGGGCCAGGAGTAGGCAACGGCGTAGGATAAAGTGTAGGGCTGGTGGTGGATTTGCGTTCCGGGCTAGGGTTAGGGTTAGGGAACGGCAAGGCTTAGGGCACAGGTGAGGGTACGGAAACGTGGGAGGGTCAGGCTACGTGCTGACGCACAGTTCAGTGCCAGCGTACGGGCCAGGAATAGGGTACGGCGTAAGGTAAGGTGTCAGGCTGGTGGTGGGTTTCCGTTCCGGGCTAGGGTTAGGGTTAGGGAACGACAAGGCTTAGGGCACAGGTGAAGTTACGGAAACGTGGGAGGCTCGGGCTACGTGCTGACGCACGTGTCAGTGCCAGCGTACGGGCCAGGAGTAGGCAACGGCGTAGGATAAAGTGTAGGGCTGGTGGTGGATTTGCGTTCTGGGCTAGGGTTAGGGTTAGGGAACGGCAAGGCTTAGGGCACAGGTGAGGGTACGGAAACGCGGGAGGGTAAGGCTGCGTGCTGATGCACGGTGCAGTGCCAGCGTACGGGCCAGGAGTAGGCAACGGCGTAAGGTAAGGTGTAGGGCTGGTGGTTGGTTTCCGTTCCAGGCTAGGGTTAGGGTTAGGGAACGGCAAGGCTTAGGGCACAGGTGAGGGTACGGAAACGTGGGAGGGTCGGGCTACGTGCTGACGCACGTGTCAGTGCCAGCGTACGGGCCAGGAGTAGGCAACGGCGTAAGATAAAGTGTAGGGCTGGTGGTGGATTTGCGTTCGGGGCTAGGGTTAGGGTTAGGGAACGGCAAGGCTTAGGGCACAGGTGAGGGTACGGAAACGTGGGAGGGTCAGGCTACGTTCTGACGCACAGGTCAGTGCCAGCGTACAGGTCAGGAGTAGGGTACGGCGTAAGGTAACGTGTAGGGCTGGTGGTGGGTTTCTATTCCGGGCTAGGGTTAGGGTTAGGGAACAGCAAGGCTTAGGGCACAGGTGAGGGTACGGAAACGTGGGAGGGTCAGGCTACGTGCTGACGCACGGGTCAGTGCCAGCGTACGGTTCAGGAGTAGGATATGGCGTAAGGTAAGGTGTAGGGCTGGTGGTGGGTTTCTATTCCGGGCTAGGGTTAGGGTTAGGGAACGGCAAGGCTTAGGGCACAGGTGAGGGTACGGAAACGTGGGAGGGTCGGGCTACGTGCTGACGCACGGGTCAGTGCCAGCGTACGGGCCAGGTGTAGGCAACGGCGTAGGATAAAGTGTAGGGCTGGTGGTGGATTTGCGTTCTGGGCTAGGGTTAGGGTTAGGGAACGGCAAGGCTTAGGGCACAGGTGAGGGTACGGAAACGCGGGAGGGTAAGGCTGCGTGCTGATGCACGGTGCAGTGCCAGCGTACGGGCCAGGAGTAGGCAACGGCGTAAGGTAAGGTGTAGGGCTGGTGGTTGGTTTCCATTCCAGGCTAGGGTTAGGGTTAGGGAACGGCAAGGCTTAGGGCACAGGTGAGGGTACGGAAACGTGGGAGGGTCGGGCTACGTGCTGACGCACGGGTCAGTGCCAGCGTACGGGCCAGGATTAGGCAACGGCGTAGGATAAAGTGTAGGGCTGGTGGTGGATTTGCGTTCCAGGCTAGGGTTAGGGTAAGGGAACGGCAAGGCTTAGAGCACAGGTGAGGGTACGGAAACGTGGGAGGGTCAGGCTACGTGCTGACGCACGGTTCAGTACCAGCGTACGGGCCAGGAATAGGGTACGGCGTAAGGTAAGGTGTAGGGCTGGTGCTGGGTTTCCGTTCCGGGCCAGGGTTAGGGTTAGGGAACGGCAAGGCTTAGGGCACAGGTGAGGGTACGGAAACGTGGGAGGGTCAGGCTACGTGCTGACGCACGGGTCAGTGCCAACGTACGGGCCAGGAGTAGGGTACGGCGTAAGATAAGGTGTAGAGCTTGTGGTTGATTTCCGTTCCAGGCTAGGGTTAGGGTTAGGGAACGGCAAGGCTTAGGGCAAAGGAGAGGGTACGGAAACGTGGGAGGGTCGGGCCCCGTTCTGTCGCACGGGTTAGTGCCAGCATACGGGCCAGGAGTAGGCAACGACGTAGGATAAAGTGTAGGGCTGGTGGTGGGTTTCCATTCCGGGCTAGAGTTAGGGTTAGGGAACGGCAAGGCTTAGGGCACAGGTGAGGGTACAGAAACGTGGGAGGGTCAGGCTACGTGCTGACGCACAGGTCAGTGCCAGCGTACAGGTCAGGAGTAGGGTACGGCGTAAGGTAACGTGTAGGGCTGGTGGTGGGTTTCTATTCCGGGCTAGGGTTAGGGTTAGGGAACGGCAAGGCTTAGGGCACAGGTGAGGGTACGGAAACGTGGGAGGTTCAGGCTACGTGCTGACGCACGGGTCAGTGCCAACGTACGGGCCAGGAGTAGGGTACGGCGTAAGATAAGGTGTAGGGCTTGTGGTTGATTTCCGTTCCAGGCTGGGGTTAGGGTTAGGGAACGGCAAGGCTTAGGGCAAAGGAGAGGGTACGGAAACGTGGGAGGGTCGGGCCCCGTTCTGTCGCACGGGTTAGTGCCAGCATACGGGCCAGGAGTAGGCAACGACGTAGGATAAAGTGTAGGGCTGGTGGTGGGTTTCCATTCCGGGCTAGAGTTAGGGTTAGGGAACGGCAAGGCTTAGGGCACAGGTGAGGGTACGGAAACGTGGGAGGGTCAGGCTACGTGCTGACGCACGGGTCAGTGCCAGCGTACGGGCCAGGATTAGGCAACGGCGTAAGGTAAGGTGTAGGGCTGGTGGTGGGTTTCTATTCCGGGCTAGGGTTAGGGTTAGGGAACGGCAAGGCTTAGGGCACAGGTGAGGTTACGGAAACGTGGGAGGGTCAGGCTACGTGCTGACGCACGGGTTAGTGCCAGCGTACGGGCCAGGAGTAGGCAACGGCGTAAGGTAAGGTGTAGGGCTGGTGGTTGGTTTCCGTTCCAGGCTAGGGCTAGGGTTAGGGAACGGCAAGGCTTAGGGCACAGGTGAGGGTACGGAAACGTGGGAGGGTCGGGCTACGTGCTGACGCACGTGTCAGTGCCAGCGTACGGGCCAGGAGCAGGCAACGGCGTAGGATAAAGTCTAGGGCTGGTGGTGGATTTGCGTTCGGGGCTAGGGTTAGGGTTAGGGAACGGCAAGGCTTAGGGCACAGGTGAGGGTACGGAAACGTGGGAGGGTCAGGCTACGTGCTGACGCACAGGTCAGTACCAGCGTACAGGTCAGGAGTAGGGTACGGCGTAAGGTAACGTGTAGGGCTGGTGGTGGGTTTCTATTCCGGGCTAGGGTTAGGGTTAGGGAACGGCAAGGCTTAGGGCACAGGTGAGGGTACGGAAACGTGGGAGGGTCAGGCTACGTGCTGACGCACGGGTCAGTGCCAGCGTATGGGTCAGGAGTAGGGTATGGCGTAAGGTAAGGTGTAGGGCTGGTGGTGGGTTTCTATTCCGGGCTAGGGTTAGGGTTTGGGAACGGCAAGGCTTAGGGCACAGGTGAGGGTACGGAAACGTGGGAGGGTCGGGCTACGTGCTGACGCACGGGTCAGTGCCAGCGTACGGGCCAGGAGTAGGCAACGGCGTAGGATAAAGTGTAGGGCTGGTGGTGGATTTGCGTTCCGGGCTAGGGTTAGGGTTAGGGAACGGCAAGGCTTAGGGCACAGGTGAGGGTACGGAAACGTGGGAGGGTCAGGCTACGTGCTGACGCACAGTTCAGTGCCAGCGTACGGGCCAGGAGTAGGCAACGGCATAGGATAAAGTATAGGCTGGTGGTGGATTTGCGTTCTGGGCTAGGGTTAGGGTTAGGGAACGGCAAGGCTTAGGGCACAGGAGAGGGTACGGAAACGCGGGAGGGTAAGGCTACGTGCTGATGCACGGGGCAGTGCCAGAGTACAGGCCAGGAGTAGGCAACGGCGTAGGGTAAGGTGTAGGGCTGGTGGTGGGTATCCATTCCGGGCTAGGGTTAGGGTTAGGGAACGGCAAGGCTTAGGGCACAGGTGAGGGTACGGAAACGTGGGAGGGTCAGGCTACGTGCTGACGCATGGGTCAGTGCCAGCGTACGGGCCAGGAGTAGGCAACGGCGTAAGGTAAGGTGTAGGGCTGGTGGTTGTTTTCCGTTCCAGGCTAGGGTTAGGGTTAGGGAACGGCAAGGCTTAGGGCACAGGTGAGGGTACGGAAAAGTGGGAGGGTCGGGCTACGTGCTGACGCACGGGTCAGTGCCAGCGTACTGGCCAGGAGAAGGCAACGGCGTAGGATAAAGTGTAGGGCTGGTGGTGGATTTGCATTCCGGGCTAGGGTTAGGGTTAGGGAACGGCAAGGCTTAGGGCACAGGTGAGGATACGGAAACGTGGGAGGGTCAGGCTACGTGCAGACGCACGGGTCAGTGCCAGCGTACGGGTCAGGAGTAGGGTACGGCGTAAGGTAAGGTGTAGGGCTGGTGGTGGGTTTCTATTCCGGGCTAGGGTTAGGGTTAGGGAACGGCAAGGCTTAGGGCACAAGTGAGGGTACGGAAACGTGGGAGGGTCAGGCTACGTGCTGACGCACGGTTCAGTGCCAGCGTACGGGCCAGGAATAGGGTACGGCGTAAGGTAAGGTGTAGGGCTGGTGGTGGGTTTCCATTCCGGGCTAGGGTTAGGGTTAGGGAACGGCAAGGCTTAGGGCACAGGTGAGGGTACGGAAACGTGGGAGGGTCAGGCTACGTGCTGATTCACGGGTCCGTGCCAGCGTTCGGGCCAGGAGTGGGCAACGGCGTAAGGTAAGGTGTAGGGCTTGTGGTTGATTTCCGTTCCGGGATAGGGTTAGGGTTAGGGATCGGCAAGGCTTAGGGCACAGGTGAGGGTATGGAAACGTGGGAGGGTCGGGCTACGTGCAGACGCACGGGTCAGTGCCAGCGTACGGGCCAGGAGTAGGCAACGGCGTAGGATAAAGTGTAGGGCTGGTGGTGGATTTGCGTTCCAGCCTAGGGTTAGGGTTAGGGAACGGCAAGGCTTAGGGCACAGGTGAGGGTACGGAAACGTGGGAGGTTCAGGCTACGTGCTGACGCACGGGTCAGTGCCAGCGTACGGGTCAGGAGTAGGGTACGGCGTAAGGTAAGGTGTAGGGCTGGTGGTGGGTTTCTATTCCGGGCTAGGGTTAGGGTTAGGGAACGGCAAGGCTTAGGGCACAGGTGAGGTTACGGAAACGTGGGAGGGTCAGGCTACGTGCTGACGCACGGGTTAGTGCCAGCGTACGGGCCAGGAGTAGGCAACGGCGTAAGGTAAGGTGTAGGGCTGGTGGTTGGTTTCCGTTCCAGGCTAGGGCTAGGGTTAGGGAACGGCAAGGCTTAGGGCACAGGTGAGGGTACGGAAACGTGGGAGGGTCGGGCTACGTGCTGACGCACGTGTCAGTGCCAGCGTACGGGCCAGGAGCAGGCAACGGCGTAGGATAAAGTCTAGGGCTGGTGGTGGATTTGCGTTCGGGGCTAGGGTTAGGGTTAGGGAACGGCAAGGCTTAGGGCACAGGTGAGGGTACGGAAACGTGGGAGGGTCAGGCTACGTGCTGACGCACAGGTCAGTACCAGCGTACAGGTCAGGAGTAGGGTACGGCGTAAGGTAACGTGTAGGGCTGGTGGTGGGTTTCTATTCCGGGCTAGGGTTAGGGTTAGGGAACGGCAAGGCTTAGGGCACAGGTGAGGGTACGGAAACGTGGGAGGGTCAGGCTACGTGCTGACGCACGGGTCAGTGCCAGCGTATGGGTCAGGAGTAGGGTATGGCGTAAGGTAAGGTGTAGGGCTGGTGGTGGGTTTCTATTCCGGGCTAGGGTTAGGGTTTGGGAACGGCAAGGCTTAGGGCACAGGTGAGGGTACGGAAACGTGGGAGGGTCGGGCTACGTGCTGACGCACGGGTCAGTGCCAGCGTACGGGCCAGGAGTAGGCAACGGCGTAGGATAAAGTGTAGGGCTGGTGGTGGATTTGCGTTCCGGGCTAGGGTTAGGGTTAGGGAACGGCAAGGCTTAGGGCACAGGTGAGGGTACGGAAACGTGGGAGGGTCAGGCTACATGCTGACGCACAGTTCAGTGCCAGCGTACGGGCCAGGAATAGGGTACGGCGTAAGGTAAGGTGTCAGGCTGGTGGTGGGTTTCCGTTCCGGGCTAGGGTTAGGGTTAGGGAACGACAAGGCTTAGGGCACAGGTGAAGTTACGGAAACGTGGGAGGCTCGGGCTACGTGCTGACGCACGGGTCAGTGCCAGCGTACGGGCCAGGAGTAGGCAACGGCGTAGGATAAAGTGTAGGGCTGGTGATGGATTTGCGTTCCGGGCTAGGGTTAGGGTAAGGGAACGGCAAGGCTTAGGGCACAGGTGAGGGTACGGAAACGTGGGAGGGTCGGGCTACGTGCTGACGCACGGGTCAGTGCCAGCGTACGGGCCAGGAGTAGGCAACGGCATAGGATAAAGTATAGGCTGGTGGTGGATTTGCGTTCTGGGCTAGGGTTAGGGTTAGGGAACGGCAAGGCTTAGGGCACAGGAGAGGGTACGGAAACGCGGGAGGGTAAGGCTACGTGCTGATGCACGGGGCAGTGCCAGAGTACAGGCCAGGAGTAGGCAACGGCGTAGGGTAAGGTGTAGGGCTGGTGGTGGGTATCCATTCCGGGCTAGGGTTAGGGTTAGGGAACGGCAAGGCTTAGGGCACAGGTGAGGGTACGGAAACGTGGGAGGGTCAGGCTACGTGCTGACGCATGGGTCAGTGCCAGCGTACGGGCCAGGAGTAGGCAACGGCGTAAGGTAAGGTGTAGGGCTGGTGGTTGTTTTCCGTTCCAGGCTAGGGTTAGGGTTAGGGAACGGCAAGGCTTAGGGCACAGGTGAGGGTACGGAAAAGTGGGAGGGTCGGGCTACGTGCTGACGCACGGGTCAGTGCCAGCGTACTGGCCAGGAGAAGGCAACGGCGTAGGATAAAGTGTAGGGCTGGTGGTGGATTTGCGTTCCGGGCTAGGGTTAGGGTTAGGGAACGGCAAGGCTTAGGGCACAGGTGAGGATACGGAAACGTGGGAGGGTCAGGCTACGTGCAGACGCACGGGTCAGTGCCAGCGTACGGGTCAGGAGTAGGGTACGGCGTAAGGTAAGGTGTAGGGCTGGTGGTGGGTTTCTATTCCGGGCTAGGGTTAGGGTTAGGGAACGGCAAGGCTTAGGGCACAAGTGAGGGTACGGAAACGTGGGAGGGTCAGGCTACGTGCTGACGCACGGTTCAGTGCCAGCGTACGGGCCAGGAATAGGGTACGGCGTAAGGTAAGGTGTAGGGCTGGTGGTGGGTTTCCATTCCGGGCTAGGGTTAGGGTTAGGGAACGGCAAGGCTTAGGGCACAGGTGAGGGTACGGAAACGTGGGAGGGTCAGGCTACGTGCTGATTCACGGGTCCGTGCCAGCGTTCGGGCCAGGAGTGGGCAACGGCGTAAGGTAAGGTGTAGGGCTTGTGGTTGATTTCCGTTCCGGGATAGGGTTAGGGTTAGGGATCGGCAAGGCTTAGGGCACAGGTGAGGGTATGGAAACGTGGGAGGGTCGGGCTACGTGCAGACGCACGGGTCAGTGCCAGCGTACGGGCCAGGAGTAGGCAACGGCGTAGGATAAAGTGTAGGGCTGGTGGTGGATTTGCGTTCCAGCCTAGGGTTAGGGTTAGGGAACGGCAAGGCTTAGGGCACAGGTGAGGGTACGGAAACGTGGGAGGTTCAGGCTACGTGCTGACGCACGGGTCAGTGCCAGCGTACGGGTCAGGAGTAGGGTACGGCGTAAGGTAAGGTGTAGGGCTGGTGGTGGGTTTCTATTCCGGGCTAGGGTTAGGGTTAGGGAACCGCAAGGCTTAGGGCAGAGGTCAGGGTACGGAAACGCGGGAGGGTAAGGCTACGTTCTGATGCACGGGTCAGAGCCAGAGTACACGCCAGGAGTAGGCAACGGGGTAGGGTAAGGTGTAGGGCTGGTGGTGGGTTTCTATTCCGGGCTAGGGTTAGGGTTAGGGAACGGCAAGGCTTAGGGCACAGGTGAGGGTACGGAAACGTGGGAGGGTCAGGCTACATGCTGACGCACGGGTCAGTGCCAGCGTACGGGCCAGGAGTAGGCAACGGCGTAAGGTAAGGTGTAGGGCTGTTGGTTGGTTTCCGTTCCAGGCTAGGGTTAGAGTTAGGGAACGGCAAGGCTTAGGGCACAGGTGAGGGTACGGAAACGTGGGAGGGTCGGGCTACGTGCTGACGCACGGGTCAGTGCCAGCGTACTGGCCAGGAGTAGGCAACGGCGTAGGATAAAGTGTAGGGCTGGTGGTGGATTTGTGTTCCGGGCTAGGGTTAGGGTTAGGGAACGGCAAGGCTTAGGGCACAGGTGAGGGTACGGAAACGTGGGAGGGTCAGGCTACGTGCTGACGCACGGGTGAGTGCCAGCGTACGGGTCAGGAGTAGGGAAAGGCGTAAGGTAAGGTGTAGGGCTGGTGGTGGGTTTCTATTCCGGGCTAGGGTTATGGTTAGGGAACGGCAAGGCTTAGGGCACAGGTCAGGGTACGGAAACGCGGGAGGGTAAGGCTACGTGCTGATGAACGGGTCAGTGCCAGAGTACAGGCCAGGAGTAGGCAACGGCGTAGGGTAAGGTGTAGGGCTGGTGGTTGGTTTCCGTTCCAGGCTAGGGTTAGGGTTAGGGAACGGCAAGGCTTAGGGCACAGGTGAGGGTACGGAAACGTGGGAGGGTCGGGCTACGTGCTGACGCACGGGTCAGTGCCAGCGTACGGGCCAGGAGTAGGCAACGGCGTAGGATAAAGTGTAGGGCTGGTGGTGGATTTGCATTCGGGGCTAGGGTTAGGGTTAGGGAACGGCATGGCTTAGGGCACAGGTGAGGGTACGGAAACGTGGGAGGGTCAGGCTACGTGCTGACGCACAGTTCAGTGCCAGCGTACGGGCCAGGAATAGGGTACGGCGTAAGGTAAGGTGTCAGGCTGGTGGTGGGTTTCCGTTCCGGGCTAGGGTTAGGGTTAGGGAACGACAAGGCTTAGGGCACAGGTGAAGTTACGGAAACGTGGGAGGCTCGGGCTACGTGCTGACGCACGGGTCAGTGCCAGCGTACGGGCCAGGAGTAGGCAACGGCGTAGGATAAAGTGTAGGGCTGGTGGTGGATTTGCGTTCTGGGCTAGGGTTAGGGTTAGGGAACGGCAAGGCTTAGGGCACAGGTGAGGGTACGGAAACGCGGGAGGGTAAGGCTGCGTGCTGATGCACGGTGCAGTGCCAGCGTACGGGCCAGGAGTAGGCAACGGCGTAAGGTAAGGTGTAGGGCTTGTGGTTGGTTTCCGTTCCATGCTAGGTTTAGGGTTAGGGAACGGCAAGGCTTAGGGCACAGGTGAGGGTACGGAAACGTGGGAGCGTCGGGCTATGTGCTGACGCACGGGTCAGTGCCAGCATACGGGCCAGGAGTAGGCAATGGCGTAGGATAAAGTGTAGGGCTGGTGGTGGATTTGCGTTCCAGGCTAGGGTTAGGGTTAGGGAACGGCAAGGCTTAGAGCACAGGTGAGGGTACGGAAACGTGGGAGGGTCAGGCTACGTGCTGACGCACGGTTCAGTGCCAGCGTACGGGCCAGGAATAGGGTACGGCGTAAGGTAAGGTGTAGGGCTGGTGCTGGGTTTCCGTTCCGGGCCAGGGTTAGGGTTAGGGAACGGCAAGGCTTAGGGCACAGGTGAGGGTACGGAAACGTGGGAGGGTCAGGCTACGTGCTGACGCACGGGTCAGTGCCAACGTACGGGCCAGGAGTAGGGTACGGCGTAAGATAAGGTGTAGGGCTTGTGGTTGATTTCCGTTCCAGGCTAGGGTTAGGGTTAGGGAACGGCAAGGCTTAGGGCAAAGGAGACGGTACGGAAACGTGGGAGGGTCGGGCCCCGTTCTGTCGCACGGGTTAGTGCCAGCATACGGGCCAGGAGTAGGCAACGACGTAGGATAAAGTGTAGGGCTGGTGGTGGGTTTCCATTCCGGGCTAGAGTTAGGGTTAGGGAACGGCAAGGCTTAGGGCACAGGTGAGGGTACGGAAACGTGGGAGGGTCAGGCTACGTGCTGACGCACGGGTCAGTGCCAGCGTACGGGCCAGGAGTAGGCAACGGCGTAAGGTAAGGTGTAGGGCTGGTGGTGGGTTTCTATTCCGGGCTAGGGTTAGGGTTAGGGAACGGCAAGGCTTAGGGCACAGGTGAGGTTACGGAAACGTGGGAGGGTCGGGCTACGTGCTGACGCACGGGTCAGTGCCAGCGTACGGGCCAGGAGTATGCAACGGCGTAGGATAAAGTGTAGGGCTGGTGGTTGTTTTCCGTTCCGGGCTAGTGTTAGGGTTAGGGAACGGCAAGGCTTAGGGCACAAGTGAGGTTACGGAAACGTGGGAGGGTCAGGCTACGTGCTGACGCACGGGTTAGTGCCAGCGTACGGGCCAGGAGTAGGCAACGGCGTAAGGTAAGGTGTAGGGCTGGTGGTTGGTTTCCGTTCAAGGCTAGGGTTAGGGTTAGGGAACGGCAAGGCTTAGGGCACAGGTGAGGGTACGGAAACGTGGGAGGGTCGGGCTACGTGCTGACGCACGTGTCAGTGCCAGCGTACGGGCCAGGAGTAGGCAACGGCGTAGGATAAAGTGTAGGGCTGGTGGTGGATTTGCGTTCGGGGCTAGGGTTAGGGTTAGGGAACGGCAAGGCTTAGGGCACAGGTGAGGATACGGAAACGTGGGAGGGTCAGGCTACGTGCAGACGCACGGGTCAGTGCCAGCGTACGGGTCAGGAGTAGGGTACGGCGTAAGGTAAGGTGTAGGGCTGGTGGTGGGTTTCTATTCCGGGCTAGGGTTAGGGTTAGGGAACGGCAAGGCTTAGGGCACAAGTGAGGGTACGGAAACGTGGGAGGGTCAGGCTACATGCTGACGCACGGTTCAGTGCCAGCGTACGGGCCAGGAATAGGGTACGGCGTAAGGTAAGGTTTAGGGCTGGTGGTGGGTTTCCATTCCGGGCTAGTGTTAGGGTTAGGGAACGGCAAGGCTTAGGGCACAGGTGAGGGTACGGAAACGTGGGAGGGTCAGGCTACGTGCTGATTCACGGGTCCGTGCCAGCGTTCGGGCCAGGAGTGGGCAACGACGTAAGGTAAGGTGTAGGGCTTGTGGTTGATTTCCGTTCCGGGATAGGGTTAGGGTTAGGGATCGGCAAGGCTTAGGGCACAGGTGAGGGTATGGAAACGTGGGAGGGTCGGGCTACGTGCAGACGCACGGGTCAGTGCCAGCGTACGGGCCAGGAGTAGGCAACGGCGTAGGATAAAGTGTAGGGCTGGTGGTGGATTTGCGTTCTGGGCTAGGGTTAGGGTTAGGGAACGGCAAGGCTTAGGGCACAGGTGAGGGTACGGAAACGTGGGAGGTTCAGGCTACGTGCTGACGCACGGGTCAGTGCCAGCGTACGGGTCAGGAGTAGGGTACGGCGTAAGGTAAGGTGTAGGGCTTGTGGTGGGTTTCTATTCCGGGCTAGGGTTAGGGTTAGGGAACCGCAAGGCTTAGGGCAGAGGTCAGGGTACGGAAACGCGGGAGGGTAAGGCTACGTTCTGATGCACGGGTCAGAGCCAGAGTACAGGCCAGGAGTAGGCAACGGGGTAGGGTAAGGTGTAGGGCTGGTGGTGGGTTTCTATTCCGGGCTAGGGTTAGGGTTAGGGAACGGCAAGGCTTAGGGCACAGGTGAGGGTACGGAAACGTGGGAGGGTCAGGCTACATGCTGACGCACGGGTCAGTGCCAGCGTACGGGCCAGGAGTAGGCAACGGCGTAAGGTAAGGTGTAGGGCTGTTGGTTGGTTTCCGTTCCAGGCTAGGGTTAGAGTTAGGGAACGGCAAGGCTTAGGGCACAGGTGAGGGTACGGAAACGTGGGAGGGTCGGGCTACGTGCTGACGCACGGGTCAGTGCCAGCGTACTGGCCAGGAGTAGGCAACGGCGTAGGATAAAGTGTAGGGCTGGTGGTGGATTTGCGTTCCGGGCTAGGGTTAGGGTTAGGGAACGGCAAGGCTTAGGGCACAGGTGAGGGTACGGAAACGTGGGAGGGTCAGGCTATGTGCTGACGCACGGGTCAGTGCCAGCGTACGGGTCAGGAGTAGGGTAAGGCGTAAGGTAAGGTGTAGGGCTGGTGGTGGGTTTCTATTCCGGGCTAGGGTTAGGGTTAGGGAACGGCAAGGCTTAGGGCACAGGTCAGGGTACGGAAACGCGGGAGGGTAAGGCTACGTGCTGATGAACGGGTCAGTGCCAGAGTACAGGCCAGGAGTAGGCAACGGCGTAGGGTAAGGTGTAGGGCTGGTGGTTGGTTTCCGTTACAGGCTAGGGTTAGGGTTAGGGAACGGCAAGGCTTAGGGCACAGGTGAGGTTACGGAAACGCGGGAGGGTGGGCTACGTGCTGAAGCACGGGTCAGTGCCAGCGTACGGGCCAGGAGTAGGCAACGGCGTAGGATAAAGTGTAGGGCTGGTGGTGGATTTGCGTTCCAGGCTAGGGTTAGGGTTAGGGAACGGCAAGGCTTAGGGCACAGGTGAGGGTACGGAAACGTGGGAGGGTCGGGCTACGTGCTGACGCACGTGTCAGTGCCAGCATACGGGCCAGGAGTAGGCAACGGCGTAGGATAAAGTGTAGGGCTGGTGGTGGATTTGCATTCGGGGCTAGGGTTATGGTTAGAGAACGGCAAGGCTTAGGGCACAGGTGAGGGTACGGAAACGTGGGAGGGTCAGGCTACGTGCTGACACACAGTTCAGTGCCAGCGTACGGGCCAGGAGTAGGGTACGGCGTAAGGTAAGGTGTCAGGCTGGTGGTGGGTTTCCGTTCCAGGCTAGGGTTAGGGTTAGGGAACGACAAGGCTTAGGGCACAGGTGAAGTTACGGAAACGTGGGAGGGTCGGGCTACGTGCTGACGCACGGGTCAGTGCCAGCGTACGGGCCAGGAGTAGGCAACGGCGTAGGATAAAGTGTAGGGCTGGTGGTGGATTTGCGTTCTGGGCTAGGGTTAGGGTTAGGGAACGGCAAGGCTTAGGGCACAGGTGAGGGTACGGAAACGCAGGAGGGTAAGGCTGCGTGCTGATGCACGGTGCAGTGCCAGCGTACGGGCCAGGAGTAGGCAACGGCGTAAGGTAAGGTGTAGGGCTGGTGGTTGGTTTCCATTCCAGGCTAGGGTTAGGGTTAGGGAACGGCAAGGCTTAGGGCACAGGTGAGGGTACGGAAACGTGGGAGGGTCGGGCTACGTGCTGACGCACGGGTCAGTGCCAGCGTACGGGCCAGGAGTATGCAATGGCGTAGGATAAAGTGTAGGGCTGGTGGTGGATTTGCGTTCCAGGCTAGGGTTAGGGTTAGGGAACGGCAAGGCTTAGAGCACAGGTGAGGGTACGGAAACGTGGGAGGGTCAGGCTACGTGCTGACGCACGGTTCAGTGCCAGCGTACGGGCCAGGAATAGGGTACGGCGTAAGGTAAGGTGTAGGGCTGGTGCTGGGTGTCCGTTCCGGGCCAGGGTTAGGGTTAGGGAACGGCAAGGCTTAGGGCACAGGTGAGGGTACGGAAACGTGGGAGGGTCAGGCTACGTGCTGACGCACGGGTCAGTGCCAGCGTACGGGCCAGGAGTAGGCAACGGCGTAAGGTAAGGTGTAGGGCTGTTGGTTGGTTTCCGTTCCAGGCTAGGGTTAGAGTTAGGGAACGGCAAGGCTTAGGGCACAGGTGAGGGTACGGAAACGTGGGAGGGTCGGGCTACGTGCTGACGCACGGGTCAGTGCCAGCGTACTGGCCAGGAGTAGGCAACGGCGTAGGATAAAGTGTAGGGCTGGTGGTGGATTTGTGTTCCGGGCTAGGGTTAGGGTTAGGGAACGGCAAGGCTTAGGGCACAGGTGAGGGTACGGAAACGTGGGAGGGTCAGGCTACGTGCTGACGCACGGGTGAGTGCCAGCGTACGGGTCAGGAGTAGGGAAAGGCGTAAGGTAAGGTGTAGGGCTGGTGGTGGGTTTCTATTCCGGGCTAGGGTTATGGTTAGGGAACGGCAAGGCTTAGGGCACAGGTCAGGGTACGGAAACGCGGGAGGGTAAGGCTACGTGCTGATGAACGGGTCAGTGCCAGAGTACAGGCCAGGAGTAGGCAACGGCGTAGGGTAAGGTGTAGGGCTGGTGGTTGGTTTCCGTTCCAGGCTAGGGTTAGGGTTAGGGAACGGCAAGGCTTAGGGCACAGGTGAGGGTACGGAAACGTGGGAGGGTCGGGCTACGTGCTGACGCACGGGTCAGTGCCAGCGTACGGGCCAGGAGTAGGCAACGGCGTAGGATAAAGTGTAGGGCTGGTGGTGGATTTGCATTCGGGGCTAGGGTTAGGGTTAGGGAACGGCATGGCTTAGGGCACAGGTGAGGGTACGGAAACGTGGGAGGGTCAGGCTACGTGCTGACGCACAGTTCAGTGCCAGCGTACGGGCCAGGAATAGGGTACGGCGTAAGGTAAGGTGTCAGGCTGGTGGTGGGTTTCCGTTCCGGGCTAGGGTTAGGGTTAGGGAACGACAAGGCTTAGGGCACAGGTGAAGTTACGGAAACGTGGGAGGCTCGGGCTACGTGCTGACGCACGGGTCAGTGCCAGCGTACGGGCCAGGAGTAGGCAACGGCGTAGGATAAAGTGTAGGGCTGGTGGTGGATTTGCGTTCTGGGCTAGGGTTAGGGTTAGGGAACGGCAAGGCTTAGGGCACAGGTGAGGGTACGGAAACGCGGGAGGGTAAGGCTGCGTGCTGATGCACGGTGCAGTGCCAGCGTACGGGCCAGGAGTAGGCAACGGCGTAAGGTAAGGTGTAGGGCTTGTGGTTGGTTTCCGTTCCATGCTAGGTTTAGGGTTAGGGAACGGCAAGGCTTAGGGCACAGGTGAGGGTACGGAAACGTGGGAGCGTCGGGCTATGTGCTGACGCACGGGTCAGTGCCAGCATACGGGCCAGGAGTAGGCAATGGCGTAGGATAAAGTGTAGGGCTGGTGGTGGATTTGCGTTCCAGGCTAGGGTTAGGGTTAGGGAACGGCAAGGCTTAGAGCACAGGTGAGGGTACGGAAACGTGGGAGGGTCAGGCTACGTGCTGACGCACGGTTCAGTGCCAGCGTACGGGCCAGGAATAGGGTACGGCGTAAGGTAAGGTGTAGGGCTGGTGCTGGGTTTCCGTTCCGGGCCAGGGTTAGGGTTAGGGAACGGCAAGGCTTAGGGCACAGGTGAGGGTACGGAAACGTGGGAGGGTCAGGCTACGTGCTGACGCACGGGTCAGTGCCAACGTACGGGCCAGGAGTAGGGTACGGCGTAAGATAAGGTGTAGGGCTTGTGGTTGATTTCCGTTCCAGGCTAGGGTTAGGGTTAGGGAACGGCAAGGCTTAGGGCAAAGGAGACGGTACGGAAACGTGGGAGGGTCGGGCCCCGTTCTGTCGCACGGGTTAGTGCCAGCATACGGGCCAGGAGTAGGCAACGACGTAGGATAAAGTGTAGGGCTGGTGGTGGGTTTCCATTCCGGGCTAGAGTTAGGGTTAGGGAACGGCAAGGCTTAGGGCACAGGTGAGGGTACGGAAACGTGGGAGGGACAGGCTACGTGCTGACGCACGGGTCAGTGCCAGCGTACGGGCCAGGAGTAGGCAACGGCGTAAGGTAAGGTGTAGGGCTGGTGGTGGGTTTCTATTCCGGGCTAGGGTTAGGGTTAGGGAACGGCAAGGCTTAGGGCACAGGTGAGGTTACGGAAACGTGGGAGGGTCGGGCTACGTGCTGACGCACGGGTCAGTGCCAGCGTACGGGCCAGGAGTATGCAACGGCGTAGGATAAAGTGTAGGGCTGGTGGTTGTTTTCCGTTCCGGGCTAGTGTTAGGGTTAGGGAACGGCAAGGCTTAGGGCACAAGTGAGGTTACGGAAACGTGGGAGGGTCAGGCTACGTGCTGACGCACGGGTTAGTGCCAGCGTACGGGCCAGGAGTAGGCAACGGCGTAAGGTAAGGTGTAGGGCTGGTGGTTGGTTTCCGTTCAAGGCTAGGGTTAGGGTTAGGGAACGGCAAGGCTTAGGGCACAGGTGAGGGTACGGAAACGTGGGAGGGTCGGGCTACGTGCTGACGCACGTGTCAGTGCCAGCGTACGGGCCAGGAGTAGGCAACGGCGTAGGATAAAGTGTAGGGCTGGTGGTGGATTTGCGTTCGGGGCTAGGGTTAGGGTTAGGGAACGGCAAGGCTTAGGGCACAGGTGAGGATACGGAAACGTGGGAGGGTCAGGCTACGTGCAGACGCACGGGTCAGTGCCAGCGTACGGGTCAGGAGTAGGATACGGCGTAAGGTAAGGTGTAGGGCTGGTGGTGGGTTTCTATTCCGGGCTAGGGTTAGGGTTAGGGAACGGCAAGGCTTAGGGCACAAGTGAGGGTACGGAAACGTGGGAGGGTCAGGCTACATGCTGACGCACGGTTCAGTGCCAGCGTACGGGCCAGGAATAGGGTACGGCGTAAGGTAAGGTTTAGGGCTGGTGGTGGGTTTCCATTCCGGGCTAGTGTTAGGGTTAGGGAACGGCAAGGCTTAGGGCACAGGTGAGGGTACGGAAACGTGGGAGGGTCAGGCTACGTGCTGATTCACGGGTCCGTGCCAGCGTTCGGGCCAGGAGTGGGCAACGACGTAAGGTAAGGTGTAGGGCTTGTGGTTGATTTCCGTTCCGGGATAGGGTTAGGGTTAGGGATCGGCAAGGCTTAGGGCACAGGTGAGGGTATGGAAACGTGGGAGGGTCGGGCTACGTGCAGACGCACGGGTCAGTGCCAGCGTACGGGCCAGGAGTAGGCAACGGCGTAGGATAAAGTGTAGGGCTGGTGGTGGATTTGCGTTCTGGGCTAGGGTTAGGGTTAGGGAACGGCAAGGCTTAGGGCACAGGTGAGGGTACGGAAACGTGGGAGGTTCAGGCTACGTGCTGACGCACGGGTCAGTGCCAGCGTACGGGTCAGGAGTAGGGTACGGCGTAAGGTAAGGTGTAGGGCTTGTGGTGGGTTTCTATTCCGGGCTAGGGTTAGGGTTAGGGAACCGCAAGGCTTAGGGCAGAGGTCAGGGTACGGAAACGCGGGAGGGTAAGGCTACGTTCTGATGCACGGGTCAGAGCCAGAGTACAGGCCAGGAGTAGGCAACGGGGTAGGGTAAGGTGTAGGGCTGGTGGTGGGTTTCTATTCCGGGCTAGGGTTAGGGTTAGGGAACGGCAAGGCTTAGGGCACAGGTGAGGGTACGGAAACGTGGGAGGGTCAGGCTACATGCTGACGCACGGGTCAGTGCCAGCGTACGGGCCAGGAGTAGGCAACGGCGTAAGGTAAGGTGTAGGGCTGTTGGTTGGTTTCCGTTCCAGGCTAGGGTTAGAGTTAGGGAACGGCAAGGCTTAGGGCACAGGTGAGGGTACGGAAACGTGGGAGGGTCGGGCTACGTGCTGACGCACGGGTCAGTGCCAGCGTACTGGCCAGGAGTAGGCAACGGCGTAGGATAAAGTGTAGGGCTGGTGGTGGATTTGCGTTCCGGGCTAGGGTTAGGGTTAGGGAACGGCAAGGCTTAGGGCACAGGTGAGGGTACGGAAACGTGGGAGGGTCAGGCTATGTGCTGACGCACGGGTCAGTGCCAGCGTACGGGTCAGGAGTAGGGTAAGGCGTAAGGTAAGGTGTAGGGCTGGTGGTGGGTTTCTATTCCGGGCTAGGGTTAGGGTTAGGGAACGGCAAGGCTTAGGGCACAGGTCAGGGTACGGAAACGCGGGAGGGTAAGGCTACGTGCTGATGAACGGGTCAGTGCCAGAGTACAGGCCAGGAGTAGGCAACGGCGTAGGGTAAGGTGTAGGGCTGGTGGTTGGTTTCCGTTACAGGCTAGGGTTAGGGTTAGGGAACGGCAAGGCTTAGGGCACAGGTGAGGTTACGGAAACGCGGGAGGGTGGGCTACGTGCTGAAGCACGGGTCAGTGCCAGCGTACGGGCCAGGAGTAGGCAACGGCATAGGATAAAGTGTAGGGCTGGTGGTGGATTTGCGTTCCAGGCTAGGGTTAGGGTTAGGGAACGGCAAGGCTTAGGGCACAGGTGAGGGTACGGAAACGTGGGAGGGTCGGGCTACGTGCTGACGCACGTGTCAGTGCCAGCATACGGGCCAGGAGTAGGCAACGGCGTAGGATAAAGTGTAGGGCTGGTGGTGGATTTGCATTCGGGGCTAGGGTTATGGTTAGAGAACGGCAAGGCTTAGGGCACAGGTGAGGGTACGGAAACGTGGGAGGGTCAGGCTACGTGCTGACACACAGTTCAGTGCCAGCGTACGGGCCAGGAGTAGGGTACGGCGTAAGGTAAGGTGTCAGGCTGGTGGTGGGTTTCCGTTCCAGGCTAGGGTTAGGGTTAGGGAACGACAAGGCTTAGGGCACAGGTGAAGTTACGGAAACGTGGGAGGGTCGGGCTACGTGCTGACGCACGGGTCAGTGCCAGCGTACGGGCCAGGAGTAGGCAACGGCGTAGGATAAAGTGTAGGGCTGGTGGTGGATTTGCGTTCTGGGCTAGGGTTAGGGTTAGGGAACGGCAAGGCTTAGGGCACAGGTGAGGGTACGGAAACGCAGGAGGGTAAGGCTGCGTGCTGATGCACGGTGCAGTGCCAGCGTACGGGCCAGGAGTAGGCAACGGCGTAAGGTAAGGTGTAGGGCTGGTGGTTGGTTTCCATTCCAGGCTAGGGTTAGGGTTAGGGAACGGCAAGGCTTAGGGCACAGGTGAGGGTACGGAAACGTGGGAGGGTCGGGCTACGTGCTGACGCACGGGTCAGTGCCAGCGTACGGGCCAGGAGTATGCAATGGCGTAGGATAAAGTGTAGGGCTGGTGGTGGATTTGCGTTCCAGGCTAGGGTTAGGGTTAGGGAACGGCAAGGCTTAGAGCACAGGTGAGGGTACGGAAACGTGGGAGGGTCAGGCTACGTGCTGACGCACGGTTCAGTGCCAGCGTACGGGCCAGGAATAGGGTACGGCGTAAGGTAAGGTGTAGGGCTGGTGCTGGGTGTCCGTTCCGGGCCAGGGTTAGGGTTAGGGAACGGCAAGGCTTAGGGCACAGGTGAGGGTACGGAAACGTGGGAGGGTCAGGCTACGTGCTGACGCACGGGTCAGTGCCAACGTACGGGCCAGGAGTAGGGTACGGCGTAAGATAAGGTGTAGAGCTTGTGGTTGATTTCCGTTCCAGGCTAGGCTTAGGGTTAAGGAACGGCAAGGCTTAGGGCAAAGGAGACGGTACGGAAACGTGGGAGGGTCGGGCCCCGTTCTGTCTCACGGGTTAGTGCCAGCATACGGGCCAGGAGTAGGCAACGACGTAGGATAAAGTGTAGGGCTGGTGGTGGGTTTCCATTCCGGGCTAGAGTTAGGGTTAGGGAACGGCAAGGCTTAGGGCACAGGTGAGGGTACGGAAACGTGGGAGGGTCAGGCTACGTGCTGACGCACGGGTCAGTGCCAGCGTACGGGCCAGGAGTAGGCAACGGCATAAGGTAAGGTGTAGGGCTGGTGGTGGGTTTCTATTCCGGGCTAGGGTTAGGGTTAGGGAACGGCAAGGCTTAGGGCACAGGTGAGGTTACGGAAACGTGGGAGAGTCGGGCTACGTGCTGACGCACGTGTCAGTGCCAGCGTACGGGCCAGGAGTATGCAACGGCGTAGGATAAAGTGTAGGGCTGGTGGTTGTTTTCCGTTCCGGGCTAGTGTTAGGGTTAGGGAACGGCAAGGCTTAGGGCACAGGTGAGGTTACGGAAACGTGGGAGGGTCAGGCTACGTGCTGACGCACGGGTTAGTGCCAGCGTACGGGCCAGGAGTAGGCAACGGTGTAAGGTAAGGTGTAGGGCTGGTGGTTGGTTTCCGTTCCAGGCTATGGTTAGGGTTAGGGAACGGCAAGGCTTAGGGCAAAGGTGAGGGTACGGAAACGTGGGAGGGTCGGGCTACGTGCTGACGCACGTGTCAGTGCCAGCATACGGGCCAGGAGTAGGCAACGGCGTAGGATAAAGTGTAGGGCTGGTGGTGGATTTGCGTTCGGGGCTAGGGTTAGGGTTAGGGAACGGCAAGGCTTAGGGCACAGGTGAGGGTACGGAAACGTGGGAGGGTCAGGCTACGTGCTGACGTACAGGTCAGTGCCAGCGTACAGGTCAGGAGTAGGGTACGGCGTAAGGTAACGTGTAGGGCTGGTGGTGGGTTTCTATTCCGGGCTAGGGTTAGGGTTAGGGAACGGCAAGGCTTAGGGCACAGGTGAGGGTACGGAAACGTGGGAGGGTCGGGCTACGTGCTGACGCACGGGTCAGTGCCAGCGTACGGGCCAGGAGTAGGCAACGGCGTAGGATAAAGTGTAGGGCTGGTGGTGGATTTGCGTTCCGGGCTAGGGTTAGGGTTTGGGAACGGCAAGGCTTAGGGCACAGGTGAGGGTACGGAAACGTGGGAGGGTCAGGCTACGTGCTGACGCACGGTTCAGTGCCAGCGTACGGGCCAGGAATAGGGTACGGCATAAGGTAAGGTGTCAGTGTGGTGGTGGGTTTCCGTTCCGGGCTAGGGTTAGGGTTAGGGAACGGCAAGGCTTAGCGCACAGGTGAAGGTACGGAAACGTGGGAGGCTCGTGCTACGTGCTGACGCACGGGTCAGTGCCAGCGTACGGGCCAGGATTAGGCAACGGCGTAGGATAAAGTATAGGCAGGTGGTGGATTTGCGTTCTGGGCTAGGGTTAGGGTTAGGGAACGGCAAGGCTTAGGGCACAGGTGAGGGTACGGAAACGCGGGAGGGTAAGGCTGCGTGCTGATGCACGGTGCAGTGCCAGCGTACGGGCCAGGAGTAGGCAACGGCGTAAGGTAAGGTGTAGGGCTGGTGGTTGTTTTCCGTTCCAGGCTAGGGTTAGGGTTAGGGAACGGCAAGGCTTAGGGCACAGGTGAGGGTACGGAAACGTGGGAGCGTCGGGCTACGTGCTGACGCACGGGTCAGTGCCAGCATACGGGCCAGGACTAGGCAATGGCGTAGGATATAGTGTAGGGCTGGTGGTGGATTTGCGTTTCAGGCTAGGGTTAGGGTTAGGGAACGGCAAGGCTTAGAGCACAGGTGAGGGTACGGAAACGTGGGAGGGTCAGGCTACGTGCTGACGCACGGGTCAGTGCCAGCGTACGGGTCAGGAGTAGGGTAAGGCGTAAGGTAAGGTGTAGGGCTGGTGGTGGGTTTCTATTCCGGGCTAGGGTTAGGGTTAGGGAACCGCAAGGCTTAGGGCAGAGGTCAGGGTACGGAAACGCGGGAGGGTAAGGCTACGTTCTGATGCACGGGTCAGAGCCAGAGTACAGGCCAGGAGTAGGCAACGGGGTAGGGTAAGGTGTAGGGCTGGTGGTGGGTTTCTATTCCGGGCTAGGGTTAGGGTTAGGGAACGGCAAGGCTTAGGGCACAGGTGAGGGTACGGAAACGTGGGAGGGTCAGGCTACATGCTGACGCACGGGTCAGTGCCAGCGTACGGGCCAGGAGTAGGCAACGGCGTAAGGTAAGGTGTAGGGCTGTTGGTTGGTTTCCGTTCCAGGCTAGGGTTAGAGTTAGGGAACGGCAAGGCTTAGGGCACAGGTGAGGGTACGGAAACGTGGGAGGGTCGGGCTACGTGCTGATGCACAGGTCAGTGCCAGCGTACTGGCCAGGAGTAGGCAACGGCGTAGGATAAAGTGTAGGGCTGGTGGTGGATTTGCGTTCCGGGCTAGGGTTAGGGTTAGGGAACGGCAAGGCTTAGGGCACAGGTGAGGGTACGGAAACGTGGGAGGGTCAGGCTATGTGCTGACGCACGGGTCAGTGCCAGCGTATGGGTCAGGAGTAGGGTAAGGCGTAAGGTAAGGTGTAGGGCTGGTGGTGGGTTTCTATTCCGGGCTAGGGTTAGGGTTAGGGAACGGCAAGGCTTAGGGCACAGGTCAGGGTACGGAAACGCGGGAGGGTAAGGCTACGTGCTGATGAACGGGTCAGTGCCAGAGTACAGGCCAGGAGTAGGCAACGGCGTAGGGTAAGGTGTAGGGCTGGTGCTTGGTTTCCGTTACAGGCTAGGGTTAGGGTTAGGGAACGGCAAGGCTTAGGGCACAGGTGAGGGTACGGAAACGCGGGAGGGTGGGCTACGTGCTGACGCACGGGTCAGTGCCAGCGTACGGGCCAGGAGTAGGCAACGGCGTAGGATAAAGTGTAGGGCTGGTGGTGGATTTGCGTTCCAGGCTAGGGTTAGGGTTAGGGAACGGCAAGGCTTAGGGCACAGGTGAGGGTACGGAAACGTGGGAGGGTCAGGCTACGTGCTGACGCACGGTTCAGTGCCAGCGTACGGGCCAGGAGTAGGGTACGGCGTAAGGTAAGGTGTAGGGCTTGTGGTTGATTTCCGTTCCAGGCTAGGGTTAGGGTTAGGGAACGGCAAGGCTTAGGGCAAAGGAGAGGGTACGGAAACGTGGGAGCGTCGGGCTACGTGCTGACGCACGGGTCAGTGCCAGCGTACGGGCCAGGAGTAGGCAACGGCGTAGGATAAAGTGTAGGGCTGGTGGTGGATTTGCATTCGGGGCTAGGGTTATGGTTAGAGAACGGCAAGGCTTAGGGCACAGGTGAGGGTACGGAAACGTGGGAGGGTCAGGCTACGTGCTGACGCACAGTTCAGTGCCAGCGTACGGGCCAGGAATAGGGTACGGCGTAAGGTAAGGTGTCAGGCTGGTGGTGGGTTTCCGTTCCGGGCTAGGGTTAGGGTTAGGGAACGACAAGGCTTAGGGCACAGGTGAAGTTATGGAAACGTGGGAGGGTCGGGCTACGTGCTGACGCACGGGTCAGTGCCAGCGTACGGGCCAGGAGTAGGCAACGGCGTAGGATAAAGTGTAGGGCTGGTGGTGGATTTGCGTTCTGGGCTAGGGTTAGGGTTAGGGAACGGCAAGGCTTAGGGCACAGGTGAGGGTACGGAAACGCAGGAGGGTAAGGCTGCGTGCTGATGCACGGTGCAGTGCCAGCGTACGGGCCAGGAGTAGGCAACGGCGTAAGGTAAGGTGTAGGGCTGGTGGTTGGTTTCCATTCCAGGCTAGGGTTAGGGTTAGGGAACGGCAAGGCTTAGGGCACAGGTGAGGGTACGGAAACGTGGGAGGGTCGGGCTACGTGCTGACGCACGGGTCAGTGCCAGCGTACGGGCCAGGTGTAGGCAACGGCGTAGGATCAAGTGTAGGGCTGGTGGTGGATTTGCGTTCCGGGCTAGGGTTAGGGTTAGGGAACGGCAAGGCTTAGGGCACAGGTGAGGGTACGGAAACGTGGGAGGGTCAGGCTACGTGCTGACGCACGGTTCAGTGCCAGCGTACGGGCCAGGAATAGGGTACGGCATAAGGTAAGGTGTCAGTGTGGTGGTGGGTTTCCGTTCCGGGCTAGGGTTAGGGTTAGGGAACGGCAAGGCTTAGCGCACAGGTGAAGGTACGGAAACGTGGGAGGCTCGTGCTACGTGCTGACGCACGGGTCAGTGCCAGCGTACGGGCCAGGAGTAGGCAACGGCGTAGGATAAAGTATAGGCAGGTGGTGGATTTGCGTTCTGGGCTAGGGTTAGGGTTAGGGAACGGCAAGGCTTAGGGCACAGGTGAGGGTACGGAAACGCGGGAGGGTAAGGCTGCGTGCTGATGCACGGTGCAGTGCCAGCGTACGGGCCAGGAGTAGGCAACGGCGTAAGGTAAGGTGTAGGGCTGGTGGTTGGTTTCCGTTCCAGGCTAGGGTTAGGGTTAGGGAACGGCAAGGCTTAGGGCACAGGTGAGGGTACGGAAACGTGGGAGCGTCGGGCTACGTGCTGACGCACGGGTCAGTGCCAGCATACGGGCCAGGACTAGGCAATGGCGTAGGATATAGTGTAGGGCTGGTGGTGGATTTGCCTTTCAGGCTAGGGTTAGGGTTAGGGAACGGCAAGGCTTAGAGCACAGGTGAGGGTACGGAAACGTGGGAGGGTCAGGCTACGTGCTGACGCACGGTTCAGTGCCAGCGTACGGGCCAGGAATAGGGTACGGCCTAAGGTAAGGTGTAGGGCTGGTGCTGGGTTTCCGTTCCGGGCCAGGGTTAGGGTTAGGGAACGGCAAGGCTTAGGGCACAGGTGAGGGTACGGAAACGTGGGAGGGTCAGGCTACGTGCTGACGCACGGGTCAGTGCCAACGTACGGGCCAGGAGTAGGGTACGGCGTAAGATAAGGTGTAGGGCTTGTGGTTGATTTCCGTTCCAGGCTAGGGTTAGGGTTAGGGAACGGCAAGGCTTAGGGCAAAGGAGAGGGTACGGAAACGTGGGAGGGTCGGGCCCCGTTCTGTCGCACGGGTTAGTGCCAGCATACGGGCCAGGAGTAGGCAACGACGTAGGATAAAGTGTAGGGCTGGTGGTGGGTTTCCATTCCGGGCTAGAGTTAGGGTTAGGGAACGGCAAGGCTTAGGGCACAGGTGAGGGTACGGAAACGTGGGAGGGTCAGGCTACGTGCTGACGCACGGGTCAGTGCCAGCGTACGGGCCAGGAGTAGGCAACGGCGTAAGGTAAGGTGTAGGGCTGGTGGTGGGTTTCTATTCCGGGCTAGGGTTAGGGTTAGGGAACGGCAAGGCTTAGGGCACAGGTGAGGGTACGGAAACGTGGGAGGTTCAGGCTACGTGCTGACGCACGGGTCAGTGCCAGCGTACGGGTCAGGAGTAGGGTACGGCGTAAGGTAAGGTGTAGGGCTTGTGGTGGGTTTCTATTCCGGGCTAGGGTTAGGGTTAGGGAACCGCAAGGCTTAGGGCAGAGGTCAGGGTACGGAAACGCGGGAGGGTAAGGCTACGTTCTGATGCACGGGTCAGAGCCAGAGTACAGGCCAGGAGTAGGCAACGGGGTAGGGTAAGGTGTAGGGCTGGTGGTGGGTTTCTATTCCGGGCTAGGGTTAGGGTTAGGGAACGGCAAGGCTTAGGGCACAGGTGAGGGTACGGAAACGTGGGAGGGTCAGGCTACATGCTGACGCACGGGTCAGTGCCAGCGTACGGGCCAGGAGTAGGCAACGGCGTAAGGTAAGGTGTAGGGCTGTTGGTTGGTTTCCGTTCCAGGCTAGGGTTAGAGTTAGGGAACGGCAAGGCTTAGGGCACAGGTGAGGGTACGGAAACGTGGGAGGGTCGGGCTACGTGCTGATGCACGGGTCAGTGCCAGCGTACTGGCCAGGAGTAGGCAACGGCGTAGGATAAAGTGTAGGGCTGGTGGTGGATTTGCGTTCCGGGCTAGGGTTAGGGTTAGGGAACGGCAAGGCTTAGGGCACAGGTGAGGGTACGGAAACGTGGGAGGGTCAGGCTATGTGCTGACGCACGGGTCAGTGCCAGCGTACGGGTCAGGAGTAGGGTAAGGCGTAAGGTAAGGTGTAGGGCTGGTGGTGGGTTTCTATTCCGGGCTAGGGTTAGGGTTAGGGAACGGCAAGGCTTAGGGCACAGGTCAGGGTACGGAAACGCGGGAGGGTAAGGCTACGTGCTGATGAACGGGTCAGTGCCAGAGTACAGGCCAGGAGTAGGCAACGGCGTAGGGTAAGGTGTAGGGCTGGTGCTTGGTTTCCGTTACAGGCTAGGGTTAGGGTTAGGGAACGGCAAGGCTTAGGGCACAGGTGAGGGTACGGAAACGCGGGAGGGTGGGCTACGTGCTGACGCACGGGTCAGTGCCAGCATACGGGCCAGGAGTAGGCAACGGCGTAGGATAAAGTGTAGGGCTGGTGGTGGATTTGCGTTCCAGGCTAGGGTTAGGGTTAGGGAACGGCAAGGCTTAGGGCACAGGTGAGGGTACGGAAACGTGGGAGGGTCAGGCTACGTGCTGACGCACGGTTCAGTGCCAGCGTACGGGCCAGGAGTAGGGTACGGCGTAAGGTAAGGTGTAGGGCTTGTGGTTGATTTCCGTTCCAGGCTAGGGTTAGGGTTAGGGAACGGCAAGGCTTAGGGCAAAGGAGAGGGTACGGAAACGTGGGAGCGTCAGGCTACGTGCTGACGCATGGGTCAGTGCCAGCGTACGGGCCAGGAGTAGGCAACGGCGTAGGATAAAGTGTAGGGCTGGTGGTGGATTTGCATTCGGGGCTAGGGTTATGGTTAGAGAACGGCAAGGCTTAGGGCACAGGTGAGGGTACGGAAACGTGGGAGGGTCAGGCTACGTGCTGACGCACAGTTCAGTGCCAGCGTACGGGCCAGGAATAGGGTACGGCGTAAGGTAAGGTGTCAGGCTGGTGGTGGGTTTCCGTTCCGGGCTAGGGTTAGGGTTAGGGAACGACAAGGCTTAGGGCACAGGTGAAGTTATGGAAACGTGGGAGGGTCGGGCTACGTGCTGACGCACGGGTCAGTGCCAGCGTACGGGCCAGGAGTAGGCAACGGCGTAGGATAAAGTGTAGGGCTGGTGGTGGATTTGCGTTCTGGGCTAGGGTTAGGGTTAGGGAACGGCAAGGCTTAGGGCACAGGTGAGGGTACGGAAACGCAGGAGGGTAAGGCTGCGTGCTGATGCATGGTGCAGTGCCAGCGTACGGGCCAGGAGTAGGCAACGGCGTAAGGTAAGGTGTAGGGCTGGTGGTTGGTTTCCATTCCAGGCTAGGGTTAGGGTTAGGGAACGGCAAGGCTTAGGGCACAGGTGAGGGTACGGAAACGTGGGAGGGTCGGGCTACGTGCTGACGCACGGGTCAGTGCCAGCGTACGGGCCAGGAGTAGGCAACGGCGTAGGATAAAGTGTAGGGCTGGTGGTGGATTTGCGTTCCGGGCTAGGGTTAGGGTTAGGGAACGGCAAGGCTTAGGGCACAGGTGAGGGTACGGAAACGTGGGAGGGTCAGGCTACGTGCTGACGCACGGTTCAGTGCCAGCGTACGGGCCAGGAATAGGGTACGGCATAAGGTAAGGTGTCAGTGTGGTGGTGGGTTTCCGTTCCGGGCTAGGGTTAGGGTTAGGGAACGGCAAGGCTTAGCGCACAGGTGAAGGTACGGAAACGTGGGAGGCTCGTGCTACGTGCTGACGCACGGGTCAGTGCCAGCGTACGGGCCAGGAGTAGGCAACGGCGTAGGATAAAGTATAGGCAGGTGGTGGATTTGCGTTCTGGGCTAGGGTTAGGGTTAGGGAACGGCAAGGCTTAGGGCACAGGTGAGGGTACGGAAACGCGGGAGGGTAAGGCTGCGTGCTGATGCACGGTGCAGTGCCAGCGTACGGGCCAGGAGTAGGCAACGGCGTAAGGTAAGGTGTAGGGCTGGTGGTTGTTTTCCGTTCCAGCCTAGGGTTAGGGTTAGGGAACGGCAAGGCTTAGGGCACAGGTGAGGGTACGGAAACGTGGGAGCGTCGGGCTACGTGCTGACGCACGGGTCAGTGCCAGCATACGGGCCAGGACTAGGCAATGGCGTAGGATATAGTGTAGGGCTGGTGGTGGATTTGCGTTTCAGGCTAGGGTTAGGGTTAGGGAACGGCAAGGCTTAGAGCACAGGTGAGGGTACGGAAACGTGGGAGGGTCAGGCTACGTGCTGACGCACGGTTCAGTGCCAGCGTACGGGCCAGGAATAGGGTACGGCCTAAGGTAAGGTGTAGGGCTGGTGCTGGTTTTCCGTTCCGGGCCAGGGTTAGGGTTAGGGAACGGCAAGGCTTAGGGCACAGGTGAGGGTACGGAAACGTGGGAGGGTCAGGCTACGTGCTGACGCACGGGTCAGTGCCAACGTACGGGCCAGGAGTAGGGTACGGCGTAAGATAAGGTGTAGGGCTTGTGGTTGATTTCCGTTCCAGGCTAGGGTTAGGGTTAGGGAACGGCAAGGCTTAGGGCAAAGGAGAGGGTACGGAAACGTGGGAGGGTCGGGCCCCGTTCTGTCGCACGGGTTAGTGCCAGCATACGGGCCAGGAGTAGGCAACGACGTAGGATAAAGTGTAGGGCTGGTGGTGGGTTTCCATTCCGGGCTAGAGTTAGGGTTAGGGAACGGCAAGGCTTAGGGCACAGGTGAGGGTACGGAAACGTGGGAGGGTCAGGCTACGTGCTGACGCACGGGTCAGTGCCAGCGTACGGGCCAGGAGTAGGCAACGGCGTAAGGTAAGGTGTAGGGCTGGTGGTGGGTTTCTATTCCGGGCTAGGGTTAGGGTTAGGGAACGGCAAGGCTTAGGGCACAGGTGAGGGTACGGAAACGTGGGAGGTTCAGGCTACGTGCTGACGCACGGGTCAGTGCCAGCGTACGGGTCAGGAGTAGGGTACGGCGTAAGGTAAGGTGTAGGGCTTGTGGTGGGTTTCTATTCCGGGCTAGGGTTAGGGTTAGGGAACCGCAAGGCTTAGGGCAGAGGTCAGGGTACGGAAACGCGGGAGGGTAAGGCTACGTTCTGATGCACGGGTCAGAGCCAGAGTACAGGCCAGGAGTAGGCAACGGGGTAGGGTAAGGTGTAGGGCTGGTGGTGGGTTTCTATTCCGGGCTAGGGTTAGGGTTAGGGAACGGCAAGGCTTAGGGCACAGGTGAGGGTACGGAAACGTGGGAGGGTCAGGCTACATGCTGACGCACGGGTCAGTGCCAGCGTACGGGCCAGGAGTAGGCAACGGCGTAAGGTAAGGTGTAGGGCTGTTGGTTGGTTTCCGTTCCAGGCTAGGGTTAGAGTTAGGGAACGGCAAGGCTTAGGGCACAGGTGAGGGTACGGAAACGTGGGAGGGTCGGGCTACGTGCTGATGCACGGGTCAGTGCCAGCGTACTGGCCAGGAGTAGGCAACGGCGTAGGATAAAGTGTAGGGCTGGTGGTGGATTTGCGTTCCGGGCTAGGGTTAGGGTTAGGGAACGGCAAGGCTTAGGGCACAGGTGAGGGTACGGAAACGTGGGAGGGTCAGGCTATGTGCTGACGCACGGGTCAGTGCCAGCGTACGGGTCAGGAGTAGGGTAAGGCGTAAGGTAAGGTGTAGGGCTGGTGGTGGGTTTCTATTCCGGGCTAGGGTTAGGGTTAGGGAACGGCAAGGCTTAGGGCACAGGTCAGGGTACGGAAACGCGGGAGGGTAAGGCTACGTGCTGATGAACGGGTCAGTGCCAGAGTACAGGCCAGGAGTAGGCAACGGCGTAGGGTAAGGTGTAGGGCTGGTGCTTGGTTTCCGTTACAGGCTAGGGTTAGGGTTAGGGAACGGCAAGGCTTAGGGCACAGGTGAGGGTACGGAAACGCGGGAGGGTGGGCTACGTGCTGACGCACGGGTCAGTGCCAGCGTACGGGCCAGGAGTAGGCAACGGCGTAGGATAAAGTGTAGGGCTGGTGGTGGATTTGCGTTCCAGGCTAGGGTTAGGGTTAGGGAACGGCAAGGCTTAGGGCACAGGTGAGGGTACGGAAACGTGGGAGGGTCAGGCTACGTGCTGACGCACGGTTCAGTGCCAGCGTACGGGCCAGGAGTAGGGTACGGCGTAAGGTAAGGTGTAGGGCTTGTGGTTGATTTCCGTTCCAGGCTAGGGTTAGGGTTAGGGAACGGCAAGGCTTAGGGCAAAGGAGAGGGTACGGAAACGTGGGAGCGTCGGGCTACGTGCTGACGCACGGGTCAGTGCCAGCGTACGGGCCAGGAGTAGGCAACGGCGTAGGATAAAGTGTAGGGCTGGTGGTGGATTTGCATTCGGGGCTAGGGTTATGGTTAGAGAACGGCAAGGCTTAGGGCACAGGTGAGGGTACGGAAACGTGGGAGGGTCAGGCTACGTGCTGACGCACAGTTCAGTGCCAGCGTACGGGCCAGGAATAGGGTACGGCGTAAGGTAAGGTGTCAGGCTGGTGGTGGGTTTCCGTTCCGGGCTAGGGTTAGGGTTAGGGAACGACAAGGCTTAGGGCACAGGTGAAGTTATGGAAACGTGGGAGGGTCGGGCTACGTGCTGACGCACGGGTCAGTGCCAGCGTACGGGCCAGGAGTAGGCAACGGCGTAGGATAAAGTGTAGGGCTGGTGGTGGATTTGCGTTCTGGGCTAGGGTTAGGGTTAGGGAACGGCAAGGCTTAGGGCACAGGTGAGGGTACGGAAACGCAGGAGGGTAAGGCTGCGTGCTGATGCACGGTGCAGTGCCAGCGTACGGGCCAGGAGTAGGCAACGGCGTAAGGTAAGGTGTAGGGCTGGTGGTTGGTTTCCATTCCAGGCTAGGGTTAGGGTTAGGGAACGGCAAGGCTTAGGGCACAGGTGAGGGTACGGAAACGTGGGAGGGTCGGGCTACGTGCTGACGCACGGGTCAGTGCCAGCGTACGGGCCAGGAGTATGCAACGGCGTAGGATAAAGTGTAGGGCTGGTGGTGGATTTGCGTTCCAGGCTAGGGTTAGTGTTAGGGAACGGCAAGGCTTAGAGCACAGGTGAGGGTACGGAAACGTGGGAGGGTCAGGCTACGTGCTGACGCACGGTTCAGTGCCAGCGTACGGGCCAGGAATAGGATACGGCGTAAGGTAAGGTGTAGGGCTGGTGCTGGGTTTCCGTTCCGGGCCAGGGTTAGGGTTAGGGAACGGCAAGGCTTAGGGCACAGGTGAGGGTACGGAAACGTGGGAGGGTCAGGCTACGTGCTGACGCACGGGTCAGTGCCAACGTACGGGCCAGGAGTAGGGTACGGCGTAAGATAAGGTGTAGAGCTTGTGGTTGATTTCCGTTCCAGGCTAGGCTTAGGGTTAAGGAACGGCAAGGCTTAGGGCAAAGGAGACGGTACGGAAACGTGGGAGGGTCGGGCCCCGTTCTGTCTCACGGGTTAGTGCCAGCATACGGGCCAGGAGTAGGCAACGACGTAGGATAAAGTGTAGGGCTGGTGGTGGGTTTCCATTCCGGGCTAGAGTTAGGGTTAGGGAACGGCAAGGCTTAGGGCACAGGTGAGGGTACGGAAACGTGGGAGGGTCAGGCTACGTGCTGACGCACGGGTCAGTGCCAGCGTACGGGCCAGGAGTAGGCAACGGCATAAGGTAAGGTGTAGGGCTGGTGGTGGGTTTCTATTCCGGGCTAGGGTTAGGGTTAGGGAACGGCAAGGCTTAGGGCACAGGTGAGGTTACGGAAACGTGGGAGAGTCGGGCTACGTGCTGACGCACGTGTCAGTGCCAGCGTACGGGCCAGGAGTATGCAACGGCGTAGGATAAAGTGTAGGGCTGGTGGTTGTTTTCCGTTCCGGGCTAGTGTTAGGGTTAGGGAACGGCAAGGCTTAGGGCACAGGTGAGGTTACGGAAACGTGGGAGGGTCAGGCTACGTGCTGACGCACGGGTTAGTGCCAGCGTACGGGCCAGGAGTAGGCAACGGTGTAAGGTAAGGTGTAGGGCTGGTGGTTGGTTTCCGTTCCAGGCTATGGTTAGGGTTAGGGAACGGTAAGGCTTAGGGCAAAGGTGAGGGTACGGAAACGTGGGAGGGTCGGGCTACGTGCTGACGCACGTGTCAGTGCCAGCATACGGGCCAGGAGTAGGCAACGGCGTAGGATAAAGTGTAGGGCTGGTGGTGGATTTGCGTTCGGGGCTAGGGTTAGGGTTAGGGAACGGCAAGGCTTAGGGCACAGGTGAGGGTACGGAAACGTGGGAGGGTCAGGCTACGTGCTGACGTACAGGTCAGTGCCAGCGTACAGGTCAGGAGTAGGGTACGGCGTAAGGTAACGTGTAGGGCTGGTGGTGGGTTTCTATTCCGGGCTAGGGTTAGGGTTAGGGAACGGCAAGGCTTAGGGCACAGGTGAGGGTACGGAAACGTGGGAGGGTCGGGCTACGTGCTGACGCACGGGTCAGTGCCAGCATACGGGCCAGGAGTAGGCAACGGCGTAGGATAAAGTGTAGGGCTGGTGGTGGATTTGCGTTCCGGGCTAGGTTTAGGGTTAGGGAACGGCAAGGCTTAGGGCACAGGTGAGGGTACGGAAACGTGGGAGGGTCAGGCTACGTGCTGACGCACGGTTCAGTGCCAGCGTACGGGCCAGGAATAGGGTACGGCATAAGGTAAGGTGTCAGTGTGGTGGTGGGTTTCCGTTCCGGGCTAGGGTTAGGGTTAGGGAACGGCAAGGCTTAGCGCACAGGTGAAGGTACGGAAACGTGGGAGGCTCGTGCTACGTGCTGACGCACGGGTCAGTGCCAGCGTACGGGCCAGGAGTAGGCAACGGCGTAGGATAAAGTATAGGCAGGTGGTGGATTTGCGTTCTGGGCTAGGGTTAGGGTTAGGGAACGGCAAGGCTTAGGGCACAGGTGAGGGTACGGAAACGCGGGAGGGTAAGGCTGCGTGCTGATGCACGGTGCAGTGCCAGTGTACGGGCCAGGAGTAGGCAACGGCGTAAGGTAAGGTGTAGGGCTGGTGGTTGGTTTCCGTTCCAGGCTAGGGTTAGGGTTAGGGAACGGCAAGGCTTAGGGCACAGGTGAGGGTACGGAAACGTGGGAGCGTCGGGCTACGTGCTGACGCACGGGTCAGTGCCAGCGTACGGGCCAGGAGTAGGCAACGGCGTAGGATAAAGTGTAGGGCTGGTGGTGGATTTGCGTTCCAGGCTAGGGTTAGGGTTAGGGAACGGCAAGGCTTAGAGCACAGGTGAGGGTACGGAAACGTGGGAGGGTCAGGCTACGTGCTGATGCACGGTTCAGTGCCAGCGTACGGGCCAGGAATAGGGTACGGCGTAAGGTAAGGTGTAGGGCTGGTGCTGGGTTTCTGTTCCGGGCCAGGGTTAGGGTTAGGGAACGGCAAGGCTTAGGGCACAGGTGAGGGTACGGAAACGTGGGAGGGTCAGGCTACGTGCTGACGCACGGGTCAGTGCCAACGTACGGGCCAGGAGTAGGGTACGGCGTAAGATAAGGTGTAATGCTTGTGGTTGATTTCCGTTCCAGGCTAGGGTTAGGGTTAGGGAACGGCAAGGCTTAGGGCAAAGGAGAGGGTACGGAAACGTGCGAGGGTCGGGCCCCGTTCTGTCGCACGGGTTAGTGCCAGCATACGGGCCAGGAGTAGGCAACGACGTAGGATAAAGTGTAGGGCTGGTGGTGGGTTTCCATTCCGGGCTAGAGTTAGGGTTAGGGAACGGCAAGGCTTAGGGCACAGGTGAGGGTACGGAAACGTGGGAGGGTCAGGCTACGTGCTGACGCACGGGTCAGTGCCAGCGTACGGGCCAGGAGTAGGCAACGGCGTAAGGTAAGGTGTAGGGCTGGTGGTGGGTTTCTATTCCGGGCTAGGGTTAGGGTTAGGGAACGGCAAGGCTTAGGGCACAGGTGAGGTTACGGAAACGTGGGAGGGTCGGGCTACGTGCTGACGCACGGGTCAGTGCCAGCGTACGGGCCAGGAGTATGCAACGGCGTAGGATAAAGTGTAGGGCTGGTGGTTGTTTTCCGTTCCGGGCTAGTGTTAGGGTTAGGGAACGGCAAGGCTTAGGGCACAGGTGAGGTTACGGAAACGTGGGAGGGTCAGGCTACGTGCTGACGCACGGGTTAGTGCCAGCATACGGGCCAGGAGTAGGCAACGGCGTAAGGTAAGGTGTAGGGCTGGTGGTTGGTTTCCGTTCCAGGCTAGGGCTAGGGTTAGGGAACGGCAAGGCTTAGGGCACAGGTGAGGGTACGGAAACGTGGGAGGGTCGGGCTACGTGCTGACGCACGTGTCAGTGCCAGCATACGGGCCAGGAGTAGGCAACGGCGTAGGATAAAGTGTAGGGCTGGTGGTGGATTTGCGTTCGGGGCTAGGGTTAGGGTTAGGGAACTGCAAGGCTTAGGGCACAGGTGAGGGTACGGAAACGTGGGAGGGTCAGGCTACGTGCTGACGCACAGGTCAGTGCCAGCGTACAGGTCAGGAGTAGGGTACGGCGTAAGGTAACGTGTAGGGCTGGTGGTGGGTTTCTATTCCGGGCTAGGGTTAGGGTTAGGGAACGGCAAGGCTTAGGGCACAGGTGAGGGTACGGAAACCTGGGAGGTTCAGGCTACGTGCTGACGCACGGGTCAGTGCCAACGTACGGGCCAGGAGTAGGGTACGGCGTAAGATAAGGTGTAGGGCTTGTGGTTGATTTCCATTCCAGCCTAGGGTTAGGGTTAGGGAACGGCAAGGCTTAGGGCAAAGGAGAGGGTACGGAAACGTGGGAGGGTCGGGCCCCGTTCTGTCGCACGGGTTAGTGCCAGCATACGGGCCAGGAGTAGGCAACGACGTAGGATAAAGTGTAGGGCTGGTGGTGGGTTTCCATTCCGGGCTAGAGTTAGGGTTAGGGAACGGCAAGGCTTAGGGCACAGGTGAGGGTACGGAAACGTGGGAGGGTCAGGCTACGTGCTGACGCACGGGTCAGTGCCAGCGTACGGGCCAGGAGTAGGCAACGGCGTAAGGTAAGGTGTAGGGCTGGTGGTGGGTTTCTATTCCGGGCTAGGGTTAGGGTTAGGGAACGGCAAGGCTTAGGGCACAGGTGAGGTTACGGAAACGTGGGAGGGTCAGGCTACGTGCTGACGCACGGGTTAGTGCCAGCGTACGGGCCAGGAGTAGGCAACGGCGTAAGGTAAGGTGTAGGGCTGGTGGTTGGTTTCCGTTCCAGGCTAGGGCTAGGGTTAGGGAACGGCAAGGCTTAGGGCACAGGTGAGGGTACGGAAACGTGGGAGGGTCGGGCTACGTGCTGACGCACGTGTCAGTGCCAGCGTACGGGCCAGGAGCAGGCAACGGCGTAGGATAAAGTGTAGGGCTGGTGGTGGATTTGCGTTCGGGGCTAGGGTTAGGGTTAGGGAACGGCAAGGCTTAGGGCACAGGTGAGGGTACGGAAACGTGGGAGGGTCAGGCTACGTGCTGACGCACAGGTCAGTGCCAGCGTACAGGTCAGGAGTAGGGTACGGCGTAAGGTAACGTGTAGGGCTGGTGGTGGGTTTCTATTCCGGGCTAGGGTTAGGGTTAGGGAACGGCAAGGCTTAGGGCACAGGTGAGGGTACGGAAACGTGGGAGGGTCAGGCTACGTGCTGACGCACGGGTCAGTGCCAGCGTATGGGTCAGGAGTAGGGTATGGCGTAAGGTAAGGTGTAGGGCTGGTGGTGGGTTTGTATTCCGGGCTAGGGTTAGGGTTTGGGAACGGCAAGGCTTAGGGCACAGGTGAGGGTACGGAAACGTGGGAGGGTCGGGCTACGTGCTGACGCACGGGTCAGTGCCAGCGTACGGGCCAGGAGTAGGCAACGGCGTAGGATAAAGTGTAGGGCTGGTGGTGGATTTGCGTTCCGGGCTAGGGTTAGGGTTAGGGAACGGCAAGGCTTAGGGCACAGGTGAGGGTACGGAAACGTGGGAGGGTCAGGCTACGTGCTGACGCACAGTTCAGTGCCAGCGTACGGGCCAGGAATAGGGTACGGCGTAAGGTAAGGTGTCAGGCTGGTGGTGGGTTTCCGTTCCGGGCTAGGGTTAGGGTTAGGGAACGACAAGGCTTAGGGCACAGGTGAAGTTACGGAAACGTGGGAGGCTCGGGCTACGTGCTGACGCACGTGTCAGTGCCAGCGTACGGGCCAGGAGTAGGCAACGGCGTAGGATAAAGTGTAGGGCTGGTGGTGGATTTGCGTTCTGGGCTAGGGTTAGGGTTAGGGAACGGCAAGGCTTAGGGCACAGGTGAGGGTACGGAAACGCGGGAGGGTAAGGCTGCGTGCTGATGCACGGTGCAGTGCCAGCGTACGGGCCAGGAGTAGGCAACGGCGTAAGGTAAGGTGTAGGGCTGGTGGTTGGTTTCCGTTCCAGGCTAGGGTTAGGGTTAGGGAACGGCAAGGCTTAGGGCACAGGTGAGGGTACGGAAACGTGGGAGGGTCGGGCTACGTGCTGACGCACGTGTCAGTGCCAGCGTACGGGCCAGGAGTAGGCAACGGCGTAAGATAAAGTGTAGGGCTGGTGGTGGATTTGCGTTCGGGGCTAGGGTTAGGGTTAGGGAACGGCAAGGCTTAGGGCACAGGTGAGGGTACGGAAACGTGGGAGGGTCAGGCTACGTTCTGACGCACAGGTCAGTGCCAGCGTACAGGTCAGGAGTAGGGTACGGCGTAAGGTAACGTGTAGGGCTGGTGGTGGGTTTCTATTCCGGGCTAGGGTTAGGGTTAGGGAACAGCAAGGCTTAGGGCACAGGTGAGGGTACGGAAACGTGGGAGGGTCAGGCTACGTGCTGACGCACGGGTCAGTGCCAGCGTACGGTTCAGGAGTAGGATATGGCGTAATGTAAGGTGTAGGGCTGGTGGTGGGTTTCTATTCCGGGCTAGGGTTAGGGTTAGGGAACGGCAAGGCTTAGGGCACAGGTGAGGGTACGGAAACGTGGGAGGGTCGGGCTACGTGCTGACGCACGGGTCAGTGCCAGCGTACGGGCCAGGTGTAGGCAACGGCGTAGGATAAAGTGTAGGGCTGGTGGTGGATTTGCGTTCTGGGCTAGGGTTAGGGTTAGGGAACGGCAAGGCTTAGGGCACAGGTGAGGGTACGGAAACGCGGGAGGGTAAGGCTGCGTGCTGATGCACGGTGCAGTGCCAGCGTACGGGCCAGGAGTAGGCAACGGCGTAAGGTAAGGTGTAGGGCTGGTGGTTGGTTTCCATTCCAGGCTAGGGTTAGGGTTAGGGAACGGCAAGGCTTAGGGCACAGGTGAGGGTACGGAAACGTGGGAGGGTCGGGCTACGTGCTGACGCACGGGTCAGTGCCAGCGTACGGGCCAGGAGTAGGCAACGGCGTAGGATAAAGTGTAGGGCTGGTGGTGGATTTGCGTTCCAGGCTAGGGTTAGGGTAAGGGAACGGCAAGGCTTAGAGCACAGGTGAGGGTACGGAAACGTGGGAGGGTCAGGCTACGTGCTGACGCACGGTTCAGTACCAGCGTACGGGCCAGGAATAGGGTACGGCGTAAGGTAAGGTGTAGGGCTGGTGCTGGGTTTCCGTTCCGGGCCAGGGTTAGGGTTAGGGAACGGCAAGGCTTAGGGCACAGGTGAGGGTACGGAAACGTGGGAGGGTCAGGCTACGTGCTGACGCACGGGTCAGTGCCAACGTACGGGCCAGGAGTAGGGTACGGCGTAAGATAAGGTGTAGAGCTTGTGGTTGATTTCCGTTCCAGGCTAGGGTTAGGGTTAGGGAACGGCAAGGCTTAGGGCAAAGGAGAGGGTACGGAAACGTGGGAGGGTCGGGCCCCGTTCTGTCGCACGGGTTAGTGCCAGCATACGGGCCAGGAGTAGGCAACGACGTAGGATAAAGTGTAGGGCTGGTGGTGGGTTTCCATTCCGGGCTAGAGTTAGGGTTAGGGAACGGCAAGGCTTAGGGCACAGGTGAGGGTACAGAAATGTGGGAGGGTCAGGCTACGTGCTGACGCACAGGTCAGTGCCAGCGTACAGGTCAGGAGTAGGGTACGGCGTAAGGTAACGTGTAGGGCTGGTGGTGGGTTTCTATTCCGGGCTAGGGTTAGGGTTAGGGAACGGCAAGGCTTAGGGCACAGGTGAGGGTACGGAAACGTGGGAGGTTCAGGCTACGTGCTGACGCACGGGTCAGTGCCAACGTACGGGCCAGGAGTAGGGTACGGCGTAAGATAAGGTGTAGGGCTTGTGGTTGATTTCCGTTCCAGGCTGGGGTTAGGGTTAGGGAACGGCAAGGCTTAGGGCAAAGGAGAGGGTACGGAAACGTGGGAGGGTCGGGCCCCGTTCTGTCGCACGGGTTAGTGCCAGCATACGGGCCAGGAGTAGGCAACGACGTAGGATAAAGTGTAGGGCTGGTGGTGGGTTTCCATTCCGGGCTAGAGTTAGGGTTAGGGAACGGCAAGGCTTAGGGCACAGGTGAGGGTACGGAAACGTGGGAGGGTCAGGCTACGTGCTGACGCACGGGTCAGTGCCAGCGTACGGGCCAGGATTAGGCAACGGCGTAAGGTAAGGTGTAGGGCTGGTGGTGGGTTTCTATTCCGGGCTAGGGTTAGGGTTAGGGAACGGCAAGGCTTAGGGCACAGGTGAGGTTACGGAAACGTGGGAGGGTCAGGCTACGTGCTGACGCACGGGTTAGTGCCAGCGTACGGGCCAGGAGTAGGCAACGGCGTAAGGTAAGGTGTAGGGCTGGTGGTTGGTTTCGGTTCCAGGCTAGGGCTTGGGTTAGGGAACGGCAAGGCTTAGGGCACAGGTGAGGGTACGGAAACGTGGGAGGGTCGGGCTACGTGCTGACGCACGTGTCAGTGCCAGCGTACGGGCCAGGAGCAGGCAACGGCGTAGGATAAAGTCTAGGGCTGGTGGTGGATTTGCGTTCGGGGCTAGGGTTAGGGTTAGGGAACGGCAAGGCTTAGGGCACAGGTGAGGGTACGGAAACGTGGGAGGGTCAGGCTACGTGCTGACGCACAGGTCAGTACCAGCGTACAGGTCAGGAGTAGGGTACGGCGTAAGGTAACGTGTAGGGCTGGTGGTGGGTTTCTATTCCGGGCTAGGGTTAGGGTTAGGGAACGGCAAGGCTTAGGGCACAGGTGAGGGTACGGAAACGTGGGAGGGTCAGGCTACGTGCTGACGCACGGGTCAGTGCCAGCGTATGGGTCAGGAGTAGGGTATGGCGTAAGGTAAGGTGTAGGGCTGGTGGTGGGTTTCTATTCCGGGCTAGGGTTAGGGTTTGGGAACGGCAAGGCTTAGGGCACAGGTGAGGGTACGGAAACGTGGGAGGGTCGGGCTACGTGCTGACGCACGGGTCAGTGCCAGCGTACGGGCCAGGAGTAGGCAACGGCGTAGGATAAAGTGTAGGGCTGGTGGTGGATTTGCGTTCCGGGCTAGGGTTAGGGTTAGGGAACGGCAAGGCTTAGGGCACAGGTGAGGGTACGGAAACGTGGGAGGGTCAGGCTACGTGCTGACGCACAGTTCAGTGCCAGCGTACGGGCCAGGAATAGGGTACGGCGTAAGGTAAGGTGTCAGGCTGGTGGTGGGTTTCCGTTCCGGGCTAGGGTTAGGGTTAGGGAACGACAAGGCTTAGGGCACAGGTGAAGTTACGGAAACGTGGGAGGCTCGGGCTACGTGCTGACGCACGGGTCAGTGCCAGCGTACGGGCCAGGAGTAGGCAACGGCGTAGGATAAAGTGTAGGGCTGGTGATGGATTTGCGTTCCGGGCTAGGGTTAGGGTTAGGGAACGGCAAGGCTTAGGGCACAGGTGAGGGTACGGAAACGTGGGAGGGTCGGGCTACGTGCTGACGCACGGGTCAGTGCCAGCGTACGGGCCAGGAGTAGGCAACGGCATAGGATAAAGTATAGGCTGGTGGTGGATTTGCGTTCTGGGCTAGGGTTAGGGTTAGGGAACGGCAAGGCTTAGGGCACAGGAGAGGGTACGGAAACGCGGGAGGGTAAGGCTACGTGCTGATGCACGGGGCAGTGCCAGAGTACAGGCCAGGAGTAGGCAACGGCGTAGGGTAAGGTGTAGGGCTGGTGGTGGGTATCCATTCCGGGCTAGGGTTAGGGTTAGGGAACGGCAAGGCTTAGGGCACAGGTGAGGGTACGGCAACGTGGGAGGGTCAGGCTACGTGCTGACGCATGGGTCAGTGCCAGCGTACGGGCCAGGAGTAGGCAACGGCGTAAGGTAAGGTGTAGGGCTGGTGGTTGTTTTCCGTTCCAGGCTAGGGTTAGGGTTAGGGAACGGCAAGGCTTAGGGCACAGGTGAGGGTACGGAAAAGTGGGAGGGTCGGGCTACGTGCTGACGCACGGGTCAGTGCCAGCGTACTGGCCAGGAGAAGGCAACGGCGTAGGATAAAGTGTAGGGCTGGTGGTGGATTTGCGTTCCGGGCTAGGGTTAGGGTTAGGGAACGGCAAGGCTTAGGGCACAGGTGAGGATACGGAAACGTGGGAGGGTCAGGCTACGTGCAGACGCACGGGTCAGTGCCAGCGTACGGGTCAGGAGTAGGGTACGGCGTAAGGTAAGGTGTAGGGCTGGTGGTGGGTTTCTATTCCGGGCTAGGGTTAGGGTTAGGGAACGGCAAGGCTTAGGGCACAAGTGAGGGTACGGAAACGTGGGAGGGTCAGGCTACGTGCTGACGCACGGTTCAGTGCCAGCGTACGGGCCAGGAATAGGGTACGGCGTAAGGTAAGGTGTAGGGCTGGTGGTGGGTTTCCATTCCGGGCTAGGGTTAGGGTTAGGGAACGGCAAGGCTTAGGGCACAGGTGAGGGTACGGAAACGTGGGAGGGTCAGGCTACGTGCTGATTCACGGGTCCGTGCCAGCGTTCGGGCCAGGAGTGGGCAACGGCGTAAGGTAAGGTGTAGGGCTTGTGGTTGATTTCCGTTCCGGGATAGGGTTAGGGTTAGGGATCGGCAAGGCTTAGGGCACAGGTGAGGGTATGGAAACGTGGGAGGGTCGGGCTACGTGCAGACGCACGGGTCAGTGCCAGCGTACGGGCCAGGAGTAGGCAACGGCGTAGGATAAAGTGTAGGGCTGGTGGTGGATTTGCGTTCCAGCCTAGGGTTAGGGTTAGGGAACGGCAAGGCTTAGGGCACAGGTGAGGGTACGGAAACGTGGGAGGTTCAGGCTACGTGCTGACGCACGGGTCAGTGCCAGCGTACGGGTCAGGAGTAGGGTACGGCGTAAGGTAAGGTGTAGGGCTGGTGGTGGGTTTCTATTCCGGGCTAGGGTTAGGGTTAGGGAACCGCAAGGCTTAGGGCAGAGGTCAGGGTACGGAAACGCGGGAGGGTAAGGCTACGTTCTGATGCACGGGTCAGAGCCAGAGTACACGCCAGGAGTAGGCAACGGGGTAGGGTAAGGTGTAGGGCTGGTGGTGGGTTTCTATTCCGGGCTAGGGTTAGGGTTAGGGAACGGCAAGGCTTAGGGCACAGGTGAGGGTACGGAAACGTGGGAGGGTCAGGCTACATGCTGACGCACGGGTCAGTGCCAGCGTACGGGCCAGGAGTAGGCAACGGCGTAAGGTAAGGTGTAGGGCTGTTGGTTGGTTTCCGTTCCAGGCTAGGGTTAGAGTTAGGGAACGGCAAGGCTTAGGGCACAGGTGAGGGTACGGAAACGTGGGAGGGTCGGGCTACGTGCTGACGCACGGGTCAGTGCCAGCGTACTGGCCAGGAGTAGGCAACGGCGTAGGATAAAGTGTAGGGCTGGTGGTGGATTTGTGTTCCGGGCTAGGGTTAGGGTTAGGGAACGGCAAGGCTTAGGGCACAGGTGAGGGTACGGAAACGTGGGAGGGTCAGGCTACGTGCTGACGCACGGGTGAGTGCCAGCGTACGGGTCAGGAGTAGGGAAAGGCGTAAGGTAAGGTGTAGGGCTGGTGGTGGGTTTCTATTCCGGGCTAGGGTTACGGTTAGGGAACGGCAAGGCTTAGGGCACAGGTCAGGGTACGGAAACGCGGGAGGGTAAGGCTACGTGCTGATGAACGGGTCAGTGCCAGAGTACAGGCCAGGAGTAGGCAACGGCGTAGGGTAAGGTGTAGGGCTGGTGGTTGGTTTCCGTTCCAGGCTAGGGTTAGGGTTAGGGAACGGCAAGGCTTAGGGCACAGGTGAGGGTACGGAAACGTGGGAGGGTCGGGCTACGTGCTGACGCACGGGTCAGTGCCAGCGTACGGGCCAGGAGTAGGCAACGGCGTAGGATAAAGTGTAGGGCTGGTGGTGGATTTGCATTCGGGGCTAGGGTTAGGGTTAGGGAACGGCATGGCTTAGGGCACAGGTGAGGGTACGGAAACGTGGGAGGGTCAGGCTACGTGCTGACGCACAGTTCAGTGCCAGCGTACGGGCCAGGAATAGGGTACGGCGTAAGGTAAGGTGTCAGGCTGGTGGTGGGTTTCCGTTCCGGGCTAGGGTTAGGGTTAGGGAACGACAAGGCTTAGGGCACAGGTGAAGTTACGGAAACGTGGGAGGCTGGGGCTACGTGCTGACGCACGGGTCAGTGCCAGCGTACGGGCCAGGAGTAGGCAACGGCGTAGGATAAAGTGTAGGGCTGGTGGTGGATTTGCGTTCTGGGCTAGGGTTAGGGTTAGGGAACGGCAAGGCTTAGGGCACAGGTGAGGGTACGGAAACGCGGGAGGGTAAGGCTGCGTGCTGATGCACGGTGCAGTGCCAGCGTACGGGCCAGGAGTAGGCAACGGCGTAAGGTAAGGTGTAGGGCTTGTGGTTGGTTTCCGTTCCATGCTAGGTTTAGGGTTAGGGAACGGCAAGGCTTAGGGCACAGGTGAGGGTACGGAAACGTGGGAGCGTCGGGCTATGTGCTGACGCACGGGTCAGTGCCAGCATACGGGCCAGGAGTAGGCAATGGCGTAGGATAAAGTGTAGGGCTGGTGGTGGATTTGCGTTCCAGGCTAGGGTTAGGGTTAGGGAACGGCAAGGCTTAGAGCACAGGTGAGGGTACGGAAACGTGGGAGGGTCAGGCTACGTGCTGACGCACGGTTCAGTGCCAGCGTACGGGCCAGGAGTAGGCAACGGCGTAGGATAAAGTGTAGGGCTGGTGGTGGATTTGCGTTCCAGGCTAGGGTTAGGGTTAGGGAACGGCAAGGCTTAGGGCACAGGTGAGGTTACGGAAACGTGGGAGGGTCAGGCTACGTGCTGACGCACGGGTTAGTGCCAGCGTACGGGCCAGGAGTAGGCAACGGCGTAAGGTAAGGTGTAGGGCTGGTGGTTGGTTTCCGTTCCAGGCTAGGGCTAGGGTTAGGGAACGGCAAGGCTTAGGGCACAGGTGAGGGTACGGAAACGTGGGAGGGTCGGGCTACGTGCTGACGCACGTGTCAGTGCCAGCATACGGGCCAGGAGTAGGCAACGGCGTAGGATAAAGTGTAGGGCTGGTGGTGGATTTGCGTTCGGGGCTAGGGTTAGGGTTAGGGAACTGCAAGGCTTAGGGCACAGGTGAGGGTACGGAAACGTGGGAGGGTCAGGCTACGTGCTGACGCACAGGTCAGTGCCAGCGTACAGGTCAGGAGTAGGGTACGGCGTAAGGTAACGTGTAGGGCTGGTGGTGGGTTTCTATTCCGGGCTAGGGTTAGGGTTAGGGAACGGCAAGGCTTAGGGCACAGGTGAGGGTACGGAAACCTGGGAGGTTCAGGCTACGTGCTGACGCACGGGTCAGTGCCAACGTACGGGCCAGGAGTAGGGTACGGCGTAAGATAAGGTGTAGGGCTTGTGGTTGATTTCCATTCCAGGCTAGGGTTAGGGTTAGGGAACGGCAAGGCTTAGGGCAAAGGAGAGGGTACGGAAACGTGGGAGGGTCGGGCCCCGTTCTGTCGCACGGGTTAGTGCCAGCATACGGGCCAGGAGTAGGCAACGACGTAGGATAAAGTGTAGGGCTGGTGGTGGGTTTCCATTCCGGGCTAGAGTTAGGGTTAGGGAACGGCAAGGCTTAGGGCACAGGTGAGGGTACGGAAACGTGGGAGGGTCAGGCTACGTGCTGACGCACGGGTCAGTGCCAGCGTACGGGCCAGGAGTAGGCAACGGCGTAAGGTAAGGTGTAGGGCTGGTGGTGGGTTTCTATTCCGGGCTAGGGTTAGGGTTAGGGAACGGCAAGGCTTAGGGCACAGGTGAGGTTACGGAAACGTGGGAGGGTCAGGCTACGTGCTGACGCACGGGTTAGTGCCAGCGTACGGGCCAGGAGTAGGCAACGGCGTAAGGTAAGGTGTAGGGCTGGTGGTTGGTTTCCGTTCCAGGCTAGGGCTAGGGTTAGGGAACGGCAAGGCTTAGGGCACAGGTGAGGGTACGGAAACGTGGGAGGGTCGGGCTACGTGCTGACGCACGTGTCAGTGCCAGCGTACGGGCCAGGAGCAGGCAACGGCGTAGGATAAAGTGTAGGGCTGGTGGTGGATTTGCGTTCGGGGCTAGGGTTAGGGTTAGGGAACGGCAAGGCTTAGGGCACAGGTGAGGGTACGGAAACGTGGGAGGGTCAGGCTACGTGCTGACGCACAGGTCAGTGCCAGCGTACAGGTCAGGAGTAGGGTACGGCGTAAGGTAACGTGTAGGGCTGGTGGTGGGTTTCTATTCCGGGCTAGGGTTAGGGTTAGGGAACGGCAAGGCTTAGGGCACAGGTGAGGGTACGGAAACGTGGGAGGGTCAGGCTACGTGCTGACGCACGGGTCAGTGCCAGCGTATGGGTCAGGAGTAGGGTATGGCGTAAGGTAAGGTGTAGGGCTGGTGGTGGGTTTGTATTCCGGGCTAGGGTTAGGGTTTGGGAACGGCAAGGCTTAGGGCACAGGTGAGGGTACGGAAACGTGGGAGGGTCGGGCTACGTGCTGACGCACGGGTCAGTGCCAGCGTACGGGCCAGGAGTAGGCAACGGCGTAGGATAAAGTGTAGGGCTGGTGGTGGATTTGCGTTCCGGGCTAGGGTTAGGGTTAGGGAACGGCAAGGCTTAGGGCACAGGTGAGGGTACGGAAACGTGGGAGGGTCAGGCTACGTGCTGACGCACAGTTCAGTGCCAGCGTTCGGGCCAGGAATAGGGTACGGCGTAAGGTAAGGTGTCAGGCTGGTGGTGGGTTTCCGTTCCGGGCTAGGGTTAGGGTTAGGGAACGACAAGGCTTAGGGCACAGGTGAAGTTACGGAAACGTGGGAGGCTCGGGCTACGTGCTGACGCACGTGTCAGTGCCAGCGTACGGGCCAGGAGTAGGCAACGGCGTAGGATAAAGTGTAGGGCTGGTGGTGGATTTGCGTTCTGGGCTAGGGTTAGGGTTAGGGAACGGCAAGGCTTAGGGCACAGGTGAGGGTACGGAAACGCGGGAGGGTAAGGCTGCGTGCTGATGCACGGTGCAGTGCCAGCGTACGGGCCAGGAGTAGGCAACGGCGTAAGGTAAGGTGTAGGGCTGGTGGTTGGTTTCCGTTCCAGGCTAGGGTTAGGGTTAGGGAACGGCAAGGCTTAGGGCACAGGTGAGGGTACGGAAACGTGGGAGGGTCGGGCTACGTGCTGACGCACGTGTCAGTGCCAGCGTACGGGCCAGGAGTAGGCAACGGCGTAAGATAAAGTGTAGGGCTGGTGGTGGATTTGCGTTCGGGGCTAGGGTTAGGGTTAGGGAACGGCAAGGCTTAGGGCACAGGTGAGGGTACGGAAACGTGGGAGGGTCAGGCTACGTTCTGACGCACAGGTCAGTGCCAGCGTACAGGTCAGGAGTAGGGTACGGCGTAAGGTAACGTGTAGGGCTGGTGGTGGGTTTCTATTCCGGGCTAGGGTTAGGGTTAGGGAACAGCAAGGCTTAGGGCACAGGTGAGGGTACGGAAACGTGGGAGGGTCAGGCTACGTGCTGACGCACGGGTCAGTGCCAGCGTACGGTTCAGGAGTAGGATATGGCGTAATGTAAGGTGTAGGGCTGGTGGTGGGTTTCTATTCCGGGCTAGGGTTAGGGTTAGGGAACGGCAAGGCTTAGGGCACAGGTGAGGGTACGGAAACGTGGGAGGGTCGGGCTACGTGCTGACGCATGGGTCAGTGCCAGCGTACGGGCCAGGTGTAGGCAACGGCGTAGGATAAAGTGTAGGGCTGGTGGTGGATTTGCGTTCTGGGCTAGGGTTAGGGTTAGGGAACGGCAAGGCTTAGGGCACAGGTGAGGGTACGGAAACGCGGGAGGGTAAGGCTGCGTGCTGATGCACGGTGCAGTGCCAGCGTACGGGCCAGGAGTAGGCAACGGCGTAAGGTAAGGTGTAGGGCTGGTGGTTGGTTTCCATTCCAGGCTAGGGTTAGGGTTAGGGAACGGCAAGGCTTAGGGCACAGGTGAGGGTACGGAAACGTGGGAGGGTCGGGCTACGTGCTGACGCACGGGTCAGTGCCAGCGTACGGGCCAGGAGTAGGCAACGGCGTAGGATAAAGTGTAGGGCTGGTGGTGGATTTGCGTTCCAGGCTAGGGTTAGGGTAAGGGAACGGCAAGGCTTAGAGCACAGGTGAGGGTACGGAAACGTGGGAGGGTCAGGCTACGTGCTGACGCACGGTTCAGTACCAGCGTACGGGCCAGGAATAGGGTACGGCGTAAGGTAAGGTGTAGGGCTGGTGCTGGGTTTCCGTTCCGGGCCAGGGTTAGGGTTAGGGAACGGCAAGGCTTAGGGCACAGGTGAGGGTACGGAAACGTGGGAGGGTCAGGCTACGTGCTGACGCACGGGTCAGTGCCAACGTACGGGCCAGGAGTAGGGTACGGCGTAAGATAAGGTGTAGAGCTTGTGGTTGATTTCCGTTCCAGGCTAGGGTTAGGGTTAGGGAACGGCAAGGCTTAGGGCAAAGGAGAGGGTACGGAAACGTGGGAGGGTCGGGCCCCGTTCTGTCGCACGGGTTAGTGCCAGCATACGGGCCAGGAGTAGGCAACGACGTAGGATAAAGTGTAGGGCTGGTGGTGGGTTTCCATTCCGGGCTAGAGTTAGGGTTAGGGAACGGCAAGGCTTAGGGCACAGGTGAGGGTACAGAAATGTGGGAGGGTCAGGCTACGTGCTGACGCACAGGTCAGTGCCAGCGTACAGGTCAGGAGTAGGGTACGGCGTAAGGTAACGTGTAGGGCTGGTGGTGGGTTTCTATTCCGGGCTAGGGTTAGGGTTAGGGAACGGCAAGGCTTAGGGCACAGGTGAGGGTACGGAAACGTGGGAGGTTCAGGCTACGTGCTGACGCACGGGTCAGTGCCAACGTACGGGCCAGGAGTAGGGTACGGCGTAAGATAAGGTGTAGGGCTTGTGGTTGATTTCCGTTCCAGGCTGGGGTTAGGGTTAGGGAACGGCAAGGCTTAGGGCAAAGGAGAGGGTACGGAAACGTGGGAGGGTCGGGCCCCGTTCTGTCGCACGGGTTAGTGCCAGCATACGGGCCAGGAGTAGGCAACGACGTAGGATAAAGTGTAGGGCTGGTGGTGGGTTTCCATTCCGGGCTAGAGTTAGGGTTAGGGAACGGCAAGGCTTAGGGCACAGGTGAGGGTACGGAAACGTGGGAGGGTCAGGCTACGTGCTGACGCACGGTTCAGTGCCAGCGTACGGGCCAGGATTAGGCAACGGCGTAAGGTAAGGTGTAGGGCTGGTGGTGGGTTTCTATTCCGGGCTAGGGTTAGGGTTAGGGAACGGCAAGGCTTAGGGCACAGGTGAGGTTACGGAAACGTGGGAGGGTCAGGCTACGTGCTGACGCACGGGTTAGTGCCAGCGTACGGGCCAGGAGTAGGCAACGGCGTAAGGTAAGGTGTAGGGCTGGTGGTTGGTTTCCGTTCCAGGCTAGGGCTAGGGTTAGGGAACGGCAAGGCTTAGGGCACAGGTGAGGGTACGGAAACGTGGGAGGGTCGGGCTACGTGCTGACGCACGTGTCAGTGCCAGCGTACGGGCCAGGAGCAGGCAACGGCGTAGGATAAAGTCTAGGGCTGGTGGTGGATTTGCGTTCGGGGCTAGGGTTAGGGTTAGGGAACGGCAAGGCTTAGGGCACAGGTGAGGGTACGGAAACGTGGGAGGGTCAGGCTACGTGCTGACGCACAGGTCAGTACCAGCGTACAGGTCAGGAGTAGGGTACGGCGTAAGGTAACGTGTAGGGCTGGTGGTGGGTTTCTATTCCGGGCTAGGGTTAGGGTTAGGGAACGGCAAGGCTTAGGGCACAGGTGAGGGTACGGAAACGTGGGAGGGTCAGGCTACGTGCTGACGCACGGGTCAGTGCCAGCGTATGGGTCAGGAGTAGGGTATGGCGTAAGGTAAGGTGTAGGGCTGGTGGTGGGTTTCTATTCCGGGCTAGGGTTAGGGTTTGGGAACGGCAAGGCTTAGGGCACAGGTGAGGGTACGGAAACGTGGGAGGGTCGGGCTACGTGCTGACGCACGGGTCAGTGCCAGCGTACGGGCCAGGAGTAGGCAACGGCGTAGGATAAAGTGTAGGGCTGGTGGTGGATTTGCGTTCCGGGCTAGGGTTAGGGTTAGGGAACGGCAAGGCTTAGGGCACAGGTGAGGGTACGGAAACGTGGGAGGGTCAGGCTACGTGCTGACGCACAGTTCAGTGCCAGCGTACGGGCCAGGAATAGGGTACGGCGTAAGGTAAGGTGTCAGGCTGGTGGTGGGTTTCCGTTCCGGGCTAGGGTTAGGGTTAGGGAACGACAAGGCTTAGGGCACAGGTGAAGTTACGGAAACGTGGGAGGCTCGGGCTACGTGCTGACGCACGGGTCAGTGCCAGCGTACGGGCCAGGAGTAGGCAACGGCGTAGGATAAAGTGTAGGGCTGGTGATGGATTTGCGTTCCGGGCTAGGGTTAGGGTTAGGGAACGGCAAGGCTTAGGGCACAGGTGAGGGTACGGAAACGTGGGAGGGTCGGGCTACGTGCTGACGCACGGGTCAGTGCCAGCGTACGGGCCAGGAGTAGGCAACGGCATAGGATAAAGTATAGGCTGGTGGTGGATTTGCGTTCTGGGCTAGGGTTAGGGTTAGGGAACGGCAAGGCTTAGGGCACAGGAGAGGGTACGGAAACGCGGGAGGGTAAGGCTACGTGCTGATGCACGGGGCAGTGCCAGAGTACAGGCCAGGAGTAGGCAACGGCGTAGGGTAAGGTGTAGGGCTGGTGGTGGGTATCCATTCCGGGCTAGGGTTAGGGTTAGGGAACGGCAAGGCTTAGGGCACAGGTGAGGGTACGGAAACGTGGGAGGGTCAGGCTACGTGCTGACGCATGGGTCAGTGCCAGCGTACGGGCCAGGAGTAGGCAACGGCGTAAGGTAAGGTGTAGGGCTGGTGGTTGTTTTCCGTTCCAGGCTAGGGTTAGGGTTAGGGAACGGCAAGGCTTAGGGCACAGGTGAGGGTACGGAAAAGTGGGAGGGTCGGGCTACGTGCTGACGCACGGGTCAGTGCCAGCGTACTGGCCAGGAGAAGGCAACGGCGTAGGATAAAGTGTAGGGCTGGTGGTGGATTTGCGTTCCGGGCTAGGGTTAGGGTTAGGGAACGGCAAGGCTTAGGGCACAGGTGAGGATACGGAAACGTGGGAGGGTCAGGCTACGTGCAGACGCACGGGTCAGTGCCAGCGTACGGGTCAGGAGTAGGGTACGGCGTAAGGTAAGGTGTAGGGCTGGTGGTGGGTTTCTATTCCGGGCTAGGGTTAGGGTTAGGGAACGGCAAGGCTTAGGGCACAAGTGAGGGTACGGAAACGTGGGAGGGTCAGGCTACGTGCTGACGCACGGTTCAGTGCCAGCGTACGGGCCAGGAATAGGGTACGGCGTAAGGTAAGGTGTAGGGCTGGTGGTGGGTTTCCATTCCGGGCTAGGGTTAGGGTTAGGGAACGGCAAGGCTTAGGGCACAGGTGAGGGTACGGAAACGTGGGAGGGTCAGGCTACGTGCTGATTCACGGGTCCGTGCCAGCGTTCGGGCCAGGAGTGGGCAACGGCGTAAGGTAAGGTGTAGGGCTTGTGGTTGATTTCCGTTCCGGGATAGGGTTAGGGTTAGGGATCGGCAAGGCTTAGGGCACAGGTGAGGGTATGGAAACGTGGGAGGGTCGGGCTACGTGCAGACGCACGGGTCAGTGCCAGCGTACGGGCCAGGAGTAGGCAACGGCGTAGGATAAAGTGTAGGGCTGGTGGTGGATTTGCGTTCCAGCCTAGGGTTAGGGTTAGGGAACGGCAAGGCTTAGGGCACAGGTGAGGGTACGGAAACGTGGGAGGTTCAGGCTACGTGCTGACGCACGGGTCAGTGCCAGCGTACGGGTCAGGAGTAGGGTACGGCGTAAGGTAAGGTGTAGGGCTGGTGGTGGGTTTCTATTCCGGGCTAGGGTTAGGGTTAGGGAACCGCAAGGCTTAGGGCAGAGGTCAGGGTACGGAAACGCGGGAGGGTAAGGCTACGTTCTGATGCACGGGTCAGAGCCAGAGTACACGCCAGGAGTAGGCAACGGGGTAGGGTAAGGTGTAGGGCTGGTGGTGGGTTTCTATTCCGGGCTAGGGTTAGGGTTAGGGAACGGCAAGGCTTAGGGCACAGGTGAGGGTACGGAAACGTGGGAGGGTCAGGCTACATGCTGACGCACGGGTCAGTGCCAGCGTACGGGCCAGGAGTAGGCAACGGCGTAAGGTAAGGTGTAGGGCTGTTGGTTGGTTTCCGTTCCAGGCTAGGGTTAGAGTTAGGGAACGGCAAGGCTTAGGGCACAGGTGAGGGTACGGAAACGTGGGAGGGTCGGGCTACGTGCTGACGCACGGGTCAGTGCCAGCGTACTGGCCAGGAGTAGGCAACGGCGTAGGATAAAGTGTAGGGCTGGTGGTGGATTTGTGTTCCGGGCTAGGGTTAGGGTTAGGGAACGGCAAGGCTTAGGGCACAGGTGAGGGTACGGAAACGTGGGAGGGTCAGGCTACGTGCTGACGCACGGGTGAGTGCCAGCGTACGGGTCAGGAGTAGGGAAAGGCGTAAGGTAAGGTGTAGGGCTGGTGGTGGGTTTCTATTCCGGGCTAGGGTTACGGTTAGGGAACGGCAAGGCTTAGGGCACAGGTCAGGGTACGGAAACGCGGGAGGGTAAGGCTACGTGCTGATGAACGGGTCAGTGCCAGAGTACAGGCCAGGAGTAGGCAACGGCGTAGGGTAAGGTGTAGGGCTGGTGGTTGGTTTCCGTTCCAGGCTAGGGTTAGGGTTAGGGAACGGCAAGGCTTAGGGCACAGGTGAGGGTACGGAAACGTGGGAGGGTCGGGCTACGTGCTGACGCACGGGTCAGTGCCAGCGTACGGGCCAGGAGTAGGCAACGGCGTAGGATAAAGTGTAGGGCTGGTGGTGGATTTGCATTCGGGGCTAGGGTTAGGGTTAGGGAACGGCATGGCTTAGGGCACAGGTGAGGGTACGGAAACGTGGGAGGGTCAGGCTACGTGCTGACGCACAGTTCAGTGCCAGCGTACGGGCCAGGAATAGGGTACGGCGTAAGGTAAGGTGTCAGGCTGGTGGTGGGTTTCCGTTCCGGGCTAGGGTTAGGGTTAGGGAACGACAAGGCTTAGGGCACAGGTGAAGTTACGGAAACGTGGGAGGCTGGGGCTACGTGCTGACGCACGGGTCAGTGCCAGCGTACGGGCCAGGAGTAGGCAACGGCGTAGGATAAAGTGTAGGGCTGGTGGTGGATTTGCGTTCTGGGCTAGGGTTAGGGTTAGGGAACGGCAAGGCTTAGGGCACAGGTGAGGGTACGGAAACGCGGGAGGGTAAGGCTGCGTGCTGATGCACGGTGCAGTGCCAGCGTACGGGCCAGGAGTAGGCAACGGCGTAAGGTAAGGTGTAGGGCTTGTGGTTGGTTTCCGTTCCATGCTAGGTTTAGGGTTAGGGAACGGCAAGGCTTAGGGCACAGGTGAGGGTACGGAAACGTGGGAGCGTCGGGCTATGTGCTGACGCACGGGTCAGTGCCAGCATACGGGCCAGGAGTAGGCAATGGCGTAGGATAAAGTGTAGGGCTGGTGGTGGATTTGCGTTCCAGGCTAGGGTTAGGGTTAGGGAACGGCAAGGCTTAGAGCACAGGTGAGGGTACGGAAACGTGGGAGGGTCAGGCTACGTGCTGACGCACGGTTCAGTGCCAGCGTACGGGCCAGGAATAGGGTACGGCGTAAGGTAAGGTGTAGGGCTGGTGCTGGGTTTCCGTTCCGGGCCAGGGTTAGGGTTAGGGAACGGCAAGGCTTAGGGCACAGGTGAGGGTACGGAAACGTGGGAGGGTCAGGCTACGTGCTGACGCACGGGTCAGTGCCAACGTACGGGCCAGGAGTAGGGTACGGCGTAAGATAAGGTGTAGGGCTTGTGGTTGATTTCCGTTCCAGGCTAGGGTTAGGGTTACGGAACGGCAAGGCTTAGGGCAAAGGAGACGGTACGGAAACGTGGGAGGGTCGGGCCCCGTTCTGTCGCACGGGTTAGTGCCAGCATACGGGCCAGGAGTAGGCAACGACGTAGGATAAAGTGTAGGGCTGGTGGTGGGTTTCCATTCCGGGCTAGAGTTAGGGTTAGGGAACGGCAAGGCTTAGGGCACAGGTGAGGGTACGGAAACGTGGGAGGGTCAGGCTACGTGCTGACGCACGGGTCAGTGCCAGCGTACGGGCCAGGAGTAGGCAACGGCGTAAGGTAAGGTGTAGGGCTGGTGGTGGGTTTCTATTCCGGGCTAGGGTTAGGGTTAGGGAACGGCAAGGCTTAGGGCACAGGTGAGGTTACGGAAACGTGGGAGGGTCGGGCTACGTGCTGACGCACGGGTCAGTGCCAGCGTACGGGCCAGGAGTATGCAACGGCGTAGGATAAAGTGTAGGGCTGGTGGTTGTTTTCCGTTCCGGGCTAGTGTTAGGGTTAGGGAACGGCAAGGCTTAGGGCACAGGTGAGGTTACGGAAACGTGGGAGGGTCAGGCTACGTGCTGACGCACGGGTTAGTGCCAGCGTACGGGCCAGGAGTAGGCAACGGCGTAAGGTAAGGTGTAGGGCTGGTGGTTGGTTTCCGTTCAAGGCTAGGGTTAGGGTTAGGGAACGGCAAGGCTTAGGGCACAGGTGAGGGTACGGAAACGTGGGAGGGTCGGGCTACGTGCTGACGCACGTGTCAGTGCCAGCGTACGGGCCAGGAGTAGGCAACGGCGTAGGATAAAGTGTAGGGCTGGTGGTGGATTTGCGTTCGGGGCTAGGGTTAGGGTTAGGGAACGGCAAGGCTTAGGGCACAGGTGAGGATACGGAAACGTGGGAGGGTCAGGCTACGTGCAGACGCACGGGTCAGTGCCAGCGTACGGGTCAGGAGTAGGGTACGGCGTAAGGTAAGGTGTAGGGCTGGTGGTGGGTTTCTATTCCGGGCTAGGGTTAGGGTTAGGGAACGGCAAGGCTTAGGGCACAAGTGAGGGTACGGAAACGTGGGAGGGTCAGGCTACATGCTGACGCACGGTTCAGTGCCAGCGTACGGGCCAGGAATAGGGTACGGCGTAAGGTAAGGTTTAGGGCTGGTGGTGGGTTTCCATTCCGGGCTAGTGTTAGGGTTAGGGAACGGCAAGGCTTAGGGCACAGGTGAGGGTACGGAAACGTGGGAGGGTCAGGCTACGTGCTGATTCACGGGTCCGTGCCAGCGTTCGGGCCAGGAGTGGGCAACGGCGTAAGGTAAGGTGTAGGGCTTGTGGTTGATTTCCGTTCCGGGATAGGGTTAGGGTTAGGGATCGGCAAGGCTTAGGGCACAGGTGAGGGTATGGAAACGTGGGAGGGTCGGGCTACGTGCAGACGCACGGGTCAGTGCCAGCGTACGGGCCAGGAGTAGGCAACGGCGTAGGATAAAGTGTAGGGCTGGTGGTGGATTTGCGTTCTGGGCTAGGGTTAGGGTTAGGGAACGGCAAGGCTTAGGGCACAGGTGAGGGTACGGAAACGTGGGAGGTTCAGGCTACGTGCTGACGCACGGGTCAGTGCCAGCGTACGGGTCAGGAGTAGGGTACGGCGTAAGGTAAGGTGTAGGGCTTGTGGTGGGTTTCTATTCCGGGCTAGGGTTAGGGTTAGGGAACCGCAAGGCTTAGGGCAGAGGTCAGGGTACGGAAACGCGGGAGGGTAAGGCTACGTTCTGATGCACGGGTCAGAGCCAGAGTACAGGCCAGGAGTAGGCAACGGGGTAGGGTAAGGTGTAGGGCTGGTGGTGGGTTTCTATTCCGGGCTAGGGTTAGGGTTAGGGAACGGCAAGTCTTAGGGCACAGGTGAGGGTACGGAAACGTGGGAGGGTCAGGCTACATGCTGACGCACGGGTCAGTGCCAGCGTACGGGCCAGGAGTAGGCAACGGCGTAAGGTAAGGTGTAGGGCTGTTGGTTGGTTTCCGTTCCAGGCTAGGGTTAGAGTTAGGGAACGGCAAGGCTTAGGGCACAGGTGAGGGTACGGAAACGTGGGAGGGTCGGGCTACGTGCTGACGCACGGGTCAGTGCCAGCGTACTGGCCAGGAGTAGGCAACGGCGTAGGATAAAGTGTAGGGCTGGTGGTGGATTTGCGTTCCGGGCTAGGGTTAGGGTTAGGGAACGGCAAGGCTTAGGGCACAGGTGAGGGTACGGAAACGTGGGAGGGTCAGGCTATGTGCTGACGCACGGGTCAGTGCCAGCGTACGGGTCAGGAGTAGGGTAAGGCGTAAGGTAAGGTGTAGGGCTGGTGGTGGGTTTCTATTCCGGGCTAGGGTTAGGGTTAGGAAACGGCAAGGCTTAGGGCACAGGTCAGGGTACGGAAACGCGGGAGGGTAAGGCTACGTGCTGATGAACGGGTCAGTGCCAGAGTACAGGCCAGGAGTAGGCAACGGCGTAGGGTAAGGTGTAGGGCTGGTGGTTGGTTTCCGTTACAGGCTAGGGTTAGGGTTAGGGAACGGCAAGGCTTAGGGCACAGGTGAGGTTACGGAAACGCGGGAGGGTGGGCTACGTGCTGAAGCACGGGTCAGTGCCAGCGTACGGGCCAGGAGTAGGCAACGGCGTAGGATAAAGTGTAGGGCTGGTGGTGGATTTGCGTTCCAGGCTAGGGTTAGGGTTAGGGAACGGCAAGGCTTAGGGCACAGGTGAGGGTACGGAAACGTGGGAGGGTCGGGCTACGTGCTGACGCACGTGTCAGTGCCAGCATACGGGCCAGGAGTAGGCAACGGCGTAGGATAAAGTGTAGGGCTGGTGGTGGATTTGCATTCGGGGCTAGGGTTATGGTTAGAGAACGGCAAGGCTTAGGGCACAGGTGAGGGTACGGAAACGTGGGAGGGTCAGGCTACGTGCTGACACACAGTTCAGTGCCAGCGTACGGGCCAGGAGTAGGGTACGGCGTAAGGTAAGGTGTCAGGCTGGTGGTGGGTTTCCGTTCCGGGCTAGGGTTAGGGTTAGGGAACGACAAGGCTTAGGGCACAGGTGAAGTTATGGAAACGTGGGAGGGTCGGGCTACGTGCTGACGCACGGGTCAGTGCCAGCGTACGGGCCAGGAGTAGGCAACGGCGTAGGATAAAGTGTAGGGCTGGTGGTGGATTTGCGTTCTGGGCTAGGGTTAGGGTTAGGGAACGGCAAGGCTTAGGGCACAGGTGAGGGTACGGAAACGCAGGAGGGTAAGGCTGCGTGCTGATGCACGGTGCAGTGCCAGCGTACGGGCCAGGAGTAGGCAACGGCGTAAGGTAAGGTGTAGGGCTGGTGGTTGGTTTCCATTCCAGGCTAGGGTTAGGGTTAGGGAACGGCAAGGCTTAGGGCACAGGTGAGGGTACGGAAACGTGGGAGGGTCGGGCTACGTGCTGACGCACGGGTCAGTGCCAGCGTACGGGCCAGGAGTAGGCAACGGCGTAGGATAAAGTGTAGGGCTGGTGGTGGATTTGCGTTCCGGGCTAGGGTTAGGGTTAGGGAACGGCAAGGCTTAGGGCACAGGTGAGGGTACGGAAACGTGGGAGGGTCAGGCTACGTGCTGACGCACGGTTCAGTGCCAGCGTACGGGCCAGGAATAGGGTACGGCATAAGGTAAGGTGTCAGTGTGGTGGTGGGTTTCCGTTCCGGGCTAGGGTTAGGGTTAGGGAACGGCAAGGCTTAGCGCACAGGTGAAGGTACGGAAACGTGGGAGGCTCGTGCTACGTGCTGACGCACGGGTCAGTGCCAGCGTACGGGCCAGGAGTAGGCAACGGCGTAGGATAAAGTATAGGCAGGTGGTGGATTTGCGTTCTGGGCTAGGGTTAGGGTTAGGGAACGGCAAGGCTTAGGGCACAGGTGAGGGTACGGAAACGCGGGAGGGTAAGGCTGCGTGCTGATGCACGGTGCAGTGCCAGCGTACGGGCCAGGAGTAGGCAACGGCGTAAGGTAAGGTGTAGGGCTGGTGGTTGTTTTCCGTTCCAGGCTAGGGTTAGGGTTAGGGAACGGCAAGGCTTAGGGCACAGGTGAGGGTACGGAAACGTGGGAGCGTCGGGCTACGTGCTGACGCACGGGTCAGTGCCAGCATACGGGCCAGGACTAGGCAATGGCGTAGGATATAGTGTAGGGCTGGTGGTGGATTTGCGTTTCAGGCTAGGGTTAGGGTTAGGGAACGGCAAGGCTTAGAGCACAGGTGAGGGTACGGAAACGTGGGAGGGTCAGGCTACGTGCTGACGCACGGTTCAGTGCCAGCGTACGGGCCAGGAATAGGGTACGGCCTAAGGTAAGGTGTAGGGCTGGTGCTGGTTTTCCGTTCCGGGCCAGGGTTAGGGTTAGGGAACGGCAAGGCTTAGGGCACAGGTGAGGGTACGGAAACGTGGGAGGGTCAGGCTACGTGCTGACGCACGGGTCAGTGCCAACGTACGGGCCAGGAGTAGGGTACGGCGTAAGATAAGGTGTAGGGCTTGTGGTTGATTTCCGTTCCAGGCTAGGGTTAGGGTTAGGGAACGGCAAGGCTTAGGGCAAAGGAGAGGGTACGGAAACGTGGGAGGGTCGGGCCCCGTTCTGTCGCACGGGTTAGTGCCAGCATACGGGCCAGGAGTAGGCAACGACGTAGGATAAAGTGTAGGGCTGGTGGTGGGTTTCCATTCCGGGCTAGAGTTAGGGTTAGGGAACGGCAAGGCTTAGGGCACAGGTGAGGGTACGGAAACGTGGGAGGGTCAGGCTACGTGCTGACGCACGGGTCAGTGCCAGCGTACGGGCCAGGAGTAGGCAACGGCGTAAGGTAAGGTGTAGGGCTGGTGGTGGGTTTCTATTCCGGGCTAGGGTTAGGGTTAGGGAACGGCAAGGCTTAGGGCACAGGTGAGGGTACGGAAACGTGGGAGGTTCAGGCTACGTGCTGACGCACGGGTCAGTGCCAGCGTACGGGTCAGGAGTAGGGTACGGCGTAAGGTAAGGTGTAGGGCTTGTGGTGGGTTTCTATTCCGGGCTAGGGTTAGGGTTAGGGAACCGCAAGGCTTAGGGCAGAGGTCAGGGTACGGAAACGCGGGAGGGTAAGGCTACGTTCTGATGCACGGGTCAGAGCCAGAGTACAGGCCAGGAGTAGGCAACGGGGTAGGGTAAGGTGTAGGGCTGGTGGTGGGTTTCTATTCCGGGCTAGGGTTAGGGTTAGGGAACGGCAAGGCTTAGGGCACAGGTGAGGGTACGGAAACGTGGGAGGGTCAGGCTACATGCTGACGCACGGGTCAGTGCCAGCGTACGGGCCAGGAGTAGGCAACGGCGTAAGGTAAGGTGTAGGGCTGTTGGTTGGTTTCCGTTCCAGGCTAGGGTTAGAGTTAGGGAACGGCAAGGCTTAGGGCACAGGTGAGGGTACGGAAACGTGGGAGGGTCGGGCTACGTGCTGATGCACGGGTCAGTGCCAGCGTACTGGCCAGGAGTAGGCAACGGCGTAGGATAAAGTGTAGGGCTGGTGGTGGATTTGCGTTCCGGGCTAGGGTTAGGGTTAGGGAACGGCAAGGCTTAGGGCACAGGTGAGGGTACGGAAACGTGGGAGGGTCAGGCTATGTGCTGACGCACGGGTCAGTGCCAGCGTACGGGTCAGGAGTAGGGTAAGGCGTAAGGTAAGGTGTAGGGCTGGTGGTGGGTTTCTATTCCGGGCTAGGGTTAGGGTTAGGGAACGGCAAGGCTTAGGGCACAGGTCAGGGTACGGAAACGCGGGAGGGTAAGGCTACGTGCTGATGAACGGGTCAGTGCCAGAGTACAGGCCAGGAGTAGGCAACGGCGTAGGGTAAGGTGTAGGGCTGGTGCTTGGTTTCCGTTACAGGCTAGGGTTAGGGTTAGGGAACGGCAAGGCTTAGGGCACAGGTGAGGGTACGGAAACGCGGGAGGGTGGGCTACGTGCTGACGCACGGGTCAGTGCCAGCGTACGGGCCAGGAGTAGGCAACGGCGTAGGATAAAGTGTAGGGCTGGTGGTGGATTTGCGTTCCAGGCTAGGGTTAGGGTTAGGGAACGGCAAGGCTTAGGGCACAGGTGAGGGTACGGAAACGTGGGAGGGTCAGGCTACGTGCTGACGCACGGTTCAGTGCCAGCGTACGGGCCAGGAGTAGGGTACGGCGTAAGGTAAGGTGTAGGGCTTGTGGTTGATTTCCGTTCCAGGCTAGGGTTAGGGTTAGGGAACGGCAAGGCTTAGGGCAAAGGAGAGGGTACGGAAACGTGGGAGCGTCGGGCTACGTGCTGACGCACGGGTCAGTGCCAGCGTACGGGCCAGGAGTAGGCAACGGCGTAGGATAAAGTGTAGGGCTGGTGGTGGATTTGCATTCGGGGCTAGGGTTATGGTTAGAGAACGGCAAGGCTTAGGGCACAGGTGAGGGTACGGAAACGTGGGAGGGTCAGGCTACGTGCTGACGCACAGTTCAGTGCCAGCGTACGGGCCAGGAATAGGGTACGGCGTAAGGTAAGGTGTCAGGCTGGTGGTGGGTTTCCGTTCCGGGCTAGGGTTAGGGTTAGGGAACGACAAGGCTTAGGGCACAGGTGAAGTTATGGAAACGTGGGAGGGTCGGGCTACGTGCTGACGCACGGGTCAGTGCCAGCGTACGGGCCAGGAGTAGGCAACGGCGTAGGATAAAGTGTAGGGCTGGTGGTGGATTTGCGTTCTGGGCTAGGGTTAGGGTTAGGGAACGGCAAGGCTTAGGGCACAGGTGAGGGTACGGAAACGCAGGAGGGTAAGGCTGCGTGCTGATGCACGGTGCAGTGCCAGCGTACGGGCCAGGAGTAGGCAACGGCGTAAGGTAAGGTGTAGGGCTGGTGGTTGGTTTCCATTCCAGGCTAGGGTTAGGGTTAGGGAACGGCAAGGCTTAGGGCACAGGTGAGGGTACGGAAACGTGGGAGGGTCGGGCTACGTGCTGACGCATGGGTCAGTGCCAGCGTACGGGCCAGGAGTATGCAACGGCGTAGGATAAAGTGTAGGGCTGGTGGTGGATTTGCGTTCCAGGCTAGGGTTAGGGTTAGGGAACGGCAAGGCTTAGAGCACAGGTGAGGGTACGGAAACGTGGGAGGGTCAGGCTACGTGCTGACGCACGGTTCAGTGCCAGCGTACGGGCCAGGAATAGGGTACGGCCTAAGGTAAGGTGTAGGGCTGGTGCTGGGTTTCCGTTCCGGGCCAGGGTTAGGGTTAGGGAACGGCAAGGCTTAGGGCACAGGTGAGGGTACGGAAACGTGGGAGGGTCAGGCTACGTGCTGACGCACGGGTCAGTGCCAACGTACGGGCCAGGAGTAGGGTACGGCGTAAGATAAGGTGTAGGGCTTGTGGTTGATTTCCGTTCCAGGCTAGGGTTAGGGTTAGGGAACGGCAAGGCTTAGGGCAAAGGAGAGGGTACGGAAACGTGGGAGGGTCGGGCCCCGTTCTGTCGCACGGGTTAGTGCCAGCATACGGGCCAGGAGTAGGCAACGACGTAGGATAAAGTGTAGGGCTAGTGGTGGGTTTCCATTCCGGGCTAGAGTTAGGGTTAGGGAACGGCAAGGCTTAGGGCACAGGTGAGGGTACGGAAACGTGGGAGGGTCAGGCTACGTGCTGACGCACGGGTCAGTGCCAGCGTACGGGCCAGGAGTAGGCAACGGCGTAAGGTAAGGTGTAGGGCTGGTGGTGGGTTTCTATTCCGGGCTAGGGTTAGGGTTAGGGAACGGCAAGGCTTAGGGCACAGGTGAGGTTACGGAAACGTGGGAGGGTCGGGCTACGTGCTGACGCACGGGTCAGTGCCAGCGTACGGGCCAGGAGTATGCAACGGCGTAGGATAAAGTGTAGGGCTGGTGGTTGTTTTCCGTTCCGGGCTAGTGTTATGGTTAGGGAAGGGCAAGGCTTAGGGCACAGGTGAGGTTACGGAAACGTGGGAGGGTCAGGCTACGTGCTGACGCACGGGTTAGTGCCAGCGTACGGGCCAGGAGTAGGCAACGGCGTAAGGTAAGGTGTAGGGCTGGTGGTTGGTTTCCGTTCCAGGCTAGGGTTAGGGTTAGGGAACGGCAAGGCTTAGGGCACAGGTGAGGGTACGGAAACGTGGGAGGGTCGGGCTACGTTCTGACGCACGTGTCAGTGCCAGCGTACGGGCCAGGAGTAGGCAACGGCGTAGGATAAAGTGTAGGGCTGGTGGTGGATTTGCGTTCGGGGCTAGGGTTAGGGTTAGGGAACGGCAAGGCTTAGGGCACAGGTGAGGGTACGGAAACGTGGGAGGGTCAGGCTACGTGCTGACGCACAGGTCAGTGCCAGCGTACAGGTCAGGAGTAGGGTACGGCGTAAGGTAACGTGTAGGGCTGGTGGTGGGTTTCTATTCCGGGCTAGGGTTAGGGTTAGGGAACGGAAAGGCTTAGGGCACAGGTGAGGGTACGGAAACGTGGGAGGGTCAGGCTACGTGCTGACGCACGGGTCAGTGCCAGCGTACGGGTCAGGAGTAGGGTATGGCGTAAGGTAAGGTGTAGGGCTGGTGGTGGGTTTCTATTCCGGGCTAGGGTTAGGGTTAGGGAACGGCAAGGCTTAGGGCACAGGTGAGGGTACGGAAACGTGGGAGGGTCGGGCTACGTGCTGACGCACGGGTCAGTGCCAGCGTACGGGCCAGGAGTAGGCAACGGCGTAGGATAAAGTGTAGGGCTGGTGGTGGATTTGCGTTCCGGGCTAGGGTTAGGGTTAGGGAACGGCAAGGCTTAGGGCACAGGTGAGGGTACGGAAACGTGGGAGGGTCAGGCTACGTGCTGACGCACGGTTCAGTGCCAGCGTACGGGCCAGGAATAGGGTACGGCATAAGGTAAGGTGTCAGGCTGGTGGTGGGTTTCCGTTCCGGGCTAGGGTTAGGGTTAGGGAACGGCAAGGCTTAGCGCACAGGTGAAGGTACGGAAACGTGGGAGGCTCGTGCTACGTGCTGACGCACGGGTCAGTGCCAGCGTACGGGCCAGGAGTAGGCAACGGCGTAGGATAAAGTATAGGCTGGTGGTGGATTTGCGTTCTGGGCTAGGGTTAGGGTTAGGGAACGGCAAGGCTTAGGGCACAGGAGAGGGTACGGAAACGCGGGAGGGTAAGGCTACGTGCTGATGCACGGGGCAGTGCCAGAGTACAGGCCAGGAGTAGGCAACGGCGTAGGGTAAGGTGTAGGGCTGGTGGTGGGTTTCCATTCCGGGCTAGGGTTAGGGTTAGGGAACGGCAAGGCTTAGGGCACAGGTGAGGGTACGGAAACGTGGGAGGGTCAGGCTACGTGCTGACGCACGGGTCAGTGCCAGCGTACGGGCCAGGAGTAGGCAACGGCGTAGGATAAAGTGTAGGGCTGGTGGTGGGTTTGCGTTCCGGGCTAGGGTTAGGGTTAGGGAACGGCAAGGCTTAGGGCACAGGTGAGGGTATGGAAACGTGGGAGGGTCAGGCTACGTGCTGACGCACGGGTCAGTGCCAGCGTACGGGTCAGGAGTAGGGTAAGGCGTAAGGTAAGTTGTAGGGCTGGTGGTGGGTTTCTATTCCGGGCTAGGGTTAGGGTTAGGGAACGGCAAGGCTTAGGGCACAGGTCAGGGTACGGAAACGCGGGAGGGTAAGGCTATGTGCTGATGAACGGGTCAGTGCCAGAGTACAGGCCAGGAGTAGGCAACGGCGTAGGGTAAGGTGTAGGGCTGGTGGTTGGTTTCCGTTCCAGGCTAGGGTTAGGGTTAGGGAACGGCAAGGCTTAGGGCACAGGTGAGGGTACGGAAACGTGGGAGGGTCGGGCTACGTGCTGACGCACGGGTCAGTGCCAGCGTACGGGCCAGGAGTAGGCAACGGCGTAGGATAAAGTGTAGGGCTGGTGGTGGATTTGTGTTCCAGGCTAGGGTTAGGTTTAGGGAACGGCAAGGCTTAGGGCACAGGTGAGGGTACGGAAACCTGGGAGGGTCAGGCTACGTGCTGACGCTCGGTTCAGTGCCAGCGTACGGGCCAGGAATAGGGTACGGCGTAAGGTAAGGTGTAGGGCTGGTGGTGGGTTTCCGTTCTGGCCTAGGGTTAGGGTTAGGGAACGGCAAGGCTTAGGGCACAGGTGAGGGTACGGAAACGTGGGAGGGTCAGGCTACGTGCTGACGCACGGGTCAGTGCCAACGTACGGGCCAGGAGTAGGGTACGGCGTAAGGTAAGGTGTAGGGCTTGTGGTTGATTTCCGTTCCAGGCTAGGGTTAGGGTTAGGGAACGGCAAGGCTTAGGGCAAAGGAGAGGGTACGGAAACGTGGGAGGGTCGGGCTACGTGCTGACGCACGGGTCAGTGCCAGCGTACGGGACAGGAGTAGGCAACGGCGTAGGATAAAGTGTAGGGCTGGTGGTGGATTTGCATTGGGGCTAGGGTTAGGGTTAGGGAACGGCAAGGCTTAGGGCACAGGTGAGGGTACGGAAACGTGGGAGGGTCAGGCTACGTGCTGACGCACAGTTCAGTGCCAGCGTACGGGCCAGGAATAGGGTACGGCGTAAGGTAAGGTGTCAGGCTGGTGGTGGGTTTCCGTTCGGGGCTAGGGTTAGGGTTAGGGAACGACAAGGCTTAGGGCACAGGTGAAGTTACGGAAACGTGGGAGGGTCGGGCTACGTGCTGACGCACGGGTCAGTGCCAGCGTACGGGCCAGGAGTATGCAACGGCGTAGGATAAAGTGTAGGGCTGGTGGTTGTTTTCCGTTCCGGGGTAGTGTTAGGGTTAGGGAAGGGCAAGGCTTAGGGCAGAGGTGAGGTTACGGAAACGTGGGAGGGTCAGGCTACGTGCTGACGCACGGGTTAGTGCCAGCGTACGGGCCAGGAGTAGGCAACGGCGTAAGGTAAGGTGTAGGGCTGGTGGTTGGTTTCCGTTCCAGGCTAGGGTTAGGGTTAGGGAACGGCAAGGCTTAGGGCACAGGTGAGGGTACGGAAACGTGGGAGGGTCGGGCTACGTGCTGACGCACGTGTCAGTGCCAGCGTACGGGCCAGGAGTAGGCAACGGCGTAGGATAAAGTGTAGGGCTGGTGGTGGATTTGCGTTCGGGGCTAGGGTTAGGGTTAGGGAACGGCAAGGCTTAGGGCACAGGTGAGGGTACGGAAACGTGGGAGGGTCAGGCTACGTGCTGACGCACAGGTCAGTGCCAGCGTACAGGTCAGGAGTAGGGTACGGCGTAAGGTAACGTGTAGGGCTGGTGGTGGGTTTCTATTCCGGGCTAGGGTTAGGGTTAGGGAACGGCAAGGCTTAGGGCACAGGTGAGGGTACGGAAACGTGGGTGGGTCAGGCTACGTGCTGACGCACGGGTCAGTGCCAGCGTACGGGTCAGGAGTAGGGTATGGCGTAAGGTAAGGTGTAGGGCTGGTGGTGGGTTTCTATTCCGGGCTAGGGTTAGGGTTAGGGAACGGCAAGGCTTAGGGCACAGGTGAGGGTACGGAAACGTGGGAGGGTCGGGCTACGTGCTGACGCACGGGTCAGTGCCAGCGTACGGGCCAGGAGTAGGCAACGGCGTAGGATAAAGTGTAGGGCTGGTGGTGGATTTGCGTTCCGTGCTAGGGTTAGGGTTAGGGAACGGCAAGGCTTAGGGCACAGGTGAGGGTACGGAAACGTGGGAGGTTCAGGCTACGTGCTGACGCACGGTTCAGTGCCAGCGTACGGGCCAGGAATAGGGTACGGCATAAGGTAAGGTGTCAGTCTGGTGGTGGGTTTCCGTTCCGGGCTAGGGTTAGGGTTAGGGAACGGCAAGGCTTAGCGCACAGGTGAAGGTACGGAAACGTGGGAGGCTCGTGCTACGTGCTGACGCACGGGTCAGTGCCAGCGTACGGGCCAGGAGTAGGCAACGGCGTAGGATAAAGTATAGGCAGGTGGTGGATTTGCGTTCTGGGCTAGGGTTAGGGTTAGGGAACGGCAAGGCTTAGGGCACAGGAGAGGGTACGGAAACGCGGGAGGGTAAGGCTACGTGCTGATGCACGGGGCAGTGCCAGAGTACAGGCCAGGAGTAGGCAACGGCGTAGGGTAAGGTGTAGGGCTGGTGGTGGGTTTCCATTCCGGGCTAGGGTTAGGGTTAGGGAACGGCAAGGCTTAGGGCACAGGTGAGGGTACGGAAACGTGGGAGGGTCAGGCTACGTGCTGACGCACGGGTCAGTGCCAGCGTACGGGCCAGGAGTAGGCAACGGCGTAGGATAAAGTGTAGGTCTGGTGGTGGATTTGCGTTCCGGGCTAGGGTTAGGGTTAGGCAACGGCAAGGCTTAGGGCACAGGTGAGGGTACGGAAACGTGGGAGGGTCAGGCTACGTGCTGACGCACGGGTCAGTGCCAGCGTACGGGTCAGGAGTAGGGTAAGGCGTAACGTAAGTTGTAGGGCTGGTGGTGGGTTTCTATTCCGGGCTAGGGTTAGGGTTAGGGAACGGCAAGGCTTAGGGCACAGGTCAGGGTACGGAAACGCGGGAGGGTAAGGCTACGTGCTGATGAACGGGTCAGTGCCAGAGTACAGGCCAGGAGTAGGCAACGGCGTAGGGTAAAGTGTAGGGCTGGTGGTAGGTTTCCGTTCCAGGCTAGGGTTAGGGATAGGGAACGGCAAGGCTTAGGGCACAGGTGAGGGTACGGAAACGTGGGAGGGTCAGGCTACGTGCTGACGCACGGTTCAGTGCCAGCGTACGGGCCAGGAGTAGGGTACGGCGTAAGGTAAGGTGTAGGGCTTGTGGTTGATTTCCGTTCCAGGCTAGGGTTAGGGTTAGGGAACGGCAAGGCTTAGGGCAAAGGAGAGGGTACGGAAACGTGGGAGCGTCGGGCTACGTGCTGACGCACGGGTCAGTGCCAGCGTACGGGCCAGGAGTAGGCAACGGCGTAGGATAAAGTGTAGGGCTGGTGGTGGATTTGCATTCGGGGCTAGGGTTATGGTTAGGGAACGGCAAGGCTTAGGGCACAGGTGAGGGTACGGAAACGTGGGAGGGTCAGGCTACGTGCTGACGCACAGTTCAGTGCCAGCGTACGGGCCAGGAATAGGGTACGGCGTAAGGTAAGGTGTCAGGCTGGTGGTGGGTTTCCGTTCCGGGCTAGGGTTAGGGTTAGGGAACGACAAGGCTTAGGGCACAGGTGAAGTTACGGAAACGTGGGAGGCTCGGGCTACGTGCTGACGCACGGGTCAGTGCCAGCGTACGGGCCAGGAGTAGGCAACGGAGTAGGATAAAGTGTAGGGCTGGTGGTGGATTTGCGTTCTGGGCTAGGGTTAGGGTTAGGGAACGGCAAGGCTTAGGGCACAGGTGAGGGTACGGAAACGCGGGAGGGTAAGGCTGCGTGCTGATGCACGGTGCAGTGCCAGCGTACGGGCCAGGAGTAGGCAACGGCGTAAGGTAAGGTGTAGGGCTGGTGGTTGGTTTCCATTCCATGCTAGGGTTAGGGTTAGGGAACGGCAAGGCTTAGGGCACAGGTGAGGGTACGGAAACGTGGGAGGGTCGGGCTACGTGCTGACGCACGGGTCAGTGCCAGCGTACGTGCCAGGAGTATGCAACGGCGTAGGATAAAGTGTAGGGCTGGTGGTGGATTTGCGTTGCAGGCTAGGGTTAGGGTTAGGGAACGGCAAGGCTTAGAGCACAGGTGAGGGTACGGAAACGTGGGAGGGTCAGGCTACGTGCTGACGCACGGTTCAGTGCCAGCGTACGGGCCAGGAATAGGGTACGGCGTAAGGTAAAGTGTAGGGCTGGTGCTGGGTTTCCGTTCCGGGCCAGGGTTAGGGTTAGGGAACGGCAAGGCTTAGGGCACAGGTGAGGGTACGGAAACGTGGGAGGGTCAGGCTACGTGCTGACGCACGGGTCAGTGCCAAAGTACGGGCCAGGAGTAGGGTACGGCGTAAGATAAGGTGTAGAGCTTGTGGTTGATTTCCGTTCCAGGCTAGGCTTAGAATTAAGGAACGGCAAGGCTTAGGGCAAAGGAGACGGTACGGAAACGTGGGAGGGTCGGGCCCCGTTCTGTCGCACGGGTTAGTGCCAGCATACGGGCCAGGAGTAGGCAACGACGTAGGATAAAGTGTAGGGCTGGTGGTGGGTTTCCATTCCGGGCTAGAGTTAGGGTTAGGGAACGGCAAGGCTTAGGGCACAGGTGAGGGTACGGAAACTTGGGAGGGTCAGGCTACGTGCTGACGCACGGGTCAGTGCCAGCGTACGGGCCAGGAGTAGGCAACGGCGTAAGGTAAGGTGTAGGGCTGGTGGTGGGTTTCTATTCCGGGCTAGGGTTAGGGTTAGGGAACGGCAAGGCTTAGGGCACAGGTGAGGTTACGGAAACGTGGGAGAGTCGGGCTACGTGCTGACGCACGGGTCAGTGCCAGCGTACGGGCCAGGAGTATGCAACGGCGTAGGATAAAGTGTAGGGCTGGTGGTTGTTTTCCGTTCGGGGCTAGTGTTAGGGTTAGGGAACGGCAAGGCTTAGGGCACAGGTGAGGTTACGGAAACGTGGGAGGGTCAGGCTACGTGCTGACGCACGGGTTAGTGCCAGCGTACGGGCCAGGAGTAGGCAACGGTGTAAGGTAAGGTGTAGGGCTGGTGGTTGGTTTCCGTTCCAGGCTATGGTTAGGGTTAGGGAAAGGCAAGGCTTAGGGCACAGGTGAGGGTACGGAAACGTGGGAGGGTCGGGCTACGTGCTGACGCACGTGTCAGTGCCAGCATACGGGCCTGGAGTAGGCAACGGCGTAGGATAAAGTGTAGGGCTGGTGGTGGATTTGCGTTCGGGGCTAGGGTTAGGGTTAGGGAACGGCAAGGCTTAGGGCACAGGTGAGGGTACGGAAACGTGGGAGGGTCAGGCTACGTGCTGACGCACAGGTCAGTGCCAGCGTACAGGTCAGGAGTAGGGTACGGCGTAAGGTAACGTGTAGGGCTGGTGGTGGGTTTTTATTCCGGGCTAGGGTTAGGGTTAGGGAACGGCAAGGCTTAGGGCACAGGTGAGGGTACGGAAACGTGGGAGGGTCAGGCTACGTGCTGACGCACGGTTCAGTGCCAGCGTACGGGCCAGGAATAGGGTACGGCATAAGGTAAGGTGTCAGGCTGGTGGTGGGTTTCCGTTCCGGGCTAGGGTTAGGGTTAGGGAACGGCAAGGCTTAGCGCACAGGTGAAGGTACGGAAACGTGGGAGGCTCGTGCTACGTGCTGACGCACGGGTCAGTGCCAGCGTACTGGCCAGGAGTAGGCAACGGCGTAGGATAAAGTATAGGCTGGTGGTGGATTTGCGCTCTGGGCTAGGGTTAGGGTTAGGGAACGGCAAGGCTTAGGGCACAGGAGAGGGTACGGAAACGCGGGAGGGTAAGGCTACGTGCTGATGCACGGGGCAGTGCCAGAGTACAGGCCAGGAGTAGGCAACGGCATAGGGTAAGGTGTAGGGCTGGTGGTGGGTATCCATTCCGGGCTAGGGTTAGGGTTAGGGTACGGCAAGGCTTAGGGCACAGGTGAGGGTACGGAAACGTGGGAGGGTCAGGCTACGTGCTGACGCACGGGTCAGTGCCAGCGTACGGGCCAGGAGTAGGCAACGGCGTAAGGTAAGGTGTAGGGCTGGTGGTTGTTTTCCGTTCCATGCTAGGGTTAGGGTTAGGGAACGGCAAGGCTTAGGGCACAGGTGAGGGTACGGAAACGTGGGAGGGTCGGGCTACGTGCTGACGCACGGGTCAGTGCCAGCGTACTGGCCAGGAGAAGGCAACGGCGTAGGATAAAGTGTAGGGCTGGTGGTGGATTTGCGTTCCGGGCTAGGGTTAGGGTTAGGGAACGGCAAGGCTTAGGGCACAGGTGAGGATACGGAAACGTGGGAGGGTCAGGCTACGTGCAGACGCACGGGTCAGTGCCAGCGTACGGGTCAGGAGTAGGGTACGGCGTAAGGTAAGTTGTAGGGCTGGTGGTGGGTTTCTATTCCGGGCTAGGGTTAGGGTTAGGGAACGGCAAGGCTTAGGGCACAAGTGAGGGTACGGAAACGTGGGAGGGTCAGGCTACGTGCTGACGCACGGTTTAGTGCCAGCGTACGGGCCAGGAATAGGGTACGGCGTAAGGTAAGGTTTAGGGCTGGTGCTGGGTTTCCATTCCGGGCTAGGGTTAGGGTTAGGGAACGGCAAGGCTTAGGGCACAGGTGAGGGTACGGAAACGTGGGAGGGTCAGGCTACGTGCTGATTCACGGGTCCGTGCCAGCGTTCGGGCCAGGAGTGGGCAACGGCGTAAGGTAAGGTGTAGGGCTTGTGGTTGATTTCCCTTCCGGGATAGGGTTAGGGTTAGGGATCGGCAAGGCTTAGGGCACAGGTGAGGGTATGGAAACGTGGGAGGGTCGGGCTACGTGCAGACGCACGGGTCAGTGCCAGCGTACGGGCCAGGAGTAGGCAACGGCGTAGGATAAAGTGTAGGGCTGGTGGTGGATTTGCGTTCCAGCCTAGGGTTAGGGTTAGGGAACGGCAAGGCTTAGGGCACAGGTGAGGGTACGGAAACGTGGGAGGTTCAGGCTACGTGCTGACGCACGGGTCAGTGCCAGCGTACGGGTCAGGAGTAGGGTACGGCGTAAGGTAAGGTGTAGGGCTGGTGGTGGGTTTCTATTCCGGGCTAGGGTTAGGGTTAGGGAACCACAAGGCTTAGGGCAGAGGTCAGGGTACGGAAACGCGGGAGGGTAAGGCTACGTTCTGATGCACGGGTCAGAGCCAGAGTACAGGCCAGGAGTAGGCAACGGGGTAGGGTAAGGTGTAGGGCTGGTGGTGGGTTTCTATTCCGGGCTAGGGTTAGGGTTAGGGAACGGCAAGGCTTAGGGCACAGGTGAGGGTACGGAAACGTGGGAGGGTCAGGCTACATGCTGACGCACGGGTCAGTGCCAGCGTACGGGCCAGGAGTAGGCAACGGCGTAAGGTAAGGTGTAGGGCTGTTGGTTGGTTTCCGTTCCAGGCTAGGGTTAGAGTTAGGGAACGGCAAGGCTTAGGGCACAGGTGAGGGTACGGAAACGTGGGAGGGTCGGGCTACGTGCTGACGCACGGGTCAGTGCCAGCGTACTGGCCAGGAGTAGGCAACGGCGTAGGATAAAGTGTAGGGCTGGTGGTGGATTTGTGTTCCGGGCTAGGGTTAGGGTTAGGGAACGGCAAGGCTTAGGGCACAGGTGAGGGTACGGAAACGTGGGAGGGTCAGGCTACGTGCTGACGCATGGGTCAGTGCCAGCGTACGGGTCAGGAGTAGGGTAAGGCGTAAGGTAAGGTGTAGGGCTGGTGGTGGGTTTCTATTCCGGGCTAGGGTTAGGGTTAGGGAACGGCAAGGCTTAGGGCAGAGGTCAGGGTACGGAAACGCGGGAGGGTAAGGCTACGTGCTGATGAACGGGTCAGTGCCAGAGTACAGGCCAGGAGTAGGCAACGGCATAGGGTAAGGTGTAGGGCTGGTGGTTGGTTTCCGTTCCAGGCTAGGGTTAGGGTTAGGGAACGGCAAGGCTTAGGGCACAGGTGAGGGTACGGAAACGTGGGAGGGTCAGGCTACGTGCTGACGCACAGTTCAGTGCCAGCGTACGGGCCAGGAATAGGGTACGGCGTAAGGTAAGGTGTCAGGCTGGTGGTGGGTTTCCGTTCCGGGCTAGGGTTAGGGTTAGGGAACGACAAGGCTTAGGGCACAGGTGAAGTTACGGAAACGTGGGAGGCTCGGGCTACGTGCTGACGCACGGGTCAGTGCCAGCGTACGGGCCAGGAGTAGGCAACGGCGTAGGATAAAGTGTAGGGCTGGTGGTGGATTTGCGTTCTGGGCTAGGGTTAGGGTTAGGGAAAGGCAAGGCTTAGGGCACAGGTGAGGGTACGGAAACGCGGGAGGGTAAGGCTGCCTGCTGATGCACGGTGCAGTGCCAGCGTACGGGCCAGGAGTAGGCAACGGCGTAAGGTAAGGTGTAGGGCTTGTGGTTGGTTTCCTTTCCAGGCTAGGGTTAGGGTTAGGGAACGGCAAGGCTTAGGGCACAGGTGAGGGTACGGAAACGTGGGAGCGTCGGGCTACGTGCTGACGCACGGGTCAGTGCCAGCATACGGGCCAGGAGTAGGCAATGGCGTAGGATAAAGTGTAGGGTTGGTGGTGGATTTGCGTTCCAGGCTAGGGTTAGGGTTAGGAACGGCAAGGCTTAGAGCACAGGTGAGGGTACGGAAACGTGGGAGGGTCAGGCTACGTGCTGACGCACGGTTCAGTGCCAGCGTACGGGCCAGGAATAGGGTACGGCGTAAGGTAAGGTGTAGGGCTGGTGCTGGGTTTCCGTTCCGGGCCAGGGTTAGGGTTAGGGAACGGCAAGGCTTAGGGCACAGGTGAGGGTACGGAAACGTGGGAGGGTCAGGCTACGTGCTGACGCACGGGTCAGTGCCAACGTACGGGCCAGGAGTAGGGTACGCCGTAAGATAAGGTGTAGGGCTTGTGGTTGATTTCCGTTCCAGGCTAGGGTTAGGGTTAGGGAACGGCAAGGCTTAGGGCAAAGGAGAGGGTACGGAAACGTGGGAGGGTTGGGCCCCGTTCTGTCGCACGGGTTAGTGCCAGCATACGGGCCAGGAGTAGGCAACGACGTAGGATAAAGTGTAGGGCTGGTGGTGGGTTTCCATTCCGGGCTAGAGTTAGGGTTAGGGAACGGCAAGGCTTAGGGCACAGGTGAGGGTACGGAAACGTGGGAGGGTCAGGCTACGTGCTGACGCACGGGTCAGTGCCAGCGTACGGGCCAGGAGTAGGCAACGGCGTAAGGTAAGGTGTAGGGCTGGTGGTGGGTTTCTATTCCGGGCTAGGGTTAGGGTTAGGGAACGGCAAGTCTTAGGGCACAGGTGAGGTTACGGAAACGTGGGAGGGTCGGGCTAAGTGCTGACGCATGGGTCAGTGCCAGCGTACGGGCCAGGAGTATGCAACGGCGTAGGATAAAGTGTAGGGCTGGTGGTTGTTTTCCGTTCCGGGCTAGTGTTAGGGTTAGGGAACGGCAAGGCTTAGGGCACAGGTGAGGTTACGGAAACGTGGGAGGGTCAGGCTACGTGCTGACGCACGGGTTAGTGCCAGCGTACGGGCCAGGAGTAGGCAACGGCGTAAGGTAAGGTGTAGGGCTGGTGGTTGGTTTCCGTTCAAGGCTAGGGTTAGGGTTAGGGAACGGCAAGGATTAGGGCACAGGTGAGGGTACGGAAACGTGGGAGGGTCGGGCTTCGTGCTGACGCACGTGTCAGTGCCAGCGTACGGGCCAGGAGTAGGCAACGGCGTAGGATAAAGTGTAGGGCAGGTGGTGGATTTGCGTTCCGGGCTAGGGTTAGGGTTAGGGAACGGCAAGGCTTAGGGCACAGGTGAGGATACGGAAACGTGGGAGGGTCAGGCTACGTGCAGACGCACGGGTCAGTGCCAGCGTACGGGTCAGGAGTAGGGTACGGCGTAAGGTAAGGTGTAGGGCTGGTGGTGGGTTTCTATTCCGGGATAGGGTTAGGGTTAGGGAACGGCAAGGCTTAGGGCACAAGTGAGGGTACGGAAACGTGGGAGGGTCAGGCTACATGCTGACGCACGGTTCAGTGCCAGCGTACGGGCCAGGAATAGGGTACGGCGTAAGGTAAGGTTTAGGGCTGGTGGTGGGTTTCCATTCCGGGCTAGTGTTAGGGTTAGGGAAAGGCAAGGCTTAGGGCACAGGTGAGGGTACGGAAACGTGGGAGGGTCAGGCTACGTGCTGATTCACGGGTCCGTGCCAGCGTTCGGGCCAGGAGTGGGCAACGGCGTAAGGTAAGGTGTAGGGCTTGTGGTTGATTTCCGTTCCGGGATAGGGTTAGGGTTAGGGATCGGCAAGGCTTAGGGCACAGGTGAGGGTATGGAAACGTGGGAGGGTCGGGCTACGTGCAGACGCACGGGTCAGTGCCAGCGTACGGGCCAGGAGTAGGCAACGGCGTAGGATAAAGTGTAGGGCTGGTGGTGGATTTGCGTTCCAGCCTAGGGTTAGGGTTAGGGAACGGCAAGGCTTAGGGCACAGGTGAGGGTACGGAAACGTGGGAGGTTCAGGCTACGTGCTGACGCACGGGTCAGTGCCAGCGTACGGGTCAGGAGTAGGGTACGGCGTAAGGTAAGGTGTAGGGCTTGTGGTGGGTTTCTATTCCGGGCTAGGGTTAGGGTTAGGGAACCGCAAGGCTTAGCGCAGAGGTCAGGGTACGGAAACGCGGGAGGGTAAGGCTACGTTCTGATGCACGGGTCAGAGCCAGAGTACAGGCCAGGAGTAGGCAACGGGGTAGGGTAAGGTGTAGGGCTGGTGGTGGGTTTCTATTCCGGGCTAGGGTTAGGGTTAGGGAACGGCAAGGCTTAGGGCACAGGTGAGGGTACGGAAACGTGGGAGGGTCAGGCTACATGCTGACGCACGTGTCAGTGCCAGCGTACGGGTCAGGAGTAGGGTACGGCGTAAGGTAAGGTGTAGGGCTGGTGGTGGGTTTCTATTCCGGTCTAGGGTTAGGGTTAGGGAACGGCAAGGCTTAGGGCACAGGTCAGGGTACGGAAACGCGGGAGGGTAAGGCTACGTGCTGATGAACGGGTCAGTGCCAGAGTACAGGCAAGGAGTAGGCAACGGCGTAGGGTAAGGTGTAGGGCTGGTGGTTGGTTTCCGTTTCAGGCTAGGGTTAGGGTTAGGGAACGGCAAGGCTTAGAGCACAGGTGAGGGTACTGAAACGTGGGAGGGTCAGGCTACGTGCTGACGCACGGTTCAGTGCCAGCGTACGGGCCAGGAATAGGGTACGGCGTAAGGTAAGGTGTAGGGCTGGTGCTGGGTTTCCGTTCCGGGCCAGGGTTAGGGTTAGGGAACGGCAAGGCTTAGGGCACAGGTGAGGGTACGGAAACGTGGGAGGGTCAGGCTACGTGCTGACGCACGGGTCAGTGCCAACGTACGGGCCAGGAGTAGGGTACAGCGTAAGATAAGGTGTAGAGCTTGTGGTTGATTTCCGTTCCAGGCTAGGCTTAGGGTTAAGGAACGGCAAGGCTTAGGGCAAAGGAGACGGTACGGAAACGTGGGAGGGTCGGGCCCCGTTCTGTCGCACGGGTTAGTGCCAGCATACGGGCCAGGAGTAGGCAACGACGTAGGATAAAGTGTAGGGCTGGTGGTGGGTTTCCATTCCGGGCTAGAGTTAGGGTTAGGGAACGGCACGGCTTAGGGCACAGGTGAGGGTACAGAAACGTGGGAGGGTCAGGCTACGTGCTGACGCACGGGTCAGTGCCAGCGTACGGGCCAGGAGTAGGCAACGGCGTAAGGTAAGGTGTAGGGCTGGTGGTGGGTTTCTATTCCGGGCTAGGGTTAGGGTTAGGGAACGGCAAGGCTTAGGGCACAGGTGAGGTTACGGAAACGTGGGAGAGTCGGGCTACGTGCTGACGCACGGGTCAGTGCCAGCGTACGGGCCAGGAGTATGCAACGGCGTAGGATAAAGTGTAGGGCTGGTGGTTGTTTTCCGTTCGGGGCTAGTGTTAGGGTTAGGGAACGGCAAGGCTTAGGGCACAGGTGAGGTTACGGAAACGTGGGAGGGTCAGGCTACGTGCTGACGCACGGGTTAGTGCCAGCGTACGGGCCAGGAGTAGGCAACGGTGTAAGGTAAGGTGTAGGGCTGGTGGTTGGTTTCCGTTCCAGGCTATGGTTAGGGTTAGGGAAAGGCAAGGCTTAGGGCACAGGTGAGGGTACGGAAACGTGGGAGGGTCGGGCTACGTGCTGACGCACGTGTCAGTGCCAGCATACGGGCCTGGAGTAGGCAACGGCGTAGGATAAAGTGTAGGGCTGGTGGTGGATTTGCGTTCGGGGCTAGGGTTAGGGTTAGGGAACGGCAAGGCTTAGGGCACAGGTGAGGGTACGGAAACGTGGGAGGGTCAGGCTACGTGCTGACGCACAGGTCAGTGCCAGCGTACAGGTCAGGAGTAGGGTACGGCGTAAGGTAACGTGTAGGGTTGGTGGTGGGTTTCTATTCCGGGCTAGGGTTAGGGTTAGGGAACGGCAAGGCTTAGGGCACAGGTGAGGGTACGGAAACGTGGGAGGGTCAGGCTACGTGCTGACGCACGGTTCAGTGCCAGCGTACGGGCCAGGAATAGGGTACGGCATAAGGTAAGGTGTCAGGCTGGTGGTGGGTTTCCGTTCCGGGCTAGGGTTAGGGTTAGGGAACGGCAAGGCTTAGCGCACAGGTGAAGGTACGGAAACGTGGGAGGCTCGTGCTACGTGCTGACGCACGGGTCAGTGCCAGCGTACGGGCCAGGAGTAGGCAACGGCGTAGGATAAAGTATAGGCTGGTGGTGGATTTGCGCTCTGGGCTAGGGTTAGGGTTAGGTAACGGCAAGGCTTAGGGCACAGGAGAGGGTACGGAAACGCGGGAGGGTAAGGCTACGTGCTGATGCACGGGGCAGTGCCAGAGTACAGGCCAGGAGTAGGCAACGGCGTAGGGTAAGGTGTAGGGCTGGTGGTGGGTATCCATTCCGGGCTAGGGTTAGGGTTAGGGAACGGCAAGGCTTAGGGCACAGGTGAGGGTACGGAAACGTGGGAGGGTCAGGCTACGTGCTGACGCACGGGTCAGTGCCAGCGTACGGGCCAGGAGTAGGCAACGGCGTAAGGTAAGGTGTAGGGCTGGTGGTTGTTTTCCGTTCCAGGCTAGGGTTAGGGTTAGGGAACGGCAAGGCTTAGGGCACAGGTGAGGGTACGGAAACGTGGGAGGGTCGGGCTACGTGCTGACGCACGGGTCAGTGCCAGCGTACTGGCCAGGAGAAGGCAACGGCGTAGGATAAAGTGTAGGGCTGGTGGTGGATTTGCGTTCCGGGCTAGGGTTAGGGTTAGGGAACGGCAAGGCTTAGGGCACAGGTGAGGATACGGAAACGTGGGAGGGTCAGGCTACGTGCAGACGCACGGGTCAGTGCCAGCGTACGGGTCAGGAGTAGGGTACGGCGTAAGGTAAGGTGTAGGGCTGGTGGTGGGTTTCTATTCCGGGCTAGGGTTAGGGTTAGGGAACGGCAAGGCTTAGGGCACAAGTGAGGGTACGGAAACGTGGGAGGGTCAGGCTACGTGCTGACGCACGGTTCAGTGCCAGCGTACGGGCCAGGAATAGGGTACGGCGTAAGGTAAGGTTTAGGGCTGGTGGTGGGTTTCCATTCCGGGCTAGGGTTAGGGTTAGGGAACGGCAAGGCTTAGGGCACAGGTGAGGGTACGGAAACGTGGGAGGGTCAGGCTACGTGCTGATTCACGGGTCCGTGCCAGCGTTCGGGCCAGGAGTGGGCAACGGCGTAAGATAAGGTGTAGGGCTTGTGGTTGATTTCCCTTCCGGGATAGGGTTAGGGTTAGGGATCGGCAAGTCTTAGGGCACAGGTGAGGGTATGGAAACGTGGGAGGGTCGGGCTACGTGCAGACGCACGGGTCAGTGCCAGCGTACGGGCCAGGAGTAGGCAACGGCGTAGGATAAAGTGTAGGGCTGGTGGTGGATTTGCGTTCCAGCCTAGGGTTAGGGTTAGGGAACGGCAAGGCTTAGGGCACAGGTGAGGGTACGGAAACGTGGGAGGTTCAGGCTACGTGCTGACGCACGGGTCAGTGCCAGCGTACGGGTCAGGAGTAGGGTACGGCGTAAGGTAAGGTGTAGGGCTGGTGGTGGGTTTCTATTCCGGGCTAGGGTTAGGGTTAGGGAACCACAAGGCTTAGGGCAGAGGTCAGGGTACGGAAACGCGGGAGGGTAAGGCTACGTTCTGATGCACGGGTCAGAGCCAGAGTACAGGCCAGGAGTAGGCAACGGGGTAGGGTAAGGTGTAGGGCTGGTGGTGGGTTTCTATTCCGGGCTAGGGTTAGGGTTAGGGAACGGCAAGGCTTAGGGCACAGGTGAGGGTACGGAAACGTGGGAGGGTCAGGCTACATGCTGACGCACGGGTCAGTGCCAGCGTACTGGCCAGGAGTAGGCAACGGCGTAAGGTAAGGTGTAGGGCTGTTGGTTGGTTTCCGTTCCAGGCTAGGGTTAGAGTTAGGGAACGGCAAGGCTTAGGGCACAGGTGAGGGTACGGAAACGTGGGAGGGTCGGGCTACGTGCTGACGCACGGGTCAGTGCCAGCGTACTGGCCAGGAGTAGGCAACGGCGTAGGATAAAGTGTAGGGCTGGTGGTGGATTTGTGTTCCGGGCTAGGGTTAGGGTTAGGGAACGGCAAGGCTTAGGGCACAGGTGAGGGTACGGAAACGTGGGAGGGTCAGGCTACGTGCTGACGCATGGGTCAGTGCCAGCGTACGGGTCAGGAGTAGGGTAAGGCGTAAGGTAAGGTGTAGGGCTGGTGGTGGGTTTCTATTCCGGGCTAGGGTTAGGGTTAGGGAACGGCAAGGCTTAGGGCAGAGGTCAGGGTACGGAAACGCGGGAGGGTAAGGCTACGTGCTGATGAACGGGTCAGTGCCAGAGTACAGGCCAGGAGTAGGCAACGGCGTAGGGTAAGGTGTAGGGCTGGTGGTTGGTTTCTGTTCCAGGCTAGGGTTAGGGTTAGGGAACGGCAAGGCTTAGGGCACAGGTGAGGGTACGGAAACGTGGGAGGGTCAGGCTACGTGCTGACGCACAGTTCAGTGCCAGCGTACGGGCCAGGAATAGGGTACGGCGTAAGGTAAGGTGTCAGGCTGGTGGTGGGTTTCCGTTACGGGCTAGGGTTAGGGTTAGGGAACGACAAGGCTTAGGGCACAGGTGAAGTTACGGAAACGTGGGAAGCTCGGGCTACGTGCTGACGCACGGGTCAGTGCCAGCGTACGGGCCAGGAGTAGGCAACGGCGTAGGATAAAGTGTAGGGCTGGTGGTGGATTTGCGTTCTGGGCTAGGGTCAGGGTTAGGGAACGGCAAGGCTTAGGGCACAGGTGAGGGTACGGAAACGCGGGAGGGTAAGGCTGCGTGCTGATGCACGGTGCAGTGCCAGCGTACGGGCCAGGAGTAGGCAACGGCGTAAGGTAAGGTGTAGGGCTTGTGGTTGGTTTCCTTTCCAGGCTAGGGTTAGGGTTAGGGAACGGCAAGGCTTAGGGCACAGGTGAGGGTACGGAAACGTGGGATCGTCGGGCTACATGCTGACGCACAGGTCAGTGCCAGCATACGGGCCAGGAGTAGGCAATGGCGTAGGATAAAGTGTAGGGCTGGTGGTGGATTTGCGTTCCAGGCTAGGGTTAGGGTAAGGGAACGGCAAGGCTTAGAGCACAGGTGAGGGTACGGAAACGTGGGAGGGTCAGGCTACGTGCTGACGCACGGTTCAGTGCCAGCGTACGGGCCAGGAATAGGGTACGGCGTAAGGTAAGGTGTAGGGCTGGTACTGGGTTTCCGTTCCGGGCCAGGGTTAGGGTTAGGGAACGGCAAGGCTTAGGGCACAGGTGAGGGTACGGAAACGTGGGAGGGTCAGGCTACGTGCTGACGCACGGGTCAGTGCCAACGTACGGGCCAGGAGTAGGGTACGCCGTATGATAAGGTGTAGGGCTTGTGGTTGATTTCCGTTCCAGGCTAGGGTTAGGGTTAGGGAACGGCAAGGCTTAGGGCAAAGGAGACGGTACGGAAACGTGGGAGGGTTGGGCCCCGTTCTGTCGCACGGGTTAGTGCCAGCATACGGGCCAGGAGTAGGCAACGACGTAGGATAAAGTGTAGGGCTGGTGGTGGGTTTCCATTCCGGGCTAGAGTTAGGGTTAGGGAACGGCAAGGCTTAGGGCACAGGTGAGGGTACGGAAACGTGGGAGGGTCAGGCTACGTGCTGACGCACGGGTCAGTGCCAGCGTACGGGCCAGGAGTAGGCAACGGCGTAAGGTAAGGTTTAGGGCTGGTGGTGGGTTTCTATTCCGGGCTAGGGTTAGGGTTAGGGAACGGCAAGGCTTAGGGCACAGGTGAGGTTACGGAAACGTGGGAGGGTCGGGCAAAGTGCTGACGCACGGGTCAGTGCCAGCGTACGGGCCAGGAGTATGCAACGGCGTAGGATAAAGTGTAGGGCTGGTGGTTGTTTTCCGTTCCGGGCTAGTGTTAGGGTTAGGGAACGGCAAGGCTTAGGGCACAGGTGAGGTTACGGAAACGTGGGAGGGTCAGGCTACGTGCTGACGCACGGGTTAGTGCCAGCGTACGGGCCAGGAGTAGGCAACGGCGTAAGGTAAGGTGTAGGGCTGGTGGTTGGTTTCCGTTCAAGGCTAGGGTTAGGGTTAGGGAACGGCAAGGCTTAGGGCACAGGTGAGGGTACGGAAACGTGGGAGAGTCGGGCTACGTGCTGACGCACGTGTCAGTGCCAGCGTACGGGCCAGGAGTAGGCAACGGCGTAGGATAAAGTGTAGGGCTGGTGGTGGATTTGCGTTCCGGGCTAGGGTTAGGGTTAGGGAACGGCAAGGCTTAGGGCACAGGTGAGGATACGGAAACGTGGGAGGGTCAGGCTACGTGCAGACGCACGGGTCAGTGCCAGCGTACGGGTCAGGAGTAGGGTACGGCGTAAGGTAAGGTGTAGGGCTGGTGGTGGTTTCTATTACGGGCTAGGGTTAGGGTTAGGGAACGGCAAGGCTTAGGGCACAAGTGAGGGTACGGAAACGTGGGAGGGTCAGGCTACATGCTGACGCACGGTTCAGTGCCAGCGTACGGGCCAGGAATAGGGTACGGCGTAAGGTAAGGTTTAGGGCTGGTGGTGGGTTTCCATTCCGGGCTAGTGTTAGGGTTAGGGAACGGCAAGGCTTAGGGCACAGGTGAGGGTACGGAAACGTGGGAGGGTCAGGCTACGTGCTGATTCACGGGTCCGTGCCAGCGTTCGGACCAGGAGTGGGCAACGGCGTAAGGTAAGGTGTAGGGCTTGTGGTTGATTTCCGTTCCGGGATAGGGTTAGGGTTAGGGATCGGCAAGGCTTAGGGCACAGGTGAGGGTATGGAAACGTGGGAGGGTCGGGCTACGTGCAGACGCACGGTTCAGTGCCAGCGTACGGGCCAGGAGTAGGCAACGGCGTAGGATAAAGTGTAGGGCTGGTGGTGGATTTGCGTTCTGGGCTAGGGTTAGGGTTAGGGAACGGCAAGGCTTAGGGCACAGGTGAGGGTACGGAAACGTGGGAGGTTCAGGCTACGTGCTGACGCACGGGTCAGTGCCAGCGTACGGGTCAGGAGTAGGGTACGGCGTAAGGTAAGGTGTAGGGCTTGTGGTGGGTTTCTATTCCGGGCTAGGGTTAGGGTTAGGGAACCGCAAGGCTTAGGGCAGAGGTCAGGGTACGGAAACGCGGGAGGGTAAGGCTACGTTCTGATGCACGGGTCAGAGCCAGAGTACAGGCCAGGAGTAGGCAACGGGGTAGGGTAAGGTGTAGGGCTGGTGGTGGGTTTCTATTCCGGGCTAGGGTTAGGGTTAGGGAACGGCAAGGCTTAGGGCACAGGTGAGGGTACGGAAACGTGGGAGGGTCAGGCTACATGCTGACGCACGGGTCAGTGCCAGCGTACGGGCCAGGAGTAGGCAACGGCGTAAGGTAAGGTGTAGGGCTGTTGGTTGGTTTCCGTTCCAGGCTAGGGTTAGAGTTAGGGAACGGCAAGGCTTAGGGCACAGGTGAGGGTACGGAAACGTGGGACGGTCGGGCTACGTGCTGACGCACGGGTCAGTGCCAGCGTACTGGCCAGGAGTAGGCAACGGCGTAGGATAAAGTGTAGGGCTGGTGGTGGATTTGCGTTCCGGGCTAGGGTTAGGGTTAGGGAACGGCAAGGCTTAGGGCACAGGTGAGGGTACGGAAACGTGGGAGGGTCAGGTTATGTGCTGACGCACGGGTCAGTGCCAGCGTACGGGTCAGGAGTAGGGTAAGGCGTAAGGTAAGGTGTAGGGCTGGTGGTGGGTTTCTATTCCGGGCTAGGGTTAGGGTTAGGGAACGGCAAGGCTTAGGGCACAGGTCAGGGTACGGAAACGCGGGAGGGTAAGGCTACGTGCTGATGAACGGGTCAGTGCCAGAGTACAGGCAAGGAGTAGGCAACGGCGTAGGGTAAGGTGTAGGGCTGGTGGTTGGTTTCCGTTTCAGGCTAGGGTTAGGGTTAGGGAACGGCAAGGCTTAGGGCACAGGTGAGGGTACGGAAACGTGGGAGGGTCGGGCTACGTGCTGACGCACGGGTCAGTGCCAGCGTACGGGCCAGGAGTAGGCAACGGCGTAGGATAAAGTGTAGGGCTGGTGGTGGATTTGCGTTCCAGGCTAGGGTTAGGGTTAGGGAACGGCAAGGCTTAGGGCACAGGTGAGGGTACGGAAACGTGTGAGGGTCAGGCTACGTGCTGACGCACGGTTCAGTGCCAGCGTACGGGCCAGGAGTAGGGTACGGCGTAAGGTAAGGTTTAGGGCTTGTGGTTGATTTCCGTTCCAGGCTAGGGTTAGGGTTAGGGAACGGCAAGGCTTAGGGCAAAGGAGAGGGTACGGAAACGTGGGAGCGTCGGGCTACGTGCTGACGCACGGGTCAGTGCCAGCGTACGGGCCAGGAGTAGGCAACGGCGTAGGATAAAGTGTAGGGCTGGTGGTGGATTTGCATTCGGGGCTAGGGTTATGGTTAGGGAACGGCAAGGCTTAGGGCACAGGTGAGGGTACGGAAACGTGGGAGGGTCAGGCTACGTGCTGACGCACAGTTCAGTGCCAGCGTACGGGCCAGGAATAGGGTACGGCGTAAGGTAAGGTGTCAGGCTGGTGGTGGGTTTCCGTTCCGGGCTAGGGTTAGGGTTAGGGAACGACAAGGCTTAGGGCACAGGTGAAGTTACGGAAACGTGGGAGGGTCGGGCTACGTGCTGACGCACGGGTCAGTGCCAGCGTACGGGCCAGGAGTAGGCAACGGCGTAGGATAAAGTGTAGGGCTGGTGGTGGATTTGCGTTCTGGGCTAGGGTTAGGGTTAGGGAACGGCAAGGCTTAGGGCACAGGTGAGGGTACGGAAACGCAGGAGGGTAAGGCTGCGTGCTGATAAACGGTGCAGTGCCAGCGTACGGGCCAGGAGTAGGCAACGGCGTAAGGTAAGGTGTAGGGCTGGTGGTTGGTTTCCATTCCAGGCTAGGGTTAGGGTTATGGAACGGCAGGGCTTAGGGCACAGGTGAGGGTACGGAAACGTGGGAGGGTCGGGCTACGTGCTGACGCACGGGTCAGTGCCAGCGTACGGGCCAGGAGTATGCAACGGCGTAGGATAAAGTGTAGGGCTGGTGGTGGATTTGCGTTCCAGGCTAGGGTTAGGGTTAGGGAACGGCAAGCCTTAGAGCACAGGTGAGGGTACGGAAACGTGGGAGGGTCAGGCTACGTGCTGACGCACGGTTCAGTGCCAGCGTACGGGCCAGGAATAGGGTACGGCGTAAGGTAAGGTGTAGGGCTGGTGCTGGGTTTCCGTTCCGGGCCAGGGTTAGGGTTAGGGAACGGCAAGGCTTAGGGCACAGGTGAGGGTACGGAAACGTGGGAGGGTCAGGCTACGTGCTGACGCACGGGTCAGTGCCAACGTACGGGCCAGGAGTAGGGTACGGCGTAAGATAAGGTGTAGAGCTTGTGGTTGATTTCCGTTCCAGGCTAGGGTTAGGGTTAAGGAACGGCAAGGCTTAGGGCAAAGGAGAGGGTACGGAAACGTGGGAGGGTCGGGCCCCGTTCTGTCGCACGGGTTAGTCCCAGCATACGGGCCAGGAGTAGGCAACGACGTAGGATAAAGTGTAGGGCTGGTGGTGGGTTTCCATTCCGGGCTAGAGTTAGGGTTAGGGAACGGCAAGGCTTAGGGCACAGGTGAGGGTACGGAAACGTGGGAGGGTCAGGCTACGTGCTGACGCACGGGTCAGTGCCAGCGTACGGGCCAGGAGTAGGCAACGGCGTAAGGTAAGGTGTAGGGCTGGTGGTGGGTTTCTATTCCGGGCTAGGGTTAGGGTTAGGGAACGGCAAGGCTTAGGGCACAGGTGAGGTTACGGAAACGTGGGAGAGTCGGGCTACGTGCTGACGCACGGGTCAGTGCCAGCGTACGGGCCAGGAGTATGCAACGGCGTAGGATAAAGTGTAGGGCTGGTGGTTGTTTTCCGTTCCGGGCTAGTGTTAGGGTTAGGGAACGGCAAGGCTTAGGGCACAGGTGAGGTTACGGAAACGTGGGAGGGTCAGGCTACGTGCTGACGCACGGGTTAGTGCCAGCGTACGGGCCAGGAGTAGGCAACGGTGTAAGGTAAGGTGTAGGGCTGGTGGTTGGTTTCCGTTCCAGGCTATGGTTAGTGTTAGGGAACGGCAAGGCTTAGGGCAAAGGTGAGGGTACGGAAACGTGGGAGGGTCGGGCTACATGCTGACGCACGTGTCAGTGCCAGCATACGGGCCAGGAGTAGGCAACGGCGTAGGATAAAGTGTAGGGCTGGTGGTGGATTTGCGTTCGGGGCTAGGGTTAGGGTTAGGGAACGGCAAGGCTTAGGGCACAGGTGAGGGTACGGAAACGTGGGAGGGTCAGGCTACGTGCTGACGCACAGGTCAGTGCCAGCGTACAGGTCAGGAGTAGGGTACGGCGTAAGGTAACGTGTAGGGCTGGTGGTGGGTTTCTATTCCGGGCTAGGGTTAGGGTTAGGGAACGGCAAGGCTTAGGGCACAGGTGAGGGTACGGAAACGTGGGAGGGTCGGGCTACGTGCTGACGCACGGGTCAGTGCCAGCGTACGGGCCAGGAGTAGGCAACGGCGTAGGATAAAGTGTAGGGCTGGTGGTGGATTTGCGTTCCTGGCTAGGGTTAGGGTTAGGGAACGGCAAGGCTTAGGGCACAGGTGAGGGTACGGAAACGTGGGAGGGTCAGGCTACGTGCTGACGCACGGTTCAGTGCCAGCGTACGGGCCAGGAATAGGGTACGGCGTAAGGTAAGGTGTCAGGCTGGTGGTGGGTTTCCGTTCCGGGCTAGGGTTAGGGTTAGGGAACGGCAAGGCTTAGGGCACAGGTGAAGGTACGGAAACGTGGGAGGCTCGTGCTACGTGCTGACGCACGGGTCAGTGCCAGCGTACGGGCCAGGAGTAGGCAACGGCGTAGGATAAAGTATAGGCTGGTGGTGGATTTGCGTTCTGGGCTAGGGTTAGGGTTAGGGAACGGCAAGGCTTAGGGCACAGGAGAGGGTACGGAAACGCGGGAGGGTAAGGCTACGTGCTGATGCACGGGGCAGTGCCAGAGTACAGGCCAGGAGTAGGCAACGGCGTAGGGTAAGGTGTAGGGCTGGTGGTGGGTTTCCATTCCGGGCTAGGGTTAGGGTTAGGGAACGGCAAGGCTTAGGGCACAGCTGAGGGTACGGAAACGTGGGAGGGTCAGGCTACGTGCTGACGCACGGGTCAGTGCCAGCGTACGGGCCTGGAGTAGGCAACGGCGTAGGATAAAGTGTAGGGCTGGTGGTGGATTTGCGTTCCGGGCTAGGGTTAGGGTTAGGGAACGGCAAGGCTTAGGGCACAGGTGAGGGTACGGAAACGTGGGAGGGTCAGGCTACGTGCTGACGCACGGGTCAGTGCCAGCGTACGGGTCAGGAGTAGGGTAAGGCGTAAGGTAAGGTGTAGGGCTGCTGGTGGGTTTCTATTCCGGGCTAGGGTTAGGGATAGGGAACGGCAAGGCTTAGGGCACAGGTCAGGGTACGGAAACGCGGGAGGGTAAGGCTACGTGCTGATGAACGGGTCAGTGCCAGAGTACAGGCCAGGAGTAGGCAACGGCGTAGGGTAAGGTGTAGGGCTGGTGGTTGGTTTCCGTTCCAGGCTAGGGTTAGGGTTAGGGAACGGCAAGGCTTAGGGCACAGGTGAGGTTACGGAAACGTGGGAGGGTCGGGCTACGTGCTGACGCACGGGTCAGTGCCAGCGTACGGGCCAGGAGTAGGCAACGGCGTAGGATAAAGTGTAGGGCTGGTGGTGGATTTGCGTTCCAGGCTAGGGTTAGGGTTAGGGAACGGCAAGGCTTAGGGCACAGGTGAGGGTACGGAAACGTGGGAGGGTCAGGCTACGTGCTGACGCACGGTTCAGTGCCAGCGTACGGGCCAGGAATAGGGTACGGCGTAAGGTAAGGTGTCAGGATGGTGGTGGGTTTCCGTTCCGGGCTAGGGTTAGGGTTAGGGAACGACAAGGCTTAGGGCACAGGTGAAGTTACGGAAACGTGGGAGGCTCGGGCTACGTGCTGACGCACGGGTGAGTGCCAGCGTACGGGCCAGGAGTAGGCAACGGCGTAGGATAAAGTGTAGGGCTGGTGGTGGATTTGCGTTCTGGGCTAGGGTTAGGGTTAGGGAACGGCAAGGCTTAGGGCACAGGTGAGGGTACGGAAACGCGGGAGGGTAAGGCTGCGTGCTGATGCACGGTGCAGTGCCAGCGTACGGGCCAGGAGGAGGCAACGGCGTAAGGTAAGGTGTAGGGCTGGTGGTTGGTTTCCGTTCCAGGCTAGGGTTAGGGTTAGGGAACGGCAAGGCTTAGGGCACACGTGAGGGTACGGAAACGTGGGAGCGTCGGGCTACGTGCTGACGCACGGGTCAGTGCCAGCATACGGGCCAGGACTAGGCAATGGCGTAGGATATAGTGTAGGGCTGGTGGTGGATTTGCGTTCCAGGCTAGGGTTAGGGTTAGGGAACGGCAAGGCTTAGAGCACAGGTGAGGGTACGAAAACGTGAGAGGGTCAGGCTACGTGCTGACGCACGGTTCAGTGCCAGCGTACGGGCCAGGAATAGGGTACGGCCTAAGGTAAGGTGTAGGGCTGGTGCTGGGTTTCCGTTCCGGGCCAGGGTTAGGGTTAGGGAACGGCAAGGCTTAGGGCACAGCTGAGGGTACGGAAACGTGGGAGGGTCAGGCTACGTGCTGACGCACGGGTCAGTGCCAACGTACGGGCCAGGAGTAGGGTACGGCGTAAGATAAGGTGTAGGGCTTGTGGTTGATTTCCGTTCCAGGCTAGGGTTAGGGTTAGGGAACGGCAAGGCTTAGGGCAAAGGAGAGGGTACGGAAAAGTGGGAGGGTCGGGCCCCGTTCTGTCACACGGGTTAGTGCCAGCATACGGGCCAGGAGTAGGCAACGACGTAGGATAAAGTGTAGGGCTGGTGGTTGTTTTCCGTTCCGGGCTAGTGTTAGGGTTAGGGAAGGGCAAGGCTTAGGGCACAGGTGAGGTTACGGAAACGTGGGAGGGTCAGGATACGTGCTGACGCACGGGTTAGTGCCAGCGTACGGGCCAGGAGTAGGCAACGGCGTAAGGTAAGGTGTAGGGCTGGTGGTTGGTTTCCGTTCCAGGCTAGGGTTAGGGTTAGGGAACGGCAAGGCTTAGGGCACAGGTGAGGGTACGGAAACGTGGGAGGGTCGGGCTACGTGCTGACGCACGTGTCAGTGCCAGCGTACGGGCCAGGAGTAGGCAACGGCGTAGGATAAAGTGTAGGGCTGGTGGTGGATTTGCGTTCGGGGCTAGGGTTAGGGTTAGGGAACGGCAAGGCTTAGGGCACAGGTGAGGGTACGGAAACGTGGGAGGGTCAGGCTACATGCTGACGCACAGGTCAGTGCCAGCGTACAGGTCAGGAGTAGGGTACGGCGTAAGGTAACGTGTAGGGCTGGTGGTGGGTTTCTATTCCGGGCTAGGGTTAGGGTTAGGGAACGGAAAGGCTTAGGGCACAGGTGAGGGTACGGAAACGTGGGAGGGTCAGGCTACGTGCTGACGCACGGGTCAGTGCCAGCGTACGGGTCAGGAGTAGGGTATGGCGTAAGGTAAGGTGTAGGGCTGGTGGTGGGTTTCTATTCCGGGCTAGGTTTAGGGTTAGGGAACGGCAAGGCTTAGGGCACAGGTGAGGGTACGGAAACGTGGGAGGGTCGGGCTACGTGCTGACGCACGGGTCAGTGCCAGCGTACGGGCCAGGAGTAGGCAACGGCGTAGGATAAAGTGTAGGGGTGGTGGTGGATTTGCGTTCCGGGCTAGGGTTAGGGTTAGGGAACGGCAAGGCTTAGGGCACAGGTGAGGGTACGGAAACGTGGGAGGGTCAGGCTACGTGCTGACGCACGGTTCAGTGCCAGCGTACGGGCCAGGAATAGGGTACGGCATAAGGTAAGGTGTCAGGCTGGTGGTGGGTTTCCGTTCCGGGCTAGGGTTAGGGTTAGGGAACGGCAAGGCTTAGCGCACAGGTGAAGGTACGGAAACGTGGGAGGCTCGTGCTACGTTCTGACGCACGGGTCAGTGCCAGCGTACGGGCCAGGAGTAGGCAACGGCGTAGGATAAAGTATAGGCTGGTGGTGGATTTGCGTTCTGGGCTAGGGTTAGGGTTAGGGAACGGCAAGGCTTAGGGCACAGGAGAGGGTACGGAAACGCGGGAGGGTAAGGCTACGTGCTGATGCACGGGGCAGTGCCAGAGTACAGGCCAGGAGTAGGCAACGGCGTAGGGTAAGGTGTAGGGCTGGTGGTGGGTTTCCATTCCGGGCTAGGGTTAGGGTTAGGGAACGGCAAGGCTTAGGGCACAGGTGAGGGTACGGAAACGTGGGAGGGTCAGGCTACGTGCTGACGCACGGGTCAGTGCCAGCGTAAGGGCCAGGAGTAGGCAACGGCGTAGGATAAAGTGTAGGGCTGGTGGTGGATTTGCGTTCCGGGCTAGGGTTAGGGTTAGGGAACGGCAAGGCTTAGGGCACAGGTGAGGGTATGGAAACGTGGGAGGGTCAGGCTACGTGCTGACGCACGGGTCAGTGCCAGCGTACGGGTCAGGAGTAGGGTAAGGCGTAAGGTAAGTTGTAGGGCTGGTGGTGGGTTTCTATTCCGGGCTAGGGTTAGGGTTAGGGAACGGCAAGGCTTAGGGCACAGGTCAGGGTACGGAAACGCGGGAGGGTAAGGCTATGTGCTGATGAACGGGTCAGTGCCAGAGTACAGGCCAGGAGTAGGCAACGGCGTAGGGTAAGGTGTAGGGCTGGTGGTTGGTTTCCGTTCCAGGCTAGGGTTAGGGTTAGGGAACGGCAAGTCTTAGGGCACAGGTGAGGGTACGGAAACGTGGGAGAGTCGGGCTACGTGCTAACGCACGGGTCAGTGCCAGCGTACGGGCCAGGAGTAGGCAACGGCGTAGGATAAAGTGTAGGGCTGGTGGTGGATTTGTGTTCCAGGCTAGGGTTAGGGTTAGGGAACGGCAAGGCTTAGGGCACAGGTGAGGGTACGGAAACCTGGGAGGGTCAGGCTACGTGCTGACGCTCGGTTCAGTGCCAGCGTACGGGCCAGGAATAGGGTACGGCATAAGGTAAGGTGTAGGGCTGGTGGTGGGTTTCCGTTCTGGCCTAGGGTTAGGGTTAGGGAACGGCAAGGCTTAGGGCACAGGTGAGGGTACGGAAACGTGGGAGGGTCAGGCTACGTGCTGACGCACGGGTCAGTGCCAACGTACGGGCCAGGAGTAGGGTACGGCGTAAGGTAAGGTGTAGGGCTTGTGGTTGATTTCCGTTCCAGGCTAGGGTTAAGGTTAGGAAACGGCAAGGCTTAGGGCAAAGGAGAGGGTACGGAAACGTGGGAGGGTCGGGCTACGTGCTGACGCACGGGTCAGTGCCAGCGTACGGGACAGGAGTAGGCAACGGCGTAGGATAAAGTGTAGGGCTGGTGGTGGATTTGCATTCGGGGCTAGGGTTAGGGTTAGGGAACGGCAAGGCTTAGGGCACAGGTGAGGGTACGGAAACGTGGGAGGGTCAGGCTACGTGCTGACGCACAGTTCAGTGCCAGCGTACGGGCCAGGAATAGGGTACGGCGTAAGGTAAGGTGTCAGGCTGGTGGTGGGTTTCCGTTCTGGGCTAGGGTTAGGGTTAGGGAACGACAAGGCTTAGGGCACAGGTGAAGTTACGGAAACGTGGGAGGCTCGGGCTAGGTGCTGACGCACGGGTCAGCGCCAGCGTATGGGCCAGGAGTAGGCAACGTCGTAGGATAAAGTGTAGGGCTGGTGGTGGATTTGCGTTCTGGGCTAGGGTTAGGGTTAGGGAACGGCAAGGCTTAGGGCACAGGTGAGGGTACGGAAACGCGGGAAGGTAAGGCTGCGTGCTGATGCACGGTGCAGTGCCAGCGTACGGGCCAGGAGTAGGCAACGGCGTAAGGTAAGGTGTAGGGCTGGTGGTTGGTTTCCGTTCCAGGCTAGGGTTAGGGTTAGGGAACGGCAAGGCTTAGGGCACAGGTGAGGGTACGGAAACGTGGGAGCGTCGGGCTACGTGCTGACGCACGGGTCAGTGCCAGCATACGGGCCAGGAGTAGGCAATGGCGTAGGATATAGTGTAGGGCTGGTGGTGGATTTGCGTTCCAGGCTAGGGTTAGGGTTAGGGAACGGCAAGGCTTAGAGCACAGGTGAGGGTACGGAAACGTGGGAGGGTCAGGCTACGTGCTGACGCACGGTTCAGTGCCAGCGTACGGGCCAGGAATAGGGTACGGCGTAAGGTAAGGTGTAGGGCTGGTGCTGGGTTTCCATTCCGGGCCAGGGTTAGGGTTAGGGAACGGCAAGGCTTAGGGCACAGGTGAGGGTACGGAAACGTGGGAGGGTCAGGCTACGTGCTGACGCACGGGTCAGTGCCAACGTACGGGCCAGGAGTAGGGTACGGCGTAAGATAAGGTGTAGGGCTTGTGGTTGATTTCCGTTCCAGGCTAGGGTTAGGGTTAGGGAACGGCAAGGCTTAGGGCAAAGGAGAGGGTACGGAAACGTGGGAGGGTCGGGCCCCGTTCTGTCGCACGGGTCAGTGCCAGCATACGGGCCAGGAGTAGGCAACGACGTAGGATAAAGTGTAGGGCTGGTGGTGGGTTTCCATTCCGGGCTAGAGTTAGGGTTAGGGAACGGCAAGGCTTAGGGCACAGGTGAGGGTACGGAAACGTGGGAGGGTCAGGCTACGTGCTGACGCACGGGTCAGTGCCAGCGTACGGGCCAGGAGTAGGCAACGGCGTAAGGTAAGGTGTAGGGCTGGTGGTGGGTTTCTATTCCGGGCTAGGGTTAGGGTTAGGGAACGGCAAGGCTTAGGGCACAGGTGAGGTTACGGAAACGTGGGAGGGTTGGGCTACGTGCTGACGCACGGGTCAGTGCCAGCGTACGGGCCAGGAGTATGCAACGGCGTAGGATAAAGTGTAGGGCTGGTGGTTGTTTTCCGTTCCGGGGTAGTGTTAGGGTTAGGGAAGGGCAAGGCTTAGGGCACAGGTGAGGTTACGGAAACGTGGGAGGGTCAGGCTACGTGCTGACGCACGGGTTAGTGCCAGCGTACGGGCCAGGAGTAGGCAACGGCGTAAGGTAAGGTGTAGGGCTGGTGGTTGGTTTCCGTTCCAGGTTAGGGTTAGGGTTAGGGAACGGCAAGGCTTAGGGCACAGGTGAGGGTACGGAAACGTGGGAGGGTCGGGCTACGTGCTGACGCACGTGTCAGTGCCAGCGTACGGGCCAGGAGTAGGCAACGGCGTAGGATAAAGTGTAGGGCTGGTGGTGGATTTGCGTTCGGGGCTAGGGTTAGGGTTAGGGAACGGCAAGGCTTAGGGCACAGGTGAGGGTACGGAAACGTGGGAGGGTCAGGCTACGTGCTGACGCACAGGTCAGTGCCAGCGTACAGGTCAGGAGTAGGGTACGGCGTAAGGTAACGTGTAGGGCTGGTGGTGGGTTTCTATTCCGGGCTAGGGTTAGGGTTAGGGAACGGCAAGGCTTAGGGCACAGGTGAGGGTACGGAAACGTGGGAGGGTCAGGCTACGTGCTGACGCACGGGTCAGTGCCAGCGTACGGGTCAGGAGTAGGGTATGGCGTAAGGTAAGGTGTAGGGCTGGTGGTGGGTTTCTATTCCGGGCTAGGGTTAGGTTTAGGGAACGGCAAGGCTTAGGGCACAGGTGAGGGTACGGAAACGTGGGAGGGTCGGGCTACGTGCTGACGCACGGGTCAGTGCCAGCGTACGGGCCAGGAGTAGGCAACGGCGTAGGATAAAGTGTAGGGCTGGTGGTGGATTTGCGTTCCGGGCTAGGGTTAGGGTTAGGGAACGGCAAGGCTTAGGGCACAGGTGAGGGTACGGAAACGTGGGAGGGTCAGGCTACGTGCTGACGCACGGTTCAGTGCCAGCGTACGGGCCAGGAATAGGGTACGGCATAAGGTAAGGTGTCAGTCTGGTGGTGGGTTTCCGTTCCGGGCTAGGGTTAGGGTTAGGGAACGGCAAGGCTTAGCGCACAGGTGAAGGTACGGAAACGTGGGAGGCTCGTGCTACGTGCTGACGCACGGGTCAGTGCCAGCGTACGGGCCAGGAGTAGGCAACGGCGTAGGATAAAGTATAGGCAGGTGGTGGATTTGCGTTCTGGGCTAGGGTTAGTGTTAGGGAACGGCAAGGCTTAGGGCACAGGAGAGTGTACGGAAACGCGGGAGGGTAAGGCTACGTGCTGATGCACGGGGCAGTGCCAGAGTACAGGCCAGGAGTAGGCAACGGCGTAGGGTAAGGTGTAGGGCTGGTGGTGGGTTTCCATTCCGGGCTAGGGTTAGGGTTAGGGAACGGCAAGGCTTAGGGCACAGGTGAGGGTACGGAAACGTGGGAGGGTCAGGCTACGTGCTGACGCACGGGTCAGTGCCAGCGTACGGGCCAGGAGTAGGCAACGGCGTAGGATAAAGTGTAGGGCTGGTGGTGGATTTGCGTTCCGGGCTAGGGTTAGGGTTAGGCAACGGCAAGGCTTAGGGCACAGGTGAGGGTACGGAAACGTGGGAGGGTCAGGCTACGTGCTGACGCACGGGTCAGTGCCAGCGTACGGGTCAGGAGTAGGGTAAGGCGTAAGGTAAGTTGTAGGGCTGGTGGTGGGTTTCTATTCCGGGCTAGGGTTAGGGTTAGGGAACGGCAAGGCTTAGGGCACAGGTCAGGGTACGGAAACGCGGGAGGGTAAGGCTATGTGCTGATGAACGGGTCAGTGCCAGAGTACAGGCCAGGAGTAGGCAACGGCGTAGGGTAAGGTGTAGGGCTGGTGGTTGGTTTCCGTTCCAGGCTAGGGTTAGGGTTAGGGAACGGCAAGGCTTAGGGCACAGGTGAGGGTACGGAAACGTGGGAGGGTCGGGCTACGTGCTAACGCACGGGTCAGTGCCAGCGTACGGGCCAGGAGTAGGCAACGGCGTAGGATAAAGTGTAGGGCTGGTGGTGGATTTGTGTTCCAGGCTAGGGTTAGGGTTAGGGAACGGCAAGGCTTAGGGCACAGGTGAGGGTACGGAAACCTGGGAGGGTCAGGCTACGTGCTGACGCTCGGTTCAGTGCCAGCGTACGGGCCAGGAATAGGGTACGGCGTAAGGTAAGGTGTAGGGCTGGTGGTGGGTTTCCGTTCTGGCCTAGGGTTAGGGTTAGGGAACGGCAAGGCTTATGGCACAGGTGAGGGTACGGAAACGTGGGAGGGTCAGGCTACGTGCTGACGCACGGGTCAGTGCCAACGTACGGGCCAGGAGTAGGGTACGGCGTAAGGTAAGGTGTAGGGCTTGTGGTTGATTTCCGTTCCAGGCTAGGGTTAAGGTTAGGGAACGGCAAGGCTTAGGGCAAAGGAGAGGGTACGGAAACGTGGGAGGGTCGGGCTACGTGCTGACGCACGGGTCAGTGCCAGCGTACGGGACAGGAGTAGGCAACGGCGTAGGATAAAGTGTAGGGCTGGTGGTGGATTTGCATTCGGGGCTAGGGTTAGGGTTAGGGAACGGCAAGGCTTAGGGCACAGGTGAGGGTACGGAAACGTGGGAGGGTCAGGCTACGTGCTGACGCACAGTTCAGTGCCAGCGTACGGGCCAGGAATAGGGTACGGCGTAAGGTAAGGTGTCAGGCTGGTGGTGGGTTTCCGTTCTGGGCTAGGGTTAGGGTTAGGGAACGACAAGGCTTAGGGCACAGGTGAAGTTACGGAAACGTGGGAGGCTCGGGCTAGGTGCTGACGCACGGGTCAGTGCCAGCGTACGGGCCAGGAGTAGGCAACGTCGTAGGATAAAGTGTAGGGCTGGTGGTGGATTTGCGTTCTGGGCTAGGGTTAGGGTTAGGGAACGGCAAGGCTTAGGGCACAGGTGAGGGTACGGAAACGCGGGAGGGTAAGGCTGCGTGCTGATGCACGGTGCAGTGCCAGCGTACGGGCCAGGAGTAGGCAACGGCGTAAGGTAAGGTGTAGGGCTGGTGGTTGGTTTCCGTTCCAGGCTAGGGTTAGGGTTAGGGAACGGCAAGGCTTAGGGCACAGGTGAGGGTACGGAAACGTGGGAGCGTCGGGCTACGTGCTGACGCACGGGTCAGTGCCAGCATACGGGCCAGGAGTAGGCAATGGCGTAGGATATAGTGTAGGGCTGGTGGTGGATTTGCGTTCCAGGCTAGGGTTAGGGTTAGGGAACGGCAAGGCTTAGAGCACAGGTGAGGGTACGGAAACGTGGGAGGGTCAGTCTACGTGCTGACGCACGGTTCAGTGCCAGCGTACGGGCCAGGAATAGGGTACGGCGTAAGGTAAGGTGTAGGGCTGGTGCTGGGTTTCCATTCCGGGCCAGGGTTAGGGTTAGGGAACGGCAAGGCTTAGGGCACAGGTGAGGGTACGGAAACGTGGGAGGGTCAGGCTACGTGCTGACGCACGGGTCAGTGCCAACGTACGGGCCAGGAGTAGGGTACGGCGTAAGATAAGGTGTAGGGCTTGTGGTTGATTTCCGTTCCAGGCTAGGGTTAGGGTTAGGGAACGGCAAGGCTTAGGGCAAAGGAGAGGGTACGGAAACGTGGGAGGGTCGGGCCCCGTTCTGTCGCACGGGTTAGTGCCAGCATACGGGCCAGGAGTAGGCAACGACGTAGGATAAAGTGTAGGGCTGGTGGTGGGTTTCCATTCCGGGCTAGAGTTAGGGTTAGGGAACGGCAAGGCTTAGGGCACAGGTGAGGTTACGGAAACGTGGGAGGGTCGGGCTACGTGCTGACGCACGGGTCAGTGCCAGCGTACGGGCCAGGAGTATGCAACGGCGTAGGATAAAGTGTAGGGCTGGTGGTTGTTTTCCGTTCCGGGGTACTGTTAGGGTTAGGGAAGGGCAAGGCTTAGGGCACAGGTGAGGTTACGGAAACGTGGGAGGGTCAGGCTACGTGCTGACGCACGGGTTAGTGCCAGCGTACGGGCCAGGAGTAGGCAACGGCGTAAGGTAAGGTGTAGGGCTGGTGGTTGGTTTCCGTTCCAGGCTAGGGTTAGGGTTAGGGAACGGCAAGGCTTAGGGCACAGGTGAGGGTACGGAAACGTGGGAGGGTCGGGCTACGTGCTGACGCACGTGTCAGTGCCAGCGTACGGGCCAGGAGTAGGCAACGGCGTAGGATAAAGTGTAGGGCTGGTGGTGGATTTGCGTTCGGGGCTAGGGTTAGGGTTAGGGAACGGCAAGGCTTAGGGCACAGGTGAGGGTACGGAAACGTGGGAGGGTCAGGCTACGTGCTGACGCACAGGTCAGTGCCAGCGTACAGGTCAGGAGTAGGGTACGGCGTAAGGTAACGTGTAGGGCTGGTGGTGGGTTTCTATTCCGGGCTAGGGTTAGGGTTAGGGAACGGCAAGGCTTAGGGCACAGGTGAGGGTACGGAAACGTGGGAGGGTCAGGCTACGTGCTGACGCACGGGTCAGTGCCAGCGTACGGGTCAGGAGTAGGGTATGGCGTAAGGTAAGGTGTAGGGCTGGTGGTGGGTTTCTATTCCGGGCTAGGGTTAGGTTTAGGGAACGGCAAGGCTTAGGGCACAGGTGAGGGTACGGAAACGTGGGAGGGTCGGGCTACGTGCTGACGCACGGGTCAGTGCCAGCGTACGGGCCAGGAGTAGGCAACGGCGTAGGATAAAGTGTAGGGCTGGTGGTGGATTTGCGTTCCGGGCTAGGGTTAGGGTTAGGGAACGGCAAGGCTTAGGGCACAGGTGAGGGTACGGAAACGTGGGAGGGTCAGGCTACGTGCTGACGCACGGTTCAGTGCCAGCGTACGGGCCAGGAATAGGGTACGGCATAAGGTAAGGTGTCAGTCTGGTGGTGGGTTTCCGTTCCGGGCTAGGGTTAGGGTTAGGGAACGGCAAGGCTTAGCGCACAGGTGAAGGTACGGAAACGTGGGAGGCTCGTGCTACGTGCTGACGCACGGGTCAGTGCCAGCGTACGGGCCAGGAGTAGGCAACGGCGTAGGATAAAGTATAGGCACGTGGTGGATTTGCGTTCTGGGCTAGGGTTAGTGTTAGGGAACGGCAAGGCTTAGGGCACAGGAGAGTGTACGGAAACGCGGGAGGGTAAGGCTACGTGCTGATGCACGGGGCAGTGCCAGAGTACAGGCCAGGAGTAGGCAACGGCGTAGGGTAAGGTGTAGGGCTGGTGGTGGGTTTCCATTCCGGGCTAGGGTTAGGGTTAGGGAACGGCAAGGCTTAGGGCACAGGTGAGGGTACGGAAACGTGGGAGGGTCAGGCTACGTGCTGACGCACGGGTCAGTGCCAGCGTACGGGCCAGGAGTAGGCAACGGCGTAGGATAAAGTGTAGGGCTGGTGGTGGATTTGCGTTCCGGGCTAGGGTTAGGGTTAGGCAACGGCAAGGCTTAGGGCACAGGTTAGGGTACGGAAACGTGGGAGGGTCAGGCTACGTGCTGACGCACGGGTCAGTGCCAGCGTACGGGTCAGGAGTAGGGTAAGGCGTAAGGTAAGTTGTAGGGCTGGTGGTGGGTTTCTATTCCGGGCTAGGGTTAGGGTTAGGGAACGGCAAGGCTTAGGGCACAGGTCAGGGTACGGAAACGCGGGAGGGTAAGGCTACGTGCTGATGAACGGGTCAGTGCCAGAGTACAGGCCAGGAGTAGGCAACGGCATAGGGTAAAGTGTAGGGCTGGTGGTAGGTTTCCGTTCCAGGCTAGGGTTAGGGATAGGGAACGGCAAGACTTAGGGCACAGGTGAGGTTACGGAAACGTGGGAGGGTCGGGCTACGTGCTGACGCACGGGTCAGTGCCAGCGTACGGGCCAGGAGTATGCAACGGCGTAGGATAAAGTGTAGGGCTGGTGGTTGTTTTCCGTTCCGGGCTAGTGTTAGGGTTAGGGAACGGCAAGGCTTAGGGCACAGGTGAGGTTACGGAAACGTGGGAGGGTCAGGCTACGTGCTGACGCACGGGTTAGTGCCAGCGTACGGGCCAGGAGTAGGCAACGGTGTAAGGTAAGGTGTAGGGCTGGTGGTTGGTTTCCGTTCCAGGCTATGGTTAGTGTTAGGGAACGGCAAGGCTTAGGGCAAAGGTGAGGGTACGGAAACGTGGGAGGGTCGGGCTACATGCTGACGCACGTGTCAGTGCCAGCATACGGGCCAGGAGTAGGCAACGGCGTAGGATAAAGTGTAGGGCTGGTGGTGGATTTGCGTTCGGGGCTAGGGTTAGGGTTAGGGAACGGCAAGGCTTAGGGCACAGGTGAGGGTACGGAAACGTGGGAGGGTCAGGCTACGTGCTGACGCACAGGTCAGTGCCAGCGTACAGGTCAGGAGTAGGGTACGGCGTAAGGTAACGTGTAGGGCTGGTGGTGGGTTTCTATTCCGGGCTAGGGTTAGGGTTAGGGAACGGCAAGGCTTAGGGCACAGGTGAGGGTACGGAAACGTGGGAGGGTCGGGCTACGTGCTGACGCACGGGTCAGTGCCAGCGTACGGGCCAGGAGTAGGCAACGGCGTAGGATAAAGTGTAGGGCTGGTGGTGGATTTGCGTTCCTGGCTAGGGTTAGGGTTAGGGAACGGCAAGGCTTAGGGCACAGGTGAGGGTACGGAAACGTGGGAGGGTCAGGCTACGTGCTGACGCACGGTTCAGTGCCAGCGTACGGGCCAGGAATAGGGTACGGCATAAGGTAAGGTGTCAGGCTGGTGGTGGGTTTCCGTTCCGGGCTAGGGTTAGGGTTAGGGAACGGCAAGGCTTAGGGCACAGGTGAAGGTACGGAAACGTGGGAGGCTCGTGCTACGTGCTGACGCACGGGTCAGTGCCAGCGTACGGGCCAGGAGTAGGCAACGGCGTAGGATAAAGTATAGGCTGGTGGTGGATTTGCGTTCTGGGCTAGGGTTAGGGTTAGGGAACGGCAAGGCTTAGGGCACAGGAGAGGGTACGGAAACGCGGGAGGGTAAGGCTACGTGCTGATGCACGGGGCAGTGCCAGAGTACAGGCCAGGAGTAGGCAACGGCGTAGGGTAAGGTGTAGGGCTGGTGGTGGGTTTCCATTCCGGGCTAGGGTTAGGGTTAGGGAACGGCAAGGCTTAGGGCACAGCTGAGGGTACGGAAACGTGGGAGGGTCAGGCTACGTGCTGACGCACGGGTCAGTGCCAGCGTACGGGCCTGGAGTAGGCAACGGCGTAGGATAAAGTGTAGGGCTGGTGGTGGATTTGCGTTCCGGGCTAGGGTTAGGGTTAGGGAACGGCAAGGCTTAGGGCACAGGTGAGGGTACGGAAACGTGGGAGGGTCAGGCTACGTGCTGACGCACGGGTCAGTGCCAGCGTACGGGTCAGGAGTAGGGTAAGGCGTAAGGTAAGGTGTAGGGCTGCTGGTGGGTTTCTATTCCGGGCTAGGGTTAGGGATAGGGAACGGCAAGGCTTAGGGCACAGGTCAGGGTACGGAAACGCGGGAGGGTAAGGCTACGTGCTGATGAACGGGTCAGTGCCAGAGTACAGGCCAGGAGTAGGCAACGGCGTAGGGTAAGGTGTAGGGCTGGTGGTTGGTTTCCGTTCCAGGCTAGGGTTAGGGTTAGGGAACGGCAAGGCTTAGGGCACAGGTGAGGTTACGGAAACGTGGGAGGGTCGGGCTACGTGCTGACGCATGGGTCAGTGCCAGCGTACGGGCCAGGAGTAGGCAACGGCGTAGGATAAAGTGTAGGGCTGGTGGTGGATTTGCGTTCCAGGCTAGGGTTAGGGTTAGGGAACGGCAAGGCTTAGGGCACAGGTGAGGGTACGGAAACGTGGGAGGGTCAGGCTACGTGCTGACGCACGGTTCAGTGCCAGCGTACGGGCCAGGAATAGGGTACGGCGTAAGGTAAGGTGTCAGGATGGTGGTGGGTTTCCGTTCCGGGCTAGGGTTAGGGTTAGGGAACGACAAGGCTTAGGGCACAGGTGAAGTTACGGAAACGTGGGAGGCTCGGGCTACGTGCTGACGCACGGGTCAGTGCCAGCGTACGGGCCAGGAGTAGGCAACGGCGTAGGATAAAGTGTAGGGCTGGTGGTGGATTTGCGTTCTGGGCTAGGGTTAGGGTTAGGGAACGGCAAGGCTTAGGGCACAGGTGAGGGTACGGAAACGCGGGAGGGTAAGGCTGCGTGCTGATGCACGGTGCAGTGCCAGCGTACGGGCCAGGAGGAGGCAACGGCGTAAGGTAAGTGTAGGGCTGGTGGTTGGTTTCCGTTCCAGGCTATGGTTAGGGTTAGGGAACGGCAAGGCTTAGGGCACACGTGAGGGTACGGAAACGTGGGAGCGTCGGGCTACGTGCTGACGCACGGGTCAGTGCCAGCATACGGGCCAGGACTAGGCAATGGCGTAGGATATAGTGTAGGGCTGGTGGCGGATTTGCGTTCCAGGCTAGGGTTAGGGTTAGGGAACGGCAAGGCTTAGAGCACAGGTGAGGGTACGGAAACGTGAGAGGGTCAGGCTACGTGCTGACGCACGGTTCAGTGCCAGCGTACGGGCCAGGAATAGGGTACGGCCTAAGGTAAGGTGTAGGGCTGGTGCTGGGTTTCCGTTCCGGGCCAGGGTTAGGGTTAGGGAACGGCAAGGCTTAGGGCACAGCTGAGGGTACGGAAACGTGGGAGGGTCAGGCTACGTGCTGACGCACGGGTCAGTGCCAACGTACGGGCCAGGAGTAGGGTACGGCGTAAGATAAGGTGTAGGGCTGGTGGTTGGTTTCCGTTCCAGGCTAGGGTTAGGGTTAGGGAACGGCAAGGCTTAGGGCACAGGTGAGGGTACGGAAACGTGGGAGGGTCGGGCCCCGTTCTGTCGCACGGGTTAGTGCCAGCATACGGGCCAGGAGTAGGCAACGACGTAGGATAAAGTGTAGGGCTGGTGGTGGGTTTCCATTCCGGGCTAGAGTTAGGGTTAGGGAACGGCAAGGCTTAGGGCACAGGTGAGGGTACGGAAACGTGGGAGGGTCAGGCTACGTGCTGACGCACGGGTCAGTGCCAGCGTACGGGCCAGGAGTAGGCAACGGCGTAAGGTAAGGTGTAGGGCTGGTGGTGGGTTTCTATTCCGGGCTAGGGTTAGGGTTAGGGAACGGCAAGGCTTAGGGCACAGGTGAGGTTACGGAAACGTGGGAGGGTCGGGCTACGTGCTGACGCACGGGTCAGTGCCAGCGTACGGGCCAGGAGTATGCAACGGCGTAGGATAAAGTGTAGGGCTGGTGGTTGTTTTCCGTTCCGGGGTAGTGTTAGGGTTAGGGAAGGGCAAGGCTTAGGGCACAGGTGAGGTTACGGAAACGTGGGAGGGTCAGGCTACGTGCTGACGCACGGGTTAGTGCCAGCGTACGGGCCAGGAGTAGGCAACGGCGTAAGGTAAGGTGTAGGGCTGGTGGTTGGTTTCCGTTCCAGGCTAGGGTTAGGGTTAGGGAACGGCAAGGCTTAGGGCACAGGTGAGGGTACGGAAACGTGGGAGGGTCGGGCTACGTGCTGACGCACGTGTCAGTGCCAGCGTACGGGCCAGGAGTAGGCAACGGCGTAGGATAAAGTGTAGGGCTGGTGGTGGATTTGCGTTCGGGGCTAGGGTTAGGGTTAGGGAACGGCAAGGCTTAGGGCACAGGTGAGGGTACGGAAACGTGGGAGGGTCAGGCTACGTGCTGACGCACAGGTCAGTGCCAGCGTACAGGTCAGGAGTAGGGTACGGCGTAAGGTAACGTGTAGGGCTGGTGGTGGGTTTCTATTCCGGGCTAGGGTTAGGGTTAGGGAACGGCAAGGCTTAGGGCACAGGTGAGGGTACGGAAACGTGGGAGGGTCAGGCTACGTGCTGACGCACGGGTCAGTGCCAGCGTACGGGTCAGGAGTAGGGTATGGCGTAAGGTAAGGTGTAGGGCTGGTGGTGGGTTTCTATTCCGGGCTAGGGTTAGGTTTAGGGAACGGCAAGGCTTAGGGCACAGGTGAGGGTACGGAAACGTGGGAGGGTCGGGCTACGTGCTGACGCACGGGTCAGTGCCAGCGTACGGGCCAGGAGTAGGCAACGGCGTAGGATAAAGTGTAGGGCTGGTGGTGGATTTGCGTTCCGGGCTAGGGTTAGGGTTAGGGAACGGCAAGGCTTAGGGCACAGGTGAGGGTACGGAAACGTGGGAGGGTCAGGCTACGTGCTGACGCACGGTTCAGTGCCAGGGTACGGGCCAGGAATAGGGTACGGCATAAGGTAAGGTGTCAGTCTGGTGGTGGGTTTCCGTTCCGGGCTAGGGTTAGGGTTAGGGAACGGCAAGGCTTAGCGCACAGGTGAAGGTACGGAAACGTGGGAGGCTCGTGCTACGTGCTGACGCACGGGTCAGTGCCAGCGTACGGGCCAGGAGTAGGCAACGGCGTAGGATAAAGTATAGGCAGGTGGTGGATTTGCGTTCTGGGCTAGGGTTAGTGTTAGGGAACGGCAAGGCTTAGGGCACAGGAGAGTGTACGGAAACGCGGGAGGGTAAGGCTACGTGCTGATGCACGGGGCAGTGCCAGAGTACAGGCCAGGAGTAGGCAACGGCGTAGGGTAAGGTGTAGGGCTGGTGGTGGGTTTCCATTCCGGGCTAGGGTTAGGGTTAGGGAACAGCAAGGCTTAGGGCACAGGTGAGGGTACGGAAACGTGGGAGGGTCAGGCTACGTGCTGACGCACGGGTCAGTGCCAGCGTACGGGCCAGGAGTAGGCAACGGCGTAGGATAAAGTGTAGGGCTGGTGGTGGATTTGCGTTCCGGGCTAGGGTTAGGGTTAGGCAACGGCAAGGCTTAGGGCACAGGTGAGGGTACGGAAACGTGGGAGGGTCAGGCTACGTGCTGACGCACGGGTCAGTGCCAGCGTACGGGTCAGGAGTAGGGTAAGGCGTAAGGTAAGTTGTAGGGCTGGTGGTGGGTTTCTATTCCGGGCTAGGGTTAGGGTTAGGGAACGGCAAGGCTTAGGGCACAGGTCAGGGTACGGAAACGCGGGAGGGTAAGGCTACGTGCTGATGAACGGGTCAGTGCCAGAGTACAGGCCAGGAGTAGGCAACGGCATAGGGTAAAGTGTAGGGCTGGTGGTAGGTTTCCGTTCCAGGCTAGGGTTAGGGATAGGGAACGGCAAGACTTAGGGCACAGGTGAGGGTACGGAAACGTGGGAGGGTCGGGCTACGTGCTGACGCATGGGTCAGTGCCAGCGTTCGGGCCAGGAGTAGGCAACGGCGTAGGATAAAGTGTAGGGCTGGTGGTGGATTTGTGTTCCAGGCTAGGGTTAGGGTTAGGGAACGGCAAGGCTTAGGGCACAGGTGAGGGTACGGAAACCTGGGAGGGTCAGGCTACGTGCTGACGCTCGGTTCAGTGCCAGCGTACGGGCCAGGAATAGGGTACGGCGTAAGGTATGGTGTAGGGCTGGTGGTGGGTTTCCGTTCTGGCCTAGGGTTAGGGTTAGGGAACGGCAAGGCTTAGGGCACAGGTGAGGGTACGGAAACGTGGGAGGGTCAGGCTACGTGCTGACGCACGGGTCAGTGCCAACGTACGGGCCAGGAGTAGGGTACGGCGTAAGGTAAGGTGTAGGGCTTGTGGTTGATTTCCGTTCCAGGCTAGGGTTAGGGTTAGGGAACGGCAAGGCTTAGGGCAAAGGAGAGGGTACGGAAACGTGGGAGGGTCGGGCTACGTGCTGACGCACGGGTCAGTGCCAGCGTACGGGCCAGGAGTAGGCAACGGCGTAGGATAAAGTGTAGGTCTGGTGGTGGATTTGCATTCGGGGCTAGGGTTAGGGTTAGGGAACGGCAAGGCTTAGGGCACAGGTGAGGGTACGGAAACGTGGGAGGGTCAGGCTACGTGCTGACGCACAGTTCAGTGCCAGCGTACGGGCCAGGAATAGGGTACGGCGTAAGGTAAGGTGTCAGGCTGGTGGTGGGTTTCCGTTCTGGGCTAGGGTTAGGGTTAGGGAACGACAAGGCTTAGGGCACAGGTGAAGTTACGGAAACGTGGGAGGCTCGGGCTAGGTGCTGACGCACGGGTCAGTGCCAGCGTACGGGCCAGGAGTAGGCAACGTCGTAGGATAAAGTGTAGGGCTGGTGGTGGATTTGCGTTCTGGGCTAGGGTTAGGGTTAGGGAACGGCAAGGCTTAGGGCACAGGTGAGGGTACGGAAACGCGGGAGGGTAAGGCTGCGTGCTGATGCACGGTGCAGTGCCAGCGTACGGGCCAGGAGTAGGCAACGGCGTAAGGTAAGGTGTAGGGCTGTTGTTTGGTTTCCGTTCCAGGCTAGGGTTAGGGTTAGGGAACGGCAAGGCTTAGGGCACAGGTGAGGGTACGGAAACGTGGGAGCGTCGGGCAACGTGCTGACGCACGGGTCAGTGCCAGCGTACGGGCCAGGAATAGGCAACGGCGTAGGATAAAGTGTAGGGCTGGTGGTGGATTTGCGTTCCAGGCTAGGGTTAGGGTTAGGGAACGGCAAGGCTTAGAGCACAGGTGAGGGTACGGAAACGTGGGAGGGTCAGGCTACGTGCTGATGCACTGTTCAGTGCCAGCGTACGGGCCAGGAATAGGGTACGGCGTAAGGTAAGGTGTAGGGCTGGTGCTGGGTTTCCGTTCCGGGCCAGGGTTAGGGTTAGGGAACGGCAAGGCTTAGGGCACAGGTGAGGGTACGGAAACGTGGGAGGGTCAGGCTACGTGCTGACGCACGGGTCAGTGCCAACGTACGGGCCAGGAGTAGGGTACGGCGTAAGATAAGGTGTAGGGCTTGTGGTTGATTTCCGTTCCAGGCTAGGGTTAGGGTCAGGGAACGGCAAGGCTTAGGGCAAAGGAGAGGGTACGGAAACGTGGGAGGGTCGGGCCCCGTTCTGTCGCACGGTTAGTGCCAGCATACGGGCCAGGAGTAGGCAACGATGTAGGATAAAGTGTAGGGCTTGTGGTGGGTTTCCATTCCGGGCTAGAGTTAGGGTTAGGGAACGGCAAGGCTTAGGGCACAGGTGAGGGTACGGAAACGTGGGAGGGTCAGGCTACGTGCTGACGCACGGGTCAGTGCCAGCGTACGGGCCAGGAGTAGGCAGCGGCGTAAGGTAAGGTGTAGGGCTGGTGGTGGGTTTCTATTCCGGGCTAGGGTTAGGGTTAGGGAACGGCAAGGCTTAGGGCACAGGTGAGGTTACGGAAACGTGGGAGGGTCGGGCTACGTGCTGACGCACGGGTCAGTGCCAGCGTACGGGCCAGGAGTATGCAACGGCGTAGGATAAAGTGTAGGGCTGGTGGTTGTTTTCCGTTCCGGGCTAGTGTTAGGGTTAGGGAACGGCAAGGCTTAGGGCACAGGTGAGGTTACGGAAACGTGGGAGGGTCAGGCTACGTGCTGACGCATGGGTTAGTGCCAGCGTACGGGCCAGGAGTAGGCAACGGCGTAAGGTAAGGTGTAGGGCTGGTGGTTGGTTTCCGTTCCAGGCTAGGGTTAGGGTTAGGGAACGGCAAGGCTTAGGGCACAGGTGAGGGTACGGAAACGTGGGAGGGTCGGGCTACGTGCTGACGCACGTGTCAGTGCCAGCGTACGGGCGAGGAGTAGGCAACGGCGTAGGATAAAGTGTAGGGCTGGTGGTGGATTTGCGTTCGGGGCTAGGGATAGGGTTAGGGAACGGCAAGGCTTAGGGCACAGGTGAGGGTACGGAAACGTGGGAGGATCAGGCTACGTGCTGACGCACAGGTCAGTGCCAGCGTACAGGTCAGGAGTAGGGTACGGCGTAAGGTAACGTGTAGGGCTGGTGGTGGGTTTCTATTCCGGGCTAGGGTTAGGGTTAGGGAACAGCAAGGCTTAGGGCACAGGTGAGGGTACGGAAACGTGGGAGGGTCAGGCTACGTGCTGACGCACGGGTCAGTGCCAGCGTACGGGTCAGGAGTAGGGTATGGCGTAAGGTAAGGTGTAGGGCTGGTGGTGGGTTTCTATTCCGGGCTAGGGTTAGGGTTAGGGAACAGCAAGGCTTAGGGCACAGGTGAGGGTACGGAAACGTGGGAGGGTCGGGCTACGTGCTGACGCACGGGTCAGTGCCAGCGTACGGGCCAGGAGTAGGCAACGGCGTAGGATAAAGTGTAGGGCTGGTGGTGGATTTGCGTTCTGGGCTAGGGTTAGGGTTAGGGAACGGCAAGGCTTAGGGCACAGGTGAGGGTACGGAAACGCGGGAGGGTAAGGCTGCGTGCTGATGCACGGTGCAGTGCCAGCGTACGGGCCAGGAGTAGGCAACGGCGTAAGGTAAGGTGTACGGCTGGTGGTTGGTTTCCATTCCAGGCTAGGGTTAGGGTTAGGGAACGGCAAGGCTTAGGGCACAGGTGAGGGTACGGAAACGTGGGAGGGTCGGGCTACGTGCTGACGCACGGGTCAGTGCCAGTGTACGGGCCAGGAGTAGGCAACGGCATAGGATAAAGTGTAGGGCTGGTGGTGGATTTGCGTTCCAGGCTAGGGTTAGGGTTAGGGAACGGCAAGGCTTAGAGCACAGGTGAGGGTACGGAAACGTGGGAGGGTCAGGCTACGTGCTGATGCACAGTTCAGTGCCAGCGTACGGGCCAGGAATAGGGTACGGCGTAAGGTAAGGTGTAGGGCTGGTGCTGGGTTTCCGTTCCGGGCCAGGGTTAGGGTTAGGGAACGGCAAGGCTTAGGGCACAGGTGAGGGTACGGAAACGTGGGAGGGTCAGGCTACGTGCTGACGCACGGGTCAGTGCCAACGTACGGGCCAGGAGTAGGGTACGGCATAAGATAAGGTGTAGGGCTTGTGGTTGATTTCCGTTCCAGGCTAGGGTTAAGGTTAGGGAACGGCAAGGCTTAGGGCAACGGAGAGGGTACGGAAACGTGGGAAGGTCGGGCCCCGTTCTGTCGCACGGGTTAGTGCCAGCATATGGGCCAGGAGTAGGCAACGATGTAGGATAAAGTGTAGGGCTGGTGGTGGGTTTCCATTCCGGGCTAGAGTTAGGGTTAGGGAACGGCAAGGCTTAGGGCACAGGTGAGGGTACGGAAACGTGGGAGGGTCAGGCTACGTGCTGACGCACGGGTCAGTGCCAGCGTACGGGCCAGGAGTAGGCAACGGCGTAAGGTAAGGTGTAGGGCTGGTGGTGGGTTTCTATTCCGGGCTAGGGTTAGGGTTAGGGAACGGCAAGGCTTAGGGCACAGGTGAGGTTACGGAAACGTGGGAGGGTCGGGCTACGTGCTGACGCACGGGTCAGTGCCAGCGTACGGGCCAGGAGTATGCAACGGCGTAGGATAAAGTGTAGGGCTGGTGGTTGTTTTCCGTTCCGGGCTAGTGTTAGGGTTAGGGAACGGCAAGGCTTAGGGCACAGGTGAGGTTACGGAAACGTGGGAGGGTCAGGCTACGTGCTGACGCACGGGTTAGTGCCAGCGTACGGGCCAGGAGTAGGCAACGGCGTAAGGTAAGGTGTAGGGCTGGTGGTTGGTTTCCGTTCCAGGCTAGGGTTAGGGTTAGGGAACGGCAAGGCTTAGGGCACAGGTGAGGGTACGGAAACGTGGGAGGGTCGGGCTACGTGCTGACGCACGTGTCAGTGCCAGCGTACGGGACAGGAGTAGGCAACGGCGTAGGATAAAGTGTAGGGCTGGTGGTGGATTTGCGTTCGGGGCTAGGGTTAGGGTTAGGGAACGGCAAGGCTTAGGGCACAGGTGAGGGTACGGAAACGTGGGAGGCTCAGGCTACGTGCTGACGCACAGGTCAGTGCCAGCGTACAGGTCAGGAGTAGGGTACGGCGTAAGGTAACGTGTAGGGCTGGTGGTGGGTTTCTATTCCGGGCTAGGGTTAGGGTTAGGGAACAGCAAGGCTTAGGGCACAGGTGAGGGTACGGAAACGTGGGAGGGTCAGGCTACGTGCTGACGCACGGGTCAGTGCCAGCGTACGGGTCAGGAGTAGGGTATGGCGTAAGGTAAGGTGTAGGGCTGGTGGTGGGTTTCTATTCCGGGCTAGGGTTAGGGTTAGGGAACGGCAAGGCTTAGGGCACAGGTGAGGGTACGGAAACGTGGGAGGGTCGGGCTACGTGCTGACGCACGGGTCAGTGCCAGCGTATGGGCCAGGAGTAGGCAACGGCGTAGGATAAAGTGTAGGGCTGGTGGTGGATTTGCGTTCTGGGCTAGGGTTAGGGTTAGGGAACGGCAAGGCTTAGGGCACAGGTGAGGGTACGGAAACGTGGGAGGGTCAGGCTACGTGCTGACGCACGGGTCAGTGCCAACGTACGGGCCAGGAGTAGGGTACGGCGTAAGGTAAGGTGTAGGGCTTGTGGTTGATTTCCGTTCCAGGCTAGGGTTAGGGTTAGGGAACGGCAAGGCTTAGGGCAAAGGAGAGGGTACGGAAACGTGGGAGGGTCGGGCTACGTGCTGACGCACGGGTCAGTGCCAGCGTACGGGCCAGGAGTAGGCAACGGCGTAGGATAAAGTGTAGGGCTGGTGGTGGGTTTGCATTCGGGGCTAGGGTTAGGGTTAGGGAACGGCAAGGCTTAGGGCACAGGTGAGGGTACGGAAACGTGGGAGCGTCAGGCTACGTGCTGACGCACAGTTCAGTGCCAGCGTACGGGCCAGGAATAGGGTACGGCGTAAGGTAAGGTGTCAGGCTGGTGGTGGGTTTCCGTTCCGGGCTAGGGTTAGGGTTAGGGAACGACAAGGCTTAGGGCACAGGTGAAGTTACGGAAACGTGGGAGGCTCGGGCTACGTGCTGACGCACGTGTCAGTGCCAGCGTACGGGCCAGGAGTAGGCAACGGCGTAGGATAAAGTGTAGGGCTGGTGGTGGATTTGCGTTCTGGGCTAGGGTTAGGGTTAGGGAACGGCAAGGCTTAGGGCACAGGTGAGGGTACGGAAACGTGGGAGGGTCAGGCTACGTGCTGACGCACGGGTCAGTGCCAGCGTACGGGCCAGGAGTAGGCAACGGCGTAAGGTAAGGTGTAGGGCTGGTGGTGGGTTTCTATTCCGGGCTAGGGTTAGGGTTAGGGAACGGCAAGGCTTAGGGCACAGGTGAGGGTACGGAAACGTGGGAGGGTCGGGCTACGTGCTGACGCACTGGTCAGTGCCAGCGTATGGGCCAGGAGTATGCAACGGCGTAGGATAAAGTGTAGGGCTGGTGGTTGTTTTCCGTTCTGGGCTAGGGTTAGGGTTAGGGAACGGCAAAGCTTAGGGCACAGGTGAGGGTACGGAAACGCGGGAGGGTAAGGCTGCGTGCTGATGCACGGTGCAGTGCCAGCGTACGGGCCAGGAGTAGGCAACGGCGTAAGGTAAGGTGTAGGGCTGGTGGTTGGTTTCCGTTCCAGGCTAGGGTTAGGGTTAGGGAACGGCAAGGCTTAGGGCACAGGTGAGGGTACGGAAACGTGGGAGCGTCGGGCTACGTGCTGACGCACGGGTCAGTGCCAGCGTACGGGCCAGGAGTAGGCAACGGCGTAGGATAAAGTGTAGGGCTGGTGGTGGATTTGCGTTCCAGGCTAGGGTTAGGGTTAGGGAACGGCAAGGCTTAGAGCACAGGTGAGGGTACGGAAACGTGGGAGGGTCAGGCTACGTGCTGATGCACGGTTCAGTGCCAGCGTACGGGCCAGGAATAGGGTACGGCGTAAGGTAAGGTGTAGGGCTGGTGCTGGGTTTCCGTTCCGGGCCAGGGTTAGGGTTAGGGAACGGCAAGGCTTAGGGCACAGGTGAGTGTACGGAAACGTGGGAGGGTCAGGCTACGTGCTGACGCACGGGTCAGTGCCAGCGTACGGGCCAGGAGTAGGGTACGGCGTAAGATAAGGTGTAGGGCTTGTGGTTGATTTCCGTTCCAGGCTAGGGTTAGGGTTAGGGAACGGCAAGGCTTAGGGCAAAGGAGAGGGTACGGAAACGTGGGAGGGTCGGGCCCTGTTCTGTCGCACGGGTTAGTGCCAGCATACGGGCCAGGAGTAGGCAACGACGTAGGATAAAGTGTAGGGCTGGTGGTGGGTTTCCATTCCGGGCTAGAGTTAGGGTTAGGGAACGGCAAGGCTTAGGGCACAGGTGAGGGTACGGAAACGTGGGAGGGTCAGGCTACGTGCTGACGCACGGGTCAGTGCCAGCGTACGGGCCAGGAGTAGGCAACGGCGTAAGGTAAGGTGTAGGGCTGGTGGTGGGTTTCTATTCCGGGCTAGGGTTAGGGTTAGGGAACGGCAAGGCTTAGGGCACAGGTGAGGGTACGGAAACGTGGGAGGGTCAGGCTACGTGCTGACGCACGGTTCAGTGCCAGCGTACGGGCCAGGAATAGGGTATGGCGTAAGGTAAGGTGTAGGGCTGGTGCTGGGTTTCCGTTCCGGGCGAGGGTTAGGGTTAGGGAACGGCAAGGCTTAGGGCACAGGTGAGGGTACGGAAACGTGGGAGGGTCAGGCTACGTGCTGACGCATGGTTCAGTGCCAACGTACGGGCCAGGAGTAGGGTACGGTGTAAGATAAGGTGTAGGGCTTGTGGTTGATTTCCGTTCCAGGCTAGGGTTAGGGTTAGGGAACGGCAAGGCTTAGGGCAAAGGAGAGGGTACGGAAACGTGGGAGGGTCGGGCCCCGTTCTGTCGCACGGGTTAGTGCCAGCATACGGGCCAGGAGTAGGCAACGACGTAGGATAAAGTGTAGGGCTGGTGGTGGGTTTCCATTCCGGGCTAGAGTTAGGGTTAGGGAACGGCAAGGCTTAGGGCACAGGTGAGGGTACGGAAACGTGGGAGGGTCAGGCTACGTGCTGACGCACGGGTCAGTGCCAGCGTACGTGCCAGGAGTAGGCAACGGTGTAAGGTAAGGTGTAGGGCTGGTGGTGGGTTTCTATTCCGGGCTAGGGTTAGGGTTAGGGAACGGCAAGGCTTAGGGCACAGGTGAGGTTACGGAAACGTGGGAGGGTCGGGCTACGTGCTGACGCACGGGTCAGTGCCAGCGTACGGGCCAGGAGTATGCAACGGCGTAGGATAAAGTGTAGGGCTGGTGGTTGTTTTCCGTTCCGGGCTAGTGTTAGGGTTAGGGAACGGCAAGGCTTAGGGCACAGGTGAGGTTACGGAAACGTGGGAGGGTCAGGCTACGTGCTGACGCACGGGTTAGTGCCAGCGTACGGGCCAGGAGTAGGCAACGGCGTAAGGTAAGGTGTAGGGCTGGTGGTTGGTTTCCGTTCCAGGCTAGGGTTAGGGTTAGGGAACGGCAAGGCTTAGGGCACAGGTGAGGGTACGGAAACGTGGGAGGGTCGGGCTACGTGCTGACGCACGTGTCAGTGCCAGCGTACGGGCCAGGAGTAGGCAACGGCGTAGGATAAAGTGTAGGGCTGGTGGTGGATTTGCGTTCGGGGCTAGGGTTAGGGTTAGGGAACGGCAAGGCTTAGGGCACAGGTTAGGGTACGGAAACGTGGGAGGGTCAGGCTACGTGCTGACGCACAGGTCAGTGCCAGTGTACAGGTCAGGAGTAGGGTACGGCGTAAGGTAACGTGTAGGGCTGGTGGTGGGTTTCTATTCCGGGCTAGGGTTAGGGTTAGGGAACGGCAAGGCTTAGGGCACAGGTGAGGGTACGGAAACGTGGGAGGGTCAGGCTACGTGCTGACGCACGGGTCAGTGCCAGCGTACGGGTCAGGAGTAGGGTATGGCGTAAGGTAAGGTGTAGGGCTGGTGGTGGGTTTCTATTCCGGGCTAGGGTTAGGGTTAGGGAACGGCAAGGCTTAGGGCACAGGTGAGGGTACGGAAACGTGGGAGGGTCGGGCTACGTGCTGACGCACGGGTCAGTGCCAGCGTACGGGCCAGGAGTAGGCAACGGCGTAGGATAAAGTGTAGGGCTGGTGGTGGATTTGCGTTCCGGGCTAGGGTTAGGGTTAGGGAACGGCAAGGCTTAGGGCACAGGTGAGGGTACGGAAACGTGGGAGGGTCAGGCTACGTGCTGACGCACGGTTCAGTGCCAGCGTACGGGCCAGGAATAGGGTACGGCATAAGGTAAGGTGTCAGTCTGGTGGTGGGTTTCCGTTCCGGGCTAGGGTTAGGGTTAGGGAACGGCAAGGCTTAGCGCACAGGTGAAGGTACGGAAACGTGGGAGGCTCGTGCTACGTGCTGACGCACGGGTCAGTGCCAGCGTACGGGCCAGGAGTAGGCAACGGCGTAGGATAAAGTATAGGCTGGTGGTGGATTTGCGTTCTGGGCTAGGGTTAGGGTTAGGGAACGGCAAGGCTTAGGGCACAGGAGAGGGTACGGAAACGCGGGAGGGTAAGGCTACGTGCTGATGCACGGGGCAGTGCCAGAGTACAGGCCAGGAGTAGGCAACGGCGTAGGGTAAGGTATAGGGCTAGTGGTGGGTTTCCATTCCGGGCTAGGGTTAGGGTTAGGGAACGGCAAGGCTTAGGGCACAGGTGAGGGTACGGAAACGTGGGAGGGTCAGGCTACGCGCTGACGCACGGGTCAGTGCCAGCGTACGGGCCAGGAGTAGGCAACGGCGTAGGATAAAGTGTAGGGCTGGTGGTGGATTTGCGTTCCGGGCTAGGGTTAGGGTTAGGCAACGGCAAGGCTTAGGGCACAGGTGAGGGTACGGAAACGTGGGAGGGTCAGGCTACGTGCTGACGCACGGGTCAGTGCCAGCGTACGGGTCAGGAGTAGGGTAAGGCGTAAGGTAAGTTGTAGGGCTGGTGGTGGGTTTCTATTCTGGGCTAGGGTTAGGGTTAGGGAACGGCAAGGCTTAGGGCACAGGTCAGGGTACGGAAACGCGGGAGGGTAAGGCTACGTGCTGATGAACGGTTCAGTGCCAGAGTACAGGCCAGGAGTAGGCAACGGCGTAGGGTAAGGTGTAGGGCTGGTGGTAGGTTTCCGTTCCAGGCTAGGGTTAGGGATAGGGAACGGCAAGGCTTAGGGCACAGGTGAGGGTACGGAAACGTGGGAGGGTCGGGCTACGTGCTGACGCATGGGTCAGTGCCAGCGTTCGGGCCAGGAGTAGGCAACAGCGTAGGATAAAGTGTAGGGCTGGTGGTGGATTTGTGTTCCAGGCTAGGGTTAGGGTTAGGGAACGGCAAGGCTTAGGGCACAGGTGAGGGTACGGAAACCTGGGAGGGTCAGGCTACGTGCTGACGCTCGGTTCAGTGCCAGCGTACGGGCCAGGAATAGGGTACGGCGTAAGGTAAGGTGTAGGGCTGGTGGTGGGTTTCCGTTCTGGCCTAGGGTTAGGGTTAGGGAACGGCAAGGCTTAGGGCACAGGTGAGGGTACGGAAACGTGGGAGGGTCAGGCTACGTGCTGACGCACGGGTCAGTGCCAACGTACGGGCCAGGAGTAGGGTACGGCGTAAGGTAAGGTGTAGGGCTTGTGGTTGATTTCCGTTCCAGGCTAGGGTTAGGGTTAGGGAACGGCAAGGCTTAGGGCAAAGGAGAGGGTACGGAAACGTGGGAGGGTCGGGCTACGTGCTGACGCACGGGTCAGTGCCAGCGTACGGGCCAGGAGTAGGCAACGGCGTAGGATAAAGTGTAGGGCTGGTGGTGGATTTGCATTCGGGGCTAGGGTTAGGGTTAGGGAACGGCAAGGCTTAGGGCACAGGTGAGGGTACGGAAACGTGGGAGGGTCAGGCTACGTGCTGACGCACAGTTCAGTGCCAGCGTACGGGCCAGGAATAGGGTATGGCGTAAGGTAAGGTGTCAGGCTGGTGGTGGGTTTCCGTTCTGGGCTAGGGTTAGGGTTAGGGAACGACAAGGCTTAGGGCACAGGTGAAGTTACGGAAACGTGGGAGGCTCGGGCTAGGTGCTGACGCACGGGTCAGTGCCAGCGTACGGGCCAGGAGTAGGCAACGTCGTAGGATAAAGTGTAGGGCTGGTGGTGGATTTGCGTTCTGGGCTAGGGTTAGGGTTAGGGAACGGCAAGGCTTAGGGCACAGGTGAGGGTACGGAAACGCGGGAGGGTAAGGCTGCGTGCTGATGCACGGTGCAGTGCCAGCGTACGGGCCAGGAGTAGGCAACGGCGTAAGGTAAGGTGTAGGGCTGTTGGTTGGTTTCCGTTCCAGGCTAGGGTTAGGGTTAGGGAACGGCAAGGCTTAGGGCACAGGTGAGGGTACGGAAACATGGGAGCGTCGGGCTACGTGCTGACGCACGGGTCAGTGCCAGCGTACGGGCCAGGAGTAGGCAACGGCGTAGGATAAAGTGTAGGGCTGGTGGTGGATTTGCGTTCCAGGCTAGGGTTAGGGTTAGGGAACGGCAAGGCTTAGAGCACAGGTGAGGGTACGGAAACGTGGGAGGGTCAGGCTACGTGCTGATGCACGGTTCAGTGCCAGCGTACGGGCCAGGAATAGGGTACGGCGTAAGGTAAGGTGTAGGGCTGGTGCTGGGTTTCCGTTCCGGGCCAGGGTTAGGGTTAGGGAACGGCAAGGCTTAGGGCACAGGTGAGGGTACGGAAACGTGGGAGGGTCAGGCTACGTGCTGACGCACGGGTCAGTGCCAACGTACGGGCCAGGAGTAGGGTACGGCGTAAGATAAGGTGTAGGGCTTGTGGTTGATTTCCGTTCCAGGCTAGGGTTAGGGTTAGGGAACGGCAAGGCTTAGGGCAAAGGAGAGGGTACGGAAACGTGGGAGGGTCGGGCCCCGTTCTGTCGCACGGTTAGTGCCAGCATACGGGCCAGGAGTAGGCAACGATGTAGGATAAAGTGTAGGGCTGGTGGTGGGTTTCCATTCCGGGCTAGAGTTAGGGTTAGGGAACGGCAAGGCTTAGGGCACAGGTGAGGGTACGGAAACGTGGGAGGGTCAGGCTACGTGCTGACGCACAGGTCAGTGCCAGCGTACGGGCCAGGAGTAGGCAACGGCGTAAGGTAAGGTGTAGGGCTGGTGGTGGGTTTCTATTCCGGGCTAGGGTTAGGGTTAGGGAACGGCAAGGCTTAGGGCACAGGTGAGGGTACGGAAACGTGGGAGGGTCGGGCTACGTGCTGACGCACGGGTCAGTGCCAGCGTACGGGCCAGGAGTATGCAACGGCGTAGGATAAAGTGTAGGGCTGGTGGTTGTTTTCCGTTCCGGGCTAGTGTTAGGGTTAGGGAACGGCAAGGCTTAGGGCACAGGTGAGGTTACGGAAACGTGGGAGGGTCAGGCTACGTGCTGACGCACGGGTTAGTGCCAGCATACGGGCCAGGAGTAGGCAACGGCGTAAGGTAAGGTGTAGGGCTGGTGGTTGGTTTCCGTTCCAGGCTAGGGCTAGGGTTAGGGAACGGCAAGGCTTAGGGCACAGGTGAGGGTACGGAAACGTGGGAGGGTCGGGCTACGTGCTGACGCACGTGTCAGTGCCAGCGTACGGGCCAGGAGTAGGCAACGGCGTAGGATAAAGTGTAGGGCTGGTGGTGGATTTGCGTTCGGGGCTAGGGTTAGGGTTAGGGAACGGCAAGGCTTAGGGCACAGGTGAGGGTACGGAAACGTGGGAGGGTCAGGCTACGTGCTGACGCACAGGTCAGTGCCAGCGTACAGGTCAGGAGTAGGGTACGGCGTAAGGTAACGTGTAGGGCTGGTGGTGGGTTTCTATTCCGGGCTAGGGTTAGGGTTAGGGAACAGCAAGGCTTAGGGCACAGGTGAGGGTACGGAAACGTGGGAGGGTCAGGCTACGTGCTGACGCACGGGTCAGTGCCAGCGTACGGGTCAGGAGTAGGGTATGGCGTAAGGTAAGGTGTAGGGCTGGTGGTGGGTTTCTATTCCGGGCTAGGGTTAGGGTTAGGGAACGGCAAGGCTTAGGGCACAGGTGAGGGTACGGAAACGTGGGAGGGTCGGGCTACGTGCTGACGCACGAGTCAGTGCCAGCGTACGGGCCAGGAGTAGGCAACGGCGTAGGATAAAGTGTAGGGCTGGTGGTGGATTTGCGTTCTGGGCTAGGGTTAGGGTTAGGGAACGGCAAGGCTTAGGGCACAGGTGAGGGTACGGAAACGTGGGAGGGTCAGGCTACGTGCTGACGCACGGGTCAGTGCCAACGTACGGGCCAGGAGTAGGGTACGGCGTAAGGTAAGGTGTAGGGCTTGTGGTTGATTTCCGTTCCAGGCTAGGGTTAGGGTTAGGGAACGGCAAGGCTTAGGGCAAAGGAGAGGGTACGGAAACGTGGGAGGGTCGGGCTACGTGCTGACGCACGGGTCAGTGCCAGCGTACGGGCCAGGAGTAGGCAACGGCGTAGGATAAAGTGTAGGGCTGGTGGTGGGTTTGCATTCGGGGCTAGGGTTAGGGTTAGGGAACGGCAAGGCTTAGGGCACAGGTGAGGGTACGGAAACGTGGGAGGGTCAGGCTACGTGCTGACGCACAGTTCAGTGCCAGCGTACGGGCCAGGAATTGGTACGCCGTAAGGTAAGGTGTCAGGCTGGTGGTGGGTTTCCGTTCCGGGCTAGGGTTAGGGTTAGGGAACGACAAGGCTTAGGGCACAGGTGAAGTTACGGAAACGTGGGAGGCTCGGGCTACGTGCTGACGCACGTGTCAGTGCCAGTGTACGGGCCAGGAGTAGGCAACGGCGTAGGATAAAGTGTAGGGCTGGTGGTGGATTTGCGTTCTGGGCTAGGGTTAGGGTTAGGGAACGGCAAGGCTTAGGGCACAGGTGAGGGTACGGAAACGCGGGAGGGTAAGGCTGCGTGCTGATGCACGGTGCAGTGCCAGCGTACGGGCCAGGAGTAGGCAACGGCGTAAGGTAAGGTGTAGGGCTGGTGGTTGGTTTCCGTTCCAGGCTAGGGTTAGGGTTAGGGAACGGCAAGGCTTAGGGCACAGGTGAGGGTACGGAAACGTGGGAGCGTCGGGCTACGTGCTGACGCACGGGTCAGTGCCAGCGTACGGGCCAGGAGTAGGCAACGGCGTAGGATAAAGTGTAGGGCTGGTGGTGGATTTGCGTTCCAGGCTAGGGTTAGGGTTAGGGAACGGCAAGGCTTAGAGCACAGGTGAGGGTACGGAAACGTGGGAGGGTCAGGCTACGTGCTGATGCACGGTTCAGTGCCAGCGTACGGGCCAGGAATAGGGTACGGCGTAAGGTAAGGTGTAGGGCTGGTGCTGGGTTTCCGTTCCGGGCCAGGGTTAGGGTTAGGGAACGGCAAGGCTTAGGGCACAGGTGAGGGTACGGAAACGTGGGAGGGTCAGGCTACGTGCTGACGCACGGGTCAGTGCCAACGTACGGGCCAGGAGTAGGGTACGGCGTAAGATAAGGTGTAGGGCTTGTGGTTGATTTCCGTTCCAGGCTAGGGTTAGGGTTAGGGAACGGCAAGGCTTAGGGCAAAGGAGAGGGTACGGAAACGTGGGAGGGTCGGGCCCTGTTCTGTCGCACGGGTTAGTGCCAGCATACGGGCCAGGAGTAGGCAACGTCGTAGGATAAAGTGTAGGGCTGGTGGTGGGTTTCCATTCCGGGCTAGAGTTATGGTTAGGGAACGGCAAGGCTTAGGGCACAGGTGAGGGTACGGAAACGTGGGAGGGTCAGGCTACGTGCTGACGCACGGGTCAGTGCCAGCGTACGGGCCAGGAGTAGGCAACGGCGTAAGGTAAGGTGTAGGGCTGGTGGTGGGTTTCTATTCCGGGCTAGGGTTAGGGTTAGGGAACGGCAAGGCTTAGGGCACAGGTGAGGTTACGGAAACGTGGGAGGGTCGGGCTACGTGCTGACGCACGAGTCAGTGCCAGCGTACGGGCCAGGAGTATGCAACGGCGTAGGATAAAGTGTAGGGCTGGTGGTTGTTTTCCGTTCCGGGCTAGTGTTAGGGTTAGGGAACGGCAAGGCTTAGGGCACAGGTGAGGTTACGGAAACGTGGGAGGGTCAGGCTACGTGCTGACGCACGGGTTAGTGCCAGCGTACGGGCCAGGAGTAGGCAACGGCGTAAGGTAAGGTGTAGGGCTGGTGGTTGGTTTCCGTTCCAGGCTAGGGCTAGGGTTAGGGAACGGCAAGGCTTAGGGCACAGGTGAGGGTACGGAAACGTGGGAGGGTCGGGCTACGTGCTGACGCACGTGTCAGTGCCAGTGTACGGGCCAGGAGTAGGCAACGGCGTAGGATAAAGTGTAGGGCTGGTGGTGGATTTGCGTTCGGGGCTAGGGTTAGGGTTAGGGAACGGCAAGGCTTAGGGCACAGGTGAGGGTACGGAAACGTGGGAGGGTCAGGCTACGTGCTGACGCACAGGTCAGTGCCAGCGTACAGGTCAGGAGTAGGGTACGGCGTAAGGTAACGTGTAGGGCTGGTGGTGGGTTTCTATTCCGGGCTAGGGTTAGGGTTAGGGAACGGCAAGGCTTAGGGCACAGGTGAGGGTACGGAAACGTGGGAGGGTCGGGCTACGTGCTGACGCACGGGTCAGTGCCAGCGTACGGGCCAGGAGTAGGCAACGGCGTAGGATAAAGTGTAGGGCTGGTGGTGGATTTGCGTTCCGGGCTAGGGTTAGGGTTAGGGAACGGCAAGGCTTAGGGCACAGGTGAGGGTACGGAAACGTGGGAGGGTCAGGCTACGTGCTGACGCAGAGTTCAGTGCCAGCGTACGGGCCAGGAATAGGGTACGGCGTAAGGTAAGGTGTCAGGCTGGTGGTGGGTTTCCGTTCTGGGCTAGGGTTAGGGTTAGGGAACGGCAAGGCTTAGGGCACAGGTGAAGGTACGGAAACGTGGGAGGCTCGTGCTACGTGCTGACGCATGGGTCAGTGACAGCGTACGGGCCAGGAGTAGGCAACGGCGTAGGATAAAGTATAGGCTGGTGGTGATTTGCGTTCTGGTCTAGGGTTAGGGTTAGGGAACGGCAAGGCTTAGGGCACAGGAGAGAGTACGGAAACGCGGGAGGGTAAGGCTACGTGCTGATGCACGGGGCAGTGCCAGAGTACAGGCCAGGAGTAGGCAACGGCGTAGGGTAAGGTGTAGGGCTGGTGGTGGGTTTCCATTCCGGGCTAGGGTTAGGGTTAGGGAACGGCAAGGCTTAGGGCACAGGTGAGGGTACGGAAACGTGGGAGGGTCAGGCTACGTGCTGACGCACGGGTCAGTGCCAGCGTATGGGCCAGGAGTAGGCAACGGCGTAGGATAAAGTGTAGGGCTGGTGGTGGTTTTGCGTTCCGGGCTAGGGTTAGGGTTAGGGAACGGCAAGGCTTAGGGCACAGGTGAGGGTACGGAAACGTGGGAGGGTCAGGCTACGTGCTGACGCACGGGTCAGTGCCAGCGTACGGGTCAGGAGTAGGGTAAGGCGTAAGGTAAGGTGTAGGGCTGGTGGTGGGTTTCTATTCCGGGCTAGGGTTAGGGTTAGGGAACGGCAAGGCTTAGGGCACAGGTCAGGGTACGGAAACGCAGGAGTGTAAGGCTACGTGCTGATGAACGGGTCAGTGCCAGAGTACAGGCCAGGAGTAGGCAACGGTGTAGGGTAAGGTGTAGGGCTGGTGGTTGGTTTCCGTTCCAGGCTAGGGTTAGGGTTAGGGAACGGCAAGGCTTAGGGCACAGGTGAGGGTACGGAAACGTGGGAGGGTCGGGCTACGTGCTGACGCACGGGTCAGTGCCAGCGTACGGGCCAGGAGTAGGCAACGGCGTAGAATAAAGTGTAGGGCTGGTGGTGGATTTGTGTTCCAGGCTAGGGTTAGGGTTAGGGAACGGCAAAGCTTAGGGCACAGGTGAGGGTACGGAAACGTGGGAGGTTCAGGCTACGTGCTGACGCACGCTTCAGTGCCAGCGTACGGGCCAGGAATAGGGTACGGCGTAAGGTAAGGTGTAGGGCTGGTGGTGGGTTTCCGTTCTGGCCTAGGGTTAGGGTTAGGGAACGGCAAGGCTTAGGGCACAGGTGAGGGTACGGAAACGTGGGAGGGTCAGGCTACGTGCTGACGCACGGGTCAGTGCCAACGTAGGGGCCAGGAGTAGGGTACGGCGTAAGGTAAGGTGTAGGGCTTGTGGTTGATTTCCGTTCCAGGCTAGGGTTAGGGTTAGGGAACGGCAAGGCTTAGGGCAAAGGAGAGGGTACGGAAACGTGGGAGGGTCGGGCTACGTGCTGACGCACGGGTCAGTGCCAGCGTACGGGCCAGGAGTAGGCAACGGCGTAGGATAAAGTGTAGGGCTGGTGGTGGATTTGCATTCGGGGCTAGGGTTAGGGTTAGGGAACGGCAAGGCTTAGGGCACAGGTGAGGGTACGGAAACGTGGGAGGGTCAGGCTACGTGCTGACGCACAGTTCAGTGCCAGCGTACGGGCCAGGAATAGGGTACGGCGTAAGGTAAGGTGTCAGGCTGGTGGTGGGTTTCCGTTCCGGGCTAGGGTTAGGGTTAGGGAACCACAAGGCTTAGGGCACAGGTGAAGTTACGGAAACGTGGGAGGCTCGGGCTACGTGCTGACGCACGGGTCAGTGCCAGCGTACGGGTCAGGAGTAGGCAACGGCGTAGGATAAAGTGTAGGGCTGGTGGTGGATTTGCGTTCTGGGCTAGGGTTAGGGTTAGGGAACGGCAAGGCTTAGGGCACAGGTGAGGGTACGGAAACGCGGGAGGGTAAGGCTGCGTGCTGATGCACGGTGCAGTGCCAGCGTACGGGCCAGGAGTAGGCAACGGCGTAAGGTAAGGTGTAGGGCTGGTGGTTGGTTTCCGTTCCAGGCTAGGGTTAGGGTTAGGGAACGGCAAGGCTTAGGGCACAGGTGAGGGTACGGAAACGTGGGAGCGTCGGGCTACGTGCTGACGCACGGGTCAGTGCCAGCGTACGGGCCAGGAGTAGGCAACGGCGTAGGATAAAGTGTAGGGCTGGTGGTGGATTTGCGTTCCAGGCTAGGGTTAGGTTTAGGGAACGGCAAGGCTTAGAGCACAGGTGAGGGTACGGAAACGTGGGAGGGTCAGGCTACGTGCTGATGCACGGTTCAGTGCCAGCGTACGGGCCAGGAATAGGGTACGGCGTAAGGTAAGGTGTAGGGCTGGTGCTGGGTTTCCGTTCCGGGCCAGGTTTAGGGTTAGGGAACGGCAAGGCTTAGGGCACAGGTGAGGGTACGGAAACGTGGGAGGGTCAGGCTACGTGCTGACGCACGGGTCAGTGCCAACGTACGGGCCAGGAGTAGGGTACGGCGTAAGATAAGGTGTAGGGCTTGTGGTTGATTTCCGTTCCAGGCTAGGGTTAGGGTTAGGGAACGGCAAGGCTTAGGGCAAAGGAGAGGGTACGGAAACGTGGGAGGGTCGGGCCCCGTTCTGTCGCACTGGTTAGTGCCAGTATACGGGCCAGGAGTAGGCAACGACGTAGGATAAAGTGTAGGGCTGGTGGTGGGTTTCCATTCCGGGCTAGAGTTAGGGTTAGGGAACGGCAAGGCTTAGGGCACAGGTGAGGGTACTGAAACGTGGGAGGCTCAGGCTACGTGCTGACGCATGGGTCAGTGCCAGCGTACGGGCCACGAGTAGGAAACGGCGTAAGGTAAGGTGTAGGGCTGGTGGTGGGTTTCTATTCCGGGCTAGGGTTAGGGTTAGGGAACGGCAAGGCTTAGGGCACAGGTGAGGTTACGGAAACGTGGGAGGGTCGGGCTACGTGCTGACGCACGGGTCAGTGCCAGCGTACGGGCCAGGAGTATGCAACGGCATAGGATAGAGTGTAGGGCTGGTGGTAGTTTTCCGTTCCGGGCTAGTGTTAGGGTTAGGGAACGGCAAGGCTTAGGGCACAGGTGAGGGTACGGAAACGTGGGAGGGTCAGGCTACGTGCTGACGCACGGGTCAGTGCCAGCGTATGGGCCAGGAGTAGGCAACGGCGTAGGATAAAGTGTAGGGCTGGTGGTGGTTTTGCGTTCCGGGCTAGGGTTAGGGTTAGGGAACGGCAAGGCTTAGGGCACAGGTGAGGGTACGGAAACGTGGGAGGGTCAGGCTACGTGCTGACGCACGGGTCAGTGCCAGCGTACGGGTCAGGAGTAGGGTAAGGCGTAAGGTAAGGTGTAGGGCTGGTGGTGGGTTTCTATTCCGGGCTAGGGTTAGGGATAGGGAACGGCAAGGCTTAGGGCACAGGTCAGGGTACGGAAACGCAGGAGTGTAAGGCTACGTGCTGATGAACGGGTCAGTGCCAGAGTACAGGCCAGGAGTAGGCAACGGTGTAGGGTAAGGTGTAGGGCTGGTGGTTGGTTTCCGTTCCAGGCTAGGGTTAGGGTTAGGGAACGGCAAGGCTTAGGGCACAGGTGAGGGTACGGAAACGTGGGAGGGTCGGGCTACGTGCTGACGCACGGGTCAGTGCCAGCGTACGGGCCAGGAGTAGGCAACGGCGTAGAATAAAGTGTAGGGCTGGTGGTGGATTTGTGTTCCAGGCTAGGGTTAGGGTTAGGGAACGGCAAAGCTTAGGGCACAGGTGAGGGTACGGAAACGTGGGAGGTTCAGGCTACGTGCTGACGCACGCTTCAGTGCCAGCGTACGGGCCAGGAATAGGGTACGGCGTAAGGTAAGGTGTAGGGCTGGTGGTGGGTTTCCGTTCTGGCCTAGGGTTAGGGTTAGGGAACGGCAAGGCTTAGGGCACAGGTGAGGGTACGGAAACGTGGGAGGGTCAGGCTACGTGCTGACGCACGGGTCAGTGCCAACGTAGGGGCCAGGAGTAGGGTACGGCGTAAGGTAAGGTGTAGGGCTTGTGGTTGATTTCCGTTCCAGGCTAGGGTTAGGGTTAGGGAACGGCAAGGCTTAGGGCAAAGGAGAGGGTACGGAAACGTGGGAGGGTCGGGCTACGTGCTGACGCACGGGTCAGTGCCAGCGTACGGGCCAGGAGTAGGCAACGGCGTAGGATAAAGTGTAGGGCTGGTGGTGGATTTGCATTCGGGGCTAGGGTTAGGGTTAGGGAACGGCAAGGCTTAGGGCACAGGTGAGGGTACGGAAACGTGGGAGGGTCAGGCTACGTGCTGACGCACAGTTCAGTGCCAGCGTACGGGCCAGGAATAGGGTACGGCGTAAGGTAAGGTGTCAGGCTGGTGGTGGGTTTCCGTTCCGGGCTAGGGTTAGGGTTAGGGAACGACAAGGCTTAGGGCACAGGTGAAGTTACGGAAACGTGGGAGGCTCGGGCTACGTGCTGACGCACGGGTCAGTGCCAGCGTACGGGTCAGGAGTAGGCAACGGCGTAGGATAAAGTGTAGGGCTGGTGGTGGATTTGCGTTCTGGGCTAGGGTTAGGGTTAGGGAACGGCAAGGCTTAGGGCACAGGTGAGGGTACGGAAACGCGGGAGGGTAAGGCTGCGTGCTGATGCACGGTGCAGTGCCAGCGTACGGGCCAGGAGTAGGCAACGGCGTAAGGTAAGGTGTAGGGCTGGTGGTTGGTTTCCGTTCCAGGCTAGGGTTAGGGTTAGGGAACGGCAAGGCTTAGGGCACAGGTGAGGGTACGGAAACGTGGGAGCGTCGGGCTACGTGCTGACGCACGGGTCAGTGCCAGCGTACGGGCCAGGAGTAGGCAACGGCGTAGGATAAAGTGTAGGGCTGGTGGTGGATTTGCGTTCCAGGCTAGGGTTAGGTTTAGGGAACGGCAAGGCTTAGAGCACAGGTGAGGGTACGGAAACGTGGGAGGGTCAGGCTACGTGCTGATGCACGGTTCAGTGCCAGCGTACGGGCCAGGAATAGGGTACGGCGTAAGGTAAGGTGTAGGGCTGGTGCTGGGTTTCCGTTCCGGGCCAGGTTTAGGGTTAGGGAACGGCAAGGCTTAGGGCACAGGTGAGGGTACGGAAACGTGGGAGGGTCAGGCTACGTGCTGACGCACGGGTCAGTGCCAACGTACGGGCCAGGAGTAGGGTACGGCGTAAGATAAGGTGTAGGGCTTGTGGTTGATTTCCGTTCCAGGCTAGGGTTAGGGTTAGGGAACGGCAAGGCTTAGGGCAAAGGAGAGGGTACGGAAACGTGGGAGGGTCGGGCCCCGTTCTGTCGCACTGGTTAGTGCCAGTATACGGGCCAGGAGTAGGCAACGACGTAGGATAAAGTGTAGGGCTGGTGGTGGGTTTCCATTCCGGGCTAGAGTTAGGGTTAGGGAACGGCAAGGCTTAGGGCACAGGTGAGGGTACTGAAACGTGGGAGGCTCAGGCTACGTGCTGACGCATGGGTCAGTGCCAGCGTACGGGCCACGAGTAGGAAACGGCGTAAGGTAAGGTGTAGGGCTGGTGGTGGGTTTCTATTCCGGGCTAGGGTTAGGGTTAGGGAACGGCAAGGCTTAGGGCACAGGTGAGGTTACGGAAACGTGGGAGGGTCGGGCTACGTGCTGACGCACGGGTCAGTGCCAGCGTACGGGCCAGGAGTATGCAACGGCATAGGATAGAGTGTAGGGCTGGTGGTAGTTTTCCGTTCCGGGCTAGTGTTAGGGTTAGGGAACGGCAAGGCTTAGGGCACAGGTGAGGTTACGGAAACGTGGGAGGGTCAGGCTACGTGCTGACGCACGGGTTAGTGCCAGCGTACGGGCCAGGAGTAGGCAACGGCGTAAGGTAAGGTGTAGGGCTGGTGGTTGGATTCCGTTCCAGGCTAGGGTTAGGGTTAGGGAACGGCAAGGCTTAGGGCACAGGTGAGGGTACGGAAAGGTGGGAGGGTCGGGCTACGTGCTGACGCACGTGTCAGTGCCAGCGTACGGGCCAGGAGTAGGCAACGGCGTAGGATAAAGTGTAGGGCTGGTGGTGGATTTGCGTTCGGGGCTAGGGTTAGGGTTAGGGAACGGCAAGGCTTAGGGCACAGGTGAGGGTACGGAAACGTGGGAGGGTCAGGCTACGTGCTGACGCACAGGTCAGTGCCAGCGTACAGGTCAGGAGTAGGGTACGCGTAAGGTAACGTGTAGGGCTGGTGGTGGGTTTCTATTCCGGGCTAGGGTTAGGGTTAGGGAACAGCAAGGCTTAGGGCACAGGTGAGGGTACGGAAACGTGGGAGGGTCAGGCTACGTGCTGACGCACGGGTCAGTGCCAGCGTACGGGTCAGGAGTAGGGTATGGCGTAAGGTAAGGTGTAGGGCTGGTGGTGGGTTTCTATTCCGGGCTAGGGTTAGGGTTAGGGAACGGCAAGGCTTAGGGCACAGGTGAGGGTACGGAAACGTGGGAGGGTCGGGCTACGTGCTGACGCACGGGTCAGTGCCAGCGTACGGGCCAGGAGTAGGCAACGGCGTAGAATAAAGTGTAGGGCTGGTGGTGGATTTGTGTTCCAGGCTAGGGTTAGGGTTAGGGAATGGCAAAGCTTAGGGCACAGGTGAGGGTACGGAAACGTGGGAGGTTCAGGCTACGTGCTGACGCACGGTTCAGTGCCAGCGTACGGGCCAGGAATAGGGTACGGCGTAAGGTAAGGTGTAGGGCTGGTGGTGGGTTTCCGTTCTGGCCTAGGGTTAGGGTTAGGGAACGGCAAGGCTTAGGGCACAGGTGAGGGTACGGAAACGTGGGAGGGTCAGGCTACTTGCTGACGCACGGGTCAGTGCCAACGTAGGGGCCAGGAGTAGGGTACGGCGTAAGGTAAGGTGTAGGGCTTGTGGTTGATTTCCGTTCCAGGCTAGGGTTAGGGTTAGGGAACGGCAAGGCTTAGGGCAAAGGAGAGGGTACGGAAACGTGGGAGGGTCGGGCTACGTGCTGACGCACGGGTCAGTGCCAGCGTACGGGCCAGGAGTAGGCAACGGCGTAGGATAAAGTGTAGGGCTGGTGGTGGATTTGCATTCGGGGCTAGGGTTAGGGTTAGGGAACGGCAAGGCTTAGGGCACAGGTGAGGGTACGGAAACGTGGGAGGGTCAGGCTACGTGCTGACGCACAGTTCAGTGCCAGCGTACGGCCCAGGAATAGGGTACGGCGTAAGGTAAGGTGTCAGGCTGGTGGTGGGTTTCCGTTCCGGGCTAGGGTTAGGGTTAGGGAACGACAAGGCTTAGGGCACAGGTGAAGTTACGGAAACGTGGGAGGCTCGGGCTAGGTGCTGACGCACGGGTCAGTGCCAGCGTACGGGCCAGGAGTAGGCAACGGCGTAGGATAAAGTGTAGGGCTGGTGGTGGATTTGCGTTCTGGGCTAGGGTTAGGGTTAGGGAACGGCAAGGCTTAGGGCACAGGTGAGGGTACGGAAACGCGGGAGTGTAAGGCTGCGTGCTGATGCACGGTGCAGTGCCAGCGTACGGGCCAGGAGTAGGCAACGGCGTAAGGTAAGGTGTAGGGCTGGTGGTTGGTTTCCGTTCCAGGCTAGGGTTAGGGTTAGGGAACGGCAAGGCTTAGGGCACAGGTGAGGGTACGGAAACGTGGGAGCGTCGGGCTACGTGCTGACGCACGGGTCAGTGCCAGCGTACGGGCCAGGAGTAGGCAACGGCGTAGGATAAAGTGTAGGGCTGGTGGTGGATTTGCGTTCCAGGCTAGGGTTAGGTTTAGGGAACGGCAAGGCTTAGAGCACAGGTGAGGGTACGGAAACGTGGGAGGGTCAGGCTACGTGCTGATGCACGGTTCAGTGCCAGCGTACGGGCCAGGAATAGGGTACGGCGTAAGGTAAGGTGTAGGGCTGGTGCTGGGTTTCCGTTCCGGGCCAGGGTTAGGGTTAGGGAACGGCAAGGCTTAGGGCACAGGTGAGGGTACGGAAACGTGGGAGGGTCAGGCTACGTGCTGACGCACGGGTCAGTGCCAACGTACGGGCCAGGAGTAGGGTACGGCGTAAGATAAGGTGTAGGGCTTGTGGTTGATTTCCGTTCCAGGCTAGGGTTAGGGTTAGGGAACGGCAAGGCTTAGGGCAAAGGAGAGGGTACGGAAACGTGGGAGGGCCCGGCCCCGTTCTGTCGCACTGGTTAGTGCCAGTATACGGGCCAGGAGTAGGCAATGACGTAGGATAAAGTGTAGGGCTGGTGGTGGGTTTCCATTCCGGGCTAGAGTTAGGGTTAGGGAACGGCAAGGCTTAGGGCACAGGTGAGGGTACGGAAACGTGGGAGGCTCAGGCTACGTGCTGACGCATGGGTCAGTGCCAGCGTACGGGCCACGAGTAGGCAACGGCGTAAGGTAAGGTGTAGGGCTGGTGGTGGGTTTCTATTCCGGGCTAGGGTTAGGGTTAGGGAACGGCAAGGCTTAGGGCACAGGTGAGGTTACGGAAACGTGGGAGGGTCGGGTTACGTGCTGACGCACGGGTCAGTGCCAGCGTACGGGCCAGGAGTATGCAACGGCATAGGATAAAGTGTAGGGCTGGTGGTAGTTTTCCGTTCCGGGCTAGTGTTAGGGTTAGGGAACGGCAAGGCTTAGGGCACAGGTGAGGTTACGGAAACGTGGGAGGGTCAGGCTACGTGCTGACGCACGGGTTAGTGCCAGCGTACGGGTCAGGAGTAGGCAACGGCGTAAGGTAAGGTGTAGGGCTGGTGGTTGGATTCCGTTCCAGGCTAGGGTTAGGGTTAGGGAACGGCAAGGCTTAGGGCACAGGTGAGGGTACGGAAACGTGGGAAGGTCGGGCTACGTGCTGACGCACGTGTCAGTGCCAGCGTACGGGCCAGGAGTAGGCAACGGCGTAGGATAAAGTGTAGGGCTGGTGGTGGATTTGCGTTCGGGGCTAGGGTTAGGGTTAGGGAACGGCAAGGCTTAGGGCACAGGTGAGGGTACGGAAACGTGGGAGGGTCAGGCTACGTGCTGACGCACAGGTCAGTGCCAGCGTACAGGTCAGGAGTAGGGTACGCGTAAGGTAACGTGTAGGGCTGGTGGTGGGTTTCTATTCCGGGCTAGGGTTAGGGTTAGGGAACAGCAAGGCTTAGGGCACAGGTGAGGGTACGGAAACGTGGGAGGGTCAGGCTACGTGCTGACGCACGGGTCAGTGCCAGCGTACGGGTCAGGAGTAGGGTATGGCGTAAGGTAAGGTGTAGGGCTGGTGGTGGGTTTCTATTCCGGGCTAGGGTTAGGGTTAGGGAACGGCAAGGCTTAGGGCACAGGTGAGGGTACGGAAACGTGGGAGGGTCGGGCTACGTGCTGACGCAAGGGTCAGTGCCAGCGTACGGGCCAGGAGTAGGCAACGGCATAGGATAAAGTGTAGGGCTGGTGGTGGATTTGCGTTCTGGGCTAGGGTTAGGGTTAGGGAACGGCAAGGCTTAGGGCACAGGTGAGGGTACGGAAACGCGGGAGGGTAAGGCTGCGTGCTGATGCACGGTGCAGTGCCAGCGTACGGGCCAGGAGTAGGCAACGGCGTAAGGTAAGGTGTAGGGCTGGTGGTTGGTTTCCATTCCAGGCTAGGGTTAGGGTTAGGGAACGGCAAGGCTTAGGGCACAGGTGAGGGTACGGAAACGTGGGAGGGTCGAGCTACGTGCTGACGCACGGGTCAGTGCCAGCGTACGGGCCAGGAGTAGGCAACGGCGTAGGATAAAGTGTAGGGCTGGTGGTGGATTTGCGTTCCAGGCTAGGGTTAGGGTTAGGGAACGGCAAGGCTTAGAGCACAGGTGAGGGTACGGAAACGTGGGAGGGTCAGGCTACGTGCTGACGCACGGTTCAGTGCCAGCGTACGGGCCAGGAATAGGGTACGGCGTAAGGTAAGGTGTAGGGCTGGTGCTGGGTTTCCGTTCCGGGCCAGGGTTAGGGTTAGGGAACGGCAAGGCTTAGGGCACAGGTGAGGGTACGGAAACGTGGGAGGGTCAGGCTACGTGCTGACGCACGGGTCAGTGCCAACGTACGGGCCAGGAGTAGGGTACGGCGTAAGATAAGGTGTAGAGCTTGTGGTTGATTTCCGTTCCAGGCTAGGGTTAGGGTTAGGGAACGGCAAGGCTTAGGGCAAAGGAGAGGGTACGGAAACGTGGGAGGGTCAGGCTACGTGCTGACGCACGGTTCAGTGCCAGCGTACGGGCCAGGAATAGGGTACGGCATAAGGTAAGGTGTCAGGCTGGTGGTTGGTTTCCGTTCCGGGCTAGGGTTAGGGTTAGGGAACGGCAAGGCTTAGGGCACAGGTGAAGGTACGGAAACGTGGGAGGCTCGTGCTACGTGCTGACGCACGGGTCAGTGCCAGCGTACGGGCCAGGAGTAGGCAACGGCGTAGGATAAAGTGTGGGGCTGGTGGTGGATTTGCGTTCCGGGCTAGGGTTAGGGTTAGGGAACGGCAAGGCTTAGGGCACAGGTGAGGGTACGGAAACGTGGGAGCGTCAGGCTACGTGCTGACGCACGGGTCAGTGCCAGCGTACGGGTCAGGAGTAGGGTAAGGCGTAAGGTAAGGTGTAGGGCTGGTGGTGGGTTTCTATTCCGGGCTAGGGTTAGGGTTAGGGAACGGCAAGGATTAGGGCACAGGTCAGGGTACGGAAACGCGGGAGGGTAAGGCTACGTGCTGATGAACGGGTCAGTGCCAGAGTACAGGCCAGGAGTAGGCAACGGCGTAGGGTAAGGTGTAGGGCTGGTGGTTGGTTTCCGTTCCAGGCTAGGGTTAGGGTTAGGGAACGGCAAGGCTTAGGGCACAGGTGAGGGTACGGAAACGTGGGAGGGTCGGGCTACGTGCTGACGCACGGGTCAGTGCCAGCGTACGGGACAGGAGTAGGCAACGGCGTAGGATAAAGTGTAGGGCTGGTGGTGGATTTGCGTTCCAGGCTAGGGTTAGGGTTAGGGAACGGCAAGGCTTAGGGCACAGGTGAGGGTACGGAAACGTGGGAGGGTCAGGCTACGTGCTGACGCACGGTTCAGTGCCAGCGTACGGGCCAGGAATAGGGTACGGCGTAAGGTAAGGTGTAGGGCTGGTGGTGGGTTTCCGTTCTGGCCTAGGGTTAGGGTTAGGGAACGGCAAGGCTTAGGGCACAGGTGAGGGTACGGAAACGTGGGAGGGTCAGGCTACGTGCTGACGCACGGGTCAGTGCCAACGTACGGGCCAGGAGTAGGGTACGGCGTAAGGTAAGGTGTAGGGCTTGTGGTTGATTTCCGTTCCAGGCTAGGGTTAGGGTTAGGGAACGGCAAGGCTTAGGGCAAAGGAGAGGGTACGGAAACGTGGGAGGGTCGGGCTACGTGCTGACGCACGGGTCAGTGCCAGCGTACGGGCCAGGAGTAGGCAACGGCGTAGGATAAAGTGTAGGGCTGGTGGTGGATTTGCATTCGGGGCTAGGGTTAGGGTTAGGGAACGGCAAGGCTTAGGGCACAGGTGAGGGTACGGAAACGTGGGAGGGTCAGGCTACGTGCTGACGCACAGTTCAGTGCCAGCGTACGGGCCAGGAATAGGGTACGGCGTAAGGTAAGGTGTCAGGCTGGTGGTGGGTTTCCGTTCCGGGCTAGGGTTAGGGTTAGGGAACGACAAGGCTTAGGGCACAGGTGAAGTTACGGAAACGTGGGAGGCTCGGGCTACGTGCTGACGCACGGGTCAGTGCCAGCGTACGGGCCAGGAGTAGGCAACGGCGTAGGATAAAGTGTAGGGCTGGTGGTGGATTTGCGTTCTGGGCTAGGGTAAGGGTTAGGGAACGGCAAGGCTTAGGGCACAGGTGAGGGTACGGAAACGCGGGAGGGTAAGGCTGCGTGCTGATGCACGGTGCAGTGCCAGCGTACGGGCCAGGAGTAGGCAACGGCGTAAGGTAAGGTGTAGGGCTGGTGGTTGGTTTCCGTTCCAGGCTAGGGTTAGGGTTAGGGAACGGCAAGGCTTAGGGCACAGGTGAGGGTACGGAAACGTGGGAGGGTCAGGCTACGTGCTGACGCACGGGTCAGTGCCAGCGTACGGGCCAGGAGTAGGCAACGGCGTAAGGTAAGGTGTAGGGCTGGTGGTGGGTTTCTATTCCGGGCTAGGGTTAGGGTTAGGGAATGGCAAGGCTTAGGGCACAGGTGAGGTTACGGAAACGTGGGAGGGTCGGGCTACGTGCTGACGCACGGGTCAGTGCCAGCGTACGGGCCAGGAGTATGCAACGGCGTAGGATAAAGTGTAGGGCTTGTGGTTGTTTTCCGTTCCGGGCTAGTGTTAGGGTTAGGGAACGGCAAGGCTTAGGGCACAGGTGAGGTTACGGAAACGTGGGAGGGTCAGGCTACGTGCTGACGCACGGGTTAGTGCCAGCGTACGGGCCAGGAGTAGGCAACGGCGTAAGGTAAGGTGTAGGGCTGGTGGTTGGTTTCCGTTCCAGGCTAGGGTTAGGGTTAGGGAACGGCAAGGCTTAGGGCACAGGTGAGGGTACGGAAACGTGGGAGGGTCAGGCTACGTGCTGACGCACGGGTCAGTGCCAGCGTACGGGTCAGGAGTAGGGTATGGCGTAAGGTAAGGTGTAGGGATGGTGGTGGGTTTCTATTCCGGGCTAGGGTTAGGGTTAGGGAACGGCAAGGCTTAGGGCACAGGTGAGGGTACGGAAACGTGGGAGGGTCGGGCTACGTGCTGACGCACGGGTCAGTGCCAGCGTACGGGCGAGGAGTAGGCAACGGCGTAGGATAAAGTGTAGGGCTGGTGGTGGATTTGCGTTCTGGGCTAAGGTTAGGGTTAGGGAACGGCAAGGCTTAGGGCACAGGTGAGGGTACGGAAACGTGGGAGGGTAAGGCTGCGTGCTGATGCATGGTGCAGTGCCAGCGTACGGGCCAGGAGTAGGCAACGGCGTAAGGTAAGGTGTAGGGCTGGTGGTTGGTTTCCATTCCAGGCTAGGGTTAGGGTTAGGGAACGGCAAGTTTTAGGGCACAGGTGAGGGTACGGAAACGTGGGAGGTTCGGGCTACGTGCTGACGCACGGGTCAGTGCCAGCGTACGGGCCAGGAGTAGGCAACGGCGTAGGATAAAGTGTAGGGCTGGTGGTGGATTTGCGTTCCAGGCTAGGGTTAGGGTTAGGGAACGGCAAGGCTTAGAGCACAGGTGAGGGTACGGAAACGTGGGAGGGTCAGGCTACGTGCTGATGCACGGTTCAGTGCCAGCGTACGGGCCAGGAATAGGGTACGGCGTAAGGTAAGGTGTAGGGCTGGTGCTGGGTTTCCGTTCCGGGCCAGGGTTAGGGTTAGGGAACGGCAAGGCTTAGGGCACAGGTGAGGGTACGGAAACGTGGGAGGGTCAGGCTACGTGCTGACGCACGGGTCAGTGCCAACGTACGGGCCAGGAGTAGGGTACGGCGTAAGATAAGGTGTAGGGCTTGTTGTTGATTTCCGTTCCAGGCTAGGGTTAGGGTTAGGGAACGGCAAGGCTTAGGGCAAAGGAGAGGGTACGGAAACGTGGGAGGGTCGGGCCCCGTTCTGTCGCACGGGTTAGTGCCAGCATACGGGCCAGGAGTAGGCAACGATGTAGGATAAAGTGTAGGGCTGGTGGTGGGTTTCCATTCCGGGCTAGAGTTAGGGTTAGGGAACGGCAAGGCTTAGGGCACAGGTGAGGGTACGGAAACGTGGGAGGGTCAGGCTACGTGCTGACGCACGGGTCAGTGCCAGCGTACGGGCCAGGAGTAGGCAACGGCGTAAGGTAAGGTGTAGGGCTGGTGGTGGGTTTCTATTCCGGGCTAGGGTTAGGGTTAGGGAACGGCAAGGCTTAGGGCACAGGTGAGGTTACGGAAACGTGGGAGGGTCGGGCTACGTGCTGACGCACGGGTCAGTGCCAGCGTACGGGCCAGGAGTATGCAACGGCGTAGGATAAAGTGTAGGGCTGGTGGTTGTTTTCCGTTCCGGGCTAGTGTTAGGGTTAGGGAACGGCAAGGCTTAGGGCACAGGTGAGGTTACGGATACGTGGGAGGGTCAGGCTACGTGCTGATGCACGGGTTAGTGCCAGCGTACGGGCCAGGAGTAGGCAACGGCGTAAGGTAAGGTGTAGGGCTGGTGGTTGGTTTCCGTTCCAGGCTAGGGTTAGGGTTAGGGAACGGCAAGGCTTAGGGCACAGGTGAGGGTACGGAAACATGGGAGGGTCGGGCTACGTGCTGACGCACGTGTCAGTGCCAGCGTACGGGCCAGGAGTAGGCAACGGCGTAGGATAAATTGTAGGGCTGGTGGTGGATTTGCGTTCGGGGCTAGGGTTAGGGTTAGGGAACGGCAAGGCTTAGGGCACAGGTGAGGGTACGGAAACGTGGGAGGGTCAGGCTACGTGCTGACGCACAGGTCAGTGCCAGCGTACAGGTCAGGAGTAGGGTACGGCGTAAGGTAACGTGTAGGGCTGGTGGTGGGTTTCTATTCCGGGCTAGGGTTAGGGTTAGGGAACAGCAAGGCTTAGGGCACAGGTGAGGGTACGGAAACGTGGGAGGGTCAGGCTACGTGCTGACGCACGGGTCAGTGCCAGCGTACGGGTCAGGAGTAGGGTATGGCGTAAGGTAAGGTGTAGGGCTGGTGGTGGGTTTCTATTCCGGGCTAGGGTTAGGGTTAGGGAACGGCAAGGCTTAGGGCACAGGTGAGGGTACGGAAACGTGGGAGGGTCGGGCTACGTGCTGACGCACGGGTCAGTGCCAGCGTACGGGCCAGGAGTAGGCAACGGCGTAGGATAAAGTGTAGGGCTGGTGGTGGATTTGCGTTCTGGGCTAGGGTTAGGGTTAGGGAACGGCAAGGCTTAGGGCACAGGTGAGGGTACGGAAACGCGGGAGGGTAAGGCTGCGTGCTGATGCACGGTGCAGTGCCAGCGTACGGGCCAGGAGTAGGCAACGGCGTAAGGTAAGGTGTAGGGCTGGTGGTTGGTTTCCGTTCTGGCCTAGGGTTAGGGTTAGGGAACGGCAAGGCTTAGGGCACAGGTGAGGGTACGGAAACGTGGGAGGGTCAGGCTACGTGCTGACGCACGGGTCAGTGCCAACGTACGGGCCAGGAGTAGGGTACGGCGTAAGGTAAGGTGTAGGGCTTGTGGTTGATTTCCGTTCCAGGCTAGGGTTAGGGTTAGGGAACGGCAAGGCTTAGGGCAAAGGAGAGGGTACGGAAACGTGGGAGGGTCGGGCTACGTGCTGACGCACGGGTCAGTGCCAGCGTACGGGCCAGGAGTAGGCAACGGCGTAGGATAAAGTGTAGGGCTGGTGGTGGATTTGCATTCGGGGCTAGGGTTAGGGTTAGGGAACGGCAAGGCTTAGGGCACAGGTGAGGGTACGGAAACGTGGGAGGGTCAGGCTACGTGCTGACGCACAGTTCAGTGCCAGCGTACGGGCCAGGAATAGGGTACGGCGTAAGGTAAGGTGTCAGGCTGGTGGTGGGTTTCCGTTCCGGGCTAGGGTTAGGGTTAGGGAACAAGGCTTAGGGCACAGGTGAAGTTACGGAAACGTGGGAGGCTCGGGCTACGTGCTGACGCACGGGTCAGTGCCAGCGTACGGGCCAGGAGTAGGCAACGGCGTAGGATAAAGTGTAGGGCTGGTGGTGGATTTGCGTTCTGGGCTAGGGTAAGGGTTAGGGAACGGCAAGGCTTAGGGCACAGGTGAGGGTACGGAAACGCGGGAGGGTAAGGCTGCGTGCTGATGCACGGTGCAGTGCCAGCGTACGGGCCAGGAGTAGGCAACGGCGTAAGGTAAGGTGTAGGGCTGGTGGTTGGTTTCCGTTCCAGGCTAGGGTTAGGGTTAGGGAACGGCAAGGCTTAGGGCACAGGTGAGGGTACGGAAACGTGGGAGGGTCAGGCTACGTGCTGACGCACGGGTCAGTGCCAGCGTACGGGCCAGGAGTAGGCAACGGCGTAAGGTAAGGTGTAGGGCTGGTGGTGGGTTTCTATTCCGGGCTAGGGTTAGGGTTAGGGAACGGCAAGGCTTAGGGCACAGGTGAGGTTACGGAAACGTGGGAGGGTCGGGCTACGTGCTGACGCACGGGTCAGTGCCAGCGTACGGGCCAGGAGTATGCAACGGCGTAGGATAAAGTGTAGGGCTTGTGGTTGTTTTCCGTTCCGGGCTAGTGTTAGGGTTAGGGAACGGCAAGGCTTAGGGCACAGGTGAGGTTACGGAAACGTGGGAGGGTCAGGCTACGTGCTGACGCACGGGTTAGTGCCAGCGTACGGGCCAGGAGTAGGCAACGGCGTAAGGTAAGGTGTAGGGCTGGTGGTTGGTTTCCGTTCCAGGCTAGGGTTAGGGTTAGGGAACGGCAAGGCTTAGGGCACAGGTGAGGGTACGGAAACGTGGGAGGGTCAGGCTACGTGCTGACGCACGGGTCAGTGCCAGCGTACGGGTCAGGAGTAGGGTATGGCGTAAGGTAAGGTTTAGGGATGATGGTGGGTTTCTATTCCGGGCTAGGGTTAGGGTTAGGGAACGGCAAGGCTTAGGGCACAGGTGAGGGTACGGAAACGTGGGAGGGTCGGGCTACGTGCTGACGCACGGGTCAGTGCCAGCGTACGGGCCAGGAGTAGGCAACGGCGTAGGATAAAGTATAGGGCTGGTGGTGGATTTGCGTTCTGGGCTAGGGTTAGGGTTAGGGAACGGCAAGGCTTAGGGCACAGGTGAGGGTACGGAAACGTGGGAGGGTAAGGCTGCGTGCTGATGCATGGTGCAGTGCCAGCGTACGGGCCAGGAGTAGGCAACGGCGTAAGGTAAGGTGTAGGGCTTGTGGTTGATTTCCGTTCCAGGCTAGGGTTAGGGTTAGGGAACGGCAAGGCTTAGGGCAAAGGAGAGGGTACGGAAACGTGGGAGGGTCGGGCCCCGTTCTGTCGCACGGGTTAGTGCCAGCATACGGGCCAGGAGTAGGCAACGATGTAGGATAAAGTGTAGGGCTGGTGGTGGGTTTCCATTCCGGGCTAGAGTTAGGGTTAGGGAACGGCAAGGCTTAGGGCACAGGTGAGGGTACGGAAACGTGGGAGGGTCAGGCTACGTGCTGATGCACGGTTCAGTGCCAGCGTACGGGCCAGGAATAGGGTACGGCGTAAGGTAAGGTGTAGGGCTGGTGCTGGGTTTCCGTTCCGGGCCAGGGTTAGGGTTAGGGAACGGCAAGGCTTAGGGCACAGGTGAGGGTACGGAAACGTGGGAGGGTCGGGCTACGTGCTGACGCACGGGTCAGTGCCAGCGTACGGGCCAGGAGTAGGCAACGGCGTAGGATAAAGTGTAGGGCTGGTGGTGGATTTGCGTTCCAGGCTAGGGTTAGGGTTAGGGAACGGCAAGGCTTAGAGCACAGGTGAGGGTACGGAAACGTGGGAGGGTCAGGCTACGTGCTGATGCACGGTTCAGTGCCAGCGTACGGGCCAGGAATAGGGTACGGCGTAAGGTAAGGTGTAGGGCTGGTGCTGGGTTTCCGTTCCGGGCCAGGGTTAGGGTTAGGGAACGGCAAGGCTTAGGGCACAGGTGAGGGTACGGAAACGTGGGAGGGTCAGGCTACGTGCTGACGCATGGGTCAGTGCCAACGTACGGGCCAGGAGTAGGGTACGGCGTAAGATAAGGTGTAGGGCTTGTGGTTGATTTCCGTTCCAGGCTAGGGTTAGGGTTAGGGAACGGCAAGGCTTAGGGCAAAGGAGAGGGTACGGAAACGTGGGAGGGTCGGGCCCCGTTCTGTCGCACGGGTTAGTGCCAGCATACGGGCCAGGAGTAGGCAACGATGTAGGATAAAGTGTAGGGCTGGTGGTGGGTTTCCATTCCGGGCTAGAGTTAGGGTTAGGGAACGGCAAGGCTTAGGGCACAGGTGAGGGTACGGAAACGTGGGAGGGTCAGGCTACGTGCTGACGCACGGGTCAGTGCCAGCGTACGGGCCAGGAGTAGGCAACGGCGTAAGGTAAGGTGTAGGGCTGGTGGTGGGTTTCTATTCCGGGCTAGGGTTAGGGTTAGGGAACGGCAAGGCTTAGGGCACAGGTGAGGTTACGGAAACGTGGGAGGGTCGGGCTACGTGCTGACGCACGGGTCAGTGCCAGCGTACGGGCCAGGAGTATGCAACGGCGTAGGATAAAGTGTAGGGCTGGTGGTTGTTTTCCGTTCCGGGCTAGTGTTAGGGTTAGGGAACGGCAAGGCTTAGGGCACAGGTGAGGGTACGGAAACGTGGGAGGGTCAGGCTACGTGCTGACGCACGGGTCAGTGCCAGCGTACGGGTCAGGAGTAGGGTATGGCGTAAGGTAAGGTGTAGGGCTGGTGGTGGGTTTCTATTCCGGGCTAGGGTTAGGGTTAGGGAACGGCAAGGCTTAGGGCACAGGTGAGGGTACGGAAACGTGGGAGGGTCGGGCTACGTGCTGACGCACGGGTCAGTGCCAGCGTACGGGCCAGGAGTAGGCAACGGCGTAGGATAAAGTGTAGGGCTGGTGGTGGATTTGCGTTCTGGGCTAGGGTTAGGGTTAGGGAACGGCAAGGCTTAGGGCACAGGTGAGGGTACGGAAACGCGGGAGGGTAAGGCTGCGTGCTGATGCACGGTGCAGTGCCCGCGTACGGGCCAGGAGTAGGCAACGGCGTAAGGTAAGGTGTAGGGCTGGTGGTTGGTTTCCATTCCAGGCTAGGGTTAGGGTTAGGGAACGGCAAGGCTTAGGGCACAGGTGAGGGTACGGAAACGTGGGAGGGTCGGGCTACGTGCTGACGCACGGGTCAGTGCCAGCGTACGGGCCAGGAGTAGGCAACGGCGTAGGATAAAGTGTAGGGCTGGTGGTGGATTTGCGTTCCAGGCTAGGGTTAGGGTTAGGGAACGGCAAGGCTTAGAGCACAGGTGAGGGTACGGAAACGTGGGAGGGTCAGGCTACGTGCTGATGCACGGTTCAGTGCAAGCGTACGGGCCAGGAATAGGGTACGGCGTAAGGTAAGGTGTAGGGCTGGTGCTGGGTTTCCGTTCCGGGCCAGGGTTAGGGTTAGGGAACGGCAAGGCTTAGGGCACAGGTGAGGGTACGGAAACGTGGGAGGGTCAGGCTACGTGCTGACGCACGGGTCAGTGCCAACGTACGGGCCAGGAGTAGGGTACGGCGTAAGATAAGGTGTAGGGCTTGTGGTTGATTTCCGTTCCAGGCTAGGGTTAGGGTTAGGGAACGGCAAGGCTTAGGGCAAAGGAGAGGGTACGGAAACGTGGGAGGGTCGGGCCCCGTTCTGTCGCACGGGTTAGTGCCAGTATACGGGCCAGGAGTAGGCAACGACGTAGGACAAAGTGTAGGGCTGGTGGTGGGTTTCCATTCCGGGCTAGAGTTAGGGTTAGGGAACGGCAAGGCTTAGGGCACAGGTGAGGGTACGGAAACGTTGGAGGGTCAGGCTACGTGCTGACGCACGGGTCAGTGCCAGCGTACGGGCCAGGAGTATGCAACGGCGTAGGATAAAGTGTAGGGCTGGTGGTTGTTTTCCGTTCCGGGCTAGTGTTAGGGTTAGGGAACGGCAAGGCTTAGGGCACAGGTGAGGTTACGGAAACGTGGGAGGGTCAGGCTACGTGCTGACGCACGGGTTAGTGCCAGCGTACGGGCCAGGAGTAGGCAACGGCGTAAGGTAAGGTGTAGGGCTGGTGGTTGGTTTCCGTTCCAGGCTAGGGTTAGGGTTAGGGAACGGCAAGGCTTAGGGCACAGGTGAGGGTACGGAAACGTGGGAGGGTCGGGCTACGTGCTGACGCACGTGTCAGTGCCAGCGTACGGGCCAGGAGTAGGCAACGGCGTAGGATAAAGTGTAGGGCTGGTGGTGGATTTGCGTTCGGGGCTAGGGTTAGGGTTAGGGAACGGCAAGGCTTAGGGCACAGGTGAGGGTACGGAAACGTGGGAGGGTCGGGCTACGTGCTGACGCACAGGTCAGTGCCAGCGTACAGGTCAGGAGTAGGGTACGGCGTAAGGTAACGTGTAGGGCTGGTGGTGGGTTTCTATTCCGGGCTATGGTTAGGGTTAGGGAACAGCAAGGCTTAGGGCACAGGTGAGGGTACGGAAACGTGGGAGGGTCAGGCTATGTGCTGACGCACGGGTCAGTGCCAGCGTACGGGTCAGGAGAAGGGTATGGCGTAAGGTAAGGTGTAGGGCTGGTGGTGGGTTTCTATTCCGGGCTAGGGTTAGGGTTAGGGAACGGCAAGGCTTAGGGCACAGGTGAGGGTACGGAAACGCGGGAGGGTAAGGCTGCGTGCTGATGCACGGTGCAGTGCCAGCGTACGGGCCAGGAGTAGGCAACGGCGTAAGGTAAGGTGTAGGGCTGGTGGTTGGTTTCCATTCCAGGCTAGGGTTAGGGTTAGGGAACGGCAAGGCTTAGGGCACAGGTGAGGGTACGGAAACGTGGGAGGGTCGGGCTACGTGCTGACGCACGGGTCAGTGCCAGCGTACGGGCCAGGAGTAGGCAACGGCGTAGGATAAAGTGTAGGGCTGGTGGTGGATTTGCGTTCCAGGCTAGGGTTAGGGTTAGGGAACGGCAAGGCTTAGAGCACAGGTGAGGGTACGGAAACGTGGGAGGGTCAGGCTACGTGCTGATGCACGGTTCAGTGCCAGCGTACGGGCCAGGAATCGGGTACGGCGTAAGGTAAGGTGTAGGGCTGGTGCTGGGTTTCCGTTCCAGGCCAGGGTTAGGGTTAGGGAACGGCAAGGCTTAGGGCACAGGTGAGGGTACGGAAACGTGGGAGGGTCAGGCTACGTGCTGACGCACGGGTCAGTGCCAACGTACGGGCCAGGAGTAGGGTACGGCGTAAGATAAGGTGTAGGGCTTGTGGTTGATTTCCGTTCCAGGCTAGGGTTAGGGTTAGGGAACGGCAAGGCTTAGGGCAAAGGAGAGGGTACGGAAACGTGGGAGGGTCGGGCCCCGTTCTGTCGCACGGGTTAGTGCCAGCATACGGGCCAGGAGTAGGCAACGATGTAGGATAAAGTGTAGGGCTGGTGGTGGGTTTCCATTCCGGGCTAGAGTTAGGGTTAGGGAACGGCAAGGCTTAGGGCACAGGTGAGGGTACGGAAACGTGGGAGGGTCAGGCTACGTGCTGACGCACAGGTCAGTGCCAGCGTACAGGTCAGGAGTAGGGTACGGCGTAAGGTAACGTGTAGGGCTGGTGGTGGGTTTCTATTCCGGGCTAGGGTTAGGGTTAGGGAACGGCAAGGCTTAGGGCACAGGTGAGGGTACGGAAACGTGGGAGGGTCAGGCTACGTGCTGACGCACGGGTCAGTGCCAGCGTACGGGTCAGGAGTAGGGTATGGCGTAAGGTAAGGTGTAGGGCTGGTGGTGGGTTTCTATTCCGGGCTAGGGTTAGGGTTAGGGAACGGCAAGGCTTAGGGCACAGGTGAGGGTACGGAAACGTGGGAGGGTCGGGCTACGTGCTGACGCACGGGTCAGTGCGAGCGTACGGGCCAGGAGTAGGCAACGGCGTAGGATAAAGTGTAGGGCTGGTGGTGGATTTGCGTTCCGGGCTAGGGTTAGGGTTAGGGAACGGCAAGGCTTAGGGCACAGGTGAGGGTACGGAAACGTGGGAGGGTCAGGCTACGTGCTGACGCACGGTTCAGTGCCAGCGTACGGGCCAGGAATAGGGTACGGCATAAGGTAAGGTGTCAGGCTGGTGGTGGGTTTCCGTTCTGGGCTAGGGTTAGGGTTAGGGAACGGCAAGGCTTAGGGCACAGGTGAAGGTACGGAAACGTGGGAGGCTCGTGCTACGTGCTGACGCACGGGTCAGTGCCAGCGTACGGGCCAGGAGTAGGCAACGGCGTAGGATAAAGTATAGGCTGGTGGTGGATTTGCGTTCTGGGCTAGGGTTAGGGTTAGGGAACGGCAAGGCTTAGGGCACAGGAGAGGGTACGGAAACGCAGGAGGGTATGGCTACGTGCTGATGCACGGGGCAGTGCCAGAGTACAGGCCAGGAGTAGGCAACGGCGTAGGGTAAGGTGTAGGGCTGGTGGTGGGTTTCCATTCCGGGCTAGGGTTAGGGTTAGGGAACGGCAAGGCTTAGGGCACAGGTGAGGGTACGGAAACGTGGGAGGGTCAGGCTACGTGCTGACGCACGGGTCAGTGCCAGCGTACGGGCCAGGAGTAGGCAACGGCGTAGGATAAAGTGTAGGGCTGGTGGTGGATTTGCGTTCCGGGCTAGGGTTAGGGTTAGGGAACGGCAAGGCTTAGGGCACAGGTGAGGGTACGGAAACGTGGGAGGGTCAGGCTACGTGCTGACGCACGGGTCAGTGCCAGCGTACGGGTCAGGACTAGGGTAAGGCGTAAGGTAAGGTGTAGGGCTGGTGGTGGGTTTCCATTCCGGGCTAGGGTTAGGGTTAGGGAACGGCAAGGCTTAGGGCACAGGTCAGGGTACGGAAACGCGGGAGGGTAAGGCTACGTGCTGATGAACGAGTCAGTGCCAGAGTACAGGCCAGGAGTAGGCAACGGCGTAAGGTAAGGTGTAGGGCTGGTGGTTGGTTTCCGTTCCAGGCTAGGGTTAGGGTTAGGGAACGGCAAGGCTTAGGGCACAGGTGAGGGTACGGAAACGTGGGAGGGTCGGGCTACGTGCTGACGCACGGGTCAGTGCCAGCGTACGGGCCAGGAGTAGGCAACGGCGTAGAATAAAGTGTAGGGCTGGTGGTGGATTTGTGTTCCAGGCTAGGGTTAGGGTTAGGGAACGGCAAGGCTTAGGGCACAGGTGAGGGTACGGAAACGTGGGAGGGTCAGGCTACGTGCTGACGCACGGTTCAGTGCCAGCGTACGGGCCAGGAATAGGGTACGGCGTAAGGTAAGGTGTAGGGCTGGTGGTGGGTTTCCGTTCTGGCCTAGGGTTAGGGTTAGGGAACGGCAAGGCTTAGGGCACAGGTGAGGGTACGGAAACGTGGGAGGGTCAGGCTACGTGCTGACGCACGGGTCAGTGCCAACGTACGGGCCAGGAGTAGGGTAGGGCGTAAGGTAAGGTGTAGGGATTGTGGTTGATTTCCGTTACAGGCTAGGGTTAGGGTTAGGGAACGGCAAGGCTTAGGGCAAAGGAGAGGGTACGGAAACGTGGGAGGGTCGGTCTACGTGCTGACGCACGGGTCAGTGCCAGCGTACGGGCCAGGAGTAGGCAACGGCGTAGGATAAAGTGTAGGGCTGGTGGTGGATTTGCATTCGGGGCTAGGGTTAGGGTTAGGGAACGGCAAGGCTTAGGGCACAGGTGAGGGTACGGAAACGTGGGAGGGTCAGGCTACGTGCTGACGCACAGTTCAGTGCCAGCGTACGGGCCAGGAATAGGGTACGGCGTAAGGTAAGGTGTCAGGCTGGTGGTGGGTTTCCGTTCCGGGCTAGGCTTAGGGTTAGGGAACGACAAGGCTTAGGGCACAGGTGAAGTTACGGAAACGTGGGAGGCTCGGGCTACGTGCTGACGCACGGGTCAGTGCCAGCGTACGGGCCAGGAGTAGGCAACGGCGTAGGATAAAGTGTAGGGCTGGTGGTGGATTTGCGTTCTGGGCTAGGGTTAGGGTTAGGGAACGGCAAGGCTTAGGGCACAGGTGAGGGTACGGAAACGCGGGAGGGTAAGGCTGCATGCTGATGCACGGTGCAGTGCCAGCGTACGGGCCAGGAGTAGGCAACGGCGTAAGGTAAGGTGTAGGTCTGGTGGTTGGTTTCCGTTCCAGGCTAGGGTTAGGGTTAGGGAACGGCAAGGCTTAGGGCACAGGTGAGGGTACGGAAACGTGGGAGCGTCGGGCTACGTGCTGACGCACGGGTCAGTGCCAGCGTACGGGCCAGGAGTAGGCAACGGCGTAGGATAAAGTGTAGGGCTGGTGGTGGATTTGCGTTCCAGGCTAGGGTTAGGGTTAGGGAACGGCAAGGCTTAGAGCACAGGTGAGGGTACGGAAACGTGGGAGGGTCAGGCTACGTGCTGATGCACGGTTCAGTGCCAGCGTACGGGCCAGGAATAGGGTACGGCGTAAGGTAAGGTGTAGGGCTGGTGCTGGGTTTCCGTTCCGGGCCAGGTTTAGGGTTAGGGAACGGCAAGGCTTAGGGCACAGGTGAGGGTACGGAAACGTGGGAGGGTCAGGCTACGTGCTGACGCACGGGTCAGTGCCAGCGTACGGGTCAGGAGTAGGGTATGGCGTAAGGTAAGGTGTAGGGATGGTGGTGGGTTTCTATTCCGGGCTAGGGTTAGGGTTAGGGAACGGCAAGGCTTAGGGCACAGGTGAGGGTACGGAAACGTGGGAGGGTCGGGCTACGTGCTGACGCACGGGTCAGTGCCAGCGTACGGGCCAGGAGTAGGCAACGGCGTAGGATAAAGTGTAGGGCTGGTGGTGGATTTGCGTTCTGGGCTAGGGTTAGGGTTAGGGAACGGCAAGGCTTAGGGCACAGGTGAGGGTACGGAAACGTGGGAGGGTAAGGCTGCGTGCTGATGCATGGTGCAGTGCCAGCGTACGGGCCAGGAGTAGGCAACGGCGTAAGGTAAGGTGTAGGGCTTGTGGTTGATTTCCGTTCCAGGCTAGGGTTAGGGTTAGGGAACGGCAAGGCTTAGGGCAAAGGAGAGGGTACGGAAACGTGGGAGGGTCGGGCCCCGTTCTGTCGCACGGGTTAGTGCCAGCATACGGGCCAGGAGTAGGCAACGATGTAGGATAAAGTGTAGGGCTGGTGGTGGGTTTCCATTCCGGGCTAGAGTTAGGGTTAGTGTTCGGCAAGGCTTAGGGCACAGGTGAGGGTACGGAAACGTGGGAGGGTCAGGCTACGTGCTGATGCACGGTTCAGTGCCAGCGTACGGGCCAGGAATAGGGTACGGCGTAAGGTAAGGTGTAGGGCTGGTGCTGGGTTTCCGTTCCGGGCCAGGGTTAGGGTTAGGGAACGGCAAGGCTTAGGGCACAGGTGAGGGTACGGAAACGTGGGAGGGTCGGGCTACGTGCTGACGCACGGGTCAGTGCCAGCGTACGGGCCAGGAGTAGGCAACGGCGTAGGATAAAGTGTAGGGCTGGTGGTGGATTTGCGTTCCAGGCTAGGGTTAGGGTTAGGGAACGGCAAGGCTTAGAGCACAGGTGAGGGTACGGAAACGTGGGAGGGTCAGGCTACGTGCTGATGCACGGTTCAGTGCCAGCGTACGGGCCAGGAATAGGGTACGGCGTAAGGTAAGGTGTAGGGCTGGTGCTGGGTTTCCGTTCCGGGCCAGGGTTAGGGTTAGGGAACGGCAAGGCTTAGGGCACAGGTGAGGGTACGGAAACGTGGGAGGGTCAGGCTACGTGCTGACGCATGGGTCAGTGCCAACGTACGGGCCAGGAGTAGGGTACGGCGTAAGATAAGGTGTAGGGCTTGTGGTTGATTTCCGTTCCAGGCTAGGGTTAGGGTTAGGGAACGGCAAGGCTTAGGGCAAAGGAGAGGGTATGGAAACGTGGGAGGGTCGGGCCCCGTTCTGTCGCACGGGTTAGTGCCAGCATACGGGCCAGGAGTAGGCAACGATGTAGGATAAAGTGTAGGGCTGGTGGTGGGTTTCCATTCCGGGCTAGAGTTAGGGTTAGGGAACGGCAAGGCTTAGGGCACAGGTGAGGGTACGGAAACGTGGGAGGGTCAGGCTACGTGCTGACGCACGGGTCAGTGCCAGCGTACGGGCCAGGAGTAGGCAACGGCGTAAGGTAAGGTGTAGGGCTGGTGGTGGGTTTCTATTCCGGGCTAGGGTTAGGGTTAGGGAACGGCAAGGCTTAGGGCACAGGTGAGGTTACGGAAACGTGGGAGGGTCGGGCTACGTGCTGACGCACGGGTCAGTGCCAGCGTACGGGCCAGGAGTATGCAACGGCGTAGGATAAAGTGTAGGGCTGGTGGTTGTTTTCCGTTCCGGGCTAGTGTTAGGGTTAGGGAACGGCAAGGCTTAGGGCACAGGTGAGGGTACGGAAACGTGGGAGGGTCAGGCTACGTGCTGACGCACGGGTCAGTGCCAGCGTACGGGTCAGGAGTAGGGTATGGCGTAAGGTAAGGTGTAGGGCTGGTGGTGGGTTTCTATTCCGGGCTAGGGTTAGGGTTAGGGAACGGCAAGGCTTAGGGCACAGGTGAGGGTACGGAAACGTGGGAGGGTCGGGCTACGTGCTGACGCACGGGTCAGTGCCAGCGTACGGGCCAGGAGTAGGCAACGGCGTAGGATAAAGTGTAGGGCTGGTGGTGGATTTGCGTTCTGGGCTAGGGTTAGGGTTAGGGAACGGCAAGGCTTAGGGCACAGGTGAGGGTACGGAAACGCGGGAGGGTGAGGCTGCGTGCTGATGCACGGTGCAGTGCCAGCGTACGGGCCAGGAGTAGGCAACGGCGTAAGGTAAGGTGTAGGGCTGGTGGTTGGTTTCCATTCCAGGCTAGGGTTAGGGTTAGGGAACGGCAAGGCTTAGGGCACAGGTGAGGGTACGGAAACGTGGGAGGGTCGGGCTACATGCTGACGCACGGGTCAGTGCCAGCGTACGGGCCAGGAGTAGGCAACGGCGTAGGATAAAGTGTAGGGCTGGTGGTGGATTTGCGTTCCAGGCTAGGGTTAGGGATAGGGAACGGCAAGGCTTAGAGCACAGGTGAGGGTACGGAAACGTGGGAGGGTCAGGCTACGTGCTGATGCACGGTTCAGTGCAAGCGTACGGGCCAGGAATAGGGTACGGCGTAAGGTAAGGTGTAGGGCTGGTGCTGGGTTTCCGTTCCGGGCCAGGGTTAGGGTTAGGGAACGGCAAGGCTTAGGGCACAGGTGAGGGTACGGAAACGTGGGAGGGTCAGGCTACGTGCTGACGCACGGGTCAGTGCCAACGTACGGGCCAGGAGTAGGGTACGGCGTAAGATAAGGTGTAGGGCTTGCGGTTGATTTCCGTTCCAGGCTAGGGTTAGGGTTAGGGAACGGCAAGGCTTAGGGCAAAGGAGAGGGTACGGAAACGTGGGAGGGTCGGGCCCCGTTCTGTCGCACGGGTTAGTGCCAGCATACGGGCCAGGAGTAGGCAACGATGTAGGATAAAGTGTAGGGCTGGTGGTGGGTTTCCATTCCGGGCTAGAGTTAGGGTTAGGGAACGGCAAGGCTTAGGGCACAGGTGAGGGTACGGAAACGTGGGAGGCTCGGGCTACGTGCTGACGCACGGGTCAGTGCCAGCGTACGGGCCAGGAGTAGGCAACGGCGTAGGATAAAGTGTAGGGCTGGTGGTGGATTTGCGTTCTGGGCTAGGGTTAGGGTTAGGGAACGGCAAGGCTTAGGGCACAGGTGAGGGTACGGAAACGCGGGAGGGTAAGGCTGCATGCTGATGCATGGTGCAGTGCCAGCGTACGGGCCAGGAGTAGGCAACGGCGTAAGGTAAGGTGTAGGGCTGGTGGTTGGTTTCCGTTCCAGGCTAGGGTTAGGGTTAGGGAACGGCAAGGCTTAGGGCACAGGTGAGGGTACGGAAACGTGGGAGCGTCGGGCTACGTGCTGACGCACGGGTCAGTGCCAGCGTACGGGCCAGGAGTAGGCAACGGCGTAGGATAAAGTGTAGGGCTGGTGGTGGATTTGCGTTCCAGGCTAGGGTTAGGGTTAGGGAACGGCAAGGCTTAGAGCACAGGTGAGGGTACGGAAACGTGGGAGGGTCAGGCTACGTGCTGATGCACGGTTCAGTGCCAGCGTACGGGCCAGGAATAGGGTACGGCGTAAGGTAAGGTGTAGGGCTGGTGCTGGGTTTCCGTTCCGGGCCAGGTTTAGGGTTAGGGAACGGCAAGGCTTAGGGCACAGGTGAGGGTACGGAAACGTGGGAGGGTCAGGCTACGTGCTGACGCACGGGTCAGTGCCAACGTACGGGCCAGGAGTAGGGTACGGCGTAAGATAAGGTGTAGGGCTTGTGGTTGATTTCCGTTCCAGGCTAGGGTTAGGGTTAGGGAACGGCAAGGCTTAGGGCAAAGGAGAGGGTACGGAAACGTGGGAGGGTCGGGCCCCGTTCTGTCGCACGGGTTAGTGCCAGTATACGGGCCAGGAGTAGGCAACGACGTAGGACAAAGTGTAGGGCTGGTGGTGGGTTTCCATTCCGGGCTAGAGTTAGGGTTAGGGAACGGCAAGGCTTAGGGCACAGGTGAGGGTACGGAAACGTTGGAGGGTCAGGCTACGTGCTGACGCACGGGTCAGTGCCAGCGTACGGGCCAGGAGTAGGCAACGGCGTAAGGTAAGGTGTAGGGCTGGTGGTGGGTTTCTATTCCGGGCTAGGGTTAGGGTTAGGGAACGGCAAGGCTTAGGGCACAGGTGAGGTTACGGAAACGTGGGAGGGTCGGGCTACGTGCTGATGCACGGGTCAGTGCCAGTGTACGGGCCAGGAGTATGCAACGGCGTAGGATAAAGTGTAGGGCTGGTGGTTGTTTTCCGTTCCGGGCTAGTGTTAGGGTTAGGGAACGGCAAGGCTTAGGGCACAGGTGAGGTTACGGAAACGTGGGAGGGTCAGGCTACTTGCTGACGCACGGGTTAGTGCCAGCGTACGGGCCAGGAGTAGGCAACGGCGTAAGGTAAGGTGTAGGGCTGGTGGTTGGTTTCCGTTCCAGGCTAGGGTTAGGGTTAGGGAACGGCAAGGCTTAGGGCACAGGTGAGGGTACGGAAACGTGGGAGGGTCGGGCTACGTGCTGACGCACGTGTCAGTGCCAGCGTACGGGCCAGGAGTAGGCAACGGCGTAGGATAAAGTGTAGAGCTGGTGGTGGATTTGCGTTCGGGGCTAGGGTTAGGGTTAGGGAACGGCAAGGCTTAGGGCACAGGTGAGGGTACGGAAACGTGGGAGGGTCAGGCTACGTGCTGACGCACAGGTCAGTGCCAGCGTACAGGTCAGGAGTAGGGTACGGCGTAAGGTAACGTGTAGGGCTGGTGGTGGGTTTCTATTCCGGGCTAGGGTTAGGGTTAGGGAACAGCAAGGCTTAGGGCACAGGTGAGGGTACGGAAACGTGGGAGGGTCAGGCTACGTGCTGACGCACGGGTCAGTGCCAGCGTACGGGTCAGGAGTAGGGTATGGCGTAAGGTAAGGTGTAGGGCTGGTGGTGGGTTTCTATTCCGGGCTAGGGTTAGGGTTAGGGAACGGCAAGGCTTAGGGCACAGGTGAGGGTACGGAAACGTGGGAGGGTCGGGCTACGTGCTGACGCACGGGTCAGTGCCAGCGTACGGGCCAGGAGTAGGCAACGGCGTAGGATAAAGTGTAGGGCTGGTGGTGGATTTGCGTTCTGGGCTAGGGTTAGGGTTAGGGAACGGCAAGGCTTAGGGCACAGGTGAGGGTACGGAAACGCGGGAGGGTAAGGCTGCGTGCTGACGCACGGTGCAGTGCCAGCGTACAGGCCAGGAGTAGGCAACGGCGTAAGGTAAGGTGTAGGGCTGGTGGTTGGTTTCCATTCCAGGCTAGGGTTAGGGTTAGGGAACGGCAAGGCTTAGGGCACAGGTGAGGGTACGGAAACGTGGGAGGGTCGGGCTACGTGCTGACGCACGGGTCAGTGCCAGCGTACGGGCCAGGAGTAGGCAACGGCGTAGGATAAAGTGTAGGGCTGGTGGTGGATTTGCGTTCAAGGCTAGGGTTAGGGTTAGGGAACGGCAAGGCTTAGAGCACAGGTGAGGGTACGGAAACGTGGGAGGGTCAGGCTACGTGCTGACGCACGGTTCAGTGCCAGCGTACGGGCCAGGAATAGGGTACGGCGTAAGGTAAGGTGTAGGGCTGGTGCTGGGTTTCCGTTCCGGGCCAGGGTTAGGGTTAGGGAACGGCAAGTCTTAGTGCACAGGTGAGGGTATGGAAACGTGGGAGGGTCAGGCTACGTGCTGACGCACGGGTCAGTGCCAACGTACGGGCCAGGAGTAGGGTACGGCGTAAGATAAGGTGTAGAGCTTGTGGTTGATTTCCGTTCCAGGCTAGGGTTAGGGTTAGGGAACGGCAAGGCTTAGGGCAAAGGAGAGGGTACGGAAACGTGGGAGGGTCGGGCCCCGTCCTGTCGCACGGGTTAGTGCCAGCATACGGGCCAGGAGTAGGCAACGACGTAGGATAAAGTGTAGGGCTGGTGGTGGGTTTCCATTCCGGGCTAGAGTTAGGGTTAGGGAACGGCAAGGCTTAGGGCACAGGTGTGGGTACGGAAACGTGGGAGGGTCAGGCTACGTGCTGACGCACGGGTCAGTGCCAGCGTACGGGCCAGGAGTAGGCAACGGCGTAAGGTAAGGTGTAGGGCTGGTGGTGGGTTTCTATTCCGGGCTAGGGTTAGGGTTAGGGAACGGCAAGGCTTAGGGCACAGGTGAGGTTACGGAAACGTGGGAGGGTCGGGCTACGTGCTGACGCAAGGGTCAGTGCCAGCGTACGGGCCAGGAATATGCAACGGCGTAGGATAAAGTGTAGGGCTGGTGGTTGTTTTCCGTTCCGGGCTAGTGTTAGGGTTAGGGAACGGCAAGGCTTAGGGCACAGGTGAGGTTACGGAAACGTGGGAGGGACAGGCTACGTGCTGACGCACGGGTTAGTGCCAGCGTACGGGCCAGGAGTAGGCAACGGCGTAAGGTAAGGTGTAGGGCTGGTGGTTGGTTTCCGTTCCAGGCTAGGGTTAGGGTTAGGGAACGGCAAGGCTTAGGGCACAGGTGAGGGTACGGAAACGTGGGAGGGTCGGGCTACGTGCTGACGCACGTGTCAGTGCCAGCGTACGGGCCAGGAGTAGGCAACGGCGTAGGATAAAGTGTAGGGCTGGTGGTGGATTTGCGTTCGGGGCTAGGGTTAGGGTTAGGGAACGGCAAGGCTTAGGGCACAGGTGAGGGTACGGAAACGTGGGAGGGTCAGGCTACGTGCTGACGCACAGGTCAGTGCCAGCGTACAGGTCAGGAGTAGGGTACGGCGTAAGGTAACGTGTAGGGCTGGTGGTGGGTTTCTATTCCGGGCTAGGGTTAGGGTTAGGGAACGGCAAGGCTTAGGGCACAGGTGAGGGTACGGAAACGTGGGAGGGTCAAGCTACGTGCTGACGCACGGGTCAGTGCCAGCGTACGTGTCAGGAGTATGGTTTGGCGTAAGGTAAGGTGTAGGGCTGGTGGTGGGTTTCTATTCCGGGCTAGGGTTAGGGTTAGGGAACGGCAAGGCTTAGGGCACAGGTGAGGATACGGAAACGTGGGAGGGTCGGGCTACGTGCTGACGCACGGGTCAGTGCCAGCGTACGGGCCAGGAGTAGGCAACAGCGTAGGATAAAGTGTAGGGCTGGTGGTGGATTTGCGTTCCGGGCTAGGGTTAGGGTTAGGGAACGGCAAGGCTTAGGGCACAGGTGAGGGTACGGAAACGTGGGAGGGTCAGGCTACGTGCTGACGCACGTTTCAGTGCCAGCGTACGGGCCAGGAATAGGGTACGGCGTAAGGTAAGGTGTAGGGCTGGTGGTGGGTTTCCGTTCTGGCCTAGGGTTAGGGTTAGGGAACGGCAAGGCTTAGGGCACAGGTGAGGGTACGGAAACGTGGGAGGGTCAGGCTACGTGCTGACGCACGGGTCAGTGCCAACGTACGGGCCAGGAGTAGGGTACGGCGTAAGGTAAGGTGTAGGGCTTGTGGTTGATTTCCGTTCCAGGCTAGGGTTAGGGTTAGGGAACGGCAAGGCTTAGGGCAAAGGAGAGGGTACGGAAACGTGGGAGGGTCGGGCTACGTGCTGACGCACGGGTCAGTGCCAGCGTACGGGCCAGGAGTAGGCAACGGCGTAGGATAAAGTGTAGGGCTGGTGGTGGATTTGCATTCGGGGCTAGGGTTAGGGTTAGGGAACGGCAAGGCTTAGGGCACAGGTGAGGGTACGGAAACGTGGGAGGGTCAGGCTACGTGCTGACGCACAGTTCAGTGCCAGCGTACGGGCCAGGAATAGGGTACGGCGTAAGGTAAGGTGTCAGGCTGGTGGTGGGTTTCCGTTCCGGGCTAGGGTTAGGGTTAGGGAACGACAAGGCTTAGGGCACAGGTGAAGTTACGGAAACGTGGGAGGCTCGGGCTACGTGCTGACGCACGGGTCAGTGCCAGCGTACGGGCCAGGAGTAGGCAACGGCGTAGGATAAAGTGTAGGGCTGGTGGTGGATTTGCGTTCTGGGCTAGGGTTAGGGTTAGGGAACGGCAAGGCTTAGGGCACAGGTGAGGGTACGGAAACGCGGGAGGGTAAGGCTGCGTGCTGATGCACGGTGCAGTGCCAGCGTATGGGCCAGGAGTAGGCAACGGCGTAAGGTAAGGTGTAGGGCTGGTGGTTGGTTTCCGTTCCAGGCTAGGGTTAGGGTTAGGGAACGGCAAGGCTTAGGGCACAGGTGAGGGTACGGAAACGTGGGAGGGTCAGGATACGTGCTGACGCACGGGTCAGTGCCAGCGTACGGGCCAGGAGTAGGCAACGGCGTAAGGTAAGGTGTAGTGCTGGTGGTGGGTTTCTATTCCGGGCTAGGGTTAGGGTTAGGGAACGGCAAGGCTTAGGGCACAGGTGAGGTTACGGAAACGTGGGAGGGTCGGGCTACGTGCTGACGCACGGGTCAGTGCCAGCGTACGGGCCAGGAGTATGCAACGGCGTAGGATAAAGTGTAGGGCTTGTGGTTGTTTTCCGTTCCGGGCTAGTGTTAGGGTTAGGGAACGGCAAGGCTTAGGGCACAGGTGAGGTTACGGAAACGTGGGAGGGTCAGGCTACGTGCTGACGCACGGGTTAGTGCCAGCGTACGGGCCAGGAGTAGGCAACGGCGTAAGGTAAGGTGTAGGGCTCGTGGTTGGTTTCCGTTCCAGGCTAGGGTTAGGGTTAGGGAACGGCAAGGCTTAGGGCACAGGTGAGGGTACGGAAACGTGGGAGGGTCGGGCTACGTGCTGACGCACGTGTCAGTGCCAGCGTACGGGCCAGGAGTAGGCAACGGCGTAGGATAAAGTGTAGGGCTGGTGGTGGATTTGCGTTCAGGGCTAGGGTTAGGGTTAGGGAACGGCAAGGCTTAGGGCACAGGTGAGGGTACGGAAACGTGGGAGGGTCAGGCTACGTGCTGACGCACAGGTCAGTGCCAGCGTACAGGTCAGGAGTAGGGTACGGCGTAAGGTAACGTGTAGGGCTGGTGGTGGGTTTCTATTCCGGGCTAGGGTTAGGGTTAGGGAACAGCAAGGCTTAGGGCACAGGTGAGGGTACGGAAACGTGGGAGGGTCAGGCTACGTGCTGACGCACGGGTCAGTGCCAGCGTACGGGTCAGGAGTAGGGTATGGCGTAAGGTAAGGTGTAGGGCTGGTGGTGGGTTTCTATTCCGGGCTAGTGTTAGGGTTAGGGAACGGCAAGGCTTAGGGCACAGGTGAGGGTACGGAAACGTGGGAGGGTCGGGCTACGTGCTGACGCACGGGTCAGTGCCAGCGTACGGGCCAGGAGTAGGCAACGGCGTAGGATAAAGTGTAGGGCTGGTGGTGGATTTGCGTTCTGGGCTAGGGTTAGGGTTAGGGAACGGCAAGGCTTAGGGCACAGGTGAGGGTACGGAAAGGCGGGAGGGTAAGGCTGCGTGCTGATGCACGGTGCAGTGCCAGCGTACGGGCCAGGAGTAGGCAACGGCGTAAGGTAAGGTGTAGGGCTGGTGGTTGGTTTCCATTCCAGGCTAGGGTTAGGGTTAGGGAACGGCAAGGCTTAGGGCACAGGTGAGGGTACGGAAACGTGGGAGGTTCGGGCTACGTGCTGACGCACGGGTCAGTGCCAGCGTACGGGCCAGGAGTAGGCAACGGCGTAGGATAAAGTGTAGGGCTGGTGGTGGATTTGCGTTCCAGGCTAGGGTTAGGGTTAGGGAACGGCAAGGCTTAGAGCACAGGTGAGGGTACGGAAACGTGGGAGGGTCAGGCTACGTGCTGATGCACGGTTCAGTGCCAGCGTACGGGCCAGGAATAGGGTACGGCGTAAGGTAAGGTGTAGGGCTGGTGCTGGGTTTCCGTTCCGGGCCAGGGTTAGGGTTAGGGAACGGCAAGGCTTAGGGCACAGGTGAGGGTACGGAAACGTGGGAGGGTCAGGCTACGTGCTGACGCACGGGTCAGTGCCAACGTACGGGCCAGGAGTAGGGTACGGCGTAAGATAAGGTGTAGGGCTTGTGGTTGATTTCCGTTCCAGGCTAGGGTTAGGGTTAGGGAACGGCAAGGCTTAGGGCAAAGGAGAGGGTACGGAAACGTGGGAGGGTCGGGCCCCGTTCTGTCGCACGGGTTAGTGCCAGCATACGGGCCAGGAGTAGGCAACGATGTAGGATAAAGTGTAGGGCTGGTGGTGGGTTTCCATTCCGGGCTAGAGTTAGGGTTAGGGAACGGCAAGGCTTAGGGCACAGGTGAGGGTACGGAAACGTGGGAGGGTCAGGCTACGTGCTGACGCACGGGTCAGTGCCAGCGTACGGGCCAGGAGTAGGCAACGGCGTAAGGTAAGGTGTAGGGCTGGTGGTGGGTTTCTATTCCGGGCTAGGGTTAGGGTTAGGGAACGGCAAGGCTTAGGGCACAGGTGAGGTTACGGAAACGTGGGAGGGTCGGGCTACGTGCTGACGCACGGGTCAGTGCCAGCGTACGGGCCAGGAGTATGCAACGGCGTAGGATAAAGTGTAGGGCTGGTGGTTGTTTTCCGTTCCGGGCTAGTGTTAGGGTTAGGGAACGGCAAGGCTTAGGGCACAGGTGAGGTTACGGAAACGTGGGAGGGTCAGGCTACGTGCTGACGCACGGGTTAGTGCCAGCGTACGGGCCAGGAGTAGGCAACGGCGTAAGGTAAGGTGTAGGGCTCGTGGTTGGTTTCCGTTCCAGGCTAGGGTTAGGGTTAGGGAACGGCAAGGCTTAGGGCACAGGTGAGGGTACGGAAACGTGGGAGGGTCGGGCTACGTGCTGACGCACGTGTCAGTGCCAGCGTACGGGCCAGGAGTAGGCAACGGCGTAGGATAAAGTGTAGGGCTGGTGGTGGATTTGCGTTCAGGGCTAGGGTTAGGGTTAGGGAACGGCAAGGCTTAGGGCACAGGTGAGGGTACGGAAACGTGGGAGGGTCAGGCTACGTGCTGACGCACAGGTCAGTGCCAGCGTACAGGTCAGGAGTAGGGTACGGCGTAAGGTAACGTGTAGGGCTGGTGGTGGCTTTCTATTCCGGGCTAGGGTTAGGGTTAGGGAACAGCAAGGCTTAGGGCACAGGTGAGGGTACGGAAACGTGGGAGGGTCAGGCTACGTGCTGACGCACGGGTCAGTGCCAGCGTACGGGTCAGGAGTAGGGTATGGCGTAAGGTAAGGTGTAGGGCTGGTGGTGGGTTTCTATTCCGGGCTAGTGTTAGGGTTAGGGAACGGCAAGGCTTAGGGCACAGGTGAGGGTACGGAAACGTGGGAGGGTCGGGCTACGTGCTGACGCACGGGTCAGTGCCAGCGTACGGGCCAGGAGTAGGCAACGGCATAGGATAAAGTGTAGGGCTGGTGGTGGATTTGCGTTCCAGGCTAGGGTTAGGGTTAGGGAACGGCAAGGCTTAGAGCACAGGTGAGGGTACGGAAACGTGGGAGGGTCAGGCTACGTGCTGATGCACGGTTCAGTGCCAGCGTACGGGCCAGGAATCGGGTACGGCGTAAGGTAAGGTGTAGGGCTGGTGCTTGGTTTCCGTTCCGGGCCAGGGTTAGGTTTAGGGAACGGCAAGGATTAAGGCACAGGTGAGGGTACGGAAACGTGGGAGGGTCAGGCTACGTGCTGACGCACGGGTCAGTGCCAACGTACGGGCCAGGAGTAGGGTACGGCGTAAGATAAGGTGTAGGGCTTGTGGTTGATTTCCGTTCCAGGCTAGGGTTAGGGTTAGGGAACGGCAAGGCTTAGGGCAAAGGAGAGGGTACGGAAACGTGGGAGGGTCGGGCCCCGTTCTGTCGCACGGGTTAGTGCCAGCATACGGGCCAGGAGTAGGCAACGATGTAGGATAAAGTGTAGGGCTGGTGGTGGGTTTCCATTCCGGGCTAGAGTTAGGGTTAGGGAACGGCAAGGCTTAGGGCACAGGTGAGGGTACGGAAACGTGGGAGGGTCAGGCTACGTGCTGACGCACGGGTCAGTGCCAGCGTACGGGCCAGGAGTAGGCAACGGCGTAAGGTAAGGTGTAGGGCTGGTGGTGGGTTTCTATTCCGGGCTAGGGTTAGGGTTAGGGAACGGCAAGGCTTAGGGCACAGGTGAGGTTACGGAAACGTGGGAGGGTCGGGCTACGTGCTGACGCACGGGTCAGTGCCAGCGTACGGGCCAGGAGTATGCAACGGCGTAGGATAAAGTGTAGGGCTGGTGGTTGTTTTCCGTTCCGGGCTAGTGTTAGGGTTAGGGAACGGCAAGGCTTAGGGCACAGGTGAGGTTACGGAAACGTGGGAGGGTCAGGCTACGTGCTGACGCACGGGTTAGTGCCAGCGTACGGGCCAGGAGTAGGCAAAGGCGTAAGGTAAGGTGTAGGGCTGGTGGTTGGTTTCCGTTCCAGGCTAGGGTTAGGGTTAGGGAACGGCAAGGCTTAGGGCACAGGTGAGGGTACGGAAACGTGGGAGGGTCAGGCTACGTGCTGACGCACGGGTCAGTGCCAGCGTACGGGTCAGGAGTAGGGTATGGCGTAAGGTAAGGTGTAGGGCTGGTGGTGGGTTTCTATTCTGGGCTAGGGTTAGGGTTAGGGAACGGCAAGGCTTAGGGCACAGGTGAGGGTACGGAAACGTGGGAGGGTCGGGCTACGTGCTGACGCACGGGTCAGTGCCAGCGTACGGGCCAGGAGTAGGCAACGGCGTAGGATAAAGTGTAGGGCTGGTGGTGGATTTGCGTTCTGGGCTAGGGTTAGGGTTAGGGAACGGCAAGGCTTAGGGCACAGGTGAGGGTACGGAAACGCGGGAGGGTAAGGCTGCGTGCTGATGCACGGTGCAGTGCCAGCGTACGGGCCAGGAGTAGGCAATGGCGTAAGGTAAGGTGTAGGGCTGGTGGTTGGTTTCCATTCCAGGCTAGGGTTAGGGTTAGGGAACGGCAAGGCTTAGGGCACAGGTGAGGGTACGGAAACGTGGGAGGGTCGGGCTACGTGCTGACACACGGGTCAGTGCCAGCGTACGGGCCAGGAGTAGGCAACGGCGTAGGATAAAGTGTAGGGCTGGTGGTGGATTTGCGTTCCAGGCTAGGGTTAGGGTTAGGGAACGGCAAGGCATAGAGCACAGGTGAGGGTACGGAAACGTGGGAGGGTCAGGCTACGTGCTGATGCACGGTTCAGTGCCAGCGTACGGGCCAGGAATAGTGTACGGCGTAAGGTAAGGTGTAGGGCTGGTGCTGGGTTTCCGTTCCGGGCCAGGGTTAGGGTTAGGGAACGGCAAGGCTTAGGGCACAGGTGAGGGTACGGAAACTTGGGAGGGTCAGGCTACGTGCTGACGCACGGGTCAGTGCCAACGTACGGGCCAGGAGTAGGGTACGGCGTAAGATAAGGTGTAGGGCTTGTGGTTGATTTCCGTTCCAGGCTAGGGTTAGGGTTAGGGAACGGCAAGGCTTAGGGCAAAGGAGAGGGTACGGAAACGTGGGAGGGTCGGGCCCCGTTCTGTCGCACCGGTTAGTGCCAGCATACGGGCCAGGAGTAGGCAACGACGTAGGATAAAGTGTAGGGCTGGTGGTGGGTTTCCATTCCGGGCTAGAGTTAGGGTTAGGGAACGGCAAGGCTTAGGGCACAGGTGAGGGTACGGAAACGTGGGAGGGTCAGGCTACGTGCTGACGCACGGGTCAGTGCCAGCGTACGGGCCAGGAGTAGGCAACGGCGTAAGGTAAGGTGTAGGGCTGGTGGTGGGTTTCTATTCCGGGCTAGGGTTAGGGTTAGGGAACGGCAAGGCTTAGGGCACAGGTGAGGTTACGGAAACGTGGGAGGGTCGGGCTACGTGCTGACGCACGGGTCAGTGCCAGCGTACGGGCCAGGAGTATGCAACGGCGTAGGATAAAGTGTAGGGCTGGTGGTTGTTTTCCGTTCCGGGCTAGTGTTAGGGTTAGGGAAAGGCAAGGCTTAGGGCACAGGTGAGTTTACGGAAACGTGGGAGGGTCAGGCTACGTGCTGACGCACGGGTTAGTGCCAGCGTACGGGCCAGGAGTAGGCAACGGCGTAAGGTAAGGTGTAGGGCTGGTGGTTGGTTTCCGTTCCAGGCTAGGGTTAGGGTTAGGGAACGGCAAGGCTTAGGGCACAGGTGAGGGTACGGAAACGTGGGAGGGTCGGGCTACGTGCTGACGCACGTGTCAGTGCCAGCGTACGGGCCAGGAGTAGGCAACGGCGTAGGATAAAGTGTAGGGCTGGTGGTGGATTTGCGTTCGGGGCTAGGGTTAGGGTTAGGGAACGGCAAGGCTTAGGGCACAGGTGAGGGTACGGAAACGTGGGAGGGTCAGGCTACGTGCTGACGCACAGGTCAGTGCCAGCGTACAGGTCAGGAGTAGGGTACGGCGTAAGGTAACGTGTAGGGCTGGTGGTGGGTTTCTATTCCGGGCTAGGGTTAGGGTTAAGGAACAGCAAGGCTTAGGGCACAGGTGAGGGTACGGAAACGTGGGAGGGTCAGTCTACGTGCTGACGCACGGGTCAGTGCCAGCGTACGGGTCAGGAGTAGGGTATGGCGTAAGGTAAGGTGTAGGGCTGGTGGTGGGTTTCTATTCCGGGCTAGGGTTAGGGTTAGGGAACGGCAAGGCTTAGGGCACAGGTGAGGGTACGGAAACGTGGGAGGGTCGGGCTACGTGCTGACGCACGGGTCAGTGCCAGCGTACGGGCCAGGAGTAGGCAACGGCGTAGGATAAAGTGTAGGGCTGGTGGTGGATTTGCGTTCTGGGCTAGGGTTAGGGTTAGGGAACGGCAAGGCTTAGGGCACAGGTGAGGGTACGGAAACGCGGGAGGGTAAGGCTGCGTGCTGATGCACGGTGCAGTGCCAGCGTACGGGCCAGGAGTAGGCAACGGCGTAAGGTAAGGTGTAGGGCTGGTGGTTGGTTTCCATTCCAGGCTAGGGTTAGGGTTAGGGAACGGCAAGGCTTAGGGCACAGGTGAGGGTACGGAAACGTGGGAGGGTCGGGCTACGTGCTGACGCACGGGTCAGTGCCAGCGTACGGGCCAGGAGTAGGCAACGGCGTAGGATAAAGTGTAGGGCTGGTGGTGGATTTGCGTTCCAGGCTAGGGTTAGGGTTAGGGAACGGCAAGGCTTAGAGCACAGGTGAGGGTACGGAAACGTGGGAGGGTCAGGCTACGTGCTGATGCACGGTTCAGTGCCAGCGTACGGGCCAGGAATCGGGTACGGCGTAAGGTAAGGTGTAGGGCTGGTGCTGGGTTTCCGTTCCGGGCCAGGGTTAGGTTTAGGGAACGGCAAGGCTTAGGGCACAGGTGAGGGTACGGAAACGTGGGAGGGTCAGGCTACGTGCTGACGCACGGGTCAGTGCCAACGTACGGGCCAGGAGTAGGGTACGGCGTAAGATAAGGTGTAGGGCTTGTGGTTGATTTCCGTTCCAGGCTAGGGTTAGGGTTAGGGAACGGCAAGGCTTAGGGCAAAGGAGAGGGTACGGAAACGTGGGAGGGTCGGGCCCCGTTTTGTCGCACGGGTTAGTGCCAGCATACGGGCCAGGAGTAGGCAACGATGTAGGATAAAGTGTAGGGCTGGTGGTGGGTTTCCATTCCGGGCTAGAGTTAGGGTTAGGGAACGGCAAGGCTTAGGGCACAGGTGAGGGTACAGAAATGTGGGAGGGTCAGGCTACGTGCTGACGCACGGGTCAGTGCCAGCGTACGGGCCAGGAGTAGGCAACGGCGTAAGGTAAGGTGTAGGGCTGGTGGTGGGTTTCTATTCCGGGCTAGGGTTAGGGTTAGGGAACGGCAAGGCTTAGGGCACAGGTGAGGTTACGGAAACGTGGGAGGGTCGGGCTACGTGCTGACGCACGGGTCAGTGCCAGCGTACGGGCCAGGAGTATGCAACGGCGTAGGATAAAGTGTAGGGCTGGTGGTTGTTTTCCGTTCCGGGCTAGTGTTAGGGTTAGGGAACGGCAAGGCTTAGGGCACAGGTGAGGTTACGGAAACGTGGGAGGGTCAGGCTACGTGCTGACGCACGGGTTAGTGCCAGCGTACGGGCCAGGAGTAGGCAACGGCGTAAGGTAAGGTGTAGGGCTGGTGGTTGGTTTCCGTTCCAGGCTAGGGTTAGGGTTAGGGAACGGCAAGGCTTAGGGCACAGGTGAGGGTACGGAAACGTGGGAGGGTCGGGCTACGTGCTGACGCACGTGTCAGTGCCAGCGTACGGGCCAGGAGTAGGCAACGGCGTAGGATAAAGTGTAGGGCTGGTGGTGGATTTGCGTTCGGGGCTAGGGTTAGGGTTAGGGAACGGCAAGGCTTAGGGCACAGGTGAGGGTACGGAAACGTGGGAGGGTCAGGCTACGTGCTGACGCACAAGTCAGTGCCAGCGTACAGGTCAGGAGTAGGGTACGGCGTAAGGTAACGTGTAGGGCTGGTGGTGGGTTTCTATTCCGGGCTAGGGTTAGGGTTAGGGAACAGCAAGGCTTAGGGCAGAGGTGAGGGTACGGAAACGTGGGAGGGTCGGGCTACGTGCTGACGCACGGGTCAGTGCCAGCGTACGGGCCAGGAGTAGGCAACGGCGTAGGATAAAGTGTAGGGCTGGTGGTGGATTTGCGTTCCAGGCTAGGGTTAGGGTTAGGGAACGGCAAGGCTTAGGGCACAGGTGAGGGTACGGAAACGTGGGAGGGTCAGGCTACGTGCTGATGCACGGTTCAGTGCCAGCGTACGGGCCAGGAATCGGGTACGGCGTAAGGTAAGGTGTATGGCTGGTGCTTGGTTTCCGTTCCGGGCCAGGTTTAGGTTTAGGGAACGGCAAGGATTAGGGCACAGGTGAGGGTACGGAAACGTGGGAGGGTCAGGCTACGTGCTGACGCACGGGTCAGTGCCAACGTACGGGCCAGGAGTAGGGTACGGCGTAAGATAAGGTGTAGGGCTTGTGGTTGATTTCCGTTCCAGGCTAGGGTTAGGGTTAGGGAACGGCAAGGCTTAGGGCAAAGGAGAGGGTACGGAAACGTGGGAGGGTCGGGCCCCGTTCTGTCGCACGGGTTAGTGCCAGCATACGGGCCAGGAGTAGGCAACGATGTAGGATAAAGTGTAGGGCTGGTGGTGGGTTTCCATTCCGGGCTAGAGTTAGGGTTAGGGAACGGCAAGGCTTAGGGCACAGGTGAGGGTACGGAAACGTGGGAGGGTCAGGCTACGTGCTGACGCACGGGTCAGTGCCAGCGTACGGGCCAGGAGTAGGCAACGGCGTAAGGTAAGGTGTAGGGCTGGTGGTGGGTTTCTATTCCGGGCTAGGGTTAGGGTTAGGGAACGGCAAGGCTTAGGGCACAGGTGAGGTTACGGAAACGTGGGAGGGTCGGGCTACGTGCTGACGCACGGGTCAGTGCCAGCGTACGGGCCAGGAGTATGCAACGGCGTAGGATAAAGTGTAGGGCTGGTGGTTGTTTTCCGTTCCGGGCTAGTGTTAGGGTTAGGGAACGGCAAGGCTTAGGGCACAGGTGAGGTTACGGAAACGTGGGAGGGTCAGGCTACGTGCTGACGCACGGGTTAGTGCCAGCGTACGGGCCAGGAGTAGGCAACGGCGTAAGGTAAGGTGTAGGGCTGGTGGTTGGTTTCCATTCCAGGCTAGGGTTAGGGTTAGGGAACGGCAAGGCTTAGGGCACAGATGAGGGTACGGAAACGTGGGAGGGTCGGGCTACGTGCTGACGCACGTGTCAGTGCCAGCGTACGGGCCAGGAGTAGGCAACGGCGTAGGATAAAGTGTAGGGCTGGTGGTGGATTTGCGTTCGGGGCTAGGGTTAGGGTTAGGGAACGGCAAGGCTTAGGGCACAGGTGAGGGTACGGAAACGTGGGAGGGTCAGGCTACGTGCTGACGCACAGGTCAGTGCCAGCGTACAGGTCAGGAGTAGGGTACGGCGTAAGGTAACGTGTAGGGCTGGTGGTGGGTTTCTATTCCGGGCTAGGGTTAGGGTTAAGGAACAGCAAGGCTTAGGGCACAGGTGAGGGTACGGAAACGTGGGAGGGTCAGGCTACGTGCTGACGCACGGGTCAGTGCCAGCGTACGGGTCAGGAGTAGGGTATGGCGTAAGGTAAGGTGTAGGGCTGGTGGTGGGTTTCTATTCCGGGCTAGGGTTAGGGTTAGGGAACGGCAAGGCTTAGGGCACAGGTGAGGGTACGGAAACGTGGGAGGGTCGGGCTACGTGCTGACGCACGGGTCAGTGCCAGCGTACGGGCCAGGAGTAGGCAACGGCGTAGGATAAAGTGTAGGGCTGGTGGTGGATTTGCGTTCTGGGCTAGGGTTAGGGTTAGGGAACGGCAAGGCTTAGGGCACAGGTGAGGGTACGGAAACGCGGGAGGGTAATGCTGCGTGCTGATGCACGGTGCAGTGCCAGCGTACGGGCCAGGAGTAGGCAACGGCGTAAGGTAAGGTGTAGGGCTGGTGGTTGGTTTCCATTCCAGGCTAGGGTTAGGGTTAGGGAACGGCAAGGCTTAGGGCACAGGTGAGGGTACGGAAACGTGGGAGGGTCGGGCTACGTGCTGACGCACGGGTCAGTGCCAGCGTACGGGCCAGGAGTAGGCAACGGCGTAGGATAAAGTGTAGGGCTGGTGGTGGATTTGCGTTCCAGGCTAGGGTTAGGGTTAGGGAACGGCAAGGCTTAGAGCACAGGTGAGGGTACGGAAACGTGGGAGGGTCAGGCTACGTGCTGATGCACGGTTCAGTGCCAGCGTACGGGCCAGGAATCGGGTACGGCGTAAGGCAAGGTGTAGGGCTGGTGCTGGGTTTCCGTTCCGGGCCAGGGTTAGGTTTAGGGAACGGCAAGGCTTAGGGCACAGGTGAGGGTACGGAAACGTGGGAGGGTCAGGCTACGTGCTGACGCACGGGTCAGTGCCAACGTACGGGCCAGGAGTAGGGTACGGCGTAATATAAGGTGTAGGGCTTGTGGTTGATTTCCGTTCCAGGCTAGGGTTAGGGTTAGGGAACGGCAAGGCTTAGGGCAAAGGAGAGGGTACGGAAACGTGGGAGGGTCGGGCCCCGTTCTGTCGCACGGGTTAGTGCCAGCATACGGGCCAGGAGTAGGCAACGATGTAGGATAAAGTGTAGGGCTGGTGGTGGGTTTCCATTCCGGGCTAGAGTTAGGGTTAGGGAACGGCAAGGCTTAGGGCACAGGTGAGGGTACGGAAACTTGGGAGAGTCAGGCTACGTGCTGACGCACGGGTTAGTGCCAGCGTACGGGCCAGGAGTAGGCAACGGCGTAAGGTAAGGTGTAGGGCTGGTGGTTGGTTTCCGTTCCAGGCTAGGGTTAGGGTTAGGGAACGGCAAGGCTTAGGGCACAGGTGAGGGTACGGAAACGTGGGAGGGTCGGGCTACGTGCTGACGCACGTGTCAGTGCCAGCGTACGGGCCAGGAGTAGGCAACGGCGTAGGATAAAGTGTAGGGCTGGTGGTGGATTTGCGTTCGGGGCTAGGGTTAGGGTTAGGGAACGGCAAGGCTTAGGGCACAGGTGAGGGTACGGAAACGTGGGAGGGTCAGGCTACGTGCTGACGCACAGGTCAGTGCCAGCGTACAGGTCAGGAGTAGGGTACGGCGTAAGGTAACGTGTAGGGCTGGTGGTGGGTTTCTATTCCGGGCTAGGGTTAGGGTTAGGGAACAGCAAGGCTTAGGGCACAGGTGAGGGTACGGAAACGTGGGAGGGTCAGGCTACGTGCTGACGCACGGGTCAGTGCCAGCGTACGGGTCAGGAGTAGGGTATGGCGTAAGGTAAGGTGTAGGGCTGGTGGTGGGTTTCTATTCCGGGCTAGGGTTAGGGTTAGGGAACGGCAAGGCTTAGGGCACAGGTGAGGGTACGGAAACGTGGGAGGGTCGGGCTACGTGCTGACGCACGGGTGAGTGCCAGCGTACGGGCCAGGAGTAGGCAACGGCATAGGATAAAGTGTAGGGCTGGTGGTGGATTTGCGTTCTGGGCTAGGGTTAGGGTTAGGGAACGGCAAGGCTTAGGGCACAGGTGAGGGTACGGAAACGCGGGAGGGTAAGGCTGCGTGCTGATGCACGGTGCAGTGCCAGCGTACGGGCCAGGAGTAGGCAACGGCGTAAGGTAAGGTGTAGGGCTGGTGGTTGGTTTCCATTCCAGGCTAGGGTTAGGGTTAGGGAACGGCAAGGCTTAGGGCACAGGTGAGGGTACGGAAACGTGGGAGGGTCGGGCTACGTGCTGACGCACGGGTCAGTGCCAGCGTACGGGCCAGGAGTAGGCAACGGCGTAGGATAAAGTGTAGGGCTGGTGGTGGATTTGCGTTCCGGGCTAGGGTTAGGGTTAGGGAACGGCAAGGCTTAGAGCACAGGTGAGGGTACGGAAACGTGGGAGGGTCAGGCTACGTGCTGATGCACGGTTCAGTGCCAGCGTACGGGCCAGGAATCGGGTACGGCGTAAGGTAAGGTGTAGGGCTGGTGCTGGGTTTCCGTTCCAGGCCAGGGTTAGGGTTAGGGAACGGCAAGGCTTAGGGCACAGGTGAGGGTACGGAAACGTGGGAGGGTCAGGCTACGTGCTGACGCACGGGTCAGTGCCAACGTACGGGCCAGGAGTAGGGTACGGCGTAAGATAAGGTGTAGGGCTTGTGGTTGATTTCCGTTCCAGGCTAGGGTTAGGGTTAGGGAACGGCAAGGCTTAGGGCAAAGGAGAGGGTACGGAAACGTGGGAGGGTCGGGCCCCGTTCTGTCGCACGGGTTAGTGCCAGCATACGGGCCAGGAGTAGGCAACGATGTAGGATAAAGTGTAGGGCTGGTGGTGGGTTTCCATTCCGGGCTAGAGTTAGGGTTAGGGAACGGCAAGGCTTAGGGCACAGGTGAGGGTACGGAAACGTGGGAGGGTCAGGCTACGTGCTGACGCACAGGTCAGTGCCAGCGTACATGTCAGGAGTAGGTTACGGCGTAAGGTAACGTGTAGGGCTGGTGGTGGGTTTCTATTCCGGGCTAGGGTTAGGGTTAGGGAACGGCAAGGCTTAGGGCACAGGTGAGGGTACGGAAACGTGGGAGGGTCAGGCTACGTGCTGACGCACGGGTCAGTGCCAGCGTACGGGTCAGGAGTAGGGTATGGCGTAAGGTAAGGTGTAGGGCTGGTGGTGGGTTTCTATTCCGGGCTAGGGTTAGGGTTAGGGAACGGCAAGGCTTAGGGCAGAGGTGAGGGTACGGAAACGTGGGAGGGTCGGGCTACGTGCTGACGCACGGGTCAGTGCCAGCGTACGGGCCAGGAGTAGGCAACGGCGTAGGATAAAGTGTAGGGCTGGTGGTGGATTTGCGTTCCGGGCTAGGGTTAGGGTTAGGGAACGGCAAGGCTTAGGGCACAGGTGAGGGTACGGAAACGTGGGAGGGTCAGGCTACGTGCTGACGCACGGTTCAGTGCCAGCGTACGGGCCAGGAATAGGGTACGGCATAAGGTAAGGTGTCAGGCTGGTGGTGGGTTTCCGTTCTGGGCTAGGGTTAGGGTTAGGGAACGGCAAGGCTTAGGGCACACGTGAAGGTACGGAAACGTGGGAGGCTCGTGCTACGTGCTGACGCACGGGTCAGTGCCAGCGTACGGGCCAGGAGGAGGCAACGGCGTAGGATAAAGTATAGGCTGGTGGTGGATTTGCGTTCTGGGCTAGGGTTAGGGTTAGGGAACGGCAAGGCTTAGGGCACAGGAGAGGGTACGGAAACGCAGGAGGGTAAGGCTACGTGCTGATGCACGGGGCAGTGCCAGAGTACAGGCCAGGAGTAGGCAACGGCGTAGGGTAAGGTGTAGGGCTGGTGGTGGGTTTCCATTCCGGGCTAGGGTTAGGGTTAGGGAACGGCAAGGCTTAGGGCACAGGTGAGGGTACGGAAACGTGGGAGGGTCAGGCTACGTGCTGACGCACGGGTCAGTGCCAGCGTACGGGCCAGGAGTAGGCAACGGCGTAGGATAAAGTGTAGGGCTGGTGGTGGATTTGCGTTCCGGGCTAGGGTTAGGGTTAGGGAACGGCAAGGCTTAGGGCACAGGTGAGGGTACGGAAACGTGGGAGGGTCAGGCTACGTGCTGACGCACGGGTCAGTGCCAGCGTACGGGTCAGGAGTAGGGTAAGGCGTAAGGTAAGGTGTAGGGCTGGTGGTGGGTTTCCATTCCGGGCTAGGGTTAGGGTTAGGGAACGGCAAGGCTTAGGGCACAGGTCAGGGTACGGAAACGCGGGAGGGTAAGGCTACGTGCTGATGAACGGGTCAGTGCCAGAGTACAGGCCAGGAGTAGGAAACGGCGTAGGGTAAGGTGTAGGGCTGGTGGTTGGTTTCCGTTCCAGGCTAGGGATAGGGTTAGGGAACGGCAAGGCTTAGGGCACAGGTGAGGGTACGGAAACGTGGGAGGGTCGGGCTACGTGCTGACGCACGGGTCAGTGCCAGCGTACGGGCCAGGAGTAGGCAACGGCGTAGAATAAAGTGTAGGGCTGGTGGTGGATTTGTGTTCCAGGCTAGGGTTAGGGTTAGGGAACGGCAAGGCTTAGGGCACAGGTGAGGGTACGGAAACGTGGGAGGGTCAGGCTACGTGCTGACGCACGGTTCAGTGCCAGCGTACGGGCCAGGAATAGGGTACGGCGTAAGGTAAGGTGTAGGGCTGGTGGTGGGTTTCCGTTCTGGCCTAGGGTTAGGGTTAGGGAACGGCAAGGCTTAGGGCACAGGTGAGGGTACGGAAACGTGGGAGGGTCAGGCTACGTGCTGACGCACGGGTCAGTGCCAACGTACGGGCCAGGAGTAGGGTACGGCGTAAGGTAAGGTGTAGGGCTTGTGGTTGATTTCCGTTCCAGGCTAGGGTTAGGGTTAGGGAACGGCAAGGCTTAGGGCAAAGGAGAGGGTACGGAAACGTGGGAGGGTCGGGCTACGTGCTGACGCACGGGTCAGTGCCAGCGTACGGGCCAGGAGTAGGCAACGGCATAGGATAAAGTGTAGGGCTGGTGGTGGATTTGCATTCGGGGCTAGGGTTAGGGTTAGGGAACGGCAAGGCTTAGGGCACAGGTGAGGGTACGGAAACGTGGGAGGGTCAGGCTACGTGCTGACGCACAGTTCAGTGCCAGCGTACGGGCCAGGAATAGGGTACGGCGTAAGGTAAGGTGTCAGGCTGGTGGTGGGTTTCCGTTCCGGGCTAGGGTTAGGGTTAGGGAACGACAAGGCTTAGGGCACAGGTGAAGTTACGGAAACGTGGGAGGGTCAGGCTACGTGCTGATGCACGGTTCAGTGCCAGCGTACGGGCCAGGAATAGGGTACGGCGTAAGGTAAGGTGTAGGGCTGGTGCTGGGTTTCCGTTCCGGGCCAGGTATAGGGTTAGGGAACGGCAAGGCTTAGGGCACAGGTGAGGGTACGGAAACGTGGGAGGGTCAGGCTACGTGCTGACGCACGGGTCAGTGCCAACGTACGGGCCAGGAGTAGGGTACGGCGTAAGATAAGGTGTAGGGCTTGTGGTTGATTTCCGTTCCAGGCTAGGGTTAGGGTTAGGGAACGGCAAGGCTTAGGGCAAAGGAGAGGGTACGGAAACGTGGGAGGGTCGGGCCCCGTTCTGTCGCACGGGTTAGTGCCAGTATACGGGCCAGGAGTAGGCAACGACGTAGGACAAAGTGTAGGGCTGGTGGTGGGTTTCCATTCAGGGCTAGAGTTAGGGTTAGGGAACGGCAAGGCTTAGGGCACAGGTGAGGGTACGGAAACGTTGGAGGGTCAGGCTACGTGCTGACGCACGGGTCAGTGCCAGCGTACGGGCCAGGAGTAGGCAACGGCGTAAGGTAAGGTGTAGGGCTGGTGGTGGGTTTCTATTCCGGGCTAGGGTTAGGGTTAGGGAACGGCAAGGCTTAGGGCACAGGTGAGGTTACGGAAACGTGGGAGGGTCGGGCTACGTGCTGACGCACGGGTCAGTGCCAGCGTACGGGCCAGGAGTATGCAACGGCGTAGGATAAAGTGTAGGGCTGGTGGTTATTTTCCGTTCCGGGCTAGTGTTAGGGTTAGGGAACGGCAAGGCTTAGGGCACAGGTGAGGTTACGGAAACGTGGGAGGGTCAGGCTACGTGCTGACGCACGGGTTAGTGCCAGCGTACGGGCCAGGAGTAGGCAACGGCGTAAGGTAAGGTGTAGGGCTGGTGGTTGGTTTCCGTTCCAGGCTAGGGTTAGGGTTAGGGAACGGCAAGGCTTAGGGCACAGGTGAGGGTACGGAAACGTGGGAGGGTCGGGCTACGTGCTGACGCACGTGTCAGTGCCAGCGTACGGGCCAGGAGTAGGCAACGGCGTAGGATAAAGTGTAGGGCTGGTGGTGGATTTGCGTTCGGGCCTAGGGATAGGGTTAGGGAACGGCAAGGCTTAGGGCACAGGTGAGGGTACGGAAACGTGGGAGGGTCAGGCTACGTGCTGACGCACAGGTCAGTGCCAGCGTACAGGTCAGGAGTAGGGTACGGCGTAAGGTAACGTGTAGGGCTGGTGGTGGGTTTCTATTCCGGGCTAGGGTTAGGGTTAGGGAACAGCAAGGCTTAGGGCACAGGTGAGGGTACGGAAACGTGGGAGGGTCAGGCTACGTGCTGACACACGGGTCAGTGCCAGCGTACGGGTCAGGAGTAGGGTATGGCGTAAGGTAAGGTGTAGGGCTGGTGGTGGGTTTCTATTCCGGGCTAGGGTTAGGGTTAGGGAACGTCAAGGCTTAGGGCACAGGTGAGGGTACGGAAACGTGGGAGGGTCGGGCTACGTGCTGACGCACGGGTCAGTGCCAGCGTACGGGCCAGGAGTAGGCAACGGCGTAGGATAAAGTGTAGGGCTGGTGGTGGATTTGCGTTCTGGGCTAGGGTTAGGGTTAGGGAACGGCAAGGCTTAGGGCACAGGTGAGGGTACGGAAACGCGGGAGGGTAAGGCTGCGTGCTGATTCACGGTGCACTGCCAGCGTACGGGCCAGGAGTAGGCAACGGCGTAAGGTAAGGTGTAGGGCTGGTGGTTGGTTTCCATTCCAGGCTAGGGTTAGGGTTAGGGAACGGCAAGGCTTAGGGCACAGGTGAGGGTACGGAAACGTGGGAGGGTCGGGCTACGTGCTGACGCACGGGTCAGTGCCAGCGTACGGGCCAGGAGTAGGCAACGGCGTAGGATAAAGTGTAGGGCTGGTGGTGGATTTGCGTTCAAGGCTAGGGTTAGGGTTAGGGAACGGCAAGGCTTAGAGCACAGGTGAGGGTACGGAAACGTGGGAGGGTCAGGCTACGTGCTGACGCACGGTTCAGTGCCAGCGTACGGGCCAGGAATAGGGTACGGCGTAAGGTAAGGTGTAGGGCTGGTGCTGGGTTTCCGTTCCGGGCCAGGGTTAGGGTTAGGGAACGGCAAGTCTTAGGGCACAGGTGAGGGTATGGAAACGTGGGAGGGTCAGGCTACGTGCTGACGCACGGGTCAGTGCCAACGTACGGGCCAGGAGTAGGGTACGGCGTAAGATAAGGTGTAGAGCTTGTGGTTGATTTCCGTTCCAGGCTAGGGTTAGGGTTAGGGAACGGCAAGGCTTAGGGCAAAGGAGAGGGTACGGAAACGTGGGAGGGTCGGGCCCCGTCCTGTCGCACGGGTTAGTGCCAGCATACGGGCCAGGAGTAGGCAACGATGTAGGATAAAGTGTAGGGCTGGTGGTGGGTTTCCATTCCGGGCTAGAGTTAGGGTTAGGGAACGGCAAGGCTTAGGGCACAGGTGAGGGTACGGAAACGTGGGAGGGTCAGGCTACGTGCTGACGCACGGGTCAGTGCCAGCGTACGGGCCAGGAGTAGGCAACGGCGTAAGGTAAGGTGTAGGGCTGGTGGTGGGTTTCTATTCCGGGCTAGGGTTAGGGTTAGGGAACGGCAAGGCTTAGGGCACAGGTGAGGGTACGGAAACGTGGGAGGGTCGGGCTACGTGCTGACGCAAGGGTCAGTGCCAGCGTACGGGCCAGGAGTATGCAACGGCGTAGGATAAAGTGTAGGGCTGGTGGTTGTTTTCCGTTCCGGGCTAGTGTTAGGGTTAGAGAACGGCAAGGCTTAGGGCACAGGTGAGGTTACGGAAACGTGGCAGGGACAGGCTACGTGCTGACGCACGGGTTAGTGCCAGCGTACGGGCCAGGAGTAGGCAACGGCGTAAGGTAAGGTGTAGGGCTGGTGGTTGGTTTCCGTTCCAGGCTAGGGTTAGGGTTAGGGAACGGCAAGGCTTAGGGCACAGGTGAGGGTACGGAAACGTGGGAGGGTCGGGCTACGTGCTGACGCACGTGTCAGTGCCAGCGTACGGGCCAGGAGTAGGCAACGGCGTAGGATAAAGTGTAGGGCTGGTGGTGGATTTGCGTTCGGGGCTAGGGTTAGGGTTAGGGAACGGCAAGGCTTAGGGCACAGGTGAGGGTACGGAAACGTGGGAGGGTCAGGCTACGTGCTGACGCACAGGTCAGTGCCAGCGTACAGGTCAGGAGTAGGGTACGGCGTAAGGTAACGTGTAGGGCTGGTGGTGGGTTTCTATTCCGGGCTAGGGTTAGGGTTAGGGAACGGCAAGGCTTAGGGCACAGGTGAGGGTACGGAAACGTGGGAGGGTCAGGCTACGTGCTGACGCACGGGTCAGTGCCAGCGTACGGGTCAGGAGTATGGTTTGGCGTAAGGTAAGGTGTAGGGATGGTGGTGGGTTTCTATTCCGGGCTAGGGTTAGGGTTAGGGAACGGCAAGGCTTAGGGCACAGGTGAGGGTACGGAAACGTGGGAGGGTCGGGCTACGTGCTGACGCACGGGTCAGTGCCAGCGTACGGGCCAGGAGTAGGCAACGGCGTAGGATAAAGTGTAGGGCTGGTGGTGGATTTGCGTTCCGGGCTAGGGTTAGGGTTAGGGAACGGCAAGGCTTAGGGCACAGGTGAGGGTACGGAAACGTGGGAGGGTCAGGCTACGTGCTGACGCACGGTTCAGTGCCAGCGTACGGGCCAGGAATAGGGTACAGCGTAAGGTAAGGTGTAGGGCTGGTGGTGGGTTTCCGTTCTGGCCTAGGGTTAGGGTTAGGGAACGGCAAGGCTTAGGGCACAGGTGAGGGTACGGAAACGTGGGAGGGTCAGGCTACGTGCTGACGCACAGGTCAGTGCCAACGTACGGGCCAGGAGTAGGGTACGGCGTAAGGTAAGGTGTAGGGCTTGTGGTTGATTTCCGTTCCAGGCTAGGGTTAGGGTTAGGGAACGGCAAGGCTTAGGGCAAAGGAGAGGGTACGGAAACGTGGGAGGGTCGGGCTACGTGCTGACGCACGGGTCAGTGCCAGCGTACGGGCCAGGAGTAGGCAACGGCGTAGGATAAAGTGTAGGGCTGGTGGTGGATTTGCATTCGGGGCTAGGGTTAGGGTTAGGGAACGGCAAGGCTTAGGGCACAGGTGAGGGTACGGAAACGTGGGAGGGTCAGGCTACGTGCTGACGCACAGTTCAGTGCCAGCGTACGGGCCAGGAATAGGGTACGGCGTAAGGTATGGTGTCAGGCTGGTGGTGGGTTTCCGTTCCGGGCTAGGGTTAGGGTTAGGGAACGACAAGGCTTAGGGCACAGGTGAAGTTATGGAAACGTGGGAGGCTCGGGCTACGTGCTGACGCACGCGTCAGTGCCAGCGTACGGGCCAGGAGTAGGCAACGGCGTAGGATAAAGTGTAGGGCTGGTGGTGGATTTGCGTTCTGGGCTAGGGTTAGGGTTAGGGAACGGCAAGGCTTAGGGCACAGGTGAGGGTACGGAAACGCGGGAGGGTAAGGCTGCGTGCTGATGCACGGTGCAGTGCCAGCGTACGGGCCAGGAGTAGGCAACGGCGTAAGGTAAGGTGTAGGGCTGGTGGTTGGTTTCCGTTCCAGGCTAGGGTTAGGGTTAGGGAACGGCAAGGCTTAGGGCACAGGTGAGGGTACGGAAACGTGGGAGGGTCAGGCTACGTGCTGACGCACGGGTCAGTGCCAGCGTACGGGCCAGGAGTAGGCAACGGCGTAAGGTAAGGTGTAGGGCTGGTGGTGGGTTTCTATTCCGGGCTAGGGTTAGGGTTAGGGAACGGCAAGGCTTAGGGCACAGGTGAGGTTACGGAAACGTGGGAGGCTCGGGCTACGTGCTGACGCACGGGTCAGTGCCAGCGTACGGGCCAGGAGTATGCAACGGCGTAGGATAAAGTGTAGGGCTTGTGGTTGTTTTCCGTTCCGGGCTAGTGTTAGGGTTAGGGAACGGCAAGGCTTAGGGCACAGGTGAGGTTACGGAAACGTGGGAGGGTCAGGCTACGTGCTGACGCACGGGTTAGTGCCAGCGTACGGGCCAGGAGTAGGCAACGGCGTAAGGTAAGGTGTAGGGCTGGTGGTTGGTTTCCGTTCCAGGCTAGGGTTAGGGTTAGGGAACGGCAAGGCTTAGGGCACAGGTGAGGGTACGGAAACGTGGGAGGGTCAGGCTACGTGCTGACGCACGGGTCAGTGCCAGCGTACGGGTCAGGAGTAGGGTATGGCGTAAGGTAAGGTGTAGGGCTGGTGGTGGGTTTCTATTCCGGGCTAGGGTTAGGGTTAGGGAACGGCAAGGCTTAGGGCACAGGTGAGGGTACGGAAACGTGGGAGGGTCGGGCTACGTGCTGACGCACGGGTCAGTGCCAGCGTACGGGCCAGGAGTAGGCAACGGCGTAGGATAAAGTGTAGGGCTGGTGGTGGATTTGCGTTCTGGGCTAGGGTTAGGGTTAGGGAACGGCAAGGCTTAGGGCACAGGTGAGGGTACGGAAACGTGGGAGGGTAAGGCTGCGTGCTGATGCATGGTGCAGTGCCAGCGTACGGGCCAGGAGTAGGCAACGGCGTAAGGTAAGGTGTAGGGCTGGTGGTTGGTTTCCATTCCAGGCTAGGGTTAGGGTTAGGGAACGGCAAGGCTTAGGGCACAGGTGAGGGTACGGAAACGTGGGAGGTTCGGGCTACGTGCTGATGCACGGGTCAGTGCCAGCGTACGGGCCAGGAGTAGGCAACGGCGTAGGATAAAGTGTAGGGCTGGTGGTGGATTTGCGTTCCAGGCTAGGGTTAGGGTTAGGGAACGGCAAGGCTTAGAGCACAGGTGAGGGTACGGAAACGTGGGAGGGTCAGGCTACGTGCTGATGCACGGTTCAGGGCCAGCGTACGGGCCAGGAATAGGGTACGGCGTAAGGTAAGGTGTAGGGCTGGTGCTGGGTTTCCGTTCCGGGCCAGGGTTAGGGTTAGGGAACGGCAAGGCTTAGGGCACAGGTGAGGGTACGGAAACGTGGGAGGGTCAGGCTACGTGCTGACGCACGGGTCAGTGCCAACGTACGGGCCAGGAGTAGGGTATGGCGTAAGATAAGGTGTAGGGCTTGTGGTTGATTTCCGTTCCAGGCTAGGGTTAGGGTTAGGGAACGGCAAGGCTTAGGGCAAAGGAGAGGGTACGGAAACGTGGGAGGGTCGGGCCCCGTTCTGTCGCACGGGTTAGTGCCAGCATACGGGCCAGGAGTAGGCAACGATGAAGGATAAAGTGTAGGGCTGGTGGTGGGTTTCCATTCCGGGCTAGAGTTAGGGTTAGGGAACGGCAAGGCTTAGGGCACAGGTGAGGGTACGGAAACGTGGGAGGGTCAGGCTACGTGCTGACGCACGTGTCAGTGCCAGCGTACGGGCCAGGAGTAGGCAACGGCGTAAGGTAAGGTGTAGGGCTGGTGGTGGGTTTCTATTCCGGGCTAGGGTTAGGGTTAGGGAACGGCAAGGCTTAGGGCACAGGTGAGGGTACGGAAACGTGGGAGGGTCGGGCTTCGTGCTGACGCACGGGTCTGTGCCAGCGTACGGGCCAGGAGTATGCAACGGCGTAGGATAAAGTGTAGGGCTGGTGGTTGTTTTCCGTTCCGGGCTAGTGTTAGGGTTAGAGAACGGCAAGGCTTAGGGCACAGGTGAGGTTACGGAAACGTGGCAGGGACAGGCTACGTGCTGACGCACGGGTTAGTGCCAGCGTACGGGCCAGGAGTAGGCAACGGCGTAAGGTAAGGTGTAGGGCTGGTGGTTGGTTTCCGTTCCAGGCTAGGGTTAGGGTTAGGGAACGGCAAGGCTTAGGGCACAGGTGAGGGTACGGAAACGTGGGAGGGTCGGGCTACGTGCTGACGCACGTGTCAGTGCCAGCGTACGGGCCAGGAGTAGGCAACGGCGTAGGATAAAGTGTAGGGCTGGTGGTGGATTTGCGTTCGGGGCTAGGGTTAGGGTTAGGGAACGGCAAGGCTTAGGGCACAGGTGAGGGTACGGAAACGTGGGAGGGTCAGGCTACGTGCTGACGCACAGGTCAGTGCCAGCGTACAGGTCAGGAGTAGGGTACGGCGTAAGGTAACGTGTAGGGCTGGTGGTGGGTTTCTATTCCGGGCTAGGGTTAGGGTTAGGGAACGGCAAGGCTTAGGGCACAGGTGAGGGTACGGAAACGTGGGAGGGTCAGGCTACGTGCTGACGCACGGGTCAGTGCCAGCGTACGGGTCAGGAGTATGGTTTGGCGTAAGGTAAGGTGTAGGGCTGGTGGTGGGTTTCTATTCCGGGCTAGGGTTAGGGTTAGGGAACGGCAAGGCTTAGGGCACAGGTGAGGGTACGGAAACGTGGGAGGGTCGGGCTACGTGCTGACGCACGGGTCAGTGCCAGCGTACGGGCCAGGAGTAGGCAACGGCGTAGGATAAAGTGTAGGGCTGGTGGTGGATTTGCGTTCCGGGCTAGGGTTAGGGTTAGGGAACGGCAAGGCTTAGGGCACAGGTGAGGGTACGGAAACGTGGGAGGGTCAGGCTACGTGCTGACGCACGGTTCAGTGCCAGCGTACGGGCCAGGAATAGGGTACAGCGTAAGGTAAGGTGTAGGGCTGGTGGTGGGTTTCCGTTCTGGCCTAGGGTTAGGGTTAGGGAACGGCAAGGCTTAGGGCACAGGTGAGGGTACGGAAACGTGGGAGGGTCAGGCTACGTGCTGACGCACAGGTCAGTGCCAACGTACGGGCCAGGAGTAGGGTACGGCGTAAGGTAAGGTGTAGGGCTTGTGGTTGATTTCCGTTCCAGGCTAGGGTTAGGGTTAGGGAACGGCAAGGCTTAGGGCAAAGGAGAGGGTACGGAAACGTGGGAGGGTCGGGCTACGTGCTGACGCACGGGTCAGTGCCAGCGTACGGGCCAGGAGTAGGCAACGGCGTAGGATAAAGTGTAGGGCTGGTGGTGGATTTGCATTCGGGGCTAGGGTTAGGGTTAGGGAATGGCAAGGCTTAGGGCACAGGTGAGGGTACGGAAACGTGGGAGGGTCAGGCTACGTGCTGACGCACAGTTCAGTGCCAGCGTACGGGCCAGGAATAGGGTACGGCGTAAGGTAAGGTGTCAGGCTGGTGGTGGGTTTCCGTTCCGGGCTAGGGTTAGGGTTAGGGAACGACAAGGCTTAGGGCACAGGTGAAGTTACGGAAACGTGGGAGGCTCGGGCTACGTGCTGACGCACGCGTCAGTGCCAGCGTACGGGACAGGAGTAGGCAACGGCGTAGGATAAAGTGTAGGGCTGGTGGTGGATTTGCGTTCTGGGCTAGGGTTAGGGTTAGGGAACGGCAAGGCTTAGGGCACAGGTGAGGGTACGGAAACGCGGGAGGGTAAGGCTGCGTGCTGATGCACGGTGCAGTGCCAGCGTACGGGCCAGGAGTAGGCAACGGCGTAAGGTAAGGTGTAGGGCTGGTGGTTGGTTTCCGTTCCAGGCTAGGGTTAGGGTTAGGGAACGGCAAGGCTTAGGGCACAGGTGAGGGTACGGAAACGTGGGAGGGTCAGGCTACGTGCTGACGCACGGGTCAGTGCCAGCGTACGGGCCAGGAGTAGGCAACGGCGTAAGGTAAGGTGTAGGGCTGGTGGTGGGTTTCTATTCCGGGCTAGGGTTAGGGTTAGGGAACGGCAAGGCTTAGGGCACAGGTGAGGTTACGGAAACGTGGGAGGCTCGGGCTACGTGCTGACGCACGGGTCAGTGCCAGCGTACGGGCCAGGAGTATGCAACGGCGTAGGATAAAGTGTAGGGCTTGTGGTTGTTTTCCGTTCCGGGCTAGTGTTAGGGTTAGGGAACGGCAAGGCTTAGGGCACAGGTGAGGTTACGGAAACGTGGGAGGGTCAGGCTACGTGCTGACGCACGGGTTAGTGCCAGCGTACGGGCCAGGAGTAGGCAACGGCGTAAGGTAAGGTGTAGGGCTGGTGGTTGGTTTCCGTTCCAGGCTAGGGTTAGGGTTAGGGAACGGCAAGGCTTAGGGCACAGGTGAGGGTACGGAAACGTGGGAGGGTCAGGCTACGTGCTGATGCACGGGTCAGTGCCAGCGTACGGGTCAGGAGTAGGGTATGGCGTAAGGTAAGGTGTAGGGCTGGTGGTGGGTTTCTATTCCGGGCTAGGGTTAGGGTTAGGGAACGGCAAGGCTTAGGGCACAGGTGAGGGTACGGAAACGTGGGAGGGTCGGGCTACGTGCTGACGCACGGGTCAGTGCCAGCGTACGGGCCAGGAGTAGGCAACGGCGTAGGATAAAGTGTAGGGCAGGTGGTGGATTTGCGTTCTGGGCTAGGGTTAGGGTTAGGGAACGGCAAGGCTTAGGGCACAGGTGAGGGTACGGAAACGTGGGAGGGTAAGGCTGCGTGCTGATGCATGGTGCAGTGCCAGCGTACGGGCCAGGAGTAGGCAACGGCGTAAGGTAAGGTGTAGGGCTGGTGGTTGGTTTCCATTCCAGGCTAGGGTTAGGGTTAGGGAACGGCAAGGCTTAGGGCACAGGTGAGGGTACGGAAACGTGGGAGGTTCGGGCTACGTGCTGATGCACGGGTCAGTGCCAGCGTACGGGCCAGGAGTAGGCAACGGCGTAGGATAAAGTGTAGGGCTGGTGGTGGATTTGCGTTTCAGGCTAGGGTTAGGGTTAGGGAACGGCAAGGCTTAGAGCACAGGTGAGGGTACGGAAACGTGGGAGGGTCAGGCTACGTGCTGATGCACGGTTCAGTGCCAGCGTACGGGCCAGGAATAGGGTACGGCGTAACGTAAGGTGTAGGGCTGGTGCTGGGTTTCCGTTCCGGGCCAGGGTTAGGGTTAGGGAACGGCAAGGCTTAGGGCACAGGTGAGGGTACGGAAACGTGGGAGGGTCAGGCTACGTGCTGACGCACGGGTCAGTGCCAACGTACGGGCCAGGAGTAGGGTATGGCGTAAGATAAGGTGTAGGGCTTGTGGTTGATTTCCGTTCCAGGCTAGGGTTAGGGTTAGGGAACGGCAAGGCTTAGGGCAAAGGAGAGGGTACGGAAACGTGGGAGGGTCGGGCCCCGTTCTGTCGCACGGGTTAGTGCCAGCATACGGGCCAGGAGTAGGCAACGATGAAGGATAAAGTGTAGGGCTGGTGGTGGGTTTCCATTCCGGGCTAGAGTTAGGGTTAGGGAACGGCAAGGCTTAGGGCACAGGTGAGGGTACGGAAACGTGGGAGGGTCAGGCTACGTGCTGACGCACGTGTCAGTGCCAGCGTACGGGCCAGGAGTAGGCAACGGCGTAAGGTAAGGTGTAGGGCTGGTGGTGGGTTTCTATTCCGGGCTAGGGTTAGGGTTAGTGAACGGCAAGGCTTAGGGCACAGGTGAGGTTACGGAAACGTGGGAGGGTCGGGCTACGTGCTGACGCACGGGTCAGTGCCAGCGTACGGGCCAGGAGTATGCAACGGCGTAGGATAAAGTGTAGGGCTGGTGGTTGTTTTCCGTTCCGGGCTAGTGTTAGGGTTAGGGAACGGCAAGGCTTAGGGCACAGGTGAGGTTACGGAAACGTGGGAGGGTCAGGCTACGTGCTGACGCACGGGTTAGTGCCAGCGTACGGGCCAGGAGTAGGCAACGGCGTAAGGTAAGGTGTAAGGCTGGTGGTTGGTTTCCGTTCCAGGCTAGGGTTAGGGTTAGGGAACGGCAAGGCTTAGGGCACAGGTGAGGGTACGGAAACGTGGGAGGGTCGGGCTACGTGCTGACGCACGTGTCAGTGCCAGCGTACGGGCCAGGAGTAGGCAACAGCGTAGGATAAAGTGTAGGGCTGGTGGTGGATTTGCGTTCAGGGCTAGGGTTAGGGTTAGGGAACGGCAAGGCTTAGGGCACAGGTGAGGGTACGGAAACGTGGGAGGGTCAGGCTACGTGCTGACGCACAGGTCAGTGCCAGCGTACAGGTCAGGAGTAGGGTACGGCGTAAGGTAACGTGTAGGGCTGGTGGTGGGTTTCTATTCCGGGCTAGGGTTAGGGTTACTGAACAGCAAGGCTTAGGGCACAGGTGAGGGTACGGAAACGTGGGAGGGTCAGGCTACGTGCTGACGCACGGGTCAGTGCCAGTGTACGGGTCAGGAGTAGGGTATGGCGTAAGGTAAGGTGTAGGGCTGGTGGTGGGTTTCTATTCCGGGCTAGTGTTAGGGTTAGGGAACGGCAAGGCTTAGGGCACAGGTGAGGGTACGGAAACGTGGGAGGGTCGGGCTACGTGCTGACGCACGGGTCAGTGCCAGCGTACGGGCCAGGAGTAGGCAACGGCGTAGGATAAAGTGTAGGGCTGGTGGTGGATTTGCGTTCTGGGCTAGGGTTAGGGTTAGGGAACGGCAAGGCTTAGGGCACAGGTGAGGGTACGGAAAGGCGGGAGGGTAAGGCTGCGTGCTGATGCACGGTGCAGTGCCAGCGTACGGGCCAGTAGTAGGCAACGGCGTAAGGTAAGGTGTAGGGCTGGTGGTTGGTTTCCATTCCAGGCTAGGGTTAGGGTTAGGGAACGGCAAGGCTTAGGGCACAGGTGAGGGTACGGAAACGTGGGAGGGTCGGGCTACGTGCTGACGCACGGGTCAGTGCCAGCGTACGGGCCAGGAGTAGGCAACGGCGTAGGATAAAGTGTAGGGCTGGTGGTGGATTTGCGTTCCAGGCTAGGGTTAGGGTTAGGGAACGGCAAGGCTTAGAGCACAGGTGAGGGTACGGAAACGTGGGAGGGTCAGGCTACGTGCTGATGCACGGTTCAGTGCAAGCGTACGGGCCAGGAATAGGGTACGGCGTAAGGTAAGGTGTAGGGCTGGTGCTGGGTTTCCGTTCCGGGCCAGGGTTAGGGTTAGGGAACGGCAAGGCTTAGGGCACAGGTGAGGGTACGGAAACGTGGGAGGGTCAGGCTACGTGCTGACGCACGGGTCAGTGCCAACGTACGGGCCAGGAGTAGGGTACGGCGTAAGATAAGGTGTAGGGCTTGTGGTTGATTTCCGTTCCAGGCTAGGGTTAGGGTTAGGGAACGGCAAGGCTTAGGGCAAAGGAGAGGGTACGGAAACGTGGGAGGGTCGGGCCCCGTTCTGTCGCACGGGTTAGTGCCAGCATACGGGCCAGGAGTAGGCAACGATGTAGGATAAAGTGTAGGGCTGGTGGTGGGTTTCCATTCCGGGCTAGAGTTAGGGTTAGGGAACGGCAAGGCTTAGGGCACAGGTGAGGGTACGGAAACGTGGGAGGGTCAGGCTACGTGCTGACGCACGGGTCAGTGCCAGCGTACGGGCCAGGAGTAGGCAACGGCGTAAGGTAAGGTGTAGGGCTGGTGGTGGGTTTCTATTCCGGGCTAGGGTTAGGGTTAGGGAACGGCAAGGCTTAGGGCACAGGTGAGGTTACGGAAACGTGGGAGGGTCGGGCTACGTGCTGACGCACGGGTCAGTGCCAGCGTACGGGCCAGGAGTATGCAACGGCGTAGGATAAAGTGTAGGGCTGGTGGTTGTTTTCCGTTCCGGGCTAGTGTTAGGGTTAGGGAACGGCAAGGCTTAGGGCACAGGTGAGGTTACGGAAACGTGGGAGGGTCAGGCTACGTGCTGACGCACGGGTTAGTGCCAGCGTACGGGCCAGGAGTAGGCAACGGCGTAAGGTAAGGTGTAGGGCTGGTGGTTGGTTTCCGTTCCAGGCTAGGGTTAGGGTTAGGGAACGGCAAGGCTTAGGGCACAGGTGAGGGTACGGAAACGTGGGAGGGTCGGGCTACGTGCTGACGCACGTGTCAGTGCCAGCGTACGGGCCAGGAGTAGGCAACGGCGTAGGATAAAGTGTAGGGCTGGTGGTGGATTTGCGTTCGGGGCTAGGGTTAGGGTTAGGGAACGGCAAGGCTTAGGGCACAGGTGAGGGTACGGAAACGTGGGAGGGTCAGGCTACGTGCTGACGCACAGGTCAGTGCCAGCGTACAGGTCAGGAGTAGGGTACGGCGTAAGGTAACGTGTAGGGCTGGTGGTGGGTTTCTATTCCGGGCTAGGGTTAGGGTTAGGGAACAGCAAGGCTTAGGGCACAGGTGAGGGTACGGAAACGTGGGAGGGTCAGGCTACGTGCTGACGCACGGGTCAGTGCCAGCGTACGGGTCAGGAGTAGGGTATGGCGTAAGGTAAGGTGTAGGGCTGGTGGTGGTTTCTATTCCGGGCTAGGGTTAGGGTTAGGGAACGGCAAGGCTTAGGGCACAGGTGAGGGTACGGAAACGTGGGAGGGTCGGGCTACGTGCTGACGCACGGGTCAGTGCCAGCGTACGGGCCAGGAGTAGGCAACGGCGTAGGATAAAGTGTAGGGCTGGTGGTGGATTTGTGTTCTGGGCTAGGGTTAGGGTTAGGGAACGGCAAGGCTTAGGGCACAGGTGAGGGTACGGAAACGCGGGAGGGTAAGGCTGCGTGCTGATGCACGGTGCAGTGCCAGCGTACGGGCCAGGAGTAGGCAACAGCGTAAGGTAAGGTGTAGGGCTGGTGGTTGGTTTCCATTCCAGGCTAGGGTTAGGGTTAGGGAACGGCAAGGCTTAGGGCACAGGTGAGGGTACGGAAACGTGGGAGGGTCGGGCTACGTGCTGACGCATGGGTCAGTGCCAGCGTACGGGCCAGGAGTAGGCAACGGCGTAGGATAAAGTGTAGGGCTGGTGGTGGATTTGCGTTCCAGGCTAGGGTTAGGGTTAGGGAACGGCAAGGCTTAGAGCACAGGTGAGGGTACGGAAACGTGGGAGGGTCAGGCTACGTGCTGATGCACGGTTCAGTGCCAGCGTACGGGCCAGGAATCGGGTACGGCGTAAGGTAAGGTGTAGGGCTGGTGCTTGGTTTCCGTTCCGGGCCAGGGTTAGGTTTAGGGAACGGCAAGGATTAGGGCACAGGTGAGGGTACGGAAACGTGGGAGGGTCAGGCTACGTGCTGACGCACGGGTCAGTGCCAACGTACGGGCCAGGAGTAGGGTACGGCGTAAGATAAGGTGTAGGGCTTGTGGTTGATTTCCGTTCCAGGCTAGGGTTAGGGTTAGGGAACGGCAAGGCTTAGGGCAAAGGAGAGGGTACGGAAACGTGGGAGGTTCGGGCCCCGTTCTGTCGCACGGGTTAGTGCCAGCATACGGGCCAGGAGTAGGCAACGATGTAGGATAAAGTGTAGGGCTGGTGGTGGGTTTCCATTCCGGGCTAGAGTTAGGGTTAGGGAACGGCAAGGCTTAGGGCACAGGTGAGGGTACGGAAACGTGGGAGGGTCAGGCTACGTGCTGACGCACGGGTCAGTGCCAGCGTACGGGCCAGGAGTAGGCAACGGCGTAAGGTAAGGTGTAGGGCAGGTGGTGGGTTTCTATTCCGGGCTAGGGTTAGGGTTAGGGAACGGCAAGGCTTAGGGCACAGGTGAGGTTACGGAAACGTGGGAGGGTCGGGCTACGTGCTGACGCACGGGTCAGTGCCAGCGTACGGGCCAGGAGTATGCAACGGCGTAGGATAAAGTGTAGGGCTGGTGGTTGTTTTCCGTTCCGGGCTAGTGTTAGGGTTAGGGAACGGCAAGGCTTAGGGCACAGGTGAGGTTACGGAAACGTGGGAGGGTCAGGCTACGTGCTGACGCATGGGTTAGTGCCAGCGTACGGGTCAGGAGTAGGCAAAGGCGTAAGGTAAGGTGTAGGGCTGGTGGTTGGTTTCCGTTCCAGGCTAGGGTTAGGGTTAGGGAACGGCAAGGCTTAGGGCACAGGTGAGGGTACGGAAACGTGGGAGGGTCAGGCTACATGCTGACGCACGGGTCAGTGCCAGCGTACGGGTCAGGAGTAGGGTATGGCGTAAGGTAAGGTGTAGGGCTGGTGGTGGGTTTCTATTCCGGGCTAGGGTTAGGGTTAGGGAACGGCAAGGCTTAGGGCACAGGTGAGGGTACGGAAACGTGGGAGGGTCGGGCTACGTGCTGACGCACGGGTCAGTGCCAGCGTACGGGCCAGGAGTAGGCAACGGCGTAGGATAAAGTGTAGGGCTGGTGGTGGATTTGCGTTCTGGGCTAGGGTTAGGGTTAGGGAACGGCAAGGCTTAGGGCACAGGTGAGGGTACGGAAACGCGGGAGGGTAAGGCTGCGTGCTGATGCACGGTGCAGTGCCAGCGTACGGGCCAGGAGTAGGCAATGGCGTAAGGTAAGGTGTAGGGCTGGTGGTTGGTTTCCATTCCAGGCTAGGGTTAGGGTTAGGGAACGGCAAGGCTTAGGGCACAGGTGAGGGTACGGAAACGTGGGAGGGTCGGGCTACGTGCTGACGCACGGGTCAGTGCCAGCGTACGGGCCAGGAGTAGGCAACGGCGTAGGATAAAGTGTAGGGCTGGTGGTGGATTTGCGTTCCAGGCTAGGGTTAGGGTTAGGGAACGGCAAGGCATAGAGCACAGGTGAGGGTACGGAAACGTGGGAGGGTCAGGCTACGTGCTGATGCACGGTTCAGTGCCAGCGTACGGGCCAGGAATAGGGTACGGCGTAAGGTAAGGTGTAGGGCTGGTGCTGGGTTTCCGTTCCGGGCCAGGGTTAGGGTTAGGGAACGGCAAGGCTTAGGGCACAGGTGAGGGTACGGAAACTTGGGAGGGTCAGGCTACGTGCTGACGCACGGGTCAGTGCCAACGTACGGGCCAGGAGTAGGGTACGGCGTAAGATAAGGTGTAGGGCTTGTGGTTGATTTCCGTTCCAGGCTAGGGTTAGGGTTAGGGAACGGCAAGGCTTAGGGCAAAGGAGAGGGTACGGAAACGTGGGAGGGTCGGGCCCCGTTCTGTCGCACCGGTTAGTGCCAGCATACGGGCCAGGAGTAGGCAACGACGTAGGATAAAGTGTAGGGCTGGTGGTGGGTTTCCATTCCGGTCTAGAGTTAGGGATAGGGAACGGCAAGGCTTAGGGCACAGGTGAGGGCACGGAAACGTGGGAGGGTCAGGCTACGTGCTGACGCACGGGTCAGTGCCAGCGTACGGGCCAGGAGTAGGCAACGGCGTAAGGTAAGGTGTAGGGCTGGTGGTGGGTTTCTATTCCGGGCTAGGGTTAGGGTTAGGGAACGGCAAGGCTTAGGGCACAGGTGAGGTTACGGAAACGTGGGAGGGTCGGGCTACGTGCTGACGCACGGGTCAGTGCCAGCGTACGGGCCAGGAGTATGCAACGGCGTAGGATAAAGTGTAGGGCTGGTGGTTGTTTTCCGTTCCGGGCTAGTGTTAGGGTTAGGGAACGGCAAGGCTTAGGGCACAGGTGAGGTTACGGAAACGTGGGAGGGTCAGGCTACGTGCTGACGCACGGGTTAGTGCCAGCGTACGGGCCAGGAGTAGGCAACGGCGTAAGGTAAGGTGTAGGGCTGGTGGTTGGTTTCCATTCCAGGCTAGGGTTAGGGTTAGGGAACGGCAAGGCTTAGGGCACAGATGAGGGTACGGAAACGTGGGAGGGTCAGGCTACGTGCTGACGCACAGGTCAGTGCCAGCGTACAGGTCAGGAGTAGGGTACGGCGTAAGGTAACGTGTAGGGCTGGTGGTGGGTTTCTATTCCGGGCTAGGGTTAGGGTTAAGGAACAGTAAGGCTTAGGGCACAGGTGAGGGTACGGAAACGTGGGAGGGTCAGTCTACGTGCTGACGCACGGGTCAGTGCCAGCGTACGGGTCAGGAGTAGGGTATGGCGTAAGGTAAGGTGTAGGGCTGGTGGTGGGTTTCTATTCCGGGCTAGGGTTAGGGTTAGGGAACGGCAAGGCTTAGGGCACAGGTGAGGGTACGGAAACGTGGGAGGGTCGGGCTACGTGCTGACGCACGGGTCAGTGCCAGCGTACGGGCCAGGAGTAGGCAACGGCGTAGGATAAAGTGTAGGGCTGGTGGTGGATTTGCGTTCTGGGCTAGGGTTAGGGTTAGGGAACGGCAAGGCTTAGGGCACAGGTGAGGGTACGGAAACGCGGGAGGGTAAGGCTGCGTGCTGATGCACGGTGCAGTGCCAGCGTACGGGCCAGGAGTAGGCAACGGCGTAAGGTAAGGTGTAGGGCTGATGGTTGGTTTCCATTCCAGGCTAGGGTTAGGGTTAGGGAACGGCAAGGCTTAGGGCACAGGTGAGGGTACGGAAACGTGGGAGGGTCGGGCTACGTGCTGACGCACGGGTCAGTGCCAGCGTACGGGCCAGGAGTAGGCAACGGCGTAGGATAAAGTGTAGGGCTGGTGGTGGATTTGCGTTCCAGGCTAGGGTTAGGGTTAGGGAACGGCAAGGCATAGAGCACAGGTGAGGGTACGGAAACGTGGGAGGGTCAGGCTACGTGCTGATGCACGGTTCAGTGCCAGCGTACGGGCCAGGAATCGGGTACGGCGTAAGGCAAGGTGTAGGGCTGGTGCTGGGTTTCCGTTCCGGGCCAGGGTTAGGTTTAGGGAACGGCAAGGCTTAGGGCACAGGTGAGGGTACAGAACGTGGGAGGGTCAGGCTACGTGCTGACGCACGGGTCAGTGCCAACGTACGGGCCAGGAGTAGGGTACGGCGTAAGATAAGGTGTAGGGCTTGTGGTTGATTTCCGTTCCAGGCTAGGGTTAGGGTTAGGGAACGGCAAGGCTTAGGGCAAAGGAGAGGGTACGGAAACGTGGGAGGGTCGGGCCCCGTTCTGTCGCACGGGTTAGTGCCAGCATACGGGCCAGGAGTAGGCAACGATGTAGGATAAAGTGTAGGGCTGGTGGTGGGTTTCCATTCCGGGCTAGAGTTAGGGTTAGGGAACGGCAAGGCTTAGGGCACAGGTGAGGGTACGGAAACGTGGGAGGGTCAGGCTACGTGCTGACGCACGGGTCAGTGCCAGCGTACGGGCCAGGAGTAGGGTAAGGCGTAAGGTAAGGTGTAGGGCTGGTGGTGGATTTCTATTCCGGGCTAGGGTTAGGGTTAGGGAACGGCAAGGCTTAGGGCACAGGTGAGGTTACGGAAACGTGGGAGGGTCGGGCTACGTGCTGACGCACGGGTCAGTGCCAGCGTACGGGCCAGGAGTATGCAACGGCGTAGGATAAAGTGTAGGGCTGGTGGTTGTTTTCCGTTCCGGGCTAGTGTTAGGGTTAGGGAACGGCAAGGCTTAGGGCACAGGTGAGGTTACGGAAACGTGGGAGGGTCAGGCTACGTGCTGACGCACGGGTTAGTGCCAGCGTACGGGCCAGGAGTAGGCAACGGCGTAAGGTAAGGTGTAGGGCTGGTGGTTGGTTTCCGTTCCAGGCTAGGGTTAGGGTTAGGGAACGGCAAGGCTTAGGGCACAGGTGAGGGTACGGAAACGTGGGAGGGTCGGGCTACGTGCTGACGCACGTGTCAGTGCCAGCGTACGGGCCAGGAGTAGGCAACGGCGTAGGATAAAGTGTAGGGCTGGTGGTGGATTTGCGTTCGGGGCTAGGGTTAGGGTTAGGGAACGGCAAGGCTTAGGGCACAGGTGAGGGTACGGAAACGTGGGAGGGTCAGGCTACGTGCTGACGCACAGGTCAGTGCCAGCGTACAGGTCAGGAGTAGGGTACGGCGTAAGGTAACGTGTAGGGCTGGTGGTGGGTTTCTATTCCGGGCTAGGGTTAGGGTTAGGGAACAGCAAGGCTTAGGGCACAGGTGAGGGTACGGAAACGTGGGAGGGTCAGGCTACGTGCTGACGCACGGGTCAGTGCCAGCGTACGGGTCAGGAGTAGGGTATGGCGTAAGGTAAGGTGTAGGGCTGGTGGTGGGTTTCTATTCCGGGCTAGGGTTAGGGTTAGGGAACGGCAAGGCTTAGGGCACAGGTGAGGGTACGGAAACGTGGGAGGGTCGGGCTACGTGCTGACGCACGGGTCAGTGCCAGCGTACGGGCCAGGAGTAGGCAACGGCATAGGATAAAGTGTAGGGCTGGTGGTGGATTTGCGTTCTGGGCTAGGGTTAGGGTTAGGGAACGGCAAGGCTTAGGGCACAGGTGAGGGTACGGAAACGCGGGAGGGTAAGGCTGCGTGCTGATGCACGGTGCAGTGCCAGCGTACGGGCCAGGAGTAGGCAACGGCGTAAGGTAAGGTGTAGGGCTGGTGGTTGGTTTCCATTCCAGGCTAGGGTTAGGGTTAGGGAACGGCAAGGCTTAGGGCACAGGTGAGGGTACGGAAACGTGGGAGGGTCGGGCTACGTGCTGACGCACGGGTCAGTGCCAGCGTACGGGCCAGGAGTAGGCAACGGCGTAGGATAAAGTGTAGGGCTGGTGGTGGATTTGCGTTCCGGGCTAGGGTTAGGGTTAGGGAACGGCAAGGCTTAGAGCACAGGTGAGGGTACGGAAACGTGGGAGGGTCAGGCTACGTGCTGATGCACGGTTCAGTGCCAGCGTACGGGCCAGGAATCGGGTACGGCGTAAGGTAAGGTGTAGGGCTGGTGCTGGGTTTCCGTTCCAGGCCAGGGTTAGGGTTAGGGAACGGCAAGGCTTAGGGCACAGGTGAGGGTACGGAAACGTGGGAGGGTCAGGCTACGTGCTGACGCACGGGTCAGTGCCAACGTACGGGCCAGGAGTAGGGTACGGCGTAAGATAAGGTGTAGGGCTTGTGGTTGATTTCCGTTCCAGGCTAGGGTTAGGGTTAGGGAACGGCAAGGCTTAGGGCAAAGGAGAGGGTACGGAAACGTGGGAGGGTCGGGCCCCGTTCTGTCGCACGGGTTAGTGCCAGCATACGGGCCAGGAGTAGGCAACGATGTAGGATAAAGTGTCGGGCTGGTGGTGGGTTTCCATTCCGGGCTAGAGTTAGGGTTAGGGAACGGCAAGGCTTAGGGCACAGGTGAGGGTACGGAAACGTGGGAGGGTCAGGCTACGTGCTGACGCACAGGTCAGTGCCAGCGTACATGTCAGGAGTAGGGTACGGCGTAAGGTAACGTGTAGGGCTGGTGGTGGGTTTCTATTCCGGGCTAGGGTTAGGGTTAGGGAACGGCAAGGCTTAGGGCACAGGTGAGGGTACGGAAACGTGGGAGGGTCAGGCTACGTGCTGACGCACGGGTCAGTGCCAGCGTACGGGTCAGGAGTAGGGTATGGCGTAAGGTAAGGTGTAGGGCTGGTGGTGGGTTTCTATTCCGGGCTAGGGTTAGGGTTAGGGAACGGCAAGGCTTAGGGCAGAGGTGAGGGAACGGAAACGTGGGAGGGTCGGGCTACGTGCTGACGCACGGGTCAGTGCCAGCGTACGGGCCAGGAGTAGGCAACGGCGTAGGATAAAGTGTAGGGCTGGTGGTGGATTTGCGTTCCGGGCTAGGGTTAGGGTTAGGGAACGGCAAGGCTTAGGGCACAGGTGAGGGTACGGAAACGTGGGAGGGTCAGGCTACGTGCTGACGCACGGTTCAGTGCCAGCGTACGGGCCAGGAATAGGGTACGGCATAAGGTAAGGTGTCAGGCTGGTGGTGGGTTTCCGTTCTGGGCTAGGGTTAGGGTTAGGGAACGGCAAGGCTTAGGGCACACGTGAAGGTACGGAAACGTGGGAGGCTCGTGCTACGTGCTGACGCACGGGTCAGTGCCAGCGTACGGGCCAGGAGTAGGCAACGGCGTAGGATAAAGTATAGGCTGGTGGTGGATTTGCGTTCTGGGCTAGGGTTAGGGTTAGGGAACGGCAAGGCTTAGGGCACAGGAGAGGGTACGGAAACGCAGGAGGGTAAGGCTACGTGCTGATGCACGGGGCAGTGCCAGAGTACAGGCCAGGAGTAGGCAACGGCGTAGGGTAAGGTGTAGGGCTGGTGGTGGGTTTCCATTCCGGGCTAGGGTTAGGGTTAGGGAACGGCAAGGCTTAGGGCACAGGTGAGGGTACGGAAACGTGGGAGGGTCAGGCTACGTGCTGACGCACGGGTCAGTGCCAGCGTACGGGCCAGGAGTAGGCAACGGCGTAGGATAAAGTGTAGGGCTGGTGGTGGATTTGCGTTCCAGGCTAGGGTTAGGGTTAGGGAACGGCAAGGCTTAGGGCACAGGTGAGGGTAAGGAAACGTGGGAGGGTCAGGCTACGTGCTGACGCACGGGTCAGTGCCAGCGTACGGGTCAGGAGTAGGGTAAGGCGTAAGGTAAGGTGTAGGGCTGGTGGTGGGTTTCCATTCCGGGCTAGGGTTAGGGTTAGGGAACGGCAAGGCTTAGGGCACAGGTCAGGGTACGGAAACGCGGGAGGGTAAGGCTACGTGCTGATGAACGGGTCAGTGCCAGAGTACAGGCCAGGAGTAGGAAACGGCGTAGGGTAAGGTGTAGGGCTGGTGGTTGGTTTCCGTTCCAGGCTAGGGTTAGGGTTAGGGAACGGCAAGGCTTAGGGCACAGGTGAGGGTACGGAAACGTGGGAGGGTCGGGCTACGTGCTGACGCACGGGTCAGTGCCAGCGTACGGGCCAGGAGTAGGCAACGGCGTAGAATAAAGTGTAGGGCTGGTGGTGGATTTGTGTTCCAGGCTAGGGTTAGGGTTAGGGAACGGCAAGGCTTAGGGCACAGGTGAGGGTACGGAAACGTGGGAGGGTCAGGCTACGTGCTGACGCACGGTTCAGTGCCAGCGTACGGGCCAGGAATAGGGTACGGCGTAAGGTAAGGTGTAGGGCTGGTGGTGGGTTTCCGTTCTGGCCTAGGGTTAGGGTTAGGGAACGGCAAGGCTTAGGGCACAGGTGAGGGTACGGAAACGTGGGAGGGTCAGGCTACGTGCTGACGCACGGATCAGTGCCAACGTACGGGCCAGGAGTAGGGTACGGCGTAAGGTAAGGTGTAGGGCTTGTGGTTGATTTCCGTTCCAGGCTAGGGTTAGGGTTAGGGAACGGCAAGGCTTAGGGCAAAGGAGATGGTACGGAAACGTGGGAGGGTCGGCCTACGTGCTGACGCACGGGTCAGTGCCAGCGTACGGGCCAGGAGTAGGCAACGGCATAGGATAAAGTGTAGGGCTGGTGGTGGATTTGCATTCGGGGCTAGGGTTAGGGTTAGGGAACGGCAAGGCTTAGGGCACAGGTGAGGGTACGGAAACGTGGGAGGGTCAGGCTACGTGCTGACGCACAGTTCAGTGCCAGCGTACGGGCCAGGAATAGGGTACGGCGTAAGGTAAGGTGTCAGGCTGGTGGTGGGTTTCCGTTCCGGGCTAGGGTTAGGGTTAGGGAACGACAAGGCTTAGGGCACAGGTGAAGTTACGGAAACGTGGGAGGCTCGGGCTACGTGCTGACGCACGGGTCAGTGCCAGCGTACGGGCCAGGAGTAGGCAACGGCGTAGGATAAAGTGTAGGGCTGGTGGTGGATTTGCGTTCTGGGCTAGGGTTAGGGTTAGGGAACGGCAAGGCTTAGGGCACAGGTGAGGGTACGGAAACGCGGGAGGGTAAGGCTGCGTGCTGATGCACGGTGCAGTGCCAGCGTACGGGCCAGGAGTAGGCAACGGCGTAAGGTAAGGTGTAGGGCTGGTGGTTGGTTTCCGTTCCAGGCTAGGGTTAGGTTTAGGGAACGGCAAGGCTTAGGGCACAGGTGAGGGTACGGAAACGTGGGAGCGTCTGGCTACGTGCTGACGCACGGGTCAGTGCCAGCGTACGGGCCAGGAGTAGGCAACGGCGTAGGATAAAGTGTAGGGCTGGTGGTGGATTTGCGTTCCAGGCTAGGGTTAGGGTTAGGGAACGGCAAGGCTTAGAGCACAGGTGAGGGTACGGAAACGTGGGAGGGTCAGGCTACGTGCTGATGCACGGTTCAGTGCCAGCGTACGGGCCAGGAATAGGGTACGGCGTAAGGTAAGGTGTAGGGCTGGTGCTGGGTTTCCGTTCCGGGCCAGGTTTAGGGTTAGGGAACGGCAAGGCTTAGGGCACAGGTGAGGGTACGGAAACGTGGGAGGGTCAGGCTACGTGCTGACGCACGGGTCAGTGCCAACGTACGGGCCAGGAGTAGGGTACGGCGTAAGATAAGGTGTAGGGCTTGTGGTTGATTTCCGTTCCAGGCTAGGGTTAGGGTTAGGGAACGGCAAGGCTTAGGGCAAAGGAGAGGGTACGGAAACGTGGGAGGGTCGGGCCCCGTTCTGTCGCACGGGTTAGTGCCAGTATACGGGCCAGGAGTAGGCAACGACGTAGGACAAAGTGTAGGGCTGGTGGTGGGTTTCCATTCCGGGCTAGAGTTAGGGTTAGGGAACGGCAAGGCTTAGGGCACAGGTGAGGGTACGGAAACGTTGGAGGGTCAGGCTACGTGCTGACGCACGGGTCAGTGCCAGCGTACGGGCCAGGAGTAGGCAACGGCGTAAGGTAAGGTGTAGGGCTGGTGGTGGGTTTCTATTCCGGGCAAGGGTTAGGGTTAGGGAACGGCAAGGCTTAGGGCACAGGTGAGGTTACGGAAACGTGGGAGGGTCGGGCTACGTGCTGACGCACGGGTCAGTGCCAGCGTACGGGCCAGGAGTATGCAACGGCGTAGGATAAAGTGTAGGGCTGGTGGTTATTTTCCGTTCCGGGCTAGTGTTAGGGTTAGGGAACGGCAAGGCTTAGGGCACAGGTGAGGTTACGGAAACGTGGGAGGGTCAGGCTACGTGCTGACGCACGGGTTAGTGCCAGCGTACGGGCCAGGAGTAGGCAACGGCGTAAGGTAAGGTGTAGGGCTGGTGGTTGGTTTCCGTTCCAGGCTAGGGTTAGGGTTAGGGAACGGCAAGGCTTAGGGCACAGGTGAGGGTACGGAAACGTGGGAGGGTCGGGCTACGTGCTGACGCACGTGTCAGTGCCAGCGTACGGGCCAGGAGTAGGCAACGGCGTAGGATAAAGTGTAGGGCTCGTGGTGGATTTGCGTTCGGGGCTAGGGTTAGGGTTAGGGAACGGCAAGGCTTAGGGCACAGGTGAGGGTACGGAAACGTGGGAGGGTCAGGCTACGTGCTGACGCACAGGTCAGTGCCAGCGTACAGGTCAGGAGTAGGGTACGGCGTAAGGTAACGTGTAGGGCTGGTGGTGGGTTTCTATTCCGGGCTAGGGTTAGGGTTAGGGAACAGCAAGGCTTAGGGCACAGGTGAGGGTACGGAAACGTGGGAGGGTCAGGCTACGTGCTGACGCACGGGTCAGTGCCAGCGTACGGGTCAGGAGTAGGGTATGGCGTAAGGTAAGGTGTAGGGCTGGTGGTGGGTTTCTATTCCGGGCTAGGGTTAGGGTTAGGGAACGGCAAGGCTTAGGGCACAGGTGAGGGTACGGAAACGTGGGAGGGTCGGGCTACGTGCTGACGCACGGGTCAGTGCCAGCGTACGGGCCAGGAGTAGGCAACGGCGTAGGATAAAGTGTAGGGCTGGTGGTGGATTTGCGTTCTGGGCTAGGGTTAGGGTTAGGGAACGGCAAGGCTTAGGGCACAGGTGAGGGTACGGAAACGCGGGAGGGTAAGGCTGCGTGCTGATGCACGGTGCAGTGCCAGCGTACGGGCCAGGAGTAGGCAACGGCGTAAGGTAAGGTGTAGGGCTGGTGGTTGGTTTCCATTCCAGGCTAGGGTTAGGGTTAGGGAACGGCAAGGCTTAGGGCACAGGTGAGCGTACGGAAACGTGGGAGGGTCGGGCTACGTGCTGACGCACGGGTCAGTGGCAGCGTACGGGCCAGGAGTAGGCAACGGCGTAGGATAAAGTGTAGGGCTGGTGGTGGATTTGCGTTCAAGGCTAGGGTTAGGGTTAGGGAACGGCAAGGCTTAGAGCACAGGTGAGGGTACGGAAACGTGGGAGGGTCAGGCTACGTGCTGACGCACGGTTCAGTGCCAGCGTACGGGCCAGGAATAGGGTACGGCGTAAGGTAAGGTGTAGGGCTGGTGCTGGGTTTCCGTTCCGGGCCAGGGTTAGGGTTAGGGAACGGCAAGTCTTAGGGCACAGGTGAGGGTATGGAAACGTGGGAGGGTCAGGCTACGTGCTGACGCACGGGTCAGTGCCAACGTACGGGCCAGGAGTAGGGTACGGCGTAAGATAAGGTGTAGAGCTTGTGGTTGATTTCCGTTCCAGGCTAGGGTTAGGGTTAGGGAACGGCAAGGCTTAGGGCAAAGGAGAGGGTACGGAAACGTGGGAGGGTCGGGCCCCGTCCTGTCGCACGGGTTAGTGCTAGCATACGGGCCAGGAGTAGGCAACGACGTAGGATAAAGTGTAGGGCTGGTGGTGGGTTTCCATTCCGGGCTAGAGTTAGGGTTAGGGAACGGCAAGGCTTAGGGCACAGGTGAGGGTACGGAAACGTGGGAGGGTCAGGCTACGTGCTGACGCACGGGTCAGTGCCAGCGTATGGGCCAGGAGTAGGCAACGGCGTAAGGTAAGGTGTAGGGCTGGTGGTGGGTTTCTATTCCGGGCTAGGGTTAGGGTTAGGGAACGGCAAGGCTTAGGGCACAGGTGAGGGTACGGAAACGTGGGAGGGTCGGGCTACGTGCTGACGCAAGGGTCAGTGCCAGCGTACGGGCCAGGAGTATGCAACGGCGTAGGATAAAGTGTAGGGCTGGTGGTTGTTTTCCGTTCCGGGCTAGTGTTAGGGTTAGAGAACGGCAAGGCTTAGGGCACAGGTGAGGTTACGGAAACGTGGGAGGGACAGGCTACGTGCTGACGCACGGGTTAGTGCCAGCGTACGGGCCAGGAGTAGGCAACGGCGTAAGGTAAGGTGTAGGGCTGGTGGTTGGTTTCCGTTCCAGGCTAGGGTTAGGGTTAGGGAACGGCAAGGCTTAGGGCACAGGTGAGGGTACGGAAACGTGGGAGGGTCGGGCTACGTGCTGACGCACGTGTCAGTGCCAGCGTACGGGCCAGGAGTAGGCAATGGCGTAGGATAAAGTGTAGGGCTGGTGGTGGATTTGCGTTCGGGGCTAGGGTTAGGGTTAGGGAACGGCAAGGCTTAGGGCACAGGTGAGGGTACGGAAACGTGGGAGGGTCAGGCTACGTGCTGACGCACAGGTCAGTGCCAGCGTACAGGTCAGGAGTAGGGTACGGCGTAAGGTAACGTGTAGGGCTGGTGGTGGGTTTCTATTCCGGGCTAGGGTTAGGGTTAGGGAACGGCAAGGCTTAGGGCACAGGTGAGGGTACGGAAACGTGGGAGGGTCAGGCTACGTGCTGACGCACGGGTCAGTGCCAGCGTACGGGTCAGGAGTATGGTTTGGCGTAAGGTAAGGTGTAGGGCTGGTGGTGGGTTTCTATTCCGGGCTAGGGTTAGGGTTAGGGAACGGCAAGGCTTAGGGCACAGGTGAGGGTACGGAAACGTGGGAGGGTCGGGCTACGTGCTGACGCACGGGTCAGTGCCAGCGTACGGGCCAGGAGTAGGCAACGGCGTAGGATAAAGTGGAGGGCTGGTGGTGGATTTGCGTTCCGGGCTAGGGTTAGGGTTAGGGAACGGCAAGGCTTAGGGCACAGGTGAGGGTACGGAAACGTGGGAGGGTCAGGCTACGTGCTGACGCACGGTTCAGTGCCAGCGTACGGGCCAGGAATAGGGTACAGCGTAAGGTAAGGTTTAGGGCTGGTGGTGGGTTTCCGTTCTGGCCTAGGGTTAGGGTTAGGGAACGGCAAGGCTTAGGGCACAGGTGAGGGTACGGAAACGTGGGAGGGTCAGGCTACGTGCTGACGCACGGGTCAGTGCCAACGTACGGGCCAGGAGTAGGGTACGGCGTAAGGTAAGGTGTAGGGCTTGTGGTTGATTTCCGTTCCAGGCTAGGGTTAGGGTTAGGGAACGGCAAGGCTTAGGGCAAAGGAGAGGGTACGGAAACGTTGGAGGGTCGGGCTACGTGCTGACGCACGGGTCAGTGCCAGCGTACGGGCCAGGAGTAGGCAACGGCGTAGGATAAAGTGTAGGGCTGGTGGTGGATTTGCATTCGGGGCTAGGGTTAGGGTTAGGGAACGGCAAGGCTTAGGGCACAGGTGAGGGTACGGAAACGTGGGAGGGTCAGGCTACGTGCTGACGCACAGTTCAGTGCCAGCGTACGGGCCAGGAATAGGGTACGGCGTAAGGTAAGGTGTCAGGCTGGTGGTGGGTTTCCGTTCCGGGCTAGGGTTAGGGTTAGGGAACGACAAGGCTTAGGGCACAGGTGAAGTTACGGAAACGTGGGAGGCTCGGGCTACGTGCTGACGCACGCGTCAGTGCCAGCGTACGGGCCAGGAGTAGGCAACGGCGTAGGATAAAGTGTAGGGCTGGTGGTGGATTTGCGTTCTGGGCTAGGGTTAGGGTTAGGGAACGGCAAGGCTTAGGGCACAGGTGAGGGTACGGAAACGCGGGAGGGTAAGGCTGCGTGCTGATGCACGGTGCAGTGCCAGCGTACGGGCCAGGAGTAGGCAACGGCGTAAGGTAAGGTGTAGGGCTGGTGGTTGGTTTCCGTTCCAGGCTAGGGTTAGGGTTAGGGAACGGCAAGGCTTAGGGCACAGGTGAGGGTACGGAAACGTGGGAGGGTCAGGCTACGTGCTGACGCACGGGTCAGTGCCAGCGTACGGGCCAGGAGTAGGCAACGGCGTAAGGTAAGGTGTAGGGCTGGTGGTGGGTTTCTATTCCGGGCTAGGGTTAGGGTTAGGGAACGGCAAGGCTTAGGGCACAGGTGAGGTTACGGAAACGTGGGAGGCTCGGGCTACGTGCTGACGCACGGGTCAGTGCCAGCGTACGGGCCAGGAGTATGCAACGGCGTAGGATAAAGTGTAGGGCTTGTGGTTGTTTTCCGTTCCGGGCTAGTGTTAGGGTTAGGGAACGGCAAGGCTTAGGGCACAGGTGAGGTTACGGAAACGTGGGAGGGTCAGGCTACGTGCTGACGCACGGGTTAGTGCCAGCGTACGGGCCAGGAGTAGGCAACGGCGTAAGGTAAGGTGTAGGGCTGGTGGTTGGTTTCCGTTCCAGGCTAGGGTTAGGGTTAGGGAACGGCAAGGCTTAGGGCACAGGTGAGGGTACGGAAACGTGGGAGGGTCAGGCTACGTGCTGACGCACGGGTCAGTGCCAGCGTACGGGTCAGGAGTAGGGTATGGCGTAAGGTAAGGTGTAGGGCTGGTGGTGGGTTTCTATTCCGGGCTAGGGTTAGGGTTAGGGAACGGCAAGGCTTAGGGCACAGGTGAGGGTACGGAAACGTGGGAGGGTCGGGCTACGTGCTGACGCACGGGTCAGTGCCAGCGTACGGGCCAGGAGTAGGCAACGGCGTAGGATAAAGTGTAGGGCTGGTGGTGGATTTGCGTTCTGGGCTAGGGTTAGGGTTAGGGAACGGCAAGGCTTAGGGCACAGGTGAGGGTACGGAAACGTGGGAGGGTAAGGCTGCGTGCTGATGCATGGTGCAGTGCCAGCGTACGGGCCAGGAGTAGGCAACGGCGTAAGATAAGGTGTAGGGCTGGTGGTTGGTTTCCATTCCAGGCTAGGGTTAGGGTTAGGGAACGGCAAAGCTTAGGGCACAGGTGAGGGTACGGAAACGTGGGAGGTTCGGGCTACGTGCTGATGCACGGGTCAGTGCCAGCGTACGGGCCAGGAGTAGGCAACGGCGTAGGATAAAGTGTAGGGCTGGTGGTGGATTTGCGTTCCAGGCTAGGGTTAGGGTTAGGGAACGGCAAGGCTTAGAGCACAGGTGAGGGTACGGAAACGTGGGAGGGTCAGGCTACGTGCTGATGCACGGTTCAGTGCCAGCGTACGGGCCAGGAATAGGGTACGGCGTAAGGTAAGGTGTAGGGCTGGTGCTGGGTTTCCGTTCCGGGCCAGGGTTAGGGTTAGGGAACGGCAAGGCTTAGGGCACAGGTGAGGGTACGGAAACGTGGGAGGGTCAGGCTACGTGCTGACGCACGGGTCAGTGCCAACGTACGGGCCAGGAGTAGGGTACGGCGTAAGATAAGGTGTAGGGCTTGTGGTTGATTTCCGTTCCAGGCTAGGGTTAGGGTTAGGGAACGGCAAGGCTTAGGGCAAAGGAGAGGGTACGGAAACGCGGGAGGGTCGGGCCCCGTTCTGTCGCACGGGTTAGTGCCAGCATACGGGCCAGGAGTAGGCAACGATGAAGGATAAAGTGTAGGGCTGGTGGTGGGTTTCCATTCCGGGCTAGAGTTAGGGTTAGGGAACGGCAAGGCTTAGGGCACAGGTGAGGGTACGGAAACGTGGGAGGGTCAGGCTACGTGCTGACGCACGTGTCAGTGCCAGCGTACGGGCCAGGAGTAGGCAACGGCGTAAGGTAAGGTGTAGGGCTGGTGGTGGGTTTCTATTCCGGGCTAGGGTTAGGGTTAGTGAACGGCAAGGCTTAGGGCACAGGTGAGGTTACGGAAACGTGGGAGGGTCGGGCTACGTGCTGACGCACGGGTCAGTGCCAGCGTACGGGCCAGGAGTATGCAACGGCGTAGGATAAAGTGTAGGGCTGGTGGTTGTTTTCCGTTCCGGGCTAGTGTTAGGGTTAGGGAACGGCAAGGCTTAGGGCACAGGTGAGGTTACGGAAACGTGGGAGGGTCAGGCTACGTGCTGACGCACGGGTTAGTGCCAGCGTACGGGCCAGGAGTAGGCAACGGCGTAAGGTAAGGTGTAGGGCTGGTGGTTGGTTTCCGTTCCAGGCTAGGGTTAGGGTTAGGGAACGGCAAGGCTTAGGGCACAGGTGAGGGTACGGAAACGTGGGAGGGTCGGGCTACGTGCTGACGCACGTGTCAGTGCCAGCGTACGGGCCAGGAGTAGGCAACGGCGTAGGATAAAGTGTAGGGCTGGTGGTGGATTTGCGTTCAGGGCTAGGGTTAGGGTTAGGGAACGGCAAGGCTTAGGGCACAGGTGAGGGTACGGAAACGTGGGAGGGTCAGGCTACGTGCTGACGCACAGGTCAGTGCCAGCGTACAGGTCAGGAATAGGGTACGGCGTAAGGTAACGTGTAGGGCTGGTGGTGGGTTTCTATTCCGGGCTAGGGTTAGGGTTACTGAACAGCAAGGCTTAGGGCACAGGTGAGGGTACGGAAACGTGGGAGGGTCAGGCTACGTGCTGACGCACGGGTCAGTGCCAGTGTACGGGTCAGGAGTAGGGTATGGCGTAAGGTAAGGTGTAGGGCTGGTGGTGGGTTTCTATTCCGGGCTAGTGTTAGGGTTAGGGAACTGCAAGGCTTAGGGCACAGGTGAGGGTACGGAAACGTGGGAGGGTCGGGCTACGTGCTGACGCACGGGTCAGTGCCAGCGTACGGGCCAGGAGTAGGCAACGGCGTAGGATAAAATGTAGGGCTGGTGGTGGATTTGCGTTCTGGGCTAGGGTTAGGGTTAGGGAACGGCAAGGCTTAGGGCACAGGTGAGGGTACGGAAAGGCGGGAGGGTAAGGCTGCGTGCTGATGCACGGTGCAGTGCCAGCGTACGGGCCAGTAGTAGGCAACGGCGTAAGGTAAGGTGTAGGGCTGGTGGTTGGTTTCCATTCCAGGCTAGGGTTAGGGTTAGGGAACGGCAAGGCTTAGGGCACAGGTGAGGGTACGGAAACGTGGGAGGGTCGGGCTACGTGCTGACGCACGGGTCAGTGCCAGCGTACGGGCCAGGAGTAGGCAACGGCGTAGGATAAAGTGTAGGGCTGGTGGTGGATTTGCGTTCCAGGCTAGGGTTATGGTTAGGGAACGGCAAGGCTTAGAGCACAGGTGAGGGTACGGAAACGTGGGAGGGTCAGGCTACGTGCTGATGCACGGTTCAGTGCAAGCGTACGGGCCAGGAATAGGGTACGGCGTAAGGTAAGGTGTAGGGCTGGTGCTGGGTTTCCGTTCCGGGCCAGGGTTAGGGTTAGGGAACGGCAAGGCTTAGGGCACAGGTGAGGGTACGGAAACGTGGGAGGTTCAGGCTACGTGCTGACGCACGGGTCAGTGCCAACGTACGGGCCAGGAGTAGGGTACGGCGTAAGATAAGGTGTAGGTCTTGTGGTTGATTTCCGTTCCAGGCTAGGGTTAGGGTTAGGGAACGGCAAGGCTTAGGGCAAAGGAGAGGGTACGGAAACGTGGGAGGGTCGGGCCCCGTTCTGTCGCACGGGTTAGTGCCAGCATACGGGCCAGGAGTAGGCAACGATGTAGGATAAAGTGTAGGGCTGGTGGTGGGTTTCCATTCCGGGCTAGAGTTAGGGTTAGGGAACGGCAAGGCTTAGGGCACAGGTGAGGGTACGGAAACGTGGGAGGGTCAGGCTACGTGCTGACGCACGGGTCAGTGCCAGCGTACGGGCCAGGAGTAGGCAACGGCGTAAGGTAAGGTGTAGGGCTGGTGGTGGGTTTCTATTCCGGGCTAGGGTTAGGGTTAGGGAACGGCAAGGCTTAGGGCACAGGTGAGGTTACGGAAACGTGGGAGGGTCGGGCTACGTGCTGACGCACGGGTCAGTGCCAGCGTACGGGCCAGGAGTATGCAACGGCGTAGGATAAAGTGTAGGGCTGGTGGTTGTTTTCCGTTCCGGGCTAGTGTTAGGGTTAGGGAACGGCAAGGCTTAGGGCACAGGTGAGGTTACGGAAACGTGGGAGGGTCAGTCTACGTGCTGACGCACGGGTTAGTGCCAGCGTACGGGCCAGGAGTAGGCAACGGCGTAAGGTAAGGTGTAGGGCTGGTGGTTGGTTTCCGTTCCAGGCTAGGGTTAGGGTTAGGGAACGGCAAGGCTTAGGGCACAGGTGAGGGTACGGAAACGTGGGAGGGTCGGGCTACGTGCTGACGCACGTGTCAGTGCCAGCGTACGGGCCAGGAGTAGGCAACGGCGTAGGATAAAGTGTAGGGCTGGTGGTGGATTTGCGTTCGGGGCTAGGGTTAGGGTTAGGGAACGGCAAGGCTTAGGGCACAGGTGAGGGTACGGAAACGTGGGAGGGTCAGGCTACGTGCTGACGCACAGGTCAGTGCCAGCGTACAGGTCAGGAGTAGGGTACGGCGTAAGGTAACGTGTAGGGCTGGTGGTGGGTTTCTATTCCGGGCTAGGGTTAGGGTTAGGGAACAGCAAGGCTTAGGGCACAGGTGAGGGTACGGAAACGTGGGAGGGTCAGGCTACGTGCTGACGCACGGGTCAGTGCCAGCGTACGGGTCAGGAGTAGGGTATGGCGTAAGGTAAGGTGTAGGGCTGGTGGTGGTTTCTATTCCGGGCTAGGGTTTGGGTTAGGGAACGGCAAGGCTTAGGGCACAGGTGAGGGTACGGAAACGTGGGAGGGTCGGGCTACGTGCTGACGCACGGGTCAGTGCCAGCGTACGGGCCAGGAGTAGGCAACGGCGTAGGATAAAGTGTAGGGCTGGTGGTGGATTTGCGTTCTGGGCTAGGGTTAGGGTTAGGGAACGGCAAGGCTTAGGGCACAGGTGAGGGTACGGAAACGCGGGAGGGTAAGGCTGCGTGCTGATGCACGGTGCAGTGCCAGCGTACGGGCCAGGAGTAGGCAACGGCGTAAGGTAAGGTGTAGGGCTGGTGGTTGGTTTCCATTCCAGGCTAGGGTTAGGGTTAGGGAACGGCAAGGCTTAGGGCACAGGTGAGGGTACGGAAACGTGGGAGGGTCGGGCTACGTGCTGACGCATGGGTCAGTGCCAGCGTACGGGCCAGGAGTAGGCAACGGCGTAGGATAAAGTGTAGGGCTGGTGGTGGATTTGCGTTCCAGGCTAGGGTTAGGGTTAGGGAACGGCAAGGCTTAGAGCACAGGTGAGGGTACGGAAACGTGGGAGGGTCAGGCTACGTGCTGATGCACGGTTCAGTGCCAGCGTACGGGCCAGGAATCGGGTACGGCGTAAGGTAAGGTGTAGGGCTGGTGCTGGGTTTCCGTTCCGGGCCAGGGTTAGGTTTAGGGAACGGCAAGGCTTAGGGCACAGGTGAGGGTACGGAAACGTGGGAGGGTCAGGCTACGTGCTGACGCACGGGTCAGTGCCAACGTACGGGCCAGGAGTAGGGTACGGCGTAAGATAAGGTGTAGGGCTTGTGGTTGATTTCCGTTACAGGCTAGGGTTAGGGTTAGGGAACGGCAAGGCTTAGGGCAAAGGAGAGGGTACGGATACGTGGGAGGGTCGGGCCCCGTTCTGTCGCACGGGTTAGTGCCAGCATACGGGCCAGGAGTAGGCAACAATGTAGGATAAAGTGTAGGGCTGGTGGTGGGTTTCCATTCCGGGCTAGAGTTAGGGTTAGGGAACGGCAAGGCGTAGGGCACAGGTGAGGGTACGGAAACGTGGGAGGGTCAGGCTACGTGCTGACGCACGGGTCAGTGCCAGCGTACGGGCCAGGAGTAGGCAACGGCGTAAGGTAAGGTGTAGGGCTGGTGGTGGGTTTCTATTCCGGGCTAGGGTTAGGGTTAGGGAACGGCAAGGCTTAGGGCACAGGTGAGGATACGGAAACGTGGGAGGGTCGGGCTACGTGCTGACGCACGGGTCAGTGCCAGCGTACGGGCCAGGAGTATGCAACGGCGTAGGATAAAGTGTAGGGCTGGTGGTTGTTTTCCGTTCCGGGCTAGTGTTAGGGTTAGGGAACGGCAAGGCTTAGGGCACAGGTGAGGTTACGGAAACGTGGGAGGGTCAGGCTACGTGCTGACACACGGGTTAGTGCCAGCGTACGGGCCTGGAGTAGGCAACGGCGTAAGGTAAGGTGTAGGGCTGGTGGTTGGTTTCCGTTCCAGGCTAGGGTTAGGGTTAGGGAACGGCAAGGCTTAGGGCACAGGTGAGGGTACGGAAACGTGGGAGGGTCAGGCTACGTGCTGACGCACGGGTCAGTGCCAGCGTACGGGTCAGGAGTATGGTATGGCGTAAGGTAAGGTGTAGGGCTGGTGGTGGGTTTCTATTCCGGGCTAGGGTTAGGGTTAGGGAACGGCAAGGCTTAGGGCACAGGTGAGGGTACGGAAACGTGGGAGGGTCGGGCTACGTGCTGACGCACGTGTCAGTGCCAGCGTACGGGCCAGGAGTAGGCAACGGCGTAGGATAAAGTGTAGGGCTGGTGGTGGATTTGCGTTCTGGGCTAGGGTTAGGGTTAGGGAACGGCAAGGCTTAGGGCACAGGTGAGGGTACGGAAACGCGGGAGGGTAAGGCTGCGTGCTGATGCACGGTGCAGTGCCAGCGTACGGGCAGGAGTAGGCAATGGCGTAAGGTAAGGTGTAGGGCTGGTGGTTGGTTTCCATTCCAGGCTAGGGTTAGGGTTAGGGAACGGCAAGGCTTAGGGCACAGGTGAGGGTACGGAAACGTGGGAGGGTCGGGCTACGTGCTGACGCACGGGTCAGTGCCAGCGTACGGGCCAGGAGTAGGCAACGGCGTAGGATAAAGTGTAGGGCTGGTGGTGGATTTGCGTTCCAGGCTAGGGTTAGGGTTAGGGAACGGCAAGGCATAGAGCACAGGTGAGGGTACGGAAACGTGGGAGGGTCAGGCTACGTGCTGATGCACGGTTCAGTGCCAGCGTACGGGCCAGGAATAGGGTACGGCGTAAGGTAAGGTGTAGGGCTGGTGCTGGGTTTCCGTTCCGGGCCAGGGTTAGGGTTAGGGAACGGCAAGGCTTAGGGCACAAGTGAGGGTACGGAAACGTGGGAGGGTCAGGCTACGTGCTGACGCACGGGTCAGTGCCAACGTACGGGCCAGGAGTAGGGTACGGCGTAAGATAAGGTGTAGGGCTTGTGGTTGATTTCCGTTCCAGGCTAGGGTTAGGGTTAGGGAACGGCAAGGCTTAGGGCAAAGGAGAGGGTACGGAAACGTGGGAGGGTCGGGCCCCGTTCTGTCGCACCGGTTAGTGCCAGCATACGGGCCAGGAGTAGGCAACGACGTAGGATAAAGTGTAGGGCTGGTGGTGGGTTTCCATTCCGGGCTAGAGTTAGGGTTAGGGAACGGCAAGGCTTAGGGCACAGGTGAGGGTACGGAAACGTGGGAGGGTCAGGCTACGTGCTGACGCACGGGTCAGTGCCAGCGTACGGGCCAGGAGTAGGCAACGGCGTAAGGTAAGGTGTAGGGCTGGTGGTGGGTTTCTATTCAGGGCTAGGGTTAGGGTTAGGGAACGGCAAGGCTTAGGGCACAGGTGAGGTTACGGAAACGTGGGAGGGTCGGGCTACGTGCTGACGCACGGGTCAGTGCCAGCGTACGGGCCAGGAGTATGCAACGGCGTAGGATAAAGTGTAGGGCTGGTGGTTGTTTTCCGTTCTGGGCTAGTGTTAGGGTTAGGGAACGGCAAGGCTTAGGGCACAGGTGAGGTTACGGAAACGTGGGAGGGTCAGGCTACGTGCTGACGCACGGGTTAGTGCCAGCGTACGGGCCAGGAGTAGGCAACGGCGTAAGGTAAGGTGTAGGGCTGGTGGTTGGTTTCCGTTCCAGGCTAGGGTTAGGGTTAGGGAACGGCAAGGCGTAGGGCACAGGTGAGGGTACGGAAACGTGGGAGGGTCGGGCTACGTGCTGACGCACGTGTCAGTGCCAGCGTACGGGCCAGGAGTAGGCAACGGCGTAGGATAAAGTGTAGGGCTGGTGGTGGATTTGCGTTCGGGGCTAGGGTTAGGGTTAGGGAACGGCAAGGCTTAGGGCACAGGTGAGGGTACGGAAACGTGGGAGGGTCAGGCTACGTGCTGACGCACAGGTCAGTGCCAGCGTACAGGTCAGGAGTAGGGTACGGCGTAAGGTAACGTGTAGGGCTGGTGGTGGGTTTCTATTCCGGGCTAGGGTTAGGGTTAAGGAACAGCAAGGCTTAGGGCACAGGTGAGGGTACGGAAACGTGGGAGGGTCAGTCTACGTGCTGACGCACGGGTCAGTGCCAGCGTACGGGTCAGGAGTAGGGTATGGCGTAAGGTAAGGTGTAGGGCTGGTGGTGGGTTTCTATTCCGGGCTAGGGTTAGGGTTAGGGAACGGCAAGGCTTAGGGCACAGGTGAGGGTACGGAAACGTGGGAGGGTCGGGCTACGTGCTGACGCACGGGTCAGTGCCAGCGTACGGGCCAGGAGTAGGCAACGGCGTAGGATAAAGTGTAGGGCTGGTGGTGGATTTGCGTTCTGGGCTAGGGTTAGGGTTAGGGAACGGCAAGGCTTAGGGCACAGGTGAGGGTACGGAAACGCGGGAGGGTAAGGCTGCGTGCTGATGCACGGTGCAGTGCCAGCGTACGGGCCAGGAGTAGGCAACGGCGTAAGGTAAGGTGTAGGGCTGGTGGTTGGTTTCCATTCCAGGCTAGGGTTAGGGTTAGGGAACGGCAAGGCTTAGGGCACAGGTGAGGGTACGGAAACGTGGGAGGGTCGGGCTACGTGCTGACGCACGGGTCAGTGCCAGCGTACGGGCCAGGAGTAGGCAACGGCGTAGGATAAAGTGTAGGGCTGGTGGTGGATTTGCGTTCCAGGCTAGGGTTATGGTTAGGGAACGGCAAGGCTTAGAGCACAGGTGAGGGTACGGAAACGTGGGAGGGTCAGGCTACGTGCTGATGCACGGTTCAGTGCAAGCGTACGGGCCAGGAATAGGGTACGGCGTAAGGTAAGGTGTAGGGCTGGTGCTGGGTTTCCGTTCCGGGCCAGGGTTAGGGTTAGGGAACGGCAAGGCTTAGGGCACAGGTGAGGGTACGGAAACGTGGGAGGTTCAGGCTACGTGCTGACGCACGGGTCAGTGCCAACGTACGGGCCAGGAGTAGGGTACGGCGTAAGATAAGGTGTAGGTCTTGTGGTTGATTTCCGTTCCAGGCTAGGGTTAGGGTTAGGGAACGGCAAGGCTTAGGGCAAAGGAGAGGGTACGGAAACGTGGGAGGGTCGGGCCCCGTTCTGTCGCACGGGTTAGTGCCAGCATACGGGCCAGGAGTAGGCAACGATGTAGGATAAAGTGTAGGGCTGGTGGTGGGTTTCCATTCCGGGCTAGAGTTAGGGTTAGGGAACGGCAAGGCTTAGGGCACAGGTGAGGGTACGGAAACGTGGGAGGGTCAGGCTACGTGCTGACGCACGGGTCAGTGCCAGCGTACGGGCCAGGAGTAGGCAACGGCGTAAGGTAAGGTGTAGGGCTGGTGGTGGGTTTCTATTCCGGGCTAGGGTTAGGGTTAGGGAACGGCAAGGCTTAGGGCACAGGTGAGGTTACGGAAACGTGGGAGGGTCGGGCTACGTGCTGACGCACGGGTCAGTGCCAGCGTACGGGCCAGGAGTATGCAACGGCGTAGGATAAAGTGTAGGGCTGGTGGTTGTTTTCCGTTCCGGGCTAGTGTTAGGGTTAGGGAACGGCAAGGCTTAGGGCACAGGTGAGGTTACGGAAACGTGGGAGGGTCAGGCTACGTGCTGACGCACGGGTTAGTGCCAGCGTACGGGCCAGGAGTAGGCAACGGCGTAAGGTAAGGTGTAGGGCTGGTGGTTGGTTTCCGTTCCAGGCTAGGGTTAGGGTTAGGGAACGGCAAGGCTTAGGGCACAGGTGAGGGTACGGAAACGTGGGAGGGTCGGGCTACGTGCTGACGCACGTGTCAGTGCCAGCGTACGGGCCAGGAGTAGGCAACGGCGTAGGATAAAGTGTAGGGCTGGTGGTGGATTTGCGTTCGGGGCTAGGGTTAGGGTTAGGGAACGGCAAGGCTTAGGGCACAGGTGAGGGTACGGAAACGTGGGAGGGTCAGGCTACGTGCTGACGCACAGGTCAGTGCCAGCGTACAGGTCAGGAGTAGGGTACGGCGTAAGGTAACGTGTAGGGCTGGTGGTGGCTTTCTATTCCGGGCTAGGGTTAGGGTTAGGGAACAGCAAGGCTTAGGGCACAGGTGAGGGTACGGAAACGTGGGAGGGTCAGGCTACGTGCTGACGCACGGGTCAGTGCCAGCGTACGGGTCAGGAGTAGGGTATGGCGTAAGGTAAGGTGTAGGGCTGGTGGTGGTTTCTATTCCGGGCTAGGGTTTGGGTTAGGGAACGGCAAGGCTTAGGGCACAGGTGAGGGTACGGAAACGTGGGAGGGTCGGGCTACGTGCTGACGCACGTGTCAGTGCCAGCGTACGGGCCAGGAGTAGGCAACGGCGTAGGATAAAGTGTAGGGCTGGTGGTGGATTTGCGTTCTGGGCTAGGGTTAGGGTTAGGGAACGGCAAGGCTTAGGGCACAGGTGAGGGTACGGAAACGCGGGAGGGTAAGGCTGCGTGCTGATGCACGGTGCAGTGCCAGCGTACGGGCCAGGAGTAGGCAACGGCGTAAGGTAAGGTGTAGGGCTGGTGGTTGGTTTCCATTCCAGGCTAGGGTTAGGGTTAGGGAACGGCAAGGCTTAGGGCACAGGTGAGGGTACGGAAACGTGGGAGGGTCGGGCTACGTGCTGACGCATGGGTCAGTGCCAGCGTACGGGCCAGGAGTAGGCAACGGCGTAGGATAAAGTGTAGGGCTGGTGGTGGATTTGCGTTCCAGGCTAGGGTTAGGGTTAGGGAACGGCAAGGCTTAGAGCACAGGTGAGGGTACGGAAACGTGGGAGGGTCAGGCTACGTGCTGATGCACGGTTCAGTGCCAGCGTACGGGCCAGGAATCGGGTACGGCGTAAGGTAAGGTGTAGGGCTGGTGCTGGGTTTCCGTTCCGGGCCAGGGTTAGGTTTAGGGAACGGCAAGGCTTAGGGCACAGGTGAGGGTACGGAAACGTGGGAGGGTCAGGCTACGTGCTGACGCACGGGTCAGTGCCAACGTACGGGCCAGGAGTAGGGTACGGCGTAAGATAAGGTGTAGGGCTTGTGGTTGATTTCCGTTACAGGCTAGGGTTAGGGTTAGGGAACGGCAAGGCTTAGGGCAAAGGAGAGGGTACGGATACGTGGGAGGGTCGGGCCCCGTTCTGTCGCACGGGTTAGTGCCAGCATACGGGCCAGGAGTAGGCAACAATGTAGGATAAAGTGTAGGGCTGGTGGTGGGTTTCCATTCCGGGCTAGAGTTAGGGTTAGGGAACGGCAAGGCGTAGGGCACAGGTGAGGGTACGGAAACGTGGGAGGGTCAGGCTACGTGCTGACGCACGGGTCAGTGCCAGCGTACGGGCCAGGAGTAGGCAACGGCGTAAGGTAAGGTGTAGGGCTGGTGGTGGGTTTCTATTCCGGGCTAGGGTTAGGGTTAGGGAACGGCAAGGCTTAGGGCACAGGTGAGGATACGGAAACGTGGGAGGGTCGGGCTACGTGCTGACGCACGGGTCAGTGCCAGCGTACGGGCCAGGAGTATGCAACGGCGTAGGATAAAGTGTAGGGCTGGTGGTTGTTTTCCGTTCCGGGCTAGTGTTAGGGTTAGGGAACGGCAAGGCTTAGGGCACAGGTGAGGTTACGGAAACGTGGGAGGGTCAGGCTACGTGCTGACACACGGGTTAGTGCCAGCGTACGGGCCTGGAGTAGGCAACGGCGTAAGGTAAGGTGTAGGGCTGGTGGTTGGTTTCCGTTCCAGGCTAGGGTTAGGGTTAGGGAACGGCAAGGCTTAGGGCACAGGTGAGGGTACGGAAACGTGGGAGGGTCAGGCTACGTGCTGACGCACGGGTCAGTGCCAGCGTACGGGTCAGGAGTATGGTATGGCGTAAGGTAAGGTGTAGGGCTGGTGGTGGGTTTCTATTCCGGGCTAGGGTTAGGGTTAGGGAACGGCAAGGCTTAGGGCACAGGTGAGGGTACGGAAACGTGGGAGGGTCGGGCTACGTGCTGACGCACGTGTCAGTGCCAGCGTACGGGCCAGGAGTAGGCAACGGCGTAGGATAAAGTGTAGGGCTGGTGGTGGATTTGCGTTCTGGGCTAGGGTTAGGGTTAGGGAACGGCAAGGCTTAGGGCACAGGTGAGGGTACGGAAACGCGGGAGGGTAAGGCTGCGTGCTGATGCACGGTGCAGTGCCAGCGTACGGGCAGGAGTAGGCAATGGCGTAAGGTAAGGTGTAGGGCTGGTGGTTGGTTTCCATTCCAGGCTAGGGTTAGGGTTAGGGAACGGCAAGGCTTAGGGCACAGGTGAGGGTACGGAAACGTGGGAGGGTCGGGCTACGTGCTGACGCACGGGTCAGTGCCAGCGTACGGGCCAGGAGTAGGCAACGGCGTAGGATAAAGTGTAGGGCTGGTGGTGGATTTGCGTTCCAGGCTAGGGTTAGGGTTAGGGAACGGCAAGGCATAGAGCACAGGTGAGGGTACGGAAACGTGGGAGGGTCAGGCTACGTGCTGATGCACGGTTCAGTGCCAGCGTACGGGCCAGGAATAGGGTACGGCGTAAGGTAAGGTGTAGGGCTGGTGCTGGGTTTCCGTTCCGGGCCAGGGTTAGGGTTAGGGAACGGCAAGGCTTAGGGCACAAGTGAGGGTACGGAAACGTGGGAGGGTCAGGCTACGTGCTGACGCACGGGTCAGTGCCAACGTACGGGCCAGGAGTAGGGTACGGCGTAAGATAAGGTGTAGGTCTTGTGGTTGATTTCCGTTCCAGGCTAGGGTTAGGGTTAGGGAACGGCAAGGCTTAGGGCAAAGGAGAGGGTACGGAAACGTGGGAGGGTCGGGCCCCGTTCTGTCGCACGGGTTAGTGCCAGCATACGGGCCAGGAGTAGGCAACGATGTAGGATAAAGTGTAGGGCTGGTGGTGGGTTTCCATTCCGGGCTAGAGTTAGGGTTAGGGAACGGCAAGGCTTAGGGCACAGGTGAGGGTACGGAAACGTGGGAGGGTCAGGCTACGTGCTGACGCACGGGTCAGTGCCAGCGTACGGGCCAGGAGTAGGCAACGGCGTAAGGTAAGGTGTAGGGCTGGTGGTGGGTTTCTATTCCGGGCTAGGGTTAGGGTTAGGGAACGGCAAGGCTTAGGGCACAGGTGAGGTTACGGAAACGTGGGAGGGTCGGGCTACGTGCTGACGCACGGGTCAGTGCCAGCGTACGGGCCAGGAGTATGCAACGGCGTAGGATAAAGTGTAGGGCTGGTGGTTGTTTTCCGTTCCGGGCTAGTGTTAGGGTTAGGGAACGGCAAGGCTTAGGGCACAGGTGAGGTTACGGAAACGTGGGAGGGTCAGGCTACGTGCTGACGCACGGGTTAGTGCCAGCGTACGGGCCAGGAGTAGGCAACGGCGTAAGGTAAGGTGTAGGGCTGGTGGTTGGTTTCCGTTCCAGGCTAGGGTTAGGGTTAGGGAACGGCAAGGCTTAGGGCACAGGTGAGGGTACGGAAACGTGGGAGGGTCGGGCTACGTGCTGACGCACGTGTCAGTGCCAGCGTACGGGCCAGGAGTAGGCAACGGCGTAGGATAAAGTGTAGGGCTGGTGGTGGATTTGCGTTCGGGGCTAGGGTTAGGGTTAGGGAACGGCAAGGCTTAGGGCACAGGTGAGGGTACGGAAACGTGGGAGGCTCAGGCTACGTGCTGACGCACAGGTCAGTGCCAGCGTACAGGTCAGGAGTAGGGTACGGCGTAAGGTAACGTGTAGGGCTGGTGGTGGGTTTCTATTCCGGGCTAGGGTTAGGGTTAGGGAACAGCAAGGCTTAGGGCACAGGTGAGGGTACGGAAACGTGGGAGGGTCAGGCTACGTGCTGACGCACGGGTCAGTGCCAGCGTACGGGTCAGGAGTAGGGTATGGCGTAAGGTAAGGTGTAGGGCTGGTGGTGGTTTCTATTCCGGGCTAGGGTTTGGGTTAGGGAACGGCAAGGCTTAGGGCACAGGTGAGGGTACGGAAACGTGGGAGGGTCGGGCTACGTGCTGACGCACGTGTCAGTGCCAGCGTACGGGCCAGGAGTAGGCAACGGCGTAGGATAAAGTGTAGGGCTGGTGGTGGATTTGCGTTCTGGGCTAGGGTTAGGGTTAGGGAACGGCAAGGCTTAGGGCACAGGTGAGGGTACGGAAACGCGGGAGGGTAAGGCTGCGTGCTGATGCACGGTGCAGTGCCAGCGTACGGGCCAGGAGTAGGCAACGGCGTAAGGTAAGGTGTAGGGCTGGTGGTTGGTTTCCATTCCAGGCTAGGGTTAGGGTTAGGGAACGGCAAGGCTTAGGGCACAGGTGAGGGTACGGAAACGTGGGAGGGTCGGGCTACGTGCTGACGCATGGGTCAGTGCCAGCGTACGGGCCAGGAGTAGGCAACGGCGTAGGATAAAGTGTAGGGCTGGTGGTGGATTTGCGTTCCAGGCTAGGGTTAGGGTTAGGGAACGGCAAGGCTTAGAGCACAGGTGAGGGTACGGAAACGTGGGAGGGTCAGGCTACGTGCTGATGCACGGTTCAGTGCCAGCGTACGGGCCAGGAATCGGGTACGGCGTAAGGTAAGGTGTAGGGCTGGTGCTGGGTTTCCGTTCCGGGCCAGGGTTAGGTTTAGGGAACGGCAAGGCTTAGGGCACAGGTGAGGGTACGGAAACGTGGGAGGGTCAGGCTACGTGCTGACGCACGGGTCAGTGCCAACGTACGGGCCAGGAGTAGGGTACGGCGTAAGATAAGGTGTAGGGCTTGTGGTTGATTTCCGTTACAGGCTAGGGTTAGGGTTAGGGAACGGCAAGGCTTAGGGCAAAGGAGAGGGTACGGATACGTGGGAGGGTCGGGCCCCGTTCTGTCGCACGGGTTAGTGCCAGCATACGGGCCAGGAGTAGGCAACAATGTAGGATAAAGTGTAGGGCTGGTGGTGGGTTTCCATTCCGGGCTAGAGTTAGGGTTAGGGAACGGCAAGGCGTAGGGCACAGGTGAGGGTACGGAAACGTGGGAGGGTCAGGCTACGTGCTGACGCACGGGTCAGTGCCAGCGTACGGGCCAGGAGTAGGCAACGGCGTAAGGTAAGGTGTAGGGCTGGTGGTGGGTTTCTATTCCGGGCTAGGGTTAGGGTTAGGGAACGGCAAGGCTTAGGGCACAGGTGAGGATACGGAAACGTGGGAGGGTCGGGCTACGTGCTGACGCACGGGTCAGTGCCAGCGTACGGGCCAGGAGTATGCAACGGCGTAGGATAAAGTGTAGGGCTGGTGGTTGTTTTCCGTTCCGGGCTAGTGTTAGGGTTAGGGAACGGCAAGGCTTAGGGCACAGGTGAGGTTACGGAAACGTGGGAGGGTCAGGCTACGTGCTGACACACGGGTTAGTGCCAGCGTACGGGCCTGGAGTAGGCAACGGCGTAAGGTAAGGTGTAGGGCTGGTGGTTGGTTTCCGTTCCAGGCTAGGGTTAGGGTTAGGGAACGGCAAGGCTTAGGGCACAGGTGAGGGTACGGAAACGTGGGAGGGTCAGGCTACGTGCTGACGCACGGGTCAGTGCCAGCGTACGGGTCAGGAGTATGGTATGGCGTAAGGTAAGGTGTAGGGCTGGTGGTGGGTTTCTATTCCGGGCTAGGGTTAGGGTTAGGGAACGGCAAGGCTTAGGGCACAGGTGAGGGTACGGAAACGTGGGAGGGTCGGGCTACGTGCTGACGCACGTGTCAGTGCCAGCGTACGGGCCAGGAGTAGGCAACGGCGTAGGATAAAGTGTAGGGCTGGTGGTGGATTTGCGTTCTGGGCTAGGGTTAGGGTTAGGGAACGGCAAGGCTTAGGGCACAGGTGAGGGTACGGAAACGCGGGAGGGTAAGGCTGCGTGCTGATGCACGGTGCAGTGCCAGCGTACGGGCAGGAGTAGGCAATGGCGTAAGGTAAGGTGTAGGGCTGGTGGTTGGTTTCCATTCCAGGCTAGGGTTAGGGTTAGGGAACGGCAAGGCTTAGGGCACAGGTGAGGGTACGGAAACGTGGGAGGGTCGGGCTACGTGCTGACGCACGGGTCAGTGCCAGCGTACGGGCCAGGAGTAGGCAACGGCGTAGGATAAAGTGTAGGGCTGGTGGTGGATTTGCGTTCCAGGCTAGGGTTAGGGTTAGGGAACGGCAAGGCATAGAGCACAGGTGAGGGTACGGAAACGTGGGAGGGTCAGGCTACGTGCTGATGCACGGTTCAGTGCCAGCGTACGGGCCAGGAATAGGGTACGGCGTAAGGTAAGGTGTAGGGCTGGTGCTGGGTTTCCGTTCCGGGCCAGGGTTAGGGTTAGGGAACGGCAAGGCTTAGGGCACAAGTGAGGGTACGGAAACGTGGGAGGGTCAGGCTACGTGCTGACGCACGGGTCAGTGCCAACGTACGGGCCAGGAGTAGGGTACGGCGTAAGATAAGGTGTAGGGCTTGTGGTTGATTTCCGTTCCAGGCTAGGGTTAGGGTTAGGGAACGGCAAGGCTTAGGGCAAAGGAGAGGGTACGGAAACGTGGGAGGGTCGGGCCCCGTTCTGTCGCACCGGTTAGTGCCAGCATACGGGCCAGGAGTAGGCAACGACGTAGGATAAAGTGTAGGGCTGGTGGTGGGTTTCCATTCCGGGCTAGAGTTAGGGTTAGGGAACGGCAAGGCTTAGGGCACAGGTGAGGGTACGGAAACGTGGGAGGGTCAGGCTACGTGCTGACGCACGGGTCAGTGCCAGCGTACGGGCCAGGAGTAGGCAACGGCGTAAGGTAAGGTGTAGGGCTGGTGGTGGGTTTCTATTCCGGGCTAGGGTTAGGGTTAGGGAACGGCAAGGCTTAGGGCACAGGTGAGGTTACGGAAACGTGGGAGGGTCGGGCTACGTGCTGACGCACGGGTCAGTGCCAGCGTACGGGCCAGGAGTATGCAACGGCGTAGGATAAAGTGTAGGGCTGGTGGTTGTTTTCCGTTCTGGGCTAGTGTTAGGGTTAGGGAACGGCAAGGCTTAGGGCACAGGTGAGGTTACGGAAACGTGGGAGGGTCAGGCTACGTGCTGACGCACGGGTTAGTGCCAGCGTACGGGCCAGGAGTAGGCAACGGCGTAAGGTAAGGTGTAGGGCTGGTGGTTGGTTTCCGTTCCAGGCTAGGGTTAGGGTTAGGGAACGGCAAGGCGTAGGGCACAGGTGAGGGTACGGAAACGTGGGAGGGTCGGGCTACGTGCTGACGCACGTGTCAGTGCCAGCGTACGGGCCAGGAGTAGGCAACGGCGTAGGATAAAGTGTAGGGCTGGTGGTGGATTTGCGTTCGGGGCTAGGGTTAGGGTTAGGGAACGGCAAGGCTTAGGGCACAGGTGAGGGTACGGAAACGTGGGAGGGTCAGGCTACGTGCTGACGCACAGGTCAGTGCCAGCGTACAGGTCAGGAGTAGGGTACGGCGTAAGGTAACGTGTAGGGCTGGTGGTGGGTTTCTATTCCGGGCTAGGGTTAGGGTTAAGGAACAGCAAGGCTTAGGGCACAGGTGAGGGTACGGAAACGTGGGAGGGTCAGTCTACGTGCTGACGCACGGGTCAGTGCCAGCGTACGGGTCAGGAGTAGGGTATGGCGTAAGGTAAGGTGTAGGGCTGGTGGTGGGTTTCTATTCCGGGCTAGGGTTAGGGTTAGGGAACGGCAAGGCTTAGGGCACAGGTGAGGGTACGGAAACGTGGGAGGGTCGGGCTACGTGCTGACGCACGGGTCAGTGCCAGCGTACGGGCCAGGAGTAGGCAACGGCGTAGGATAAAGTGTAGGGCTGGTGGTGGATTTGCGTTCTGGGCTAGGGTTAGGGTTAGGGAACGGCAAGGCTTAGGGCACAGGTGAGGGTACGGAAACGCGGGAGGGTAAGGCTGCGTGCTGATGCACGGTGCAGTGCCAGCGTACGGGCCAGGAGTAGGCAACGGCGTAAGGTAAGGTGTAGGGCTGGTGGTTGGTTTCCATTCCAGGCTAGGGTTAGGGTTAGGGAACGGCAAGGCTTAGGGCACAGGTGAGGGTACGGAAACGTGGGAGGGTCGGGCTACGTGCTGACGCACGGGTCAGTGCCAGCGTACGGGCCAGGAGTAGGCAACGGCGTAGGATAAAGTGTAGGGCTGGTGGTGGATTTGCGTTCCAGGCTAGGGTTAGGGTTAGGGAACGGCAAGGCTTAGAGCACAGGTGAGGGTACGGAAACGTGGGAGGGTCAGGCTACGTGCTGATGCACGGTTCAGTGCCAGCGTACGGGCCAGGAATCGGGTACGGCGTAAGGTAAGGTGTAGGGCTGGTGCTGGGTTTCCGTTCCGGGCCAGGGTTAGGTTTAGGGAACGGCAAGGCTTAGGGCACAGGTGAGGGTACGGAAACGTGGGAGGGTCAGGCTACGTGCTGACGCACGGGTCAGTGCCAAAGTACGGGCCAGGAGTAGGGTACGGCGTAAGATAAGGTGTAGGGCTTGTGGTTGATTTCCGTTCCAGGCTAGGGTTAGGGTTAGGGAACGGCAAGGCTTAGGGCAAAGGAGAGGGTACGGAAACGTGGGAGGGTCGGGCCCCGTTCTGTCGCACGGGTTAGTGCCAGCATACGGGCCAGGAGTAGGCAACGATGTAGGATAAAGTGTAGGGCTGGTGGTGGGTTTCCATTCCGGGCTAGAGTTAGGGTTAGGGAACGGCAAGGCTTAGGGCACAGGTGAGGGTACGGAAACGTGGGAGGGTCAGGCTACGTGCTGATGCACGGGTCAGTGCCAGCGTACGGGCCAGGAGTAGGCAACGGCGTAAGGTAAGGTGTAGGGCTGGTGGTGGGTTTCTATTCCGGGCTAGGGTTAGGGTTAGGGAACGGCAAGGCTTAGGGCACAGGTGAGGTTACGGAAACGTGGGAGGGTCGGGCTACGTGCTGACGCACGGGTCAGTGCCAGCGTACGGGCCAGGAGTATGCAACGGCGTAGGATAAAGTGTAGGGCTGGTGGTTGTTTTCCGTTCCGGGCTAGTGTTAGGGTTAGGGAACGGCAAGGCTTAGGGCACAGGTGAGGTTACGGAAACGTGGGAGGGTCAGGCTACGTGCTGACGCACGGGTTAGTGCCAGCGTACGGGCCAGGAGTAGGCAACGGCGTAAGGTAAGGTGTAGGGCTGGTGGTTGGTTTCCGTTCCAGGCTAGGGTTAGGGTTAGGGAACGGCAAGGCTTAGGGCACAGGTGAGGGTACGGAAACGTGGGAGGGTCGGGCTACGTGCTGACGCACGTGTCAGTGCCAGCGTACGGGCCAGGAGTAGGCAACGGCGTAGGATAAAGTGTAGGGCTGGTGGTGGATTTGCGTTCGGGGCTAGGGTTAGGGTTAGGGAACGGCAAGGCTTAGGGCACAGGTGAGGGTACGGAAACGTGGGAGGGTCAGGCTACGTGCTGACGCACAGGTCAGTGCCAGCGTACAGGTCAGGAGTAGGGTACGGCGTAAGGTAACGTGTAGGGCTGGTGGTGGGTTTCTATTCCGGGCTAGGGTTAGGGTTAAGGAACAGCAAGGCTTAGGGCACAGGTGAGGGTACGGAAACGTGGGAGGGTCAGGCTACGTGCTGACGCACGGGTCAGTGCCAGCGTACGGGTCAGGAGTAGGGTATGGCGTAAGGTAAGGTGTAGGGCTGGTGGTGGGTTTCTATTCCGGGCTAGGGTTAGGGTTAGGGAACGGCAAGGCTTAGGGCACAGGTGAGGGTACGGAAACGTGGGAGGGTCGGGCTACGTGCTGACGCACGGGTCAGTGCCAGCGTACGGGCCAGGAGTAGGCAACGGCGTAGGATAAAGTGTAGGGCTGGTGGTGGATTTGCGTTCTGGGCTAGGGTTAGGGTTAGGGAACGGCAAGGCTTAGGGCACAGGTGAGGGTACGGAAACGCGGGAGGGTAAGGCTGCGTGCTGATGCACGGTGCAGTGCCAGCGTACGGGCCAGGAGTAGGCAACGGCGTAAGGTAAGGTGTAGGGCTGGTGGTTGGTTTCCATTCCAGGCTAGGGTTAGGGTTAGGGAACGGCAAGGCTTAGGGCACAGGTGAGGGTACGGAAACGTGGGAGGGTCGGGCTACGTGCTGACGCACGGGTCAGTGCCAGCGTACGGGCCAGGAGTAGGCAACGGCGTAGGATAAAGTGTAGGGCTGGTGGTGGATTTGCGTTCCAGGCTAGGGTTAGGGTTAGGGAACGGCAAGGCTTAGAGCACAGGTGAGGGTACGGAAACGTGGGAGGGTCAGGCTACGTGCTGATGCACGGTTCAGTGCCAGCGTACGGGCCAGGAATCGGGTACGGCATAAGGTAAGGTGTAGGGCTGGTGCTGGGTTTCCGTTCCGGGCCAGGGTTAGGTTTAGGGAACGGCAAGGCTTAGGGCACAGGTGAGGGTACGGAAACGTGGGAGGGTCAGGCTACGTGCTGACGCACGGGTCAGTGCCAACGTACGGGCCAGGAGTAGGGTACGGCGTAAGATAAGGTGTAGGGCTTGTGGTTGATTTCCGTTACAGGCTAGGGTTAGGGTTAGGGAACGGCAAGGCTTAGGGCAAAGGAGAGGGTACGGATACGTGGGAGGGTCGGGCCCCGTTCTGTCGCACGGGTTAGTGCCAGCATACGGGCCAGGAGTAGGCAACAATGTAGGATAAAGTGTAGGGCTGGTGGTGGGTTTCCATTCCGGGCTAGAGTTAGGGTTAGGGAACAGCAAGGCGTAGGGCACAGGTGAGGGTACGGAAACGTGGGAGGGTCAGGCTACGTGCTGACGCACGGGTCAGTGCCAGCGTACGGGCCAGGAGTAGGCAACGGCGTAAGGTAAGGTGTAGGGCTGGTGGTGGGTTTCTATTCCGGGCTAGGGTTAGGGTTAGGGAACGGCAAGGCTTAGGGCACAGGTGAGGATACGGAAACGTGGGAGGGTCGGGCTACGTGCTGACGCACGGGTCAGTGCCAGCGTACGGGCCAGGAGTATGCAACGGCGTAGGATAAAGTGTAGGGCTGGTGGTTGTTTTCCGTTCCGGGCTAGTGTTAGGGTTAGGGAACGGCAAGGCTTAGGGCACAGGTGAGGTTACGGAAACGTGGGAGGGTCAGGCTACGTGCTGACGCACGGGTTAGTGCCAGCGTACGGGCCAGGAGTAGGCAACGGCGTAAGGTAAGGTGTAGGGCTGGTGGTTGGTTTCCGTTCCAGGCTAGGGTTAGGGTTAGGGAACGGCAAGGCTTAGGGCACAGGTGAGGGTACGGAAACGTGGGAGGGTCAGGCTACGTGCTGACGCACGGGTCAGTGCCAGCGTACGGGTCAGGAGTATGGTATGGCGTAAGGTAAGGTGTAGGGCTGGTGGTGGGTTTCTATTCCGGGCTAGGGTTAGGGTTAGGGAACGGCAAGGCTTAGGGCACAGGTGAGGGTACGGAAACGTGGGAGGGTCGGGCTACGTGCTGACGCACGTGTCAGTGCCAGCGTACGGGCCAGGAGTAGGCAACGGCGTAGGATAAAGTGTAGGGCTGGTGGTGGATTTGCGTTCTGGGCTAGGGTTAGGGTTAGGGAACGGCAAGGCTTAGGGCACAGGTGAGGGTACGGAAACGCGGGAGGGTAAGGCTGCGTGCTGATGCACGGTGCAGTGCCAGCGTACGGGCCAGGAGTAGGCAATGGCGTAAGGTAAGGTGTAGGGCTGGTGGTTGGTTTCCATTCCAGGCTAGGGTTAGGGTTAGGGAACGGCAAGGCTTAGGGCACAGGTGAGGGTACGGAAACGTGGGAGGGTCGGGCTACGTGCTGACGCACGGGTCAGTGCCAGCGTACGGGCCAGGAGTAGGCAACGGCGTAGGATAAAGTGTAGGGCTGGTGGTGGATTTGCGTTCCAGGCTAGGGTTAGTGTTAGGGAACGGCAAGGCATAGAGCACAGGTGAGGGTACGGAAACGTGGGAGGGTCAGGCTACGTGCTGATGCACGGTTCAGTGCCAGCGTACGGGCCAGGAATAGGGTACGGCGTAAGGTAAGGTGTAGGGCTGGTGCTGGGTTTCCGTTCCGGGCCAGGGTTAGGGTTAGGGAACGGCAAGGCTTAGGGCACAGGTGAGGGTACGGAAACGTGGGAGGGTCAGGCTACGTGCTGACGCACGGGTCAGTGCCAACGTACGGGCCAGGAGTAGGGTACGGCGTAAGATAAGGTGTAGGGCTTGTGGTTGATTTCCGTTCCAGGCTAGGGTTAGGGTTAGGGAACGGCAAGGCTTAGGGCAAAGGAGAGGGTACGGAAACGTGGGAGGGTCGGGCCCCGTTCTGTCGCACCGGTTAGTGCCAGCATACGGGCCAGGAGTAGGCAACGACGTAGGATAAAGTGTAGGGCTGGTGGTGGGTTTCCATTCCGGGCTAGAGTTAGGGTTAGGGAACGGCAAGGCTTAGGGCACAGGTGAGGGTACGGAAACGTGGGAGGGTCAGGCTACGTGCTGACGCACGGGTCAGTGCCAGCGTACGGGCCAGGAGTAGGCAACGGCGTAAGGTAAGGTGTAGGGCTGGTGGTGGGTTTCTATTCCGGGCTAGGGTTAGGGTTAGGGAACGGCAAGGCTTAGGGCACAGGTGAGGTTACGGAAACGTGGGAGGGTCGGGCTACGTGCTGACGCACGGGTCAGTGCCAGCGTACGGGCCAGGAGTATGCAACGGCGTAGGATAAAGTGTAGGGCTGGTGGTTGTTTTCCGTTCTGGGCTAGTGTTAGGGTTAGGGAACGGCAAGGCTTAGGGCACAGGTGAGGTTACGGAAACGTGGGAGGGTCAGGCTACGTGCTGACGCACGGGTTAGTGCCAGCGTACGGGCCAGGAGTAGGCAACGGCGTAAGGTAATGTGTAGGGCTGGTGGTTGGTTTCCGTTCCAGGCTAGGGTTAGGGTTAGGGAACGGCAAGGCTTAGGGCACAGGTGAGGGTACGGAAACGTGGGAGGGTCGGGCTACGTGCTGACGCACGTGTCAGTGCCAGCGTACGGGCCAGGAGTAGGCAACGGCGTAGGATAAAGTGTAGGGCTGGTGGTGGATTTGCGTTCGGGGCTAGGGTTAGGGTTAGGGAACGGCAAGGCTTAGGGCACAGGTGAGGGTACGGAAACGTGGGAGGGTCAGGCTACGTGCTGACGCACAGGTCAGTGCCAGCGTACAGGTCAGGAGTAGGGTACGGCGTAAGGTAACGTGTAGGGCTGGTGGTGGGTTTCTATTCTGGGCTAGGGTTAGGGTTAAGGAACAGCAAGGCTTAGGGCACAGGTGAGGGTACGGAAACGTGGGAGGGTCAGTCTACGTGCTGACGCACGGGTCAGTGCCAGCGTACGGGTCAGGAGTAGGGTATGGCGTAAGGTAAGGTGTAGGGCTGGTGGTGGGTTTCTATTCCGGGCTAGGTTTAGGGTTAGGGAACGGCAAGGCTTAGGGCACAGGTGAGGGTACGGAAACGTGGGAGGGTCGGGCTACGTGCTGACGCACGGGTCAGTGCCAGCGTACGGGCCAGGAGTAGGCAACGGCGTAGGATAAAGTGTAGGGCTGGTGGTGGATTTGCGTTCTGGGCTAGGGTTAGGGTTAGGGAACGGCAAGGCTTAGGGCACAGGTGAGGGTACGGAAACGCGGGAGGGTAAGGCTGCGTGCTGATGCACGGTGCAGTGCCAGCGTACGGGCCAGGAGTAGGCAACGGCGTAAGGTAAGGTGTAGGGCTGGTGGTTGGTTTCCATTCCAGGCTAGGGTTAGGGTTAGGGAACGGCAAGGCTTAGGGCACAGGTGAGGGTACGGAAACGTGGGAGGGTCGGGCTACGTGCTGACGCACGGGTCAGTGCCAGCGTACGGGCCAGGAGTAGGCAACGGCGTAGGATAAAGTGTAGGGCTGGTGGTGGATTTGCGTTCCAGGCTAGGGTTAGGGTTAGGGAACGGCAAGGCTTAGAGCACAGGTGAGGGTACGGAAACGTGGGAGGGTCAGGCTACGTGCTGATGCACGGTTCAGTGCCAGCGTACGGGCCAGGAATCGGGTACGGCGTAAGGTAAGGTGTAGGGCTGGTGCTGGGTTTCCGTTCTGGGCCAGGGTTAGGTTTAGGGAACGGCAAGGCTTAGGGCACAGCTGAGGGTACGGAAACGTGGGAGGGTCAGGCTACGTGCTGACGCACGGGTCAGTGCCAACGTACGGGCCAGGAGTAGGGTATGGCGTAAGATAAGGTGTAGGGCTTGTGGTTGATTTCCGTTCCAGGCTAGGGTTAGGGTTAGGGAACGGCAAGGCTTAGGGCAAAGGAGAGGGTACGGAAACGTGGGAGGGTCGGGCCCCGTTCTGTCGCACGGGTTAGTGCCAGCATACGGGCCAGGAGTAGGCAACGATGTAGGATAAAGTGTAGGGCTGGTGGTGGGTTTCCATTCCGGGCTAGAGTTAGGGTTAGGGAACGGCAAGGCTTAGGGCACAGGTGAGGGTACGGAAACGTGGGAGGGTCAGGCTACGTGCTGACGCACGGGTCAGTGCCAGCGTACGGGCCAGGAGTAGGCAACGGCGTAAGGTAAGGTGTAGGGCTGGTGGTGGGTTTCTATTCCGGGCTAGGGTTAGGGTTAGGGAACGGCAAGGCTTAGGGCACAGGTGAGGTTACGGAAACGTGGGAGGGTCGGGCTACGTGCTGACGCACGGGTCAGTGCCAGCGTACGGGCCAGGAGTATGCAACGGCGTAGGATAAAGTGTAGGGCTGGTGGTTGTTTTCCGTTCCGGGCTAGTGTTAGGGTTAGGGAACGGCAAGGCTTAGGGCACAGGTGAGGTTACGGAAACGTGGGAGGGTCAGGCTACGTGCTGACGCACGGGTTAGTGCCAGCGTACGGGCCAGGAGTAGGCAACGGCGTAAGGTAAGGTGTAGGGCTGGTGGTTGGTTTCCGTTCCAGGCTAGGGTTAGGGTTAGGGAACGGCAAGGCTTAGGGCACAGGTGAGGGTACGGAAACGTGGGAGGGTCGGGCTACGTGCTGACGCACGTGTCAGTGCCAGCGTACGGGCCAGGAGTAGGCAACGGCGTAGGATAAAGTGTAGGGCTGGTGGTGGATTTGCGTTCGGGGCTAGGGTTAGGGTTAGGGAACGGCAAGGCTTAGGGCACAGGTGAGGGTACGGAAACGTGGGAGGGTCAGGCTACGTGCTGACGCACAGGTCAGTGCCAGCGTACAGGTCAGGAGTAGGGTACGGCGTAAGGTAACGTGTAGGGCTGGTGGTGGGTTTCTATTCCGGGCTAGGGTTAGGGTTAAGGAACAGCAAGGCTTAGGGCACAGGTGAGGGTACGGAAACGTGGGAGGGTCAGGCTACGTGCTGACGCACGGGTCAGTGCCAGCGTACGGGTCAGGAGTAGGGTATGGCGTAAGGTAAGGTGTAGGGCTGGTGGTGGGTTTCTATTCCGGGCTAGGGTTAGGGTTAGGGAACGGCAAGGCTTAGGGCACAGGTGAGGGTACGGAAACGTGGGAGGGTCGGGCTACGTGCTGACGCACGGGTCAGTGCCAGCGTACGGGCCAGGAGTAGGCAACGGCGTAGGATAAAGTGTAGGGCTGGTGGTGGATTTGCGTTCTGGGCTAGGGTTAGGGTTAGGGAACGGCAAGGCTTAGGGCACAGGTGAGGGTACGGAAACGCGGGAGGGTAAGGCTGCGTGCTGATGCACGGTGCAGTGCCAGCGTACGGGCCAGGAGTAGGCAACGGCGTAAGGTAAGGTGTAGGGCTGGTGGTTGGTTTCCATTCCAGGCTAGGGTTAGGGTTAGGGAACGGCAAGGCTTAGGGCACAGGTGAGGGTACGGAAACGTGGGAGGGTCGGGCTACGTGCTGACGCATGGGTCAGTGCCAGCGTACGGGCCAGGAGTAGGCAACGGCGTAGGATAAAGTGTAGGGCTGGTGGTGGATTTGCGTTCCAGGCTAGGGTTAGGGTTAGGGAACGGCAAGGCTTAGAGCACAGGTGAGGGTACGGAAACGTGGGAGGGTCAGGCTACGTGCTGATGCACGGTTCAGTGCCAGCGTACGGGCCAGGAATCGGGTACGGCGTAAGGCAAGGTGTAGGGCTGGTGCTGGGTTTCCGTTCCGGGCCAGGGTTAGGTTTAGGGAACGGCAAGGCTTAGGGCACAGGTGAGGGTACGGAAACGTGGGAGGGTCAGGCTACGTGCTGACGCACGGGTCAGTGCCAACGTACGGGCCAGGAGTAGGGTACGGCGTAAGATAAGGTGTAGGGCTTGTGGTTGATTTCCGTTCCAGGCTAGGGTTAGGGTTAGGGAACGGCAAGGCTTAGGGCAAAGGAGAGGGTACGGAAACGTGGGAGGGTCGGGCCCCGTTCTGTCGCACGGGTTAGTGCCAGCATACGGGCCAGGAGTAGGCAACGATGTAGGATAAAGTGTAGGGCTGGTGGTGGGTTTCCATTCCGGGCTAGAGTTAGGGTTAGGGAACGGCAAGGCTTAGGGCACAGGTGAGGGTACGGAAACGTGGGAGGGTCAGGCTACGTGCTGACGCACGGGTCAGTGCCAGCGTACGGGCCAGGAGTAGGCAACGGCGTAAGGTAAGGTGTAGGGCTGGTGGTGGGTTTCTATTCCGGGCTAGGGTTAGGGTTAGGGAACGGCAAGGCTTAGGGCACAGGTGAGGTTACGGAAACGTGGGAGGGTCGGGCTACGTGCTGACGCACGGGTCAGTGCCAGCGTACGGGCCAGGAGTATGCAACGGCGTAGGATAAAGTGTAGGGCTGGTGGTTGTTTTCCGTTCCGGGCTAGTGTTAGGGTTAGGGAACGGCAAGGCTTAGGGCACAGGTGAGGTTACGGAAACGTGGGAGGGTCAGGCTATGTGCTGACGCACGGGTTAGTGCCAGCGTACGGGCCAGGAGTAGGCAACGGCGTAAGGTAAGGTGTAGGGCTGGTGGTTGGTTTCCGTTCCAGGCTAGGGTTAGGGTTAGGGAACGGCAAGGCTTAGGGCACAGGTGAGGGTACGGAAACGTGGGAGGGTCGGGCTACGTGCTGACGCACGTGTCAGTGCCAGCGTACGGGCCAGGAGTAGGCAACGGCGTAGGATAAAGTGTAGGGCTGGTGGTGGATTTGCGTTCGGGGCTAGGGTTAGGGTTAGGGAACGGCAAGGCTTAGGGCACAGGTGAGGGTACGGAAACGTGGGAGGGTCAGGCTACGTGCTGACGCACAGGTCAGTGCCAGCGTACAGGTCAGGAGTAGGGTACGGCGTAAGGTAACGTGTAGGGCTGGTGGTGGGTTTCTATTCCGGGCTAGGGTTAGGGTTAGGGAACAGCAAGGCTTAGGGCACAGGTGAGGGTACGGAAACGTGGGAGGGTCAGGCTACGTGCTGACGCACGGGTCAGTGCCAGCCTACGGGTTAGGAGTAGGGTATGGCGTAAGGTAAGGTGTAGGGCTGGTGGTGGGTTTCTATTCCGGGCTAGGGTTAGGGTTAGGGAACGGCAAGGCTTAGGGCACAGGTGAGGGTACGGAAACGTGGGAGGGTCGGGCTACGTGCTGACGCACGTGTCAGTGCCAGCGTACGGGCCAGGAGTAGGCAACGGCATAGGATAAAGTGTAGGGCTGGTGGTGGATTTGCGTTCTGGGCTAGGGTTAGGGTTAGGGAACGGCAAGGCTTAGGGCACAGGTGAGGGTACGGAAACGCGGGAGGGTAAGGCTGCGTGCTGATGCACGGTGCAGTGCCAGCGTACGGGCCAGGAGTAGGCAACGGCGTAAGGTAAGGTGTAGGGCTGGTGGTTGGTTTCCATTCCAGGCTAGGGTTAGGGTTAGGGAACGGCAAGGCTTAGGGCACAGGTGAGGTTACGGAAACGTGGGAGGGTCGGGCTACGTGCTGACGCACGGGTCAGTGCCAGCGTACGGGCCAGGAGTAGGCAACGGCGTAGGATAAAGTGTAGGGCTGGTGGTGGATTTGCGTTCCAGGCTAGGGTTAGGGTTAGGGAACGGCAAGGCTTAGAGCACAGGTGAGGGTACGGAAACGTGGGAGGGTCAGGCTACGTGCTGATGCACGGTTCAGTGCCAGCGTACGGGCCAGGAATCGGGTACGGCGTAAGGTAAGGTGTAGGGCTGGTGCTGGGTTTCCGTTCCAGGCCAGGGTTAGGGTTAGGGAACGGCAAGGCTTAGGGCACAGGTGAGGGTACGGAAACGTGGGAGGGTCAGGCAACGTGCTGACGCACGGGTCAGTGCCAACGTACGGGCCAGGAGTAGGGTACGGCGTAAGATAAGGTGTAGGGCTTGTGGTTGATTTCCGTTCCAGGCTAGGGTTAGGGTTAGGGTACGGCAAGGCTTAGGGCAAAGGAGAGGGTACGGAAACGTGGGAGGGTCGGGCCCCGTTCTGTCGCACGGGTTAGTGCCAGCATACGGGCCAGGAGTAGGCAACGATGTAGGATAAAGTGTAGGGCTGGTGGTGGGTTTCCATTCCGGGCTAGAGTTAGGGTTAGGGAACGGCAAGGCTTAGGGCACAGGTGAGGGTACGGAAACGTGGGAGGGTCAGGCTACGTGCTGACGCACAGGTCAGTGCCAGCGTACATGTCAGGAGTAGGGTACGGCGTAAGGTAACGTGTAGGGCTGGTGGTGGGTTTCTATTCCGGGCTAGGGTTAGGGTTAGGGAACGGCAAGGCTTAGGGCACAGGTGAGGGTACGGAAACGTGGGAGGGTCAGGCTACGTGCTGACGCACGGGTCAGTGCCAGCGTACGGGTCAGGAGTAGGGTATGGCGTAAGGTAAGGTGTAGGGCTGGTGGTGGGTTTCTATTCCGGGCTAGGGTTAGGGTTAGGGAATGGCAAGGCTTAGGGCACAGGTGAGGGTACGGAAACGTGGGAGGGTCGGGCTACGTGCTGACGCACGGGTCAGTGCCAGCGTACGGGCCAGGAGTAGGCAACGGCGTAGGATAAAGTGTAGGGCTGGTGGTGGATTTGCGTTCCGGGCTAGGGTTAGGGTTAGGGAACGGCAAGGCTTAGGGCACAGGTGAGGGTACGGAAACGTGGGAGGGTCAGGCTACGTGCTGACGCACGGTTCAGTGCCAGCGTACGGGCCAGGAATAGGGTACGGCATAAGGTAAGGTGTCAGGCTTGTGGTGGGTTTCCGTTCTGGGCTAGGGTTAGGGTTAGGGAACGGCAAGGCTTAGGGCACACGTGAAGGTACGGAAACGTGGGAGGCTCGTGCTACGTGCTGACGCACGGGTCAGTGCCAGCGTACGGGCCAGGAGTAGGCAACGGCGTAGGATAAAGTACAGGCTGGTGGTGGATTTGCGTTCTGGGCTAGGGTTAGGGTTAGGGAACGCCAAGGCTTAGGGCACAGGAGAGGGTACGGAAACGCAGGAGGGTAAGGCTACGTGCTGATGCACGGGGCAGTGCCAGAGTACAGGCCAGGAGTAGGCAACGGCGTAGGGTAAGGTGTAGGGCTGGTGGTGGGTTTCCATTCCGGGCTAGGGTTAGGGTTAGGGAACGGCAAGGCTTAGGGCACAGGTGAGGGTACGGAAACGTGGGAGGGTCAGGCTACGTGCTGACGCACGGGTCAGTGCCAGCGTACGGGCCAGGAGTAGGCAACGGCGTAGGATAAAGTGTAGGGCTGGTGGTGGATTTGCGTTCCGGGCTAGGGTTAGGGTTAGGGAACGGCAAGGCTTAGGGCACAGGTGAGGGTACGGAAACGTGGGAGGGTCAGGCTACGTGCTGACGCACGGGTCAGTGCCAGCGTACGGGTCAGGAGTAGGGTAAGGCGTAAGGTAAGGTGTAGGGCTGGTGGTGGGTTTCCATTCCGGGCTAGGGTTAGGGTTAGGGAACGGCAAGGCTTAGGGCACAGGTCAGGGTACGGAAACGCGGGAGGGTAAGGCTACGTGCTGATGAACGGGTCAGTGCCAGAGTACAGGCCAGGAGTAGGCAACGGCGTAGGGTAAGGTGTAGGGCTGGTGGTTGGTTTCCGTTCCAGGCTAGGGTTAGGGTTAGGGAACGGCAAGGCTTAGGGCACAGGTGAGGGTACGGAAACGTGGGAGGGTCGGGCTACGTGCTGACGCACGGGTCAGTGCCAGCGTACGTGCCAGGAGTAGGCAACGGCGTAGAATAAAGTGTAGGGCTGGTGGTGGATTTGTGTTCCAGGCTAGGGTTAGGGTTAGGGAACGGCAAGGCTTAGGGCACAGGTGAGGGTACGGAAACGTGGGAGGGTCAGGCTACGTGCTGACGCACGGTTCAGTGCCAGCGTACGGGCCAGGAATAGGGTACGGCGTAAGGTAAGGTGTAGGGCTGGTGGTGGGTTTCCGTTCTGGCCTAGGGTTAGGGTTAGGGAACGGCAAGGCTTAGGGCACAGGTGAGGGTACGGAAACGTGGGAGGGTCAGGCTACGTGCTGACGCACGGGTCAGTGCCAACGTACGGGCCAGGAGTAGGGTACGGCGTAAGGTAAGGTTTAGGGCTTGTGGTTGATTTCCGTTCCAGGCTAGGGTTAGGGTTAGGGAACGGCAAGGCTTAGGGCAAAGGAGAGGGTACGGAAACGTGGGAGGGTCGGGCTACGTGCTGACGCACGGGTCAGTGCCAGCGTACGGGCCAGGAGTAGGCAACGGCATAGGATAAAGTGTAGGGCTGGTGGTGGATTTGCATTCGGGGCTAGGGTTAGGGATAGGGAACGGCAAGGCTTAGGGCACAGGTGAGGGTACGGAAACGTGGGAGGGTCAGGCTACGTGCTGACGCACAGTTCAGAGCCAGCGTACGGGCCAGGAATAGGGTACGGCGTAAGGTAAGGTGTCAGGCTGGTGGTGGGTTTCCGTTCCGTGCTAGGGTTAGGGTTAGGGAACGACAAGGCTTAGTGCACAGGTGAAGTTACGGAAACGTGGGAGGCTCGGGCTACGTGCTGACGCACGGGTCAGTGCCAGCGTACGGGCCAGGAGTAGGCAACGGCGTAGGATAAAGTGTAGGGCTGGTGGTGGATTTGCGTTCTGGGCTAGGGTTAGGGTTAGGGAACGGCAAGGCTTAGGGCACAGGTGAGGGTACGGAAACGCGGGAGGGTAAGGCTGCGTGCTGATGCACGGTGCAGTGCCAGCGTACGGGCCAGGAGTAGGCAACGGCGTAAGGTAAGGTGTAGGGCTGGTGGTTGGTTTCCGTTCCAGGCTAGGGTTAGGGTTAGGGAACGGCAAGGCTTAGGGCACAGGTGAGGGTACGGAAACGTGGGAGCGTCGGGCTACGTGCTGACGCACGGGTCAGTGCCAGCGTACGGGCCAGGAGTAGGCAACGGCGTAGGATAAAGTGTAGGGCTGGTGGTGGAATTGCGTTCCAGGCTAGGGTTAGGGTTAGGGAACGGCAAGGCTTAGAGCACAGGTGAGGGTACGGAAACGTGGGAGGGTCAGGCTACGTGCTGATGCACGGTTCAGTGCCAGCGTACGGGCCAGGAATAGGGTACGGCGTAAGGTAAGGTGTAGGGCTGGTGCTGGGTTTCCGTTCCGGGCCAGGTTTAGGGTTAGGGAACGGCAAGGCTTAGGGCACAGGTGAGGGTACGGAAACGTGGGAGGGTCAGGCTACGTGCTGACGCACGGGTCAGTGCCAACGTACGGGCCAGGAGTAGGGTACGGCGTAAGATAAGGTGTAGGGCTTGTGGTTGATTTCCGTTCCAGGCTAGGGTTAGGGTTAGGGAACGGCAAGGCTTAGGGCAAAGGAGAGGGTACGGAAACGTGGGAGGGTCGGGCCCCGTTCTGTCGCACGGGTTAGTGCCATTATACGGGCCAGGAGTAGGCAACGACGTAGGACAAAGTGTAGGGCTGGTGGTGGGTTTCCATTCCGGGCTAGAGTTAGGGTTAGGGAACGGCAAGGCTTAGGGCACAGGTGAGGGTACGGAAACGTTGGAGGGTCAGGCTACGTGCTGACGCACGGGTCAGTGCCAGCGTACGGGCCAGGAGTAGGCAACGGCGTAAGGTAAGGTGTAGGGCTGGTGGTGGGTTTCTATTCCGGGCTAGGGTTAGGGTTAGGGAAGGGCAAGGCTTAGGGCACAGGTGAGGTTACGGAAACGTGGGAGGGTCGGGCTACGTGCTGACGCACGGGTCAGTGCCAGCGTACGGGCCAGGAGTATGCAACGGCGTAGGATAAAGTGTAGGGCTGGTGGTTATTTTCCGTTCCGGGCTAGTGTTAGGGTTAGGGAACGGCAAGGCTTAGGGCACAGGTGAGGTTACGGAAACGTGGGAGGGTCAGGCTACGTGCTGACGCACGGGTTAGTGCCAGCGTACGGGCCAGGAGTAGGCAACGGCGTAAGGTAAGGTGTAGGGCTGGTGGTTGGTTTCCGTTCCAGGCTAGGGTTAGGGTTAGGGAACGGCAAGGCTTAGGGCACAGGTGAGGGTACGGAAACGTGGGAGGGTCGGGCTACGTGCTGACGCACGTGTCAGTGCCAGCGTACGGGCCAGGAGTAGGCAACGGCGTAGGATAAAGTGTAGGGCTGGTGGTGGATTTGCGTTCGGGGCTAGGGTTAGGGTTAGGGAACGGCAAGGCTTAGGGCACAGGTGAGGGTACGGAAACGTGGGAGGGTCAGGCTACGTGCTGACGCACAGGTCAGTGCCAGCGTACAGGTCAGGAGTAGGGTACGGCGTAAGGTAACGTGTAGGGCTGGTGGTGGGTTTCTATTCCGGGCTAGGGTTAGGGTTAGGGAACAGCAAGGCTTAGGGCACAGGTGAGGGTACGGAAACGTGGGAGGGTCAGGCTACGTGCTGACGCACGGGTCAGTGCCAGCGTACGGGTCAGGAGTAGGGTATGGCGTAAGGTAAGGTGTAGGGCTGGTGGTGGGTTTCTATTCCGGGCTAGGGTTAGGGTTAGGGAACGGCAAGGCTTAGGGCACAGGTGAGGGTACGGAAACGTGGGAGGGTCGGGCTACGTGCTGACGCACGGGTCAGCGCCAGCGTACGGGCCAGGAGTAGGCAACGGCGTAGGATAAAGTGTAGGGCTGGTGGTGGATTTGCGTTCTGGGCTAGGGTTAGGGTTAGGGAACGGCAAGGCTTAGGGCACAGGTGAGGGTACGGAAACGCGGGAGGGTAAGGCTGCGTGCTGATGCACGGTGCAGTGCCAGCGTACGGGCCAGGAGTAGGCAACGGCGTAAGGTAAGGTGTAGGGCTGGTGGTTGGTTTCCATTCCAGGCTAGGGTTAGGGTTAGGGAACGGCAAGTCTTAGGGCACAGGTGAGGGTACGGAAACGTGGGAGGGTCGGGCTACGTGCTGACGCACGGGTCAGTGCCAGCGTACGGGCCAGGAGTAGGCAACGGCGTAGGATAAAGTGTAGGGCTGGTGGTGGATTTGCGTTCAAGGCTAGGGTTAGGGTTAGGGAACGGCAAGGCTTAGAGCACAGGTGAGGGTACGGAAACGTGGGAGGGTCAGGCTACGTGCTGACGCACGGTTCAGTGCCAGCGTACGGGCCAGGAATAGGGTACGGCGTAAGGTAAGGTGTAGGGCTGGTGCTGGGTTTCCGTTCCGGGCCAGGGTTAGGGTTAGGGAACGGCAAGGCTTAGGGCACAGGTGAGGGTATGGAAACGTGGGAGGGTCAGGCTACGTGCTGACGCACGGGTCAGTGCCAACGTACGGGCCAGGAGTAGGGTACGGCGTAAGATAAGGTGTAGAGCTTGTGGTTGATTTCCGTTCCAGGCTAGGGTTAGGGTTAGGGAACGGCAAGGCTTAGGGCAAAGGAGAGGGTACGGAAACTTGGGAGTGTCGGGCCCCGTCCTGTCGCACGGGTTAGTGCCAGCATACGGGCCAGGAGTAGGCAACGACGTAGGATAAAGTGTAGGGCTGGTGGTGGGTTTCCATTCCGGGCTAGAGTTAGGGTTAGGGAACGGCAAGGCTTAGGGCACAGGTGAGGGTACGGAAACGTGGGAGGGTCAGGCTACGTGCTGACGCACGGGTCAGTGCCAGCGTATGGGCCAGGAGTAGGCAACGGCGTAAGGTAAGGTGTAGGGCTGGTGGTGGGTTTCTATTCCGGGCTAGGGTTAGGGTTAGGGAACGGCAAGGCTTAGGGCACATGTGAGGTTACGGAAACGTGGGAGGGTCGGGCTACGTGCTGACGCAAGGGTCAGTGCCAGCGTACGGGCCAGGAGTATGCAACGGCGTAGGATAAAGTGTAGGGCTGGTGGTTGTTTTCCGTTCCGGGCTAGTGTTAGGGTTAGGGAACGGCAAGGCTTAGGGCACAGGTGAGGTTACGGAAACGTGGGAGGGACAGGCTACGTGCTGACGCACGGGTTAGTGCCAGCGTACGGGCCAGGAGTAGGCAACGGCGTAAGGTAAGGTGTAGGGCTGGTGGTTGGTTTCTGTTCCAGGCTAGGGTTAGGGTTAGGGAACGGCAAGGCTTAGGGCACAGGTGAGGGTACGGAAACGTGGGAGGGTCGGGCTACGTGCTGACGCACGTGTCAGTGCCAGCGTACGGGCCAGGAGTAGGCAACGGCGTAGGATAAAGTGTAGGGCTGGTGGTGGATTTGCGTTCGGGGCTAGGGTTAGGGTTAGGGAACGGCAAGGCTTAGGGCACAGGTGAGGGTACGGAAACGTGGGAGGGTCAGGCTACGTGCTGACGCACAGGTCAGTGCCAGCGTACAGGTCAGGAGTAGGGTACGGCGTAAGGTAACGTGTAGGGCTGGTGGTGGGTTTCTATTCCGGGCTAGGGTTAGGGTTAGGGAACGGCAAGGCTTAGGGCACAGGTGAGGGTACGGAAACGTGGGAGGGTCAGGCTACGTGCTGACGCACGGGTCAGTGCCAGCGTACGGGTCAGGAGTATGGTTTGGCGTAAGGTAAGGTGTAGGGCTGGTGGTGGGTTTCTATTCCGGGCTAGGGTTAGGGTTAGGGAACGGCAAGGCTTAGGGCACAGGTGAGGGTACGGAAACGTGGGAGGGTCGGGCTAGGTGCTGACGCACGGGTCAGTGCCAGCGTACGGGCCAGGAGTAGGCAACGGCGTAGGATAAAGTGTAGGGCTGGTGGTGGATTTGCGTTCCGGGCTAGGGTTAGGGTTAGAAAACGGCAAGGCTTAGGGCACAGGTGAGGGTACGGAAACGTGGGAGGGTCAGGCTACGTGCTGACGCACGGTTCAGTGCCAGCGTACGGGCCAGGAATAGGGTACGGCATAAGGTAAGGTGTCAGGCTGGTGGTGGGTTTCCGTTCCGGGCTAGGGTTAGGGTTATGGAACGGCAAGGCTTAGGGCACAGGTGAAGGTACGGAAACGTGGGAGGCTCGTGCTACGTGCTGACGCACGGGTCAGTGCCAGCGTACGGGCCAGGAGTAGGCAACGGCGTAGGATAAAGTGTGGGGCTGGTGGTGGATTTGCGTTCCGGGCTAGGGTTAGGGTTAGGGAACGGCAAGGCTTAGGGCACAGGTGAGGGTACGGAAACGTGGGAGGGTCAGGCTACGTGCTGACGCACGGGTCAGTGCCAGCGTACGGGTCAGGAGTAGGGTAAGGCGTAAGGTAAGGTGTAGGGCTGGTGGTGGGTTTCTATTCCGGGCTAGGGTTAGGGTTAGGGAACGGCAAGGCTTAGGGCACAGGTCAGGGTACGGAAACGCGGGAGGGTAAGGCTACGTGCTGATGAACGGGTCAGTGCCAGAGTACAGGCCAGGAGTAGGCAACGGCGTAGGGTAAGGTGTAGGGCTGGTGGTTGGTTTCCGTTCCAGGCTAGGGTTAGGGTTAGGGAACGGCAAGGCTTAGGGCACAGGTGAGGGTACGGAAACGTGGGAGGGTCGGGCTACGTGCTGACGCACGGGTCAGTGCCAGCGTACGGGCCAGGAGTAGGCAACGGCGTAGGATAAAGTGTAGGGCTGGTGGTGGATTTGCGTTCCAGGCTAGGGTTAGGGTTAGGGAACGGCAAGGCTTAGGGCACAGGTGAGGGTACGGAAACGTGGGAGGGTCAGGCTACGTGCTGACGCACGGGTCAGTGCCAGCGTACGGGTCAGGAGTAGGGTATGGCGTAAGGTAAGGTGTAGGGCTGGTGGTGTGTTTCTATTCCGGGCTAGGGTTAGCGTTAGGGAACGGCAAGGCTTAGGGCACAGGTGAGGGTACGGAAACGTGGGAGGGTCGGGCTACGTGCTGACGCACGGGTCAGTGCCAGTGTACGGGCCAGGAGTAGGCAACGGCGTAGGATAAAGTGTAGGGCTGGTGGTGGATTTGCGTTCTGGGCTAGGGTTAGGGTTAGGGAACGGCAAGGCTTAGGGCACAGGTGAGGGTACGGAAACGCGGGAGGGTAAGGCTGCGAGCTGATGCACGGTGCAGTGCCAGCGTACGGGCCAGGAGTAGGCAACGGCGTAAGGTAAGGTGTAGGGCTGGTGGTTGGTTTCCATTCCAGGCTAGGGTTAGGGTTAGGGAACGGCAAGTCTTAGGGCACAGGTGAGGGTACGGAAACGTGGGAGGGTCGGGCTACGTGCTGACGCACGGGTCAGTGCCAGCGTACGGGCCAGGAGTAGGCAACGGCGTAGGATAAAGTGTAGGGCTGGTGCTGGGTTTCCGTTCCGGGCCAGGGTTAGGTTTAGGGAACGGCAAGGCTTAGGGCACAGGTGAGGGTACGTAAACGTGGGAGGGTCAGGCTACGTGCTGACGCACGGGTCAGTGCCAACGTACGGGCCAGGAGTAGGGTACGGCGTAAGATAAGGTGTAGGGCTTGTGGTTGATTTCCGTTCCAGGCTAGGGTTAGGGTTAGGGAACGGCAAGGCTTAGGGCAAAGGAGAGGGTACGGAAACGTGGGAGGGTCGGGCCCCGTTCTGTCGCACGGGTTAGTGCCAGCATACGGGCCAGGAGTAGGCAACGATGTAGGATAAAGTGTAGGGCTGGTGGTGGGTTTCCATTCCGGGCTAGAGTTAGGGTTAGGGAACGGCAAGGCTTAGGGCACAGGTGAGGGTACGGAAACGTGGGAGGGTCAGGCTACGTGCTGACGCACGGGTCAGTGCCAGCGTACGGGCCAGGAGTAGGCAACGGCGTAAGGTAAGGTGTAGGGCTGGTGGTGGGTTTCTATTCCGGGCTAGGGTTAGGGTTAGGGAACGGCAAGGCTTAGGGCACAGGTGAGGTTACGGAAACGTGGGAGGGTCGGGCTACGTGCTGACGCACGGGTCAGTGCCAGCGTACGGGCCAGGAGTATGCAACGGCGTAGGATAAAGTGTAGGGCTGGTGGTTGTTTTCCGTTCCGGGCTAGTGTTAGGGTTAGGGAACGGCAAGGCTTAGGGCACAGGTGAGGTTACGGAAACGTGGGAGGGTCAGGCTACGTGCTGACGCACGGGTTAGTGCCAGCGTACGGGCCAGGAGTAGGCAACGGCGTAAGGTAAGGTGTAGGGCTGGTGGTTGGTTTCCGTTCCAGGCTAGGGATAGGGTTAGGGAACGGCAAGGCTTAGGGCACAGGTGAGGGTACGGAAACGTGGGAGTGTCGGGCTACGTGCTGACGCACGTGTCAGTGCCAGCGTACGGGCCAGGAGTAGGCAACGGCGTAGGATAAAGTGTAGGGCTGGTGGTGGATTTGCGTTCGGGGCTAGGGTTAGGGTTAGGGAACGGCAAGGCTTAGGGCACAGGTGAGGGTACGGAAACGTGGGAGGGTCGGGCTACGTGCTGACGCACAGGTCAGTGCCAGCGTACAGGTCAGGAGTAGGGTACGGCGTAAGGTAACGTGTAGGGCTGGTGGTGGGTTTCTATTCCGGGCTAGGGTTAGGGTTAAGGAACAGCAAGGCTTAGGGCACAGGTGAGGGTACGGAAACGTGGGAGGGTCAGGCTACGTGCTGACGCACGGGTCAGTGCCAGCGTACGGGTCAGGAGTAGGGTATGGCGTAAGGTAAGGTGTAGGGCTGGTGGTGGGTTTCTATTCCGGGCTAGGGTTAGGGTTAGGGAACGGCAAGGCTTAGGGCACAGGTGAGGGTACGGAAACGTGGGAGGGTCGGGCTACGTGCTGACGCACGGGTCAGTGCCAGCGTACGGGACAGGAGTAGGCAACGGCGTAGGATAAAGTGTAGGGCTGGTGGTGGATTTGCGTTCTGGGCTAGGGTTAGGGTTAGGGAACGGCAAGGCTTAGGGCACAGGTGAGGGTACGGAAACGCGGGAGGGTAAGGCTGCATGCTGATGCACGGTGCAGTGCCAGCGTACGGGCCAGGAGTAGGCAACAGCGTAAGGTAAGGTGTAGGGCTGGTGGTTGGTTTCCATTCCAGGCTAGGGTTAGGGTTAGGGAACGGCAAGGCTTAGGGCACAGGTGAGGGTACGGAAACGTGGGAGGGTCGGGCTACGTGCTGACGCACGGGTCAGTGCCAGCGTACGGGCCAGGAGTAGGCAACGGCGTAGGATAAAGTGTAGGGCTGGTGGTGGATTTGCGTTCAAGGCTAGGGTTAGGGTTAGGGAACGGCAAGGCTTAGAGCACAGGTGAGGGTACGGAAACGTGGGAGGGTCAGGCTACGTGCTGACGCACGGTTCAGTGCCAGCGTACGGGCCAGGAATAGGGTACGGCGTAAGGTAAGGTGTAGGGCTGGTGCTGGGTTTCCGTTCCGGGCCAGGGTTAGGGTTAGGGAACGGCAAGGCTTAGGGCACAGGTGAGGGTATGGAAACGTGGGAGGGTCAGGCTACGTGCTGACGCACGGGTCAGTGCCAACGTACGGGCCAGGAGTAGGGTACGGCGTAAGATAAGGTGTAGAGCTTGTGGTTGATTTCCGTTCCAGGCTAGGGTTAGGGTTAGGGAACGGCAAGGCTTAGGGCAAAGGAGAGGGTACGGAAACGTGGGAGGGTCGGGCCCCGTCCTGTCGCACGGGTTAGTGCCAGCATACGGGCCAGGAGTAGGCAACGACGTAGGATAAAGTGTAGGGCTGGTGGTGGGTTTCCATTCCGGGCTAGAGTTAGGGTTAGGGAACGGCAAGGCTTAAAGCACAGGTGAGGGTACGGAAACGTGGGAGGGTCAGGCTACGTGCTGACGCACGGGTCAGTGCCAGCGTAGGGGCCAGGAGTAGGCAACGGCGTAAGGTAAGGTGTAGGGCTGGTGGTGGGTTTCTATTCCGGGCTAGGGTTAGGGTTAGGGAACGGCAAGGCTTAGGGCACAGGTGAGGTTACGGAAACGTGGGAGGGTCGGGCTACGTGCTGACGCAAGGGTCAGTGCCAGCGTACGGGCCAGGAGTATGCAACGGCGTAGGATAAAGTGTAGGGCTGGTGGTTGTTTTCCGTTCCGGGCTAGTGTTAGGGTTAGGGAACGGCAAGGCTTAGGGCACAGGTGAGGTTACGGAAACGTGGGAGGGACAGGCTACGTGCTGACGCACGGGTTAGTGCCAGCGTACGGGCCAGGAGTAGGCAACGGCGTAAGGTAAGGTGTAGGGCTGGTGGTTGGTTTCCGTTCCAGGCTAGGGTTAGGGTTAGGGAACGGCAAGGCTTAGGGCACAGGTGAGGGTACGGAAACGTGGGAGGGTCGGGCTACGTGCTGACGCACGTGTCAGTGCCAGCGTACGGGCCAGGAGTAGGCAACGGCGTAGGATAAAGTGTAGGGCTGGTGGTGGATTTGCGTTCGGGGCTAGGGTTAGGGTTAGGGAACGGCAAGGCTTAGGGCACAGGTGAGGGTACGGAAACGTGGGAGGGTCAGGCTACGTGCTGACGCACCGGTCAGTGCCAGCGTACAGGTCAGGAGTAGGGTACGGCGTAAGGTAACGTGTAGGGCTGGTGGTGGGTTTCTATTCCGGGCTAGGGTTAGGGTTAGGGAACGGCAAGGCTTAGGGCACAGGTGAGGGTACGGAAACGTGGGAGGGTCAGGCTACGTGCTGACGCACGGGTCAGTGCCAGCGTACGGGTCAGGAGTATGGTTTGGCGTAAGGTAAGGTGTAGGGCTGGTGGTGGGTTTCTATTCCGGGCTAGGGTTAGGGTTAGGGAACGGCAAGGCTTAGGGCACAGGTGAGGGTACGGAAACGTGGGAGGGTCGGGCTACGTGCTGACGCACGGGTCAGTGCCAGCGTACGGGCCAGGAGTAGGCAACGGCGTAGGATAAAGTGTAGGGCTGGTGGTGGATTTGCGTTCCGGGCTAGGGTTAGGGTTAGGGAACGGCAAGGCTTAGGGCACAGGTGAGGGTACGGAAACGTGGGAGGGTCAGGCTACGTGCTGACGCACGGTTCAGTGCCAGCGTACGGGCCAGGAATAGGGTACGGCATAAGGTAAGGTGTCAGGCTGGTGGTGGGTTTCCGTTCCGGGCTAGGGTTAGGGTTAGGGAACGGCAAGGCTTAGGGCACAGGTGAAGGTACGGAAACGTGGGAGGCTCGTGCTACGTGCTGACGCACGGGTCAGTGCCAGCGTACGGGCCAGGAGTAGGCAACGGCGTAGGATAAAGTGTGGGGCTGGTGGTGGATTTGCGTTCCGGGCTAGGGTTAGGGTTAGGGAACGGCAAGGCTTAGGGCACAGGTGAGGGTACGGAAACGTGGGAGGGTCAGGCTACGTGCTGACGCACGGGTCAGTGCCAGCGTACGGGTCAGGAGTAGGGTAAGGCGTAAGGTAAGGTGTAGGGCTGGTGGTGGGTTTCTATTCCGGGCTAGGGTTAGGGTTAGGGAACGGCAAGGCTTAGGGCACAGGTCAGGGTACGGAAACGCGGGAGGGTAAGGCTACGTGCTGATGAACGGGTCAGTGCCAGAGTACAGGCCAGGAGTAGGCAACGGCGTAGGGTAAGGTGTAGGGCTGGTGGTTGTTTCCGTTCCAGGCTAGGGTTAGGGTTAGGGAACGGCAAGGCTTAGGGCACAGGTGAGGGTACGGAAACGTGGGAGGGTCGGGCTACGTGCTGACGCACGGGTCAGTGCCAGCGTACGGGCCAGGAGTAGGCAACGGCGTAGGATAAAGTGTAGGGCTGGTGGTGGATTTGCGTTCCAGGCTAGGGTTAGGGTTAGGGAACGGCAAGGCTTAGGGCACAGGTGAGGGTACGGAAACGTGGGAGGGTCAGGCTACGTGCTGACGCACGGGTCAGTGCCAGCGTACGGGTCAGGAGTAGGGTATGGCGTAAGGTAAGGTGTAGGGCTGGTGGTGTGTTTCTATTCCGGGCTAGGGTTAGGGTTAGGGAACGGCAAGGCTTAGGGCACAGGTGAGGGTACGGAAACGTGGGAGGGTCGGGCTACGTGCTGACGCACGGGTCAGTGCCAGCGTACGGGCCAGGAGTAGGCAACGGCGTAGGATAAAGTGTAGGGCTGGTGGTGGATTTGCGTTCCAGGCTAGGGTTAGGGTTAGGGAACGGCAAGGCTTAGAGCACAGGTGAGGGTACGGAAACGTGGGAGGGTCAGGCTACGTGCTGATGCACGGTTCAGTGCCAGCGTACGGGCCAGGAATCGGGTACGGCGTAAGGTAAGGTGTAGGGCTGGTGCTGGGTTTCCGTTCCGGGCCAGGGTTAGGTTTAGGGAACGGCAAGGCTTAGGGCACAGGTGAGGGTACGTAAACGTGGGAGGGTCAGGCTACGTGCTGACGCACGGGTCAGTGCCAACGTACGGGCCAGGAGTAGGGTACGGCGTAAGATAAGGTGTAGGGCTTGTGGTTGATTTCCGTTCCAGGCTAGGGTTAGGGTTAGGGAACGGCAAGGCTTAGGGCAAAGGAGAGGGTACGGAAACGTGGGAGGGTCGGGCCCCGTTCTGTCGCACGGGTTAGTGCCAGCATACGGGCCAGGAGTAGGCAACGATGTAGGATAAAGTGTAGGGCTGTTGGTGGGTTTCCATTCCGGGCTAGAGTTAGGGTTAGGGAACGGCAAGGCTTAGGGCACAGGTGAGGGTACGGAAACGTGGGAGGGTCAGGCTACGTGCTGACGCACGGGTCAGTGCCAGCGTACGGGCCAGGAGTAGGCAACGGCGTAAGGTAAGGTGTAGGGCTGGTGGTGGGTTTCTATTCCGGGCTAGGGTTAGGGTTAGGGAACGGCAAAGCTTAGGGCACAGGTGAGGTTACGGAAACGTGGGAGGGTCGGGCTACGTGCTGACGCACGGGTCAGTGCCAGCGTACGGGCCAGGAGTATGCAACGGCGTAGGATAAAGTGTAGGGCTGGTGGTTGTTTTCCGTTCCGGGCTAGTGTTAGGGTTAGGGAACGGCAAGGCTTAGGGCACAGGTGAGGTTACGGAAACGTGGGAGGGTCAGGCTACGTGCTGACGCACGGGTTAGTGCCAGCGTACGGGCCAGGAGTAGGCAACGGCGTAAGGTAAGGTGTAGGGCTGGTGGTTGGTTTCCGTTCCAGGCTAGGGTTAGGGTTAGGGAACGGCAAGGCTTAGGGCACAGGTGAGGGTACGGAAACGTGGGAGGGTCGGGCTACGTGCTGACGCACGTGTCAGTGCCAGCGTACGGGCCAGGAGTAGGCAACGGCGTAGGATAAAGTGTAGGGCTGGTGGTGGATTTGCGTTCGGGGCTAGGGTTAGGGTTAGGGAACGGCAAGGCTTAGGGCACAGGTGAGGGTACGGAAACGTGGGAGGGTCAGGCTACGTGCTGACGCACAGGTCAGTGCCAGCGTACAGGTCAGGAGTAGGGTACGGCGTAAGGTAACGTGTAGGGCTGGTGGTGGGTTTCTATTCCGGGCTAGGGTTAGGGTTAAGGAACAGCAAGGCTTAGGGCACAGGTGAGGGTACGGAAACGTGGGAGGGTCAGGCTACGTGCTGACGCACGGGTCAGTGCCAGCGTACGGGTCAGGAGTAGGGTATGGCGTAAGGTAAGGTGTAGGGCTGGTGGTGGGTTTCTATTCCGGGCTAGGGTTAGGGTTAGGGAACGGCAAGGCTTAGGGCACAGGTGAGGGTACGGAAACGTGGGAGGGTCGGGCTACGTGCTGACGCACGGGTCAGTGCCAGCGTACGGGCCAGGAGTAGGCAACGGCGTAGGATAAAGTGTAGGGCTGGTGGTGGATTTGCGTTCTGGGCTAGGGTTAGGGTTAGGGAACGGCAAGGCTTAGGGCACAGGTGAGGGTACGGAAACGCGGGAGGGTAAGGCTGCGTGCTGATGCACGGTGCAGTGCCAGCGTACGGGCCAGGAGTAGGCAACGGCGTAAGGTAAGGTGTAGGGCTGGTGGTTGGTTTCCATTCCAGGCTAGGGTTAGGGTTAGGGAACGGCAAGGCTTAGGGCACAGGTGAGGGTACGGAAACGTGGGAGGGTCGGGCTACGTGCTGACGCACGGGTCAGTGCCAGCGTACGGGCCAGGAGTAGGCAACGGCGTAGGATAAAGTGTAGGGCTGGTGGTGGATTTGCGTTCCAGGCTAGGGTTAGGGTTAGGGAACGGCAAGGCTTAGAGCACAGGTGAGGGTACGGAAACGTGGGAGGGTCAGGCTACGTGCTGATGCACGGTTCAGTGCCAGCGTACGGGCCAGGAATCGGGTACGGCGTAAGGCAAGGTGTAGGGCTGGTGCTGGGTTTCCGTTCCGGGCCAGGGTTAGGTTTAGGGAACGGCAAGGCTTAGGGCACAGGTGAGGGTACGGAAACGTGGGAGGTTCAGGCTACGTGCTGACGCACGGGTCAGTGCCAACGTACGGGCCAGGAGTAGGGTACGGCGTAAGATAAGGTGTAGGGCTTGTGGTTGATTTCCGTTCCAGGCTAGGGTTAGGGTTAGGGAACGGCAAGGCTTAGGGCAAAGGAGAGGGTACGGAAACGTGGGAGGGTCGGGCCCCGTTCTGTCGCACGGGTTAGTGCCAGCATACGGGCCAGGAGTAGGCAACGATGTAGGATAAAGTGTAGGGCTGGTGGTGGGTTTCCATTCCGGGCTAGAGTTATGGTTAGGGAACGGCAAGGCTTAGGGCACAGGTGAGGGTACGGAAACGTGGGAGGGTCAGGCTACGTGCTGACGCACGGGTCAGTGCCAGCGTACGGTCCAGGAGTAGGCAACGGCGTAAGGTAAGGTGTAGGGCTGGTGGTGGGTTTCTATTCCGGGCTAGGGTTAGGGTTAGGGAACGGCAAGGCTTAGGGCACAGGTGAGGTTACGGAAACGTGGGAGGGTCGGGCTACGTGCTGACGCACGGGTCAGTGCCAGCGTACGGGCCAGGAGTATGCAACGGCGTAGGATAAAGTGTAGGGCTGGTGGTTGTTTTCCGTTCCGGGCTAGTGTTAGGGTTAGGGAACGGCAAGGCTTAGGGCACAGGTGAGGTTACGGAAACGTGGGAGGGTCAGGCTACGTGCTGACGCACGGGTTAGTGCCAGCGTACGGGCCAGGAGTAGGCAACGGCGTAAGGTAAGGTGTAGGGCTGGTGGTTGGTTTCCGTTCCAGGCTAGGGTTAGGGTTAGGGAACGGCAAGGCTTAGGGCACAGGTGAGGGTACGGAAACGTGGGAGGGTCGGGCTACGTGCTGACGCACGTGTCAGTGCCAGCGTACGGGCCAGGAGTAGGCAACGGCATAGGATAAAGTGTAGGGCTGGTGGTGGATTTGCGTTGGGGGCTAGGGTTAGGGTTAGGGAACGGCAAGGCTTAGGGCACAGGTTAGGGTACGGAAACGTGGGAGGGTCAGGCTACGTGCTGACGCACAGGTCAGTGCCAGCGTACAGGTCAGGAGTAGGGTACGGCGTAAGGTAACGTGTAGGGCTGGTGGTGGGTTTCTATTCCGGGCTAGGGTTAGGGTTAGGGAACAGCAAGGCTTAGGGCACAGGTGAGGGTACGGAAACGTGGGAGGGTCAGGCTACGTGCTGACGCACGGGTCAGTGCCAACGTACGGGCCAGGAGTAGGGTACGGCGTAAGATAAGGTGTAGGGCTTGTGGTTGATTTCCGTTCCAGGCTAGGGTTAGGGTTAGGGAACGGCAAGGCTTAGGGCAAAGGAGAGGGTACGGAAACGTGGGAGGGTCGGGCCCCGTTCTGTCGCACGGGTTAGTGCCAGCATACGGGCCAGGAGTAGGCAACGATGTAGGATAAAGTGTAGGGCTGGTGGTGGGTTTCCATTCCGGGCTAGAGTTATGGTTAGGGAACGGCAAGGCTTAGGGCACAGGTGAGGGTACGGAAACGTGGGAGGGTCAGGCTACGTGCTGACGCACGGGTCAGTGCCAGCGTACGGTCCAGGAGTAGGCAACGGCGTAAGGTAAGGTGTAGGGCTGGTGGTGGGTTTCTATTCCGGGCTAGGGTTAGGGTTAGGGAACGGCAAGGCTTAGGGCACAGGTGAGGTTACGGAAACGTGGGAGGGTCGGGCTACGTGCTGACGCACGGGTCAGTGCCAGCGTACGGGCCAGGAGTATGCAACGGCGTAGGATAAAGTGTAGGGCTGGTGGTTGTTTTCCGTTCCGGGCTAGTGTTAGGGTTAGGGAACGGCAAGGCTTAGGGCACAGGTGAGGTTACGGAAACGTGGGAGGGTCAGGCTACGTGCTGACGCACGGGTTAGTGCCAGCGTACGGGCCAGGAGTAGGCAACGGCGTAAGGTAAGGTGTAGGGCTGGTGGTTGGTTTCCGTTCCAGGCTAGGGTTAGGGTTAGGGAACGGCAAGGCTTAGGGCACAGGTGAGGGTACGGAAACGTGGGAGGGTCGGGCTACGTGCTGACGCACGTGTCAGTGCCAGCGTACGGGCCAGGAGTAGGCAACGGCATAGGATAAAGTGTAGGGCTGGTGGTGGATTTGCGTTGGGGGCTAGGGTTAGGGTTAGGGAACGGCAAGGCTTAGGGCACAGGTTAGGGTACGGAAACGTGGGAGGGTCAGGCTACGTGCTGACGCACAGGTCAGTGCCAGCGTACAGGTCAGGAGTAGGGTACGGCGTAAGGTAACGTGTAGGGCTGGTGGTGGGTTTCTATTCCGGGCTAGGGTTAGGGTTAGGGAACAGCAAGGCTTAGGGCACAGGTGAGGGTACGGAAACGTGGGAGGGTCAGGCTACGTGCTGACGCACGGGTCAGTGCCAGCGTACGGGTCAGGAGTAGGGTATGGCGTAAGGTAAGGTGTAGGGCTGGTGGTGGGTTTCTATTCCGGGCTAGGGTTAGGGTTAGGGAACGGCAAGGCTTAGGGCACAGGTGAGGGTACGGAAACGTGGGAGGGTCGGGCTACGTGCTGACGCACGGGTCAGTGCCAGCGTACGGGCCAGGAGTAGGCAACGGCATAGGATAAAGTGTAGGGCTGGTGGTGGATTTGCGTTCTGGGCTAGGGTTAGGGTTATGGAACGGCAAGGCTTAGGGCACAGGTGAGGGTACGGAAACGCGGGAGGGTAAGGCTGCGTGCTGATGCACGGTGCAGTGCCAGCGTACGGGCCAGGAGTAGGCAACGGCGTAAGGTAAGGTGTAGGGCTGGTGGTTGGTTTCCATTCCAGTCTAGGGTTAGGGTTAGGGAACGGCAAGGCTTAGGGCACAGGTGAGGGTACGGAAACGTGGGAGGGTCGGGCTACGTGCTGACGCACGGGTCAGTGCCAGCGTACGGGCCAGGAGTAGGCAACGGCGTAGGATAAAGTGTAGGGCTGGTGGTGGATTTGCGTTCCAGGCTAGGGTTAGGGTTAGGGAACGGCAAGGCTTAGAGCACAGGTGAGGGTACGGAAACGTGGGAGGGTCAGGCTACGTGCTGATGCACGGTTCAGTGCCAGCGTACGGGCCAGGAATCGGGTACGGCGTAAGGTAAGGTGTAGGGCTGGTGCTGGGTTTCCGTTCCAGGCCAGGGTTAGGGTTAGGGAACGGCAAGGCTTAGGGCACAGGTGAGGGTACGGAAACGTGGGAGGGTCAGGCTACGTGCTGACGCACGGGTCAGTGCCAACGTACGGGCCAGGAGTAGGGTACGGCGTAAGATAAGGTGTAGGGCTTGTGGTTGATTTCCGTTCCAGGCTAGGGTTAGGGTTAGGGAACGGCAAGGCTTAGGGCAAAGGAGAGGGTACGGAAACGTGGAAGGGTCGGGCCCCGTTCTGTCGCACGGGTTAGAGCCAGCATACGGGCCAGGAGTAGGCAACGATGTAGGATAAAGTGTAGGGCTGGTGGTGGGTTTCCATTCCGGGCTAGAGTTAGGGTTAGGGAACGGCAAGGCTTAGGGCACAGGTGAGGGTACGGAAACGTGGGAGGGTCAGGCTACGTGCTGACGCACAGGTCAGTGCCAGCGTACATGTCAGGAGTAGGGTACGGCGTAAGGTAAGGTGTAGGGCTGGTGGTGGGTTTCTATTCCGGGCTAGGGTTAGGGTTAGGGAACGGCAAGGCTTAGGGCACAGGTGAGGGTACGGAAAAGTGGGAGGGTCAGGCTACGTGCTGACGCACGGGTCAGTGCCAGCGTACGGGTCAGGAGTAGGGTATGGCGTAAGGTAAGGTGTAGGGCTGGTGGTGGGTTTCTATTCCGGGCTAGGGTTAGGGTTAGGGAACGGCAAGGCTTAGGGCACAGGTGAGGGTACGGAAACGTGGGAGGGTCGGGCTACGTGCTGACGCACGGGTCAGTGCCAGCGTACGGGCCAGGAGTAGGCAACGGCGTAGGATAAAGTGTAGGGCTGGTGGTGGATTTGCGTTCCGGGCTAGGGTTAGGGTTAGGGAACGGCAAGGCTTAGGGCACAGGTGAGGGTACGGAAACGTGGGAGGGTCAGGCTACGTGCTGACGCAAGGTTCAGTGCCAGCGTACGGGCCAGGAATAGGGTACGGCATAAGGTAATGTGTCAGGCTGGTGGTGGGTTTCCGTTCTGGGCTAGGGTTAGGGTTAGGGAACGGCAAGGCTTAGGGCACACGTGAAGGTACGGAAACGTGGGAGGCTCGTGCTACGTGCTGACGCACGGGTCAGTGCCAGCGTACGGGCCAGGAGTAGGCAACGGCGTAGGATAAAGTATAGGCTGGTGGTGGATTTGCGTTCTGGGCTAGGGTTAGGGTTAGGGAACGGCAAGGCTTAGGGCACAGGAGAGGGTACGGAAACGCAGGAGGGTAAGGCTACGTGCTGATGCACGGGGCAGTGCCAGAGTACAGGCCAGGAGTAGGCAACGGCATAGGGTAAGGTGTAGGGCTGGTGGTGGGTTTCCATTCCGGGCTAGGGTTAGGGTTAGGGAACGGCAAGGCTTAGGGCACAGGTGAGGGTACGGAAACGTGGGAGGGTCAGGCTACGTGCTGACGCACGGGTCAGTGCCAGCGTACGGGCCAGGAGTAGGCAACGGCGTAGGATAAAGTGTAGGGCTGGTGGTGGATTTGCGTTCCGGGCTAGGGTTAGGGTTAGGGAACGGCAAGGCTTAGGGCACAGGTGAGGGTACGGAAACGTGGGAGGGTCAGGCTACGTGCTGACGCACGGGTCAGTGCCAGCGTACGGGTCAGGAGTAGGGTAAGGCGTAAGGTAAGGTGTAGGGCTGGTGGTGGGTTTCCATTCCGGGCTAGGGTTAGGGTTAGGGAACGGCAAGGCTTAGGGCACAGGTCAGGGTACGGAAACGCGGGAGGGTAAGGCTACGTGCTGATGAACGGGTCAGTGCCAGAGTACAGGCCAGGAGTAGGCAACGGCGTAGGGTAAGGTGTAGGGCTGGTGGTTGGTTTCCGTTCCAGGCTAGGGTTAGGGTTAGGGAACGGCAAGGCTTAGGGCACAGGTGAGGGTACGGAAACGTGGGAGGGTCGGGCTACGTGCTGACGCATGGTTCAGTGCCAGCGTACGGGCCATGAATAGGGTACGGCGTAAGGTAAGGTGTAGGGCTGGTGGTGGGTTTCCGTTCTGGCCTAGGGTTAGGGTTAGGGAACGGCAAGGCTTAGGGCACAGGTGAGGGTACGGAAACGTGGGAGGGTCAGGCTACGTGCTGACGCACGGGTCAGTGCCAACGTACGGGCCAGGAGTAGGGTACGGCGTAAGGTAAGGTGTAGGGCTTGTGGTTGATTTCCGTTCCAGGCTAGGGTTAGGGTTAGGGAACGGCAAGGCTTAGGGCAAAGGAGAGGGTACGGAAACGTGGGAGGGTCGGGCTACGTGCTGACGCACGGGTCAGTGCCAGCGTACGGGCCAGGAGTAGGCAACGGCATAGGATAAAGTGTAGGGCTGGTGGTGGATTTGCATTCGGGGCTAGGGTTAGGGTTAGGGAACGGCAAGGCTTAGGGCACAGGTGAGGGTACGGAAACGTGGGAGGGTCAGGCTACGTGCTGACGCACAGTTCAGTGCCAGCGTACGGGCCAGGAATAGGGTACGGCGTAATGTAAGGTGTCAGGCTGGTGGTGGGTTTCCGTTCCGGGCTAGGGTTAGGGTTAGGGAACGACAAGGCTTAGGGCACAGGTGAAGTTACGGAAACGTGGGAGGCTCGGACTACGTGCTGACGCACGGGTCAGTGCCAGCGTACGGGCCAGGAGTAGGCAACGGCGTAGGATAAAGTGTAGGGCTGGTGGTGGATTTGCGTTCTGGGCTAGGGTTAGGGTTAGGGAACGGCAAGGCTTAGGGCACAGGTGAGGGTACGGAAACGCGGGAGGGTAAGGCTGCGTGCTGATGCACGGTGCAGTGCCAGCGTACGGGCCAGGAGTAGGCAACGGCGTAAGGTAAGGTGTAGGGCTGGTGGTTGGTTTCCGTTCCAGGCTAGGGTTAGGGTTAGGGAACGGCAAGGCTTAGGGCACAGGTGAGGGTACGGAAACGTGGGAGCGTCGGGCTACGTGCTGACGCACGGGTCAGTGCCAGCGTACGGGCCAGGAGTAGGCAACGGCGTAGGATAAAGTGTAGGGCTGGTGGTGGATTTGCGTTCCAGGCTAGGGTTAGGGTTAGGGAACGGCAAGGCTTAGAGCACAGGTGAGGGTACGGAAACGTGGGAGGGTCAGGCTACGTGCTGATGCACGGTTCAGTGCCAGCGTACGGGCCAGGAATAGGGTACGGCGTAAGGTAAGGTGTAGGGCTGGTGCTGGGTTTCTGTTCCGGGCCAGGTTTAGGGTTAGGGAACGGCAAGGCTTAGGGCACAGGTGAGGGTACGGAAACGTGGGAGGGTCAGGCTACGTGCTGACGCACGGGTCAGTGCCAACGTACGGGCCACGAGTAGGGTACGGCGTAAGATAAGGTGTAGGGCTTGTGGTTGATTTCCGTTCCAGGCTAGGGTTAGGGTTAGGGAACGGCAAGGCTTAGGGCAAAGGAGAGGGTACGGAAACGTGGGAGGGTCGGGCCCCGTTCTGTCGCACGGGTTAGTGCCAGTATACGGGCCAGGAGTAGGCAACGACGTAGGACAAAGTGTAGGGCTGGTGGTGGGTTTCAATTCCGGGCTAGAGTTAGGGTTAGGGAACGGCAAGGCTTAGGGCACAGGTGAGGGTACGGAAACGTTGGAGGGTCAGGCTACGTGCTGACGCACGGGTCAGTGCCAGCGTACGGGCCAGGAGTAGGCAACGGCGTAAGGTAAGGTGTAGGGCTGGTGGTGGGTTTCTATTCCGGGCTAGGGTTAGGGTTAGGGAACGGCAAGGCTTAGGGCACAGGTGAGGTTACGGAAACGTGGGAGGGTCGGGCTACGTGCTGACGCACGGGTCAGTGCCAGCGTACGGGCCAGGAGTATGCAACGGCGTAGGGTAAAGTGTAGGGCTGGTGGTTATTTTCCGTTCCGGGCTAGTGTTAGGGTTAGGGAACGGCAAGGCTTAGGGCACAGGTGAGGTTACGGAAACGTGGGAGGGTCAGGCTACGTGCTGACGCACGGGTCAGTGCCAGCGTACGGGCCAGGAGTAGGCAACGGCGTAAGGTAAGGTGTAGGGCTGGTGGTGGGTTTCTATTCCGGGCTAGGGTTAGGGTTAGGGAACGGCAAGGCTTAGGGCACAGGTGAGGTTACGGAAACGTGGGAGGGTCGGGCTACGTGCTGACGCACGGGTCAGTGCCAGCGTACGGGCCAGGAGTATGCAACGGCGTAGGGTAAAGTGTAGGGCTGGTGGTTATTTTCCGTTCCGGGCTAGTGTTAGGGTTAGGGAACGGCAAGGCTTAGGGCACAGGTGAGGTTACGGAAACGTGGGAGGGTCAGGCTACGTGCTGACGCACGGGTTAGTGCCAGCGTACGGGCCAGGAGTAGGCAACGGCGTAAGGTAAGGTGTAGGGCTGGTGGTTGGTTTCCGTTCCAGGCTAGGGTTAGGGTTAGGGAACGGCAAGGCTTAGGGCACAGGTGAGGGTACGGAAACGTGGGAGGGTCGGGCTACGTGCTGACGCACGTGTCAGTGCCAGCGTACGGGCCAGGAGTAGGCAACGGCGTAGGATAAAGTGTAGGGCTGGTGGTGGATTTGCGTTCGGGGCTAGGGTTAGGGTTAGGGAACGGCAAGGCTTAGGGCACAGGTGAGGGTACGGAAACGTGGGAGGGTCAGGCTACGTGCTGACGCACAGGTCAGTGCCAGCGTACAGGTCAGGAGTAGGGTACGGCGTAAGGTAACGTGTAGGGCTAGTGGTGGGTTTCTATTCCGGGCTAGGGTTAGGGTTAGGGAACAGCAAGGCTTAGGGCACAGGTGAGGGTACGGAAACGTGGGAGGGTCAGGCTACGTGCTGACGCACGTGTCAGTGCCAGCGTACGGGTCAGGAGTAGGGTATGGCGTAAGGTAAGGTGTAGGGCTGGTGGTGGGTTTCTATTCCGGGCTAGGGTTAGGGTTAGGGAACGGCAAGGCTTAGGGCACAGGTGAGGGTACGGAAACGTGGGAGGGTCGGGCTACGTGCTGACGCACGGGTCAGTGCCAGCGTACGAGCCAGGAGTAGGCAACGGCGTAGGATAAAGTGTAGGGCTGGTGGTGGATTTGCGTTCTGGGCTAGGGTTAGGGTTAGGGAACGGCAAGGCTTAGGGCACAGGTGAGGGTACGGAAACGCGGGAGGGTAAGGCTGCGTGCTGATGCACGGTGCAGTGCCAGCGTACGGGCCAGGAGTAGGCAACGGCGTAAGGTAAGGTGTAGGGCTGGTGGTTGGTTTCCATTCCAGGCTAGGGTTAGGGTTAGGGAACGGCAAGGCTTAGGTCAAAGGAGAGGGTATGGAAACGTGGGAGGGTCGGGCCCCGTCCTGTCGCACGGGTTAGTGCCAGCATACGGGCCAGGAGTAGGCAACGACGTAGGATAAAGTGTAGGGCTGGTGGTGGGGTTCCATTCCGGGCTAGAGTTAGGGTTAGGGAACGGCAAGGCTTAGGGCACAGGTGAGGGTACGGAAACGTGGGAGGGTCAGGCTACGTGCTGACGCACGGGTCAGTGCCAGCGTACGGGCCAGGAGTAGGCAACGGCGTAAGGTAAGGTGTAGGGCTGGTGGTGGGTTTCTATTCCGGGCTAGGGTTAGTGTTAGGGAACGGCAAGGCTTAGGGCACAGGTGAGGTTACGGAAACGTGGGAGGGTCGGGCTACGTGCTGACGCAAGGGTCAGTGCCAGCGTACGGGCCAGGAGTATGCAACGGCGTAGGATAAAGTGTAGGGCTGGTGGTTGTTTTCCGTTCCGGGCTAGTGTTAGGGTTAGGGAACGGCAAGGCTTAGGGCACAGGTGAGGTTACGGAAACGTGGGAGGGACAGGCTACGTGCTGACGCACGGGTTAGTGCCAGCGTACGGGCCAGGAGTAGGCAACGGCGTAAGGTAAGGTGTAGGGCTGGTGGTTGGTTTCCGTTCCAGGCTAGGGTTAGGGTTAGGGAACGGCAAGGCTTAGGGCACAGGTGAGGGTACGGAAACGTGGGAGGGTCGGGCTACGTGCTGACGCACGTGTCAGTGCCAGCGTACGGGCCAGGAGTAGGCAACGGCGTAGGATAAAGTGTAGGGCTGGTGGTGGATTTGCGTTCGGGGCTAGGGTTAGGGTTAGGGAACGGCAAGGCTTAGGGCACAGGTGAGGGTACGGAAACGTGGGAGGGTCAGGCTACGTGCTGACGCACAGGTCAGTGCCAGCGTACAGGTCAGGAGTAGGGTACGGCGTAAGGTAACGTGTAGGGCTGGTGGTGGGTTTCTATTCCGGGCTAGGGTTAGGGTTAGGGAACGGCAAGGCTTAGGGCACAGGTGAGGGTACGGAAACGTGGGAGGGTCAGGCTACGTGCTGACGCACGGGTCAGTGCCAGCGTACGGGTCAGGAGTATGGTTTGGCGTAAGGTAAGGTGTAGGGCTGGTGGTGGGTTTCTATTCCGGGCTAGGGTTAGGGTTAGGGAACGGCAAGGCTTAGGGCACAGGTGAGGGTACGGAAACGTGGGAGGGTCGGGCTACGTGCTGACGCACGGGTCAGTGCCAGCGTACGGGCCAGGAGTAGGCAACGGCGTAGGATAAAGTGTAGGGCTGGTGGTGGATTTGCGTTCCGGGCTAGGGTTAGGGTTAGGGAACGGCAAGGCTTAGGGCACAGGTGAGGGTACGGAAACGTGGGAGGGTCAGGCTACGTGCTGACGCACGGTTCAGTGCCAGCGTACGGGCCAGGAATAGGGTACGGCATAAGGTAAGGTGTCAGGCTGGTGGTGGGTTTCCGTTCCGGGCTAGGGTTAGGGTTAGGGAACGGCAAGGCTTAGGGCACAGGTGAAGGTACGGAAACGTGGGAGGCTCGTGCTACGTGCTGACGCACGGGTCAGTTCCAGCGTACGGGCCAGGAGTAGGCAACGGCGTAGGATAAAGTGTGGGGCTGGTGGTGGATTTGCGTTCCGGGCTAGGGTTAGGGTTAGGGAACGGCAAGGCTTAGGGCACAGGTGAGGGTACGGAAACGTGGGAGGGTCAGGCTACGTGCTGACGCACGGGTCAGTGCCAGCGTACGGGTCAGGAGTAGGGTAAGGCGTAAGGTAAGGTGTAGGGCTGGTGGTGGGGTTCTATTCCGGGCTAGGGTTAGGGTTAGGGAACGGCAAGGCTTAGGGCACAGGTCAGGGTACGGAAACGCGGGAGGGTAAGGCTACGTGCTGATGAACGGGTCAGTGCCAGAGTACAGGCCAGGAGTAGGCAACGGCGTAGGGTAAGGTGTAGGGCTGGTGGTTGGTTTCCGTTCCAGGCTAGGGTTAGGGTTAGGGAACGGCAAGGCTTAGGGCAAAGGTGAGGGTACGGAAACGTGGGAGGGTCGGGCTACGTGCTGACGCACGGGTCAGTGCCAGCGTACGGGCCAGGAGTAGGCAACGGCGTAGGATAAAGTGTAGGGCTGGTGGTGGATTTGCGTTCCAGGCTAGGGTTAGGGTTAGGGAACGGCAAGGCTTAGGGCACAGGTGAGGGTACGGAAACGTGGGAGGGTCAGGCTACGTGCTGACGCACGGTTCAGTGCCAGCGTACGGGCCAGGAATAGGGTACGGCGTAAGGTAAGGTGTAGGGCTGGTGGTGGGTTTCCGTTCTGGCCTAGGGTTAGGGTTAGGGAACGGCAAGGCTTAGGGCACAGGTGAGGGTACGGAAACGTGGGAGGGTCAGGCTACGTGCTGACGCACGGGTCAGTGCCAACGTACGGGCCAGGAGTAGGGTACGGCGTAAGGTAAGGTGTAGGGCTTGTGGTTGATTTCCGTTCCAGGCTAGGGTTAGGGTTAGGGAACGGCAAGGCTTAGGGCAAAGGAGAGGGTACGGAAACGTGGGAGGGTCGGGCTACGTGCTGACGCACGGGTCAGTGCCAGCGTACGGGCCAGGAGTAGGCAACGGCGTAGGATAAAGTGTAGGGCTGGTGGTGGATTTGCATTCGGGGCTAGGGTTAGGGTTAGGGAACGGCAAGGCTTAGGGCACAGGTGAGGGTACGGAAACGTGGGAGGGTCAGGCTACGTGCTGACGCACAGTTCAGTGCCAGCGTACGGGCCAGGAATAGGGTACGGCGTAAGGTAAGGTGTCAGGCTGGTGGTGGGTTTCCGTTCCGGGCTAGGGTTAGGGTTAGGGAACGACAAGGCTTAGGGCACAGGTGAAGTTACGGAAACGTGTGAGGCTCGGGCTACGTGCTGACGCACGGGTCAGTGCCAGCGTACGGGCCAGGAGTAGGCAACGGCGTAGGATAAAGTGTAGGGCTGGTGGTGGATTTGCGTTCTGGGCTAGGGTTAGGGTTAGGGAACGGCAAGGCTTAGGGCACAGGTGAGGGTACGGAAACGCGGGAGGGTAAGGCTGCGTGCTGATGCACGGTGCAGTGCCAGCGTACGGGCCAGGAGTAGGCAACGGCGTAAGGTAAGGTGTAGGGCTGTTGGTTGGTTTCCGTTCCAGGCTAGGGTTAGGGTTAGGGAACGGCAAGGCTTAGGGCACAGGTGAGGGTACGGAAACGTGGGAGCGTCGGGCTATGTGCTGACGCACAGGTCAGTGCCAGCGTACGGGCCAGGAGTAGGCAACGGCGTAGGATAAAGTGTAGGGCTGGTGGTGGATTTGCGTTCCAGGCTAGGGTTAGGGTTAGGGAACGGCAAGGCTTAGAGCACAGGTGAGGGTACGGAAACGTGGGAGGGTCCGGCTACGTGCTGATGCACGGTTCAGTGCCAGCGTACGGGCCAGGAATATGGTACGGCGTAAGGTAAGGTGTAGGGCTGGTGCTGGGTTTCCGTTCCGGGCCAGGGTTAGGGTTAGGGAACGGCAAGGCTTAGGGCACAGGTGAGGGTACGGAAACGTGGGAGGGTCAGGCTACGTGCTGACGCACGGGTCAGTGCCAACGTACGTGCCAGGAGTAGGGTACGGCGTAAGATAAGGTGTAGGGCTTGTGGTTGATTTCCGTTCCAGGCTAGGGTTAGGGTTAGGGAACGGCAAGGCTTAGGGCAAAGGAGAGGGTACGGAAACGTGGGAGGGTCGGGCCCCGTTCTTTCGCATGGGTTAGTGCCAGCATACGGGCCAGGAGTAGGCAACGATGTCGGATAAAGTGTAGGGCTGGTGGTGGGTTTCCATTCCGGGCTAGAGTTAGGGTTAGGGAACGGCAAGGCTTAGGGCACAGGTGAGGGTACGGAAACGTGGGAGGGTCAGGCTACGTGCTGACGCACGGGTCAGTGCCAGCGTACGGGCCAGGAGTAGGCAACGGCGTAAGGTAAGGTGTAGGGCTGGTGGTGGGTTTCTATTCCGGGCTAGGGTTAGGTTTAGGGAACGGCAAGGCTTAGGGCACAGGTGAGGTTACGGAAACGTGGGAGGGTCGGGCTACGTGCTGACGCACGGGTCAGTGCCAGCGTACGGGCCAGGAGTATGCAACGGCGTAGGATAAAGTGTAGGGCTGGTGGTTGTTTTCCGTTCCGGGCTAGTGTTAGGGTTAGGGAACGGCAAGGCTTAGGGCACAGGTGAGGTTACGGAAACGTGGGAGGGTCAGGCTACGTGCTGACGCACGGGTTAGTGCCAGCGTACGGGCCAGGAGTAGGCAACGGCGTAAGGTAAGGTGTAGGGCTGGTGGTTGGTTTCCGTTCCAGGCTAGGGTTAGGGTTAGGGAACGGCAAGGCTTAGGGCACAGGTGAGGGTACGGAAACGTGGGAGGGTCGGGCTACGTGCTGACGCACGTGTCAGTGCCAGCGTACGGGCCAGGAATAGGCAACGGCGTAGGATAAAGTGTAGGGTTGGTGGTGGATTTGCGTTCGGGGCTAGGGTTAGGGTTAGGGAACGGCAAGGCTTAGGGCACAGGTGAGGGTACGGAAACGTGGGAGGGTCAGGCTACGTGCTGACGCACAGGTCAGTGCCAGCATACAGGTCAGGAGTAGGGTACGGCGTAAGGTAACGTGTAGGGCTGGTGGTGGGTTTCTATTCCGGGCTAGGGTTAGGGTTAGGGAACGGCAAGGCTTAGGGCACAGGTGAGGGTACGGAAACGTGGGAGGGTCAGGCTACGTGCTGACGCACAGGTCAGTGCCAGCGTACAGGTCAGGAGTAGGGTACGGCGTAAGGTAACGTGTAGGGCTGGTGGTGGGTTTCTATTCCGGGCTAGGGTTAGGGTTAGGGAACGGCAAGGCTTAGGGCACAGGTGAGGGTACGGAAACGTGGGAGGGTCAGGCTACGTGCTGACGCACGGGTCAGTGCCAGCGTACGGGCCAGGAATATGGTAAGGCGTAAGGTAAGGTGTAGGGCTGGTGGTGGGTTTCCGTTCTGGCCTAGGGTTAGGGTTAGGGAACTGCAAGGCTTAGGGCACAGGTGAGGGTACAGAAACGTGGGAGGGTCAGGCTACGTGCTGACGCACGGGTCAGTGCCAACGTACGGGCCAGGAGTAGGGTACGGCGTAAGGTAAGGTGTAGGGCTTGTGGTTGATTTCCGTTCCAGGTTAGGGTTAGGGTTAGGGAACGGCAAGGCTTAGGGCAAAGGAGAGGGTACGGAAACGTGGGAGGGTCGGGCTACGTGCTGACGCACGGGTCAGTGCCAGCGTACGGGCCAGGAGTAGGCAACGGCGTAGGATAAAGTGTAGGGCTGGTGGTGGATTTGCATTCGGGGCTAGGGTTAGGGTTAGGGAACGGCAAGGCTTAGGGCACAGGTGAGGGTACGGAAACGTGGGAGGGTCAGGCTACGTGCTGACGCACAGTTCAGTGCCAGCGTACGGGCCAGGAATAGTGTACGGCGTAAGGTAAGGTGTCAGGCTGGTGGTGGGTTTCCGTTCCGGGCTAGGGTTAGGGTTAGGGAACGGCAAGGCTTAGGGCAAAGGAGAGGGTACGGAAACGTGGGAGGGTCGGGCCCCGTTCTGTCGCACGGGTTAGTGCCAGCATACGGGCCAGGAGTAGGCAACGATGTCGGATAAAGTGTAAGGCTGGTGGTGGGTTTCCATTCCGGGCTAGAGTTAGGGTTAGGGAACGGCAAGGCTTAGGGCACAGGTGAGGGTACGGAAACGTGGGAGGGTCAGGCTACGTGCTGACGCACGGGTCAGTGCCAGCGTACGGGCCAGGAGTAGGCAACGGCGTAAGGTAAGGTGTAGGGCTGGTGGTGGGTTTCTATTCCGGGCTAGGGTTAGGGTTAGGGAACGGCAAGGCTTAGGGCACAGGTGAGGTTACGGAAACGTGGGAGGGTCGGGCTACGTGCTGACGCACGGGTTAGTGCCAGCGTACGGGCCAGGAGTAGGCAACGGCGTAAGGTAAGGTGTAGGGCTGGTGGTTGGTTTCCGTTCCAGGCTAGGGTTAGGGTTAGGGAACGGCAAGGCTTAGGGCACAGGTGAGGGTACGGAAACGTGGGAGGGTCGGGCTACGTGCTGACGCACGTGTCAGTGCCAGCGTACGGGCCAGGAGTAGGCAACGGCGTAGGATAAAGTGTAGGTCTGGTGGTGGATTTGCGTTCTGGGCTAGGGTTAGGGTTAGGGAACGGCAAGGCTTAGGGCACAGGTGAGGGTACGGAAACGCGGGAGGGTAAGGCTGCGTGCTGGTGCACGGTGCAGTGCCAGCGTACGGGCCAGGAGTAGGCAACGGCGTAATGTAATGTGTAGGGCTGGTGGTTGGTTTCCATTCCAGGCTAGGGTTAGGGTTAGGGAACGGCAAGGCTTAGGGCACAGGTGAGGGTACGGAAACGTGGGAGGGTCGGGCTACGTGCTGACGCACGGGTCAGTGCCAGCGTACGGGCCAGGAGTAGGCAACGGCGTAGGATAAAGTGTAGGGCTGGTGGTGGATTTGCGTTCCAGGCTAGGGTTAGGGTTAGGGAACGGCAAGGCTTAGAGCACAGGTGAGGGTACGGAAACGTGGGAGGGTCAGGCTACGTGCTGACGCACGGTTCAGTGCCAGCGTACGGGCCAGGAATAGGGTACGGCGTAAGGTAAGGTGTAGGGCTGGTGCTGGGTTTCCGTTCCGGGCCAGGGTTAGGGTTAGGGAACGGCAAGGCTTAGGGCACAGGTGAGGGTACGGAAACGTGGGAGGGTCAGGCTACGTGCTGACGCACGGGTCAGTGCCAACGTACGGGCCAGGAGTAGGGTACGGCGTAAGATAAGGTGTAGGGCTTGTGGTTGATTTCCGTTCCAGGCTAGGGTTAGGGTTAGGGAACGGCAAGGCTTAGGGCAAAGGAGAGGGTACGGAAACGTGGGAGGGTCGGGCCCCGTTCTGTCGCACGGGTTAGTGCCAGCATACGGGCCAGGAGTAGGCAACGATGTAGGATAAAGTGTAGGGCTGGTGGTGGGTTTCCATTCCGGGCTAGAGTTAGGGTTAGGGAACGGCAAGGCTTAGGGCACAGGTGAGGGTACGGAAACGTGGGAGGGTCAGGCTACGTGCTGACGCACGGGTCAGTGCCAGCGTACGGGTCAGGAGTAGGGTAAGGCGTAAGGTAAGGTGTAGGGCTGGTGGTGGGTTTCTATTCCGGGCTAGGGTTAGGGTTAGGGAACGGCAAGGCTTAGGGCACAGGTCAGGGTACGGAAACGCGGGAGGGTAAGGCTACGTGCTGATGAACGGGTCAGTGCCAGAGTACAGGCCAGGAGTAGGCAACGGCGTAGGGTAAGGTGTAGGGCTGGTGGTTGGTTTCCGTTCCAGGCTAGGGTTAGGGTTAGGGAACGGCAAGGCTTAGGGCACAGGTGAGGGTACGGAAACGTGGGAGGGTCGGGCTACGTGCTGACGCACGGGTCAGTGCCAGCGTACGGGCCAGGAGTAGGCAACGGCGTAGGATAAAGTGTAGGGCTGGTGGTGGATTTGCGTTCCAGGCTAGGGTTAGGGTTAGGGAACGGCAAGGCTTAGGGCACAGGTGAGGGTACGGAAACGTGGGAGGGTCAGGCTACGTGCTGACGCACGGGTCAGTGCCAGCGTACGGGTCAGGAGTAGGGTATGGCGTAAGGTAAGGTGTAGGGCTGGTGGTGTGTTTCTATTCCGGGCTAGGGTTAGCGTTAGGGAACGGCAAGGCTTAGGGCACAGGTGAGGGTACGGAAACGTGGGAGGGTCGGGCTACGTGCTGACGCACGGGTCAGTGCCAGCGTACGGGCCAGGAGTAGGCAACGGCGTAGGATAAAGTGTAGGGCTGGTGGTGGATTTGCGTTCTGGGCTAGGGTTAGGGTTAGGGAACGGCAAGGCTTAGGGCACAGGTGAGGGTACGGAAACGCGGGAGGGTAAGGCTGCGAGCTGATGCACGGTGCAGTGCCAGCGTACGGGCCAGGAGTAGGCAACGGCGTAAGGTAAGGTGTAGGGCTGGTGGTTGGTTTCCATTCCAGGCTAGGGTTAGGGTTAGGGAACGGCAAGGCTTAGGGCACAGGTGAGGGTACGGAAACGTGGGAGGGTCGGGCTACGTGCTGACGCACGGGTCAGTGCCAGCGTACGGGCCAGGAGTAGGCAACGGCGTAGGATAAAGTGTAGGGCTGGTGGTGGATTTGCGTTCCAGGCTAGGGTTAGGGTTAGGGAACGGCAAGGCTTAGAGCACAGGTGAGGGTACGGAAACGTGGGAGGGTCAGGCTACGTGCTGATGCACGGTTCAGTGCCAGCGTACGGGCCAGGAATCGGGTACGGCGTAAGGTAAGGTGTAGGGCTGGTGCTGGGTTTCCGTTCCGGGCCAGGGTTAGGTTTAGGGAACGGCAAGGCTTAGGGCACAGGTGAGGGTACGTAAACGTGGGAGGGTCAGGCTACGTGCTGACACACGGGTCAGTGCCAACGTACGGGCCAGGAGTAGGGTACGGCGTAAGATAAGGTGTAGGGCTTGTGGTTGATTTCCGTTCCAGGCTAGGGTTAGGGTTAGGGAACGGCAAGGCTTAGGGCAAAGGAGAGGGTACGGAAACGTGGGAGGGTCGGGCCCCGTTCTGTCGCACGGGTTAGTGCCAGCATACGGGCCAGGAGTAGGCAACGATGTAGGATAAAGTGTAGGGCTGGTGGTGGGTTTCCATTCCGGGCTAGAGTTAGGGTTAGGGAACGGCAAGGCTTAGGGCACAGGTGAGGGTACGGAAACGTGGGAGGGTCAGGCTACGTGCTGACGCACGGGTCAGTGCCAGCGTACGGGCCAGGAGTAGGCAACGGCGTAAGGTAAGGTGTAGGGCTGGTGGTGGGTTTCTATTCCGGGCTAGGGTTAGGGTTAGGTAACGGCAAGGCTTAGGGCACAGGTGAGGTTACGGAAACGTGGGAGGGTCGGGCTACGTGCTGACGCACGGGTCAGTGCCAGCGTACGGGCCAGGAGTATGCAACGGCGTAGGATAAAGTGTAGGGCTGGTGGTTGTTTTCCGTTCCGGGCTAGTGTTAGGGTTAGGGAACGGCAAGGCTTAGGGCACAGGTGAGGTTACGGAAACGTGGGAGGGTCAGGCTACGTGCTGACGCACGGGTTAGTGCCAGCGTACGGGCCAGGAGTAGGCAACGGCGTAAGGTAAGGTGTAGGGCTGGTGGTTGGTTTCAGTTCCAGGCTAGGGTTAGGGTTAGGGAACGGCAAGGCTTAGGGCACAGGTGAGGGTACGGAAACGTGGGAGTGTCGGGCTACGTGCTGACGCACGTGTCAGTGCCAGCGTACGGGCCAGGAGTAGGCAACGGCGTAGGATAAAGTGTAGGGCTGGTGGTGGATTTGCGTTCGGGGCTAGGGTTAGGGTTAGGGAACGGCAAGGCTTAGGGCACAGGTGAGGGTACGGAAACGTGGGAGGGTCAGGCTACGTGCTGACGCACAGGTCAGTGCCAGCGTACAGGTCAGGAGTAGGGTACGGCGTAAGGTAACGTGTAGGGCTGGTGGTGGGTTTCTATTCCGGGCTAGGGTTAGGGTTAAGGAACAGCAAGGCTTAGGGCACAGGTGAGGGTACGGAAACGTGGGAGGGTCAGGCTACGTGCTGACGCACGGGTCAGTGCCAGCGTACGGGTCAGGAGTAGGGTATGGCGTAAGGTAAGGTGTAGGGCTGGTGGTGGGTTTCTATTCCGGGCTAGGGTTAGGGTTAGGGAACGGCAAGGCTTAGGGCACAGGTGAGGGTACGGAAACGTGGGAGGGTCGGGCTACGTGCTGACGCACGGGTCAGTGCCAGCGTACGGGCCAGGAGTAGGCAACGGCGTAGGATAAAGTGTAGGGCTGGTGGTGGATTTGCGTTCTGGGCTAGGGTTAGGGTTAGGGAACGGCAAGGCTTAGGGCACAGGTGAGGGTACGGAAACGCGGGAGGGTAAGGCTGCGTGCTGATGCACGGTGCAGTGCCAGCGTACGGGCCAGGAGTAGGCAACGGCGTAAGGTAAGGTGTAGGGCTGGTGGTTGGTTTCCATTCCAGGCTAGGGTTAGGGTTAGGGAACGGCAAGGCTTAGGGCACAGGTGAGGGTACGGAAACGTGGGAGGGTCGGGCTACGTGCTGACGCACGGGTCAGTGCCAGCGTACGGGCCAGGAGTAGGCAACGGCGTAGGATAAAGTGTAGGGCTGGTGGTGGATTTGCGTTCAAGGCTAGGGTTAGGGTTAGGGAACGGCAAGGCTTAGAGCACAGGTGAGGGTACGGAAACGTGGGAGGGTCAGGCTACGTGCTGACGCACGGTTCAGTGCCAGCGTACGGGCCAGGAATAGGGTACGGCATAAGGTAATGTGTAGGGCTGGTGCTGGGTTTCCGTTCCGGGCCAGGGTTAGGGTTAGGGAACGGCAAGGCTTAGGGCACAGGTGAGGGTATGGAAACGTGGGAGGGTCAGGCTACGTGCTGACGCACGGGTCAGTGCCAACGTACGGGCCAGGAGTAGGGTACCGCGTAAGATAAGGTGTAGAGCTTGTGGTTGATTTCCGTTCCAGGCTAGGGTTAGGGTTAGGGAACGGCAAGGCTTAGGGCAAAGGAGAGGGTACGGA